>NC_080781.1:111115740-111740740 GCF_020826845.1 Diceros bicornis minor | reverse complement strand
CAAAGGACGGAGGACAGAATAAATCAGGGAAAGCGCATTTATATAACATCTCCTACCTAACCCCAACAAACACAAACAAAAAGAAACAAAAATAGAGACTAACAACACCAGTGTAAGATTAAGTTAGGAAAGTATACTATCTCATGTCAGAAATGGAATAAGAAATAGTGAAATATAGACCTAGTAGAGAAAGCAAACTGGGAACAGATACACAAATACCATGCCTATGATCACACCAACAACATGGACACCCAACCAGTTGGAATTGGCCCTTGAGGGCATGAAGTGCAATAAAATAAGAAAATACAAAGAGAGGGTTACAGCAATATGGAAAACTGAGGTAACATGGAAACTCCACCCCAGCTAAAGACACATGGACCTTTTAGGTAAAATACTTATTTAAAAAATTAAGTGCCTGAGTATGAAAAAAGAAAGTAAAATTAATAGTTATACACAAAAAAAGGGAGAACTTAAAACAAGAGCAATTAAACCTTGAGTAGAAGCTTCGACAGCCCAAGGCACTAGCTGATTGTGTATAGGCCCTAAAGTTTAGGGTTGTAATGCCTGCTGAGGGACAAAAGATGACCTTAGGCCCATGACATGAAGATAAGAACATGGTAACACTGTCCTCTGAGTTAAAGGTGGACTAGAAAAGCTTCTCTCTTCAGCTATGGGGAGGATAATTGAAACTTTGATTAACTGGGATTCAGGGTGGGGAAAAAGTATTCCATAAGAAATCAAAGTCCCCACATATGTGCTACAAAAGTGTTGAATCTGACGTTAAAATACACAAATAGTAGGGTTAACCCCGAAGCATGAAATTAACATGAAGAGGCTTTAAAAACAGAGAAAGTCCTGAGGGTCCAGGCAGAAACAAACAGAAAACTACTCTGATGTAACACTTCTACAACCAGGGACACATGGATCCTCAATGCTTCCCACCCCGCCCTCTCCAAATAAACCAAATATGAGCTCCTGATAAAATAATTACAAACCACATGAAGAAACAATCTATTAGGAGAGAGACATCAGTCAAAACACAAAGAAACATTAGTACCTCTAAGAACTTGAAATGGAACAATCTGAGATAAACCATAAAATAAGTACGTTTAAAATGATCAAAGAAATAAAAGAAAGAATGGAAACCAAAAGGGATACCATGACATTAGCAAAAGAACTGGTCATTTTGAAAAATAACCAAATAGAATTCTACAAATAAAAAAAAAGTCATTGCAATTCAAGACTCCATGAGCGGATTGAACAACAAATGAGACACAGGTGAAGAAAGAATTTGTAATCCAAAAGCTAAACCTGAGAAAATTATCCAAAATACAACACATAGAAATGAAAAGGTGGAGAATTTTAAGGGGAATTTAAGAGATGTGAAGAACAAAATGAGAAATTCTAATATGAGTCTGTGTCACAGAAAGAGATAATTAGAAACAATGTAAGAGAGACAATATTTGAAAAGATAATGGTTGTGAGTTTTCCAAAACTGAGGAAATTATATTTGAGGTATACAAAGATTACTGAGCATGAGAAACAAAAACAAATCCACATCTAGACAGTAAAGGTATTTACAGATAAAGAAATCCCAGTTTTGCTACTCATAGACCATACATGGGAAAACTATTAAAGAATGCATTTCAGTGAGAAAGAAAATATGACCCCAAAGGATGGAGCAGTATTCAAAAGGCAATAATGAACAAAGACAAACATGAAAGAGTAAATGTAAATAAAATTAACTACAAACAAGCAATATACATAATAATGACCATTTGGAGTTAAAAATAAAGTGAAGCTAAAACATTAAATAACTATTACATGGGTAATGGGAGAAGTTGATTGGAGTTAAAATGTTACAAGTTCCTTGAATTGTTTGAGAGGAGTAAGTATGTTGCTTTAATAGTTAATAAATTGAAGGTTGTACCGTATTCATTGATGGAAATATTCAATACTATTAAGTTATATCTCCTTCCCAATTTAATCTATAAAATTAATGCTATCCTAATTAAAAATCTTTAATAGAATTTCTCCTGAAACTTGAGAAGCTGACTCTACAATTCATAAGGAATAGCCAAGACAATTTTCAAGAACAAGTAACAAATATGAAGCTCTATCATATATCATGACTTATTGTGGCTTCATACGTCAATATGATATTGGCCTAGGATAGACAAATAGACTAAGACTAATGGGACAAAAAAGAGACAGCAGTGGTAGACTCAAGTACATATAGAAATATGGTTTATGATAGAGGAAGCATCACAAACCAGTGGGAAGATGGACTACTTGTTAAATTGAGGTAGGACTATTGGTTATACATATAGAAAATATAAAATTTGAGCCCTAGCACACACCACATGAACACATAATTATAGGAGAATAACTATAACATTGTGTCAGGTAAGGGTTTCTTGAAGAAGACAAACAAAAATTCATATTGATAACACAGATGAAGATAATACAAGCATTCGTGAGGATGTGGAGAAATATAAATGCTTATACACCCCAAGTGGGGGTAATCTGATATATATGTGTGTGTGCATATATAAAGAGAGAGAGAAAGAGAGAAAACACACTGTCTAGTAAAATTGAGGATAGGCATACACTATGATCCCGCTACTCCATTTCTATGTATATGCCCTTAGAAACTCTCCCATTTATGCACATGTACATAAATGCTCATTGTAGAATTTTTTGGAAAAGAGAAAGTTTGAAAACAATCAAAATGTCCATCAGTAAGGATCTACATGTATCAATACATTTCCAAATTCTTGGACTTGCCAGTCAAACATAACTAAAAACATTTGAGGTGAACAGGACATATAACATGGTAGGTTATAGATATTCTGCAATCACTTAAGCACAAAATAATACAATAATGTTTTCAAATATAGCATGGTAATAGAGGAGGAAAATGCCAGTTGAGGAACAGGTTACATAAGTCTCGCCTAGGGCAAAATGTCTAATAAATATGTGTATATACATATTCACACGCTTATCAATGTGTTTGGATTGAGGAGAACAATTATGGCGTAATGCTATCGGGAATGGAGATAGCATATCATTTTTCTATTTCCTATGTCAGATCTAAGAAGAGAGATTCAGCAAATGATTATAAAAATCTTGAGCCAAGACATTTAGCTACTAAGCCCCCAAATCCTATAGATATCTAGATGCATTCTCTGCATGATCCCAAATATTCAGATTGACTTATATGGGCCTTGTATTAGCCAAATGATTCAATTTGTCCTACTCCTTGTTTGTTTTTATAAATGTTTTTAAGCCCTATGATGGGTTTGTTTTCTCAATCCAAGGAAAAAAGCCTCAATGAGTAGTTCTTTTCTGGTAAATGAAAAACCAAGTTCATGGTGACAATCACTACTAGGAACCCAGTGAATGATTGATTTAATGATAATACTTCATTCATTTATTCAATAAGCACTTACTGAATGCCTCTCAGGTATCAGCTACGCTACTAAGCACTGCTTCTTTCTTCTTGTATTGTTTCTGTAATCCTTCTCTTACCTGTCACTAGGTATAATTTCATGACATATTGCTCTTGAAGTCTATCAGAGGAGAAAGAAACTGTCCACATTTTATAGATCCCCTAACTCCAGGGTACCCAGTACTAAATAAAGCAGCATGAGATCTTGGAGAATACTAACCACACTAGGAGAAATCTATCACCACAACTACTGGTAACCACAAAATAAATATTGACTCACCACAGAAGAGGATTATTTTATACTTAAAAAAATTTTTTTTTGCTTTCCCACCAAATTCTCTAAATGCTCACGACATAGGAAATTTCTCCTAATTACATGCACCATCATCCTGAACAGGATTAGAAAAGTTCCATTTGTAAAGTAATCATGGCTCAGCCAAAGTATAAATATAAGTGGTACCTGGAATGGAGTCAGCTGGAAAAAAATGGACTTCAATACTTAGATTTGGGAAATAAACAAAAATTACATTCTTCCTAGGGAAATCAGCAGAAGCTTTACACCAAGCTCTTCCAGGGAGGTTGAATGTTTCGATTCAAATAAAAAGACTGGATTTCCTGAGGTGATCAATTTGCAGAGCAAGCAATGCAATTTGCTATGATTTCAAAGCAAGCACATCTTTATTTTATGTATCTCAATAAACAGGAACACAGCAAATATCCAACTGTCAACAGATCTAGTGCTAATATTTCTTGTCATTACATATTTGTAACAGTAGTATTTTCTGATATAGGAGTACAGCAGTTATGGGCCCTATGACCATCTCTAAGCCTTCTAGATCTCTATCCTACTAGGTATGATGGTCAATGTTTGTGGCTTTAGAACAAGATGGAAATTTCACCGTAGTGCATTGTGCAACAATATCCCTTGGGGGTAGTTCTTGCTTCTGCCTCAGCTGGTCGTCACGTCGGGCACTATACAAAGAAGAGTATCTGACATGATATTTATTCATCCTAATACTCCTATTACATTATACATGAGACATACATGAGTAAATTACTACTAAAACTTTGGGACTTTCTTGATTTGCATTTCCATAACATTTTAAGGAATTAAACCGAAAAACATAACCTAACATTATTTTTAAAACTTCCCTGTGAGGTGAACTCGATAATCTCTGCTATCTCTTCCAACTCTGATACTAAGCACTCCCATGAGAGTGGGATATTTTTAGGGCCAACCTTGGCATTTTGACAGCCCTAAGGATTTCATTTGGCTCAGAACCACAGAGACCCTCCAGAAACTAAAAAAAATCTTCCTGCATTATCTCAAGAGGAAGAATATTATTTTAGAACAGTCCTTTTAGCATAGGAGGTTCTTTGACCAAGAATAACACAGTCCTATTATCTATCAGAGAGCTTTTAATATCCTTGTTATTCATGGACAGAAATTAGAAATGTAAATGAAGTTGTGGGTTCACTTCCCTGTCCCCAGCACTAACAAAGGGGCAAAATGCCTCTAAGATAAAAATGAGGGGATGAAAAGCAGCCTTTCACCTTCTCCAGTTCTATTTTGAGCTCATAGCTCTGTCAGCAAGAGACACAAAACAGGACTACCTCCAAATACTCTTGCCTCCAGGATTAACCATGCCCAAGAGAAATATAGGGAAACTGAAGCCTTAAAAGGAAGGAAAAGATCATAGAACAAGGCTAGTCAACAAGACGTAAGAGTCAGAATACAAACTCTCAGGTTTTTGTAACCTACTCTGGGAAGTCTCACCTTACCACACATACCCTACATTAATGCCACTTACTCTCAACACATTGTTATCAATTGATACAATATGAATTGACACTTACTTACAGAAATGCTGACTAGCATGTCTTTAAAAGAAGGCAAATTACTATTTGTTGTGTACCTACCACACACAAGACCCTGTGCTACACTTTAGCTTATTTTGAATTGCCTTTCCAGATTCGTTCATTCATCTAATATTTATCGAGTGTGTACTATGTTCCAGGCATTGTTCTAGGTGCTGGGGATACAGCAGGGAACAAAACAAACAAAAATCCCTGCCATGTGAAGCTTACATTCTGGTTGAAAGGGATAGACAATAAAACTCAAACACGTACAGAAAAATTATATAGTATATTAGAAGTGATAAAAGTAACATGGAAAAATATATCGCAGGTGAAAGGAATTAGGAGTGTGGGGAGGGGGTGACTTACAATCATAAATGGGGTAAAGAGAGTGGGCCTCATTGAGATATTTGGAAAAGAATATGCTAGGAAAAGGGAACAGCAAATACAAAGGCTAGCATGACTGGAGTGTTCAAGGCAAAGCAGGGCAGTTGGTGTGCCTGGAAAAGAATGAGTAATGAGGAGAGAGTAGAACATGAATTCAGAGAGGTAGATGGGAGCATATCAAGTGGTGCCTTATATGCCATTGTAAGGTTTAGCTTTTACACTGAGAGATGGCAATGTACTAGAGGGTTTTAAACAGAAAAGTAACATCGTCTGATTTACATTTTAACAGGATACTCTGGCTGTTGTATTGATAATAGATTGTAGGGTGACAAGAATGGAAGCAGAGAGACCAGATAGAAGGCTACTGAAATAATCCAGGTGAGAGATGTTGGTGGCTCAGGCAACAATGATAGCAGTGGAGACAGCAAGAAGTGGTTAGATTCTGGTTATATTTTCAAGGTAAGGCCAACAGAATTTCCAGAAGGATTGAACGTGGTCTGTTAAAGAAAGAAGAAAATCAGAATGTTTGTAAGTTGTTCATCTAAATAACATAGTAGATCAAGTTGCCATTTACTGAGATGACAAACACATTGGATGTATCAGAAGTTCAGTTTTGGACATGTTAAATTTGAGACGCCTATTAGATATCAAAGCACAAATATTGGGTAAGCAGATAAATATAAAAGTCTGGAGTTTCAGACAGATGTCTGGATTGAATAAGAAAATATTGGTGTCCTTGGCCTGTAGATGATAGTTAAAGCTGTGAGGTTAAATGAGATCACCAAGAGAATGGGTGTAAATAGAGAGGAGGGCCTAGGATCAAGCCTCAGGGCACTCCTAGATTAAGAGGTCATGAAGAAGAGGATGGATAAGATAAGCAAAGGAAACAGAGATGGATGACCAATGAGGTACTGGCGAAGGAGAACAAAGAGAGTGTGGTTTTCTGGAAGCCAAGTGATGGAAGTATATCAAGATGGATACATTGCTCCTACTAAAACAAGTAAGATGAGGGCTGAGATGCCACCCCTGTATTCGTGAAGATGAAGGTCATCAATGACTTTTACAAAAATTATATCAGTGGAGTCATGGAGGGAAAAGTCCAATTGGAATGGGTTCAAAAGACAATGGGAGAAGAGGATTTGAGACTAAGTATAGACAAATTGAAGAAGTTTTACAGCAAAAGAGAACAGGGAAATTGGGTGGAATGTGGTGGAGAATAGGGGAGTGGATTCAGGAGATTGGTTTCTTTTAAGATGGGAGAAAGAGCACATTTTTATGCTGAAAGGAATAACCAAGTAGAAAAAAAATTGATAATGTGGGAGACAGAGGAGAGAATTGCTGAAGTACTGTTCTTGACAAGGTGAAAAGGGTTAGAATCTAGGTGCAAAACTGGAAAGATTGGTTTTATTAAGAGCATAGAACATTTACCTATTCTAACTAGCAGGAAGGCAGAGAATATGAGTATAAATGCTGGTATGTGGGTAGATATGGCGACAGGAGTCAATAGAATCTACTCTGGGGCCAAGACCTTGCTTTATGTTCTTTCTCTCAGCCGTTATATCCATGATCCACTAGAACGTTAAATGGTACTAGCATAAAAACAGATACATAGATCAACGCAACAGAATCAAGAGCCCAGAAATAAACCCACGCACATATGGTCAATTAATTTTCTACAAAGGCACCAAAAATGCACAATGGGGAAGGGATAGTCTCTTCAATAAATGGTGCTGGGAAAACTGGATATGCACTTGTAAAAGAATTAAATTGGACCCCTATCATACACCACACGCAAAAATCATCTCAAAATGCATTAAAGACTTGAATATAAGAACTGAAACCATAAAACTCCTAAAAGAAAACACAGGGGATGAGATCCTTGACATTGGTCTTGGCAATGATTTTTTGGATTTGATACCAAAAGCAAAGACAACAAAAGCAAAAATAAACAAGTGGGAGACTACATCAAACTAAAAATCTTCTGCACAGAAAAGGAAACCATCAACAAAATGAAAAGGCAACCTACAAATGCAAGAAAATATTTGCAAACCACATATCTGATTAGAAGCTAATATCCAAACCCTATAAGGAACTCACAATTCAATAGCAAAAAATATAACCCAAATTACAAATGAGCAAAGGACCTGAATAGACATTTGCGCAAAGAAGACATACAAATGGCCAATAAGTATAGGAAAAGATGCTCGACGTCACTAATCACCAAGAAATGCAAATCAAAACCACACTGTGATATCACCTCATACCTGTTAATCCTAACAGGTCTATTATCAAAAAGATAAGAGATAACAAATGCTGGCAAACATGTGGAGAAAAGGGAATCCTTGTATGTTGTTAGTGGGAATATAAAGTGGTACAGCCACTATAGAAACCAGTACGGATGTTCCTCAAGAAATTAAAAATAGAATTACCATATGATCCAGCAATCCACTTCTGCATATATATCCGAAGGAATTGAAATCACTAGATCAAAGAGATACCTTCAATCCCACGTTGTTTGCACTATATTCATGACAGCCAAGATATGAAAACAATCTAAGTGTCCATCAATGGATGAATGGATAAAAAATGTGGTATACACACACACACACACAGGGGAATATTATTCAGCCTTAAAAAAGAAGGAAATCCTTCCATTTGCAACAACATGGATGAACCTGGAGGGCCTTTTCCTACGTGAAATAAGCCAGATAGAGAAAGACAAATACTACATAATTCTACTTATATGTTGGATTGAAAACAAAAAAAGTCAAACTCATTGAAACAGAGAGAAGAATGGTGGTTTTCAGGGGCTGAAAGGTGGGGGAAATGGGGAGAGGTTGATAAAAGGTTACAAACTCTTAGTTATAAGATGAATAATTTTTGAGGACCTAATGTATAGCATGGTGATTATAGTTGATAATACTGTATCATATAACTGAAATTTGCTAAGAGAACAGATCTTAAGCATTCTCACACAGAAAAAGTTAACTATGTGGGGTGATGGATGTGTTAATTAACTTGATGGTGAGAATCCTTTCACAATGTGCGTGTGTGTGTGTGTGTGTGTGTGTATATTACAATTTTGTCAATTATACCTCAGTAAAGCTGGGAAAAAATACTTAATGTCAAATATATATATACACTACTCCACAGGTAGCCATCATTGGTGAAATGGAAAAGGCACTGGACTTGGAATTAAAAATAGTGTGTTTGAGTCCCAGCTCCACAATTTACTAGTTTGTGATCCTAGGCAAATTACCTCAATTTTCTTATATTCTGCTTTCTCAACTATAAAACAGGATAGCTAAGACAATTATTGGGAAATTATGTGCAAGTATTTAGTGACTAAAGCTAAATGATTCTGAAAATAACTTTAGCTGCAGACAGATCATTCTGCTCAACTAAATGCACGGAGAAGCTCAACATGTAAGAAGATTGAGGTGAAGATGATTTGGTTAATGTGGAACTAGGGGGCTTGACGTGCTGCCCAATCAACCCCCTCTCCGACTTTGACAGCTTTAGAGGGAATTTTAAAGAATCTCTAAGGAACACAGTGTGAAAACCACTGCAACCTACAAACACAACATATGATTATTGTTAACCCCCTGTTTATATGTTACACGTATGTGCTTTTACTGCCTGGTATGACTTAATTGTCCTGTTGATAAAGGTACCTCTATAGTTGATTTACAAGCACAGAGCCCAGCAATGTCTAAAGAGCAGCGCTTATTTCAAACTGAATCTCCCACCACTGAATTTGTTCTTTCTTGCCTTGATTCTTAGGCTGCTCTGCCGTAAGATCCATGCTTATGGGGTAACACGGAAGAATGCTTCAAATCTTCAAGAGATATAATGATAGCATGTATATATTTCCCTGTCACCTAAAATCCAGCAACTGGCTATCTATTTCCTATCTGACCCTTTGTCAAATTCAATTGCAAGTGGCTGCAGAATTACATTTCAACTGTTAACTATTATGGTAAATCTCCTGTCAAGCTATCAATCCTTTCTCAATAATGCATCGATAGTCTTCACCTCACCAAATCTTAATGAATTTTTTCATCATTCTCTGGTTAAAGAAGCTTTGGTTCTTAATTAATAAAATTAGTTAATTTTGAACTCACCAAACCATGAAGACATCTCAATAACTGTTTTCACTGCCACTACTGAATTGTTTATAGACAAGCAGTATAACTATAGTAGAGTTCAGTGCCTGGGTACTAGAGCTACCATTCCAGGATTCAAATTCTAGTTCTGCCACTTACCTATCTATGTGACTTTGGGCAAGTTAGTTAACCTCTCTGCATCTCAGTTTTTTCATCTAGCTTGGATGATTATGATAATGATGATAAATACAACAGTTAACGTTTACTGAGCCTTGTTATATGCCAAGTACTATTTTAATCCCTTTACTTGAAAATGGTATTAACTTCATAAGGTTGTGGTTAGGATTAAATGAGATAATACTATTAGATTGCATAGAGTAATAACTGCACATAAGTGCTAAATAAATATTATATATGATTATTTTTATTATTATTAAGCCAAGAAATGTTTATTGCCCACCGACTATGTGGTAAGCAATATGCTACTCCCTGGGGAAAACATGCTTTAAAAGTACAGTTCACACTCTCAAGAAATTTTCTTGGGAGACTAACATGTACACAAAAAAGTCATTTCTTATTTTTCTAGCCTTATTGAGATGTAATTAAGACATAGTGTAATTTTATGTTGTACAACATGATGATTTGATACACATATATATTGTGAAATCATTACCACAATAAGGTTAGTTAACACACCTATTACCTCACATAGTTACCATTTTGGTTTTTTTGTGGTGAGGGTATTTAAGATCTACAATCTCAGCAACTTTTGAGTATATAACACAGTATGGTTAACTATAGTCACCACGCCGTGCATTAGATCCCCAGAACTTATTCATATTATAACTGGAAGTTTGCACCCTTTGACCAACATCTCCCCATTTCCCCATCCCCTCGGCCCATGACAAACACCATTCTTCTGTTTCTATGGCTTTAGCTTTTTTAGATTCCATATATGTGAGATCATATAGTTTTTCTCCTTCTCTGTCTGACTTATTTCACTTAGCATAATGCCCTCAAGATCCATACATGTCACAAATGGGAGGATTTCCTTCTTTTTATGGCTGAATAATATTCCATTGTATATATACACCATATTTTCTTAATACATTCATCTGTCTATGGACACATGTTGTTTCTATGTCTTAGCTATTGTAAATAATGCTGGAATGAACATAAGAGTTCAGATATCTCTTCAAGATAGTGATTTCATCTTCTTCAGATATCTACCCAGAAGTAGAATTGCTGGATCACATGGTAGTTCTATTTTTATTTTTTGAGGAACCTCCAAACTGTTTTCTATAGCGGCTGTACCAATTTACATTCTCACCAACAGTGCACCAGGGTTCCCTTTTCTCCACATCCTCACCAGCGTTTTTTATCTCTTGTCTTTTTGAGAATAGCCATTTTAACAGGTGTGAGGTTATATCTCACTGTGGTTTTGACTTGCACTTCCCTAATGATTAATGATGTTGAGCATTATTTTATGTAGCTGTTGGCCATTTGTATGTCATCTTTGGAAAAAATGTCTATTCAGTTCCTTTGCCCATTATTTAATCAAATTATTTGGGTTTTTTTGCTATTAAATTATATGATTTCCTTATATTTTTGCATATTAATATACACATATATTACAACTGGAAGTTTGTACTCTTTGACCAACATTTCCCCAGCCCCCCAGCATTATATATGCATTGATATATGCATATATTAAAATGCAAAAATATATGATATTTGGATTGCAAATATTTTCTCCCATTCTGTAGGTTGCCTTTTCATTTTGTTGATTGTTTCTTCTGCTGTACAAAAGTTTTTTAGTTTGATGTAGTCCCACTTGCTTATTTTTGCTTTTGTTGCTTATGTTTTTAGTGTCATACCTAAAAAATTGTTGCCAAGGCCAACGTCAAGGAGCTTTTCCCCTATTTTTTCTTCTAGACTTTTTAAGTCTTACATTTAAGTCTTTTATCAATTTCAAGTTAATTTTTGTAACTGATATAAGGTAGGGGCCTAATTTAATTCTTTTGCAAATAAATATCCATTTTTCTCAACACCATTTATTGAAAATATCCATTTCCCATTGAGTATTCTTAGCTCCCTTGTCAATTATTAGTTGACTGTATAAGCATGGGTTTATTTCTGGGCTCTCAATTCTATTCCAATGGTCTGTGTGTCCGGTTTTATGCCAGTACCATATTATTTTGATTACTATAGCTTTGTAATATAGTTGGAAATCATGATGTGTGATGCCTCCAGCTTTGTTCTTCTTTTTCAGGATTGCTTTGGCTATTCCAGGTCTTCTGTGGTTTCATATGAATTTTAGGATTGTTTTCTATTTCTATGAAAAATGCCACTGGAATTTTGATAGGAATGCATTGAATCTATAGGTGACTTTGGGTAGTATGGATATTGTAACAATATTAATTCTTCTTATACATTATCTCAAGTATCTTTCCATTTATTTGTGTCTTCTTCAATTGCTTTCATCAATGTCTTATAGTTTCACTGTACAGATCTTTGACCACCTTCATTAAATTTACTCCTAAGTATTTTATTGTTTTTGATGCTATTGTAAATGACATTGTTTTCTTTCTTTTTCAATGGTTTGTTGTTATTGTATAGAAACACAAGTGATTTTTGTATGTTGATTTTGTATCCTGCAACTTTACTGAATTTATGTATTAGTTTTAACAATTTTTGGTTGAGTATTTATGGTTTTCTATATATAAAATCATATTATCTGCAAACAGAGATAATTTTACTTCTTCCTTTCCAATTTGGGAATCTTTTCTTTTTCTTGCCTAACTCTTAGCTCTAAGACTTCCAGCACTATTTTGAATATAAGTGATGAGAGTGGGCATCCTTGCCTTGTTCCTGATCTTGGAAGAAAAGCTTTCAACCTTTCACAGTTGAGTATGGTGTTAGCTGTGGGCTTGTCTTATATAGCCTTTATTATACACATTCCTTCTATACTCAGTTTGTTGAGAATTTTTATCATGAAAGGATGTTGAATTTTGTTGACTGCTTTTTTCTGCATTTCTTGAGACAATATGTTTTTTAATCTTTCATTCTATTAATGTAGTGTGTCACATTTATTGATTTGCATATGTTGAACCATCCTTGCATCCCTGAAATAAATCCCAGTTGATCACGGTGCATGATCCTTTTAATGTGCTGTTGAACTCAGTTTGATTAACAGTATTTGGTTAAAGATTTTTGCATCTATATCCATCAGGGTTATTGGCTGTAGTTTTCTTTTTATATAGTGTCCTTATCTGGCCTTGGTATCAGGGTAATGATAGCCTCATAAAATAATTTTGGAAGTGTTTCCTCCTCTTCAAATTTTTGGAAGAGTTTGAGAAGGATTAGTGCTAATTCTTCTTTATATATTTAGTAGAATTCACCAGTGAAACCATCTAGTCCTTGGGTTTTCTGTTGGATGGTATTTGATTACTGATTCAATCTCCTTACTCATTATTGCTCTGTCCAGAGTTTCTATTTTTTTCCTAATTCAGTCTTGGCAGATTGTATGTTTCTAGGAATTTATCCATCTCTTCTAGGTTATCCAATTTATTAGCATATAATTGTTCATAGTAGTTTCTTACGATTCTTTGTATTTCTGTGACATCAGTTGTAATGTCTCCTCTTTCATTTATTTTATTTTATTTTATTTATTTTTTTTGGTGAGGAAGATCAGCCCTGAGCTAACATCCATGCCAATCCTCCTCTTTTTGCTGAGGAAGACTGGCCCCAAGCTAACATCTATTGCCAATCCTCCTCCTTTTATTCTCTTTTTATCCCCAAGGCCCCAGTAGATAGTTGTACATCATAGTTGCACATCCTTCTAGTTGCTGTATGTGGGACACTGCCTCAGCATGGCTGGGCAAGCAGTGCGTCGGTGTGCGCCCGGGATCTGAACCCGGGCCGCCAGCAGCAGAGCGTGCACACTTAACTGCTAAGCCACGGGGCCAGCCCCTCCTGTTTCATTTCTGATTTGAGTGTTCTCTCTTATTTTCTCAGGCTAGCTAAAGGTTTCTCAATTTTGTTTATCATTTCAAAAAACCAACTTGGTTTTGTTGATCTTTTCTATTGTTTTTCTGGTCTCCATTTCATTTTTTTCTAATCTAATTTTTGTTATTTCCTTCCTTCTGCTAACTTTGGGCTAAGTTTGTTCTTCTTTTTCCAGTTCCTTGAAGTATAAACTTAGGTTGTGTATTTGAGATCTTTCTTTTTCTTAATGTAGGCATTTATCAGTATAAACTTCACTCTTAGAACTGCTTTTGTTACATCTCATAAGCTTTGGTATGATGTATTTCCATGTTTGTTTATTCCAAGATATTTTTTGACTTCCCTTTTGATTTCTTCTTTGATCCACTGGTTGATTGATTGGGTGTTAATTTCTACGTTTGTGATTTTTCCTGTTTTCTAGCTTCATACCATTGTGGTCAGAAAAGATACTTGGTATGATTTCAATCTTCTTAAATTTGCTAAGACTTGTGTTGGGACCTGACATATGATCTGTCCTGGAGAATGTTCCGTGTGCACTTGAGAATATGTTTTCTGTTGTTATTGGATGGAATATTCTGTATATGTCTGTTAGGTACTTTTTTTTCTAAGGTATACATCAAGTCCAATGTTTTCTTATTGATTTTCTGTATGGATGACATATCCATTGTTGAAAGTGGGGCACTGCATTCTCCTACTAGTATTGTATTGTCTATGTCTCCATTCAGATCTGTTATTATTGCTTAATCCATTTAGGTGCTCCCATGATGGGTGCATATATATTTACAATTGTCGTATCCTCTTGATGAATTTACCCCTTTACCATTATATAATGACCTTCTTTGTCTCGTTACCGCTTTTTAGATTAAAATCTATTTTGTCTGATATAAGAATAGCTACCCCTGCTTTCTCTTGGTATTCATTTGTGTGGAATATCTTTTTCCATCCCCTTCAGTTTGAGTTTATGTGTATCCTTACAGCTGAAATGAATATCTTGTAGGCAGCATAGAGTTGGCTATTATTTTTTTATCCATTCAGCCACTCTAGTCATTTTGATTGTTGAATTTAATCCATTTACATTTAATGTAATTATTGATAAGTAAGGACTTATTAATGACATCTTATTAGTTGTTTCTGACTGTTTTGTAGTTTCTTCCTTCCAGCTTTCCTTCCTTCATGTCTTTCTTTCTGTCTTCCTTTGTGATTGGTGATAATTTTTTTTTGTAGTGCTATGCTTTGATTCCCTTCTCTTTATTTTTGTGTACCTACTGTAGGTTTTTACTTTGTGGTTACCATGAGGGTTACACAAAACATCTCATTGATGTAACAGTATGTTTTAAGTTGATAACTTAACTTTGATCATATATAAAAACTCTAGCTTTTTATTTTCCTCCCATATTTTATGTTTTTGACTTTATAACTTATCTTTTTATATTGTGTATCTAATAACAAATCACTGTAGCTATAGTTATTTGTAATACTTTTGTCCTTTAACCTTTATACTAGAGATAAGTGATTAACACACCACATTATAGTATTAGAGTATTCTCAATTTGCCTATCTATTTAACTTTGGCTTTGTGTTTTATATTTTCATATGTTTTCTTTTTCTAATTAACATCCTTTTATTTAAGCTTGAAGATCTTCTTTCAGCATTTCTTGTAAGGCAGGTCTAGTAGTGGTGAACTCGCTTAGTTTTTGTTTGTTTGGGAAAATTTTTCTCTCTCCTTTATTTCTTTTTCTTTTTTTTTTTTTTTTGTGAGGAAGATCAGCCCTGAGCTAACATCCATGCTAATCCTCCTCTTTTTTTTTGCTGAGGAAGACCGGCTCTGAGCTAACATCTATTCCCAATCCTCCTCCTTTTTTTTCCCCCAAAGCCCCAGTAGATAGTTTTATGTCGTAGTTGCACATCCTTCTAGTTGCTGTATGTGGGACGCAGCAGTGCGTTGGTGCACGCCTGGGATCCAAACCCGGGCCGCCAGTAGCGGAGCGGGCACACTTAACCGCTAAGCCATGGGGCCGGCCCTCTTTTATTTCTGAAGGTCAACTTTGCCAGGTAAAGTATTCTTGGTTGGTGGTTGTTTTCTTTCAGCAATCTGAGTAAATCATCCCACTCTCTCCTGGCCAGCAAGATTTATGCTGAGAAATAATCTGATAGTTTTATGAGAGTTCCGTTGTATGTGAGGAAATGTTTTCTCTTGCTCCTTTTAAAATTCTCTCTTTGTCTTTGATTTTAGATAGTTTTATTCTAATGTGTTTTGGAAAAGATGTTTTTGGGTTGAAATTGGGGACCTATGAGCTTCATAAACTTGGATGTACAAATCTATCCCCAGACCTGGGAAGTTCTCAGCTATTATTTCTTTAAATAAGCTCCCTGCCCTTTTCTCCCTTTCTTCACATTTTGAGACTTCAATAATGCATATATTGTTTTTCTTAATGATATCCTATAATTCATGGAGCCTTTCTTCACTCTTTTTCATTTTTTTTTCATTCTCTTCAGGCTGGATAATTTCAAATGACCTATCTTCTACTTCACAGATTCTTTCTTCTACTTGATCCAAGTCTGTGGTTGATGCTCTCGATCACATTTTTCATTTCATTCATTGTAACCTTCATCTCCAGAATTTCTGTTTGGTTCTTTTTTATGATTTTTATCTCTCTGTTAAACTTCTCATTTTGTTAATGTCTTATTTTCCTAATTCCATTGAATCATATTTCTGTATTTTCGTAGCTCACTGAGCTTCCTTATATCAACTATTTGGAATTCTTTATTGGGCATATCACAGATCTCCATTTCTTTGGGATCAGTTAGTGGATAATTATTATGTTCCTTTTGTGGTACCAGGCTCCTTTGATTTTTCATGTTATTTTAAGTCTTGCATTGCAGTTTTCACATTTGATGAAGGAGTCACCTCTTCTAGTCTTTACTAACTGGCTTTGGAAGAGGAATACCTTACGTCTGCCCTGTTATGGATTCTGAGGCTTCCTCATACCTTTTTTATGGATATTCCTGCTCCACATTTCTTGTACCTTCTTGGAGGAAAATTCTTAAGATTGTATGCATTCTCTCAATCCTGCCAAGCCAGACCAGCTGCCAACAGCCTCCTATTTGCTTTCCCTATGGTGGTGCTGAATGTTCAAGTTTCTGTGCTTTCTCCCATTCCCACAGAGCCAGGCTGACTTTCTTCATGTGTTCACTAGCCATCTGCAAAGGCTTGCTCTTGCCATCCTTGGGAGAATGCACAAGGAGTTGGCCATGGGGTGAAGAACAGTGTGTTGAGGTACACAGTACATTGGGGGTAGCCCAGGGGCCAGCTGGGGAGATCCTTAGGAAAGGCATCCCCAGCAGCTCATGGGTAGGGTTTCTGAAGGAGTCTGTGAAGTGGTTAGTGAGATATGAATCCTTTTGATGCCCTCCAAGAGCCCTGGCTGCTATTCTCCCAGCTGTACCCCACTCCACAGTTGTGTAGCACACCTCAATATTCTGGATGGGGCAAAAAAGAAGTGGGTTTCTTTGGTAGCATCCTACACAGCTGGGGAAGCTGAGTACTTAAACTTTCTCACTTTCCCCTGTGAGAGAAATCACAGGCCAAGAAGGTCTCTGTTGGCACTGAGCTGTGCCACCTTGGAGGAGGGGTGACACAGTTAAAGTAAAACTGTTCCTCTTACCCTCTTCAATGCATCCAATCTCAGATTTTTTTTTGCTCCAATGGTGTACTAGAACTTCTCTGCTGGAGTCCCAGACTTTAGCAAAGTTACTTTCATCTATGAGTGATTGTCAAAGATGATATGGTTTGGGAGAAGATGGTAAAAAACTCTTATTGTGCCATTTAAATTAAAAGTCACTTTCAATATAGTGTCATACATGCTATTATTGAAAAATGCAAATGGTGCTATATTACCATAATGAACAGGGCACCTATGTCTGCCAGGGTAATTCTTGAAGAGTTTCATAGAGGTGTTAATGTTTGAACTGAGATTTTAGTCATTAGAAGTTCTCCAAGTAAAGACGGGCATTCCAAGCAGAAGAAAAAAAAAAAAACACGTACAAAGGCAACAGGGGTAATATAAATTAAGGCAGGTTTAGTCAATTTCTAATATTTCAGTAAAAATGGAAAGTAGAGTCTAAGGATGTGAAGGGTAGAGGAGAATGGATAGGTAGAGATATTATAGGTAATATGGCAGCAGTTCTCAAACTTTCTGATATCAGAAGCCCCTTATACTCTTAAAAATATTGAAAGACCCAAAAAATTTCTGTTTATATGGACATCAATATTCATGGTATTAAAATTATACCAAATTTTACAAACACTAGAATACTAGAATACATAAGCACACTTTCTATTGGCTGGCAGAATGATGATGTCATCACATATCACATACCTTCTGGAAAACTTCATTGTATACTTTTGAGAGAATGAGAATGGAAAGGACATTTCCCATAGCAAGCAAAAGATGATATTTCAAGGATATAGGGGTCAATGGTAACAGCTCTATTCCATAAATATTAGTCAAGCATCTATGTTAGGTGTATAGAAACACGTTCAATATTGTGCCTTCATATACAATCTCTTTGACGATAACCTCTATATTTTTATCTCTGCACAAACCTATGTCCCAAGCTTCAACCCAATCCAGCCCTGTTGGACACCTCTCCATGAATGCCTTCCCTACAACCTGAGTATTGGCACATAATAGTCAATTAAAATTCATTCAGAAAACATTCCTTGAGCACTCACTATGTGTCAGGCACTATTTTAGATGTTGAGAAACCAGCTGTGAATCACACAGACAAAACTATATGATCTCAGGTAGCTAGCACTCTAGTGAGGGTGATAGACAATAAAAAATTAAGTAATTAAAATATAGAATATATTAGAGTGTGATAACGGCCATAAATAAAAATGGAATACTTTCTAACTGAGGAACTACAACCCACAGTCTTATTAGCATGTAAAATAAACTTGTTCTTTGTTTTTCTTTCTAGAACTCGTTCATTTTCATTCCTATGACAGCAAAAGGATACCTAGGAGGATCTATAGTATTCAAAGTCTGTGGTTAGTTTAGCTGGTTATAGAACAGTGCAAATGAATCCATGTTTAAGAGTTCCACGTCTTATTTGGGCATATTATTCTTCAATTTCTTACATGACCACATGTAAGAAGTTGTTAAGACTTACATCTTAAGTCCAGCATCTCACAAATAGATTCCTTTGATTAAAAGGAATACCAGGTAAAAGTGTATAAAAATATATTGACACAGCCTATCCTCAAACCTAGAGGAAGAATTCCAAGCCCATGCCTTATTGAAAACAGATTAAGAATGGCATTTTCATTCAGTAGCTACAGAAGAAAAATATAAATGATGTACACATAAATGTAGTTCATATAAGACAGCGTATATTCTGTATTTATATTAATCCAAAGGGTAAAACAATGAGCATGTTTAGAGTATGCACATAATGGCAGGCCACATTTATTCCAAGGAGATGATTTGAACTCAAATGTTTAGGCGTGAGCACAGAAACAGGGTTATCAGCACAGACATATTTTTTTGACCAGTTATTTGAACATTTAGTGCAACATCACAATTATGAAATATAGCATCAAGAACATCTGCTGAAGCCCTTGGTAGCAGTCTCTAAGCAATTTTCTTTTTATTAATAAATATGTTTAAAAATAAAATAAATGAAGGACTTTGGAGAAAAGTATATATATGTAACTCAGAAAAATAAGGCTTTCTATAAAGAATATGCTGAATTTAAAATAATGTGCCACATTCATGAATCAAGGTACTTGGACTATTTGAGCCAGTTTGAATCAACTGAGAAAGAATAAACTACTTCTTAAAATTGTATTACTTTATGTAAGAATTTAAATGTAAAAATAAATAATTAGCCATGAGGGCTTGAGAGTTTGCTTATGGCCATTCTTCTAAATCCAAGCTGATGTAAAAACCATATAACACCAAGAATAATGTGTAAGAAACTGTGCTTAGCATTTTAGACATCATTCCATTTTATCCTTACAACCTTTCCAAGTCAGCACGATGATATTAGATTAGCATAGAAAGTTTATCATAGATTAAAAAGAAAAAACTGAGGCTCCCAAAGATTCATTCATTTATAAAATATTTGAGCACATGCTCTAAGTTTTGTGTTAAGAAATCTATTATAGTTGACATATGCTTATTTCTGCCTCATCTGGTCCCATTCTTCTTTTGATAATAGCATTTCCAGGGCTCTATGGAGGACAACTATTCCCCACTCTCTATCCTACATTTCTGGTAGACTGACACAACTCCATCCTCAGCTGTAGGCAACGGCATGTGACCCAGGCTTGTCTAATTGGCATGTTCCATCCCTCTAGTATCAGAGGCTGGTTCATGGATGGGCATTTGGCACAAGGAGACTCAATTCCAGGACATTTTATGGAACTTTTGGCAATGAGAACTCTTGTCCACTGGAACTTACTAATTCTGAGGTTATAAGCCTAGAGGGTTAGAATGAGCAACCCTATGGAAAATGCTCAACTGGAGAATGAAGTCATCCAAAAAAGGCACAGTCACTAGATCAGGGTGGGGGATTGGAAGAGTGGAGGAAGGACAAGAGAGGCAATCTGGATTTCCTCATTTGAACTTCTGGATCAGACTATGCCTGAAGTCAATCCTACCATTGATTTTCTCACATATTTAAGGCAATAAATTCCCTTTTTTCCTAAACCATGAAGTTGGTGTCTTTCACAGAAGTTAAATGAATCCTAACTGATTATACCTGCTTCAGGTATAAAGCTATCAAATAATAGTGACTGCATTTGAACTAAAATCATTGGCTTTAAAATATGTTTTTTTCTATTTTGCAACAGTGACTCCTCAACATACTTACCAATACGTATCTTTATTTAATTATTAGTGAGCTCCAAAAAAATCTCTGAATTTACCACTTGCTACTCATTCTTTCATTCGTTTAGCATGAGTATTATCTGTTAAGGGAACAGCCTTGTATTAGATACGTTAGAAGACATAACAAAACAGTGCTATAGTTGACCTTATTATATGTGTTTCAGACCCTTAAGGAGTTTTTAGACTTGATGTAGAGAAAATGTGCAGAAAGCTAAAACATTCCAAGGAAACTCAGGCAAAATATGGAACAGGCTAAGAACAAAAAGAATAAAAGATACAGAATAATTGATTGGTACAAATTGAACAGGGACCTCCTTGTGAACAGAATCAGATAAAAAAAAAAAAAGAAAAAGGGCAGCTAGATAATACCCTGAAATTCAAACCCAAGATTGTACTATATATGGAAGTTCATTGCCATCTGCCATTGAATGTGAAATTAATACCATAGAACACTGTCTGACTCATTCAAATGATGATACTTCCTGTAAAATCTTCCCTGAAATCAGTGTGCTTCTGTTATTGGTCTGCCATAAGCCCCACTTGTCAGCTATTTTCTTAAAAATAAAAGTTACCATCAATTCTGAAGAATAAATTGTAATTGTGCCCTCGCTCTTATTAGCCTCTTTTTATAGTCCCTTATACATCCTCCATTTTTCTTTTTTTTAGTATAAGAAATAATTTCCCTCACTTATGAGTTTATAAAGCAATAAACCACTCTTGATTACTCAGCACTTTTACAGAAAACATTTCCTGGTAATTACATGGTAATTAAAACTATCACCATTATACTAAATTTAACTTAAAACAGTCTTTTCTCTCTGTATTTTCTCAAAATTTCAATTATCATGCAAGTTTGGTTTGGAAGAGTTAGCTGATTTTCATCTCCATCTATTAGTCCATTAGTCTTACAACTAAACCAACTAGAAAGAAAACCTATAGATGGATTCAAGAGGACAAAGTGCTATACCTTTGTAAACAATGTAAATGAACTGATTTTAACAATCTTTAAAACACAGTGGACTTTTGAACTTGTTTTCTGTGCCTAAAATATTCTTTCCCCAGATAGTCATATGCCTTACTTCCTAAATTCATTCAGGTCTGCACTTAGATGTTACTTCTTCAAAAGAACCATCTTTGACTAGCCTACCTAAAATAGCTAGGGTATTCATCACTCTTTATCTTCTAACTTGCTTTATTTTTCTTCTTAGCACTTATCACTAAGATCTAATATTACTTATTTATTTAATTTGGGGTAGAAACAGAAACTTGGTCTTTCCCAACACCTAGAAAAGTGCCTACCAAATAGAAAGTGCTCAATAAATATGTGTAGAATATATAATTTCAGGAACCTAGTTTATATTATTCAGCTTCATAGCTGCTTCTAACCTTTTAGTCTCTTCACTGATTATGAGCATCCCCATTTGAGACTAAGTAAAGGAACAAGAAGAAAACAATAATAAAACTGAACCAGGGATTTTACAAACACAAAAACAAAAGGCCAATAAAGATTTTCAAATATCTCATTTTATTATAAACGATATGAATGATAAATTTTAGAATAAATTACAATCATTCACTTGCCAAATGACTGAATTCTTTTTTTTTGTATTATTAAAACTCCCAGTGTTCTTAAATATACGAGAAAACGGATAATCTTAGACACTCGTGGGGTGTGTATAAACCATGCAATATTTCTTGAGGGCAATTTGGCAATAGGTATCAAAACCTTAAGTTTACTTAAGCATACTGTCCAGTATATCAACCCTATTTTATGGAGGTTCTAGTAGGGAAATTATTTTTGATATGTTCAAAGATCAAGCTATATGGAGGTTCCTTGCAGGATTGTTTATAATAGTGAAAAATTAGAAACCAACTAAATATCAAAAACTGAGGACTGGTTCAAATCATCTATAGTGCATCAGTGCAAAAATATTTTATACAATCATTAAAAATAATATTGATATATTAAACACCATTGAAAGTGTTCACAATATATTAAGTGTAAAATAAGTTATTAAAAAACTTTTACAGTACTATTTTAATTTTTAAATATTATTTTAAAATGTATAATATGAATCCATAATATATATTAACATAATGTAATATAATTCTAAATATGACCTAAGAGCCACAGAATATAATGGAAATGATTGACAGATTAGACAATATAAAGATTATAAAACTTCTTAAAAGTAAATAATAAAGATCACAAAATAAAATAAATAAGATTAAAATACATGTATAATACTAGAAATAATTTGTAACATAAACAATGTGTAATATGAATACGTGCAATTATATAAATTTTTAAAAAAGAACTAGAAGATGTACACCTAGGCCTCACAGCCAGCCACACTGGGGGCCTGCCCCTCCCATTAGCTAGCCAGCAGCAGTCACACACCACTGGATCACACACCAGCCCCATGCCAGAAGGCCTGCCCTGCCCACCTGTGCATCCATGGCAGTTTCGCACAGCCAGGCCTCACAACCAGCCACATCAGGGGTATAACCCACAAACCAGCATGCTCATAATAGTTGTGCAAAGCCAAGCCTTACAGCCAGCCACTCTGGGGACCTGCCCTACCCACCAGTACACACACAGTAGTCGCACACTGCTGGGCTTTGTGGCAGGCATGCCAGGGGCCTGCCTCAACTACCAGCACACCTGCAGCAGTCACAGACCCACCACAACATAAGGGCACATGGAGCCTATAAGGGGACACTCCTAGAGCACCTTGCTCTGGGGACCAGAGGAGAGCATGCAGCTGGGCCCCATTAGACATCTATTACATAAGGCCACTTTTCCAAGATCAGGAGACATAGTTGATCTACCTAATACACAAAAATAAACACAGATAATTAGGCAAAATGAAGAGATAGAGGAATATGTTCCAACTGAAAGAACAAGCAAATCCTCAGAAAAAGAACTAAATTAAACAGAGATAAGCAATCTACCTGATAAAGAGTACAAAGTAATGGTCATGAGGATGCTCACTGAACTCAGCAGAAGAATGAACATAGTGAGAACTTCAACAAACAGTCATAAAATATAAAAAAGAACCAATCAGACCTGAAGAATATAATAAGTGAAATGAAAAATTCACTAGAGGAAATTAACATCAGAGTAGATGATACAGAAGAACAGATCAGTGATCTAGACAACAGAGTAGAGGAAATCACCCAAGTTGAACAGAAAAAAGAATTTGAAAAGTGAGGATAGTTTAAGGGACCTCTGGGACATCAAGTAGATCTAACATTCACATTATAGGGGTCCCAGAAGGAGAAGAAGGAGAGAAAGGGGTAGAGAACCTATTTGAAGAAATAATAGCTGAAAACTTCCCTAACCTAGAAAAGGAAACAGACATCTAGGACCAAGAAGCACAAGGAGTCCCAAACAAGATGAACCCAAACAGGTCCACACCAAGACACATTTTAATTAAAGTGTCAAAAATCAAAGATAAAGAGAAAAGCTTAAAAGCAACAAGTTACATACAAAGGAACTACCATAAGATTATCTGTTGATCTTTTAGCAGGAACTTTGCAGGCTGGAAGGGAATGGCATGATATATCGAAAGTGTTGAATGAAAAAACCCTACAACCAAGAATACTCTACACAGCAAGGTTATCATTCAGAATGGAAAGTGAAATAAAGAGTTTTCCAGAGAAGCAAAAACTAAAGGAGTCATCACCATTAAACTGGCCTTACAAGAAAGGTTAAAGGGACATCTTTAAGCAGAAAAGGAAAGGCCACAAAGAAAAGTAAGAAAATTATGAAAGAGAAAAAATCTTACTGGTAAAGGCAAACATAACAAAGGTAGTGGATCAACCACTTATACATCTAGTATGAAGGTGAAATGAGAAAAGTAGTAAAATCATCTATATCTACAATAAGAAGTTAAGGAACCTACAAAATGAAAAGAGGTAAAATATGATGTCAAAAACATAAAATTTGGGGAGAGTAAAACTTTAGGGGTTTTAGAAGGTGTTGGAACTTAAAAGACCATCGACTTAAAATAATCTGGTATATACATAGGTTATTATACATAAACCTCATGGTAACCACAGACAAAAACCTATAATAGATACACAAAAATTAAAGAGAAAAGAATACAAATATAACCCTAAATAAAGTCATCAAAGAAGAAAGGAAGAGAGTAAGAAAAGAAGAAAGGAACACAGATTTACAAAACCATCCATAAAACAATTAACAAAATGCAAATGAGTGTATACCTATCAATAATTACTTTAAATGTAATTGGACTAAATGTTCCAATCAAAAGACATAGGGTGGCTAAATGGATAAAAAAATCAAGATCCATATATATGCTGCTTACAAGAGACACGCTTCACTTATAAAGACACTCACAGGCTTGAAAGAGAAGGGATGGGAAGAAGATATTCCATGTGAATGGAAACAAAAATAAATCTGGAGTAGTAATAGTTATATTAGACAAAATAAACTTTAAAACAAAAAGTGTAACAAGAGACAAAGAAGGGCATTACATAATGATAAAGGGAACAGTTCAACAAGAGGATATAACACTTGTAAATATCTATGCACCCAATATAGAAGCAACTAAATACATAAAGTAAATATTAACAGACATACAGGGAGAACTTGATAGTAACATCATAATAGTAGTGGACTTCAACATCCCACTTACATCAATGGATAAATCATTCAGACAGAAAATCAGTAGGGAAACATTGACCTTAAGTAACACATTAAACCAGATGGACTTAATAGATATATACAGAATATTCCATCCCAAAACAGCAGAATAGACATTCTTTTTTAATGCACATAGAACGTTATCCAGGATAGATCACATGTTAGGCACATATAAATGACAGAGAATTCAAAATAGTTGTCATAAAGAAACTCAACGAGTTTCAAGAAAACTCAGCAAGAGTGTTCAGTGGGCTCAGGAATAAAATTAATGAGAAGAAGGAATACTTCACCAAAGAGATCAAAACTATAAAAAAAAACAAGCAGAGATTCTGGATATGAAGAACACAATTATTGAGATAAAAAGTAATATAGAATCTTTAAAAAATAGAGCTGATGTTATGGAGGACAGACTTAGTGATTTAGAGGATAGAAATATAGAAATGCTTCAGGTAGAGGAGAGAGAATTAAGATTTTTAAAAAATGAAGGAATTCTTAGAGAAATATCCAACTCAATTACAAAAAGCAACAAGGATTATAGGTATTCCAGAGGGGGGAGAGAGGGAGAAAGGAGCATGCAGCTTTCTCAAGAAAATTAAAGCTGAGAACTTCCCAATCCTGGGGAAGGAACCAGACTTACAAATACAAGAAGCCAATAAAATTCCTAATTACATCAATGCTAAAATGTCTTCTCGAAGGCATAAATAGGTAAAACTGGCAAAAGTCAATGACAAAGAAAAAATATTAAGGGCAGCAAGGCAGAAGAAAATAAACTACAAAGGAAGCCCCATCAGGCTTTCAGCAGATTTCTCCGCAGAAACCTTATAGTCTAAGAGAGAACGGAACGATATATTCAAAATATTGAAAGACAAAAAATTTCAGCCAAGAATACACTATCCAGCAAAACTACCCTTCAGATATAGTGGAGAAATAAAGCTTTTCAAGATAAACAAAAGCTAACAGAGTTCATTGTCACTAAACTTCCCCCACAAGGAATGAACAAGGATGCCCTCATACTTGAAACAAAAAGGCAAAGGTCTACAAAGCTTTGAGCAAGGAGATAAATAGACAGACAAAATCAGAAAACAGCAGCTCTCTTTCAGAACAGGATAGCAAATATTTAATTATAACTTAAAAGATAAAGGGAAGGAAATCATCAAAAAGTAACTATAAACACTTCAATGTAATCACAAACTCACAATACAAAACAGAAAAATTTGTGACGACAATGACACAGAAGGGGAAGAGGATAGGGGTGGAGCTTGCCTAGGCTAATGGAGATAAGAGGCTATCAGAAAATGGACTATCTTATCTATGACATCTTTCATACAAACCTCATGGTAACCACTAAAGGAAAAATCAGAGCAGAGCCACAATTCATAAAAAAAGAGAAAACCACCACAGAAAACCACCAAAATGAAATGTCAGGCAGAAATACAAAGGTAGAGAAACAATAAAAATACAGAACCAGAAAACAAGAGATAAAATGGCAGTATTAACCCCTAATATATCAATAATCACTCTAAATGTAAATGGATTGAATTTTCCAATCAAAAGACATAGAGTAGCTGGATTGACTAAAAAAATAAGACTCAACAATATGCTGCCTCCAGGAAACACATTTTGGCTCTAAAGACAAACATAGGCTCAGAGTGAAGGGATGGAAAACAAGAATCCAAGCAAATGGCAAACAGAAGAAAGCAGGTGTTACCATACTTATATCAGACAAAGCAGACATCAAGATAAAAACAACGAGAGATAAAGAGAGGCAGAATATAATGATAAAAGGGACTTTCCATCAAGAGGATATAATACTTATGAATATAAATGCACCTAACACAGGAGCACCAAAGTATATAAAGGAACTACTAATAGACCTAAAGGGAGAAATTGACAGCAACACAATAATAGTAGGGGACCACAATACCCCACTTATATCAATAGATTAATCATCCAGACAGAAAGTCAACAAGGAAATAGTGGGTTTAAATGAAACACTTGATCAGATGGTTATAATAGATATATAGAGAGTGTTCCATCCAAAAACAGCAGAATACACATTCTTCTCAAGTATTCATGGAACATTCTCAAAGATAGACCATATGTTGGGGAACAAGGCAAGCCTCAATAAATTTAAGAAGACTGAAATCATATCAAGCATCTTTTCCAACCACAATGCTATGAAACTAGAAATCAACCACAAGAAAAAAGATGGGAAAGTCACAAATATATGGATACTAAACAACATGCAACTGAACAACCATTGGATCAATGAAGACATCAAAAGAGAAATTAAAAATACCTGGAGAAAAATGAAAATACAACATACCAACTCTTATGGGATGCAGCAAAAGTGGTTATAAGAGGGACATTTATAGCAATACAGGTCCACCTCAACAAACAAGAAAAATCTCTAATAAGTAATCTTAAACATCACCTAACAGAACTAGAAAAAGAACAAACAAAGCTCAAAGTCAGCAGACAGAGGGAAATAATAAAAAAGAGAGCAGAAATAAATGGAATAGAGACTAAAAAATTAGTAGAAAGGATGAATGAAACTAAGAGCTGGTTCTGTGAGAAGATAAACAAATTTGACAAACCCATAGCCAGACTCACTAAGAAAAAAGGAGACGAAGCTCAAATAAATAAAATTAGATGAAAGAGGAAAAAATTACAATGGATACCACAGAAATAAAAAGTATTATAAGAGAATACTATGAAAAACTATATTCCCACAAACTAGATAACGTAGAAGAAATGGATAAATTCTTAGACTCATACAACCTCCCAAAATTGAATCAAGAAGAAATAGAGAATATGAATAGAACAATCACAAGTAAAAATATCAAAACAGTAATAAAAAACCTACTAAAAAACAAAAGTCCTGGGACAGAGGGCTTTACTGGAGAATTCTACCAAACACTTAAAGAAGATTAGTACCTGTCCTGCTCAAACTATTTCAAAAATTGAAGAAGATAGAATACTTCCTAACTCACTCTATGAGGCCAACATTACCCTGATACCAAAACTAGGCAAGGACAGCACAAAGAAGGAAAATTACAGGCCAATATTGCTGATGAACATAGATGCAAAAATTCTCAACAAAATATTAGGAAAGCCAATACAATAATACATTAAAAAGATCATAGACCATGATCAAGTGGGATTTATTCCAGGGACACAAGGATGGTTCCACATCTGCAAATCTATCAATGTGATACACCACATTAACAAAATGAGAAATAAAAATCACATGATCATCTCAATGCATGCAGAGAAAGCATTTGACATGATCCAACATCCATTTATGATAAAAAACTCTCAACAAAATGGGTATAGAAAGAGAGTACCTCAACATAATAAAGGCCATAGATGAGAAACCCACAGCCAACATCATACTTAATGGTGAAAAACTAAAAGCCATCCCTCTGAAAACAAGAACAAGACAAGCATACCCACTCTAGCCACACCTATTCAACATAGTGCTGGAGGTTTTGGTCAGAGCAATTAGGCAAGAAAAAGAAATAAAAGGAATTGGAAAGGAAGAAATGAAACTTTCACTGTTTGCAGATGACATGATTCTATATATAGAAATCCCTAAAGAATCCACCAGAAAGCTATTAGAAATAATGAACAGAAATGCAACTTATTTTTGTATGTTGATTTTGTATCCTGCAACTTTACCATATTCGTTTATTACTTCTAAAAGTTTTCTGGTGGATTCTTTAGGGTTTTCTATATATAAAATCATGTCATCTGCAAATAGTGACAGTTTCACTTCTTCCTTTCCAATTTGGATCCCTTTTATTTCTTTCTCTTGCCTGATTGCTCTGGCTAGGACTTCCAATACTATGTTAAATAGGAGTGGTGACAGTGGGCATCCTTGTCTGGTTCCTGTTCTTAGAGGGATAGCTTTCAGTTTTTCACCATTGAGGATGATATTAACTGTGGGTTTCTCATATATGGTCTTTATTATGTTGAGGTACTTTCCTTCTATACCCATTTTATTCAGAGTTTTTATCATAAATGGATGCTGTATCCACTGTTGGGTATTTATCCAAAGAACTTGAAAACACCAATTTGCAAAGGTACATGCACCCCTGTGTTCATTGCAGCATTATTCACAATAGCCAAGACTTGGAAGCAACCTAAGTGCCCATCAAGGGACGAATGGATAAAGAAGATGTGGTATATATACACAATGGAATACTACTCAGCCATAAGAAACGATGAAATCCAGGCATTTGTGACAACATGGATGGACATTGAGGGTATAATGCAAAGTGAGATAAGTCAGAGGGAGAAGGTCAAATACCGTATGATTTCCTTCATTAAGTAGTAGATAATAACAACAATAAACAAACACATAGGGACAGAGATTGGATTGGTGGTTACCAGAGGGGAAGGGGGGAGGGAGGAGGGTGAAAGGGATAATTCGGTACATGTGTGTGGTGATGGGTTGTAATTAGTATTTTGGTGGTGAACATGATGTAGTCCATGCAGAAATAGAAGTACAATGATGTACACCTGAAATTTTTACAATGTTATAAACTAATAAAAAAAATAAATAAATAAATAAAATAAAATAAAAAAAAGAAATAATGAACAACTACAGCAAAGTTGCAGGGTACAAAATCAACATACAAAAATCAGTTGCATTCATATACACTAATAATGACCTGGCAGTAAGAGAAATCAAGAAAACAATTCCAGTTACAATTGCAACTAAAAGAAAAAAATATCTAGCAATAAATTTAACTAATGAGGTGAAAGACCTATACAGTGAAAACAATAAGACATTATTGAAAGAAATCAAAGATGACATAAAGCAATGGAAAGATATTCCGTGCACATGGATTGGAAGAATCATCATAGTTAAAATGTCCATATTACCAAAAGCAATATATAGATTCAATGCAATCCCAATCAGAATCCCAATGACATTCTTCAAAAAAATAGAACAAAGAATCCTAAAATTTATATGGAACAACAAACGACCTCAAATAATCAAAGCAATCCCGAGAAAAAAGAACAAAGCTAGCGGCATGACAAACCCTGAATTCAAGAAATACTACAAAGCTCTAGTAGTCAAAACAGCATTGTACTGGCACAAAAACAGACACACAGATCAATGCAACAAAATCAAAATTCCAGAAATAAAACCACACACTATGGACAGTTAACCTTCGACAAAGGAGCCAAGAACATACAATGGAGAAAAGTACGTCTCTTAAATAAATGGTGCTGGGAAAACTGGATAGCCACGTGCAAAAGAATGACAGTATACCATTATCTTACACCATACACAGAAATTAACTGAAAATGGATTAAAGACTTGAATGTAAGACCTGAAACCATAAAACTCCTAGAAGAAAATACACACAGTACACTCTTTGACATTGGTCTTAGCGGCATCTTTTAGAATACCATGTCTACTCAGTCAAGGGAAACAAAAGAAAGAATTAACAAAGGGGACTATATCAGACTAAAACTCTTCTGCAAAGGAAGGGAGACCATGAACAAAAGAAAAAGACAGCCCAAAAACAGGGAGAAAAATGTTTGCAAATCATATATCTGACAAGGGGTTAATTTGCAAAATATACAAAGGCCTCATACAACTCAACAACAAAAAAACAAACAACTGATTCAAACATGGGCAGAGGATATGAACAGACATTTTTCCAAAGAAGATATACAGATAGCCAACAGACACATCAAAAGATGTTCAACATCACTAATTATTAGGGAAATACAAATCAAAACTACAATGAGATATCACCTTACACCTGTCAGAATGGCTATAATTACCCAGACAAAAATAACAAATGTTGGAGAGGTTGTGGAGAAAAGGGAACTCTCATACACTGCTGCTGGGAATGCAAACTGGTGCAGCCACTATGGAAAACAGTGTGGAGATTTCTCAAAAAATTAAAATTAGAAAACCATACAATCCAGCTATCCCACTACTAGGTATTTATCCAAAGAACATGAAAACACTAATTTGAAAAGATATATGCACCCCTATGTTCATTGCAGCATTATTCACAATAGCCAAGACCTGGAAGCAACCCAAGTGCCCATCAACGGATGAATGGATAAAGAAGATGTACTACGTATATACAGTGTAATACTACTCAGCTGTAAAAAAGACAAAATCATCCCATTTGCAACAACATGGATCCATCTTAAGTGTATGATGTTAAGCAAAATAAGCCAGAGAAAGACAAATATTGCATGATTTCATTCAGATGTGGAAGATAAATAAACACATGGATAAAGAGAATAGATTAGTGGTTACCAGAGGGGAAGTGGGCTGGGGTGTAGGCAAAAGGGGTAAATAATCACATATATATGGTGATGGATAAAAATTAGACTACTGGTGGTGAGCATGGTACATTCTATACAGAAATTGATAAACAATAATGTGCCCCTGAAATTAGACAATGCTATAAATCATTATGATCTCAATAAAATAATTTAAAAAATACAAAGCCTAAAGTTAGTTGAAAGAAAGAAATAATAAAGATCAGAGCAGAAATAAATGAAATAGAAACTAAAAGAAACAACAGAAAATATCAATGAAACTAAGAGCTGGTTCTTTTAAAAGATAAACAAAATTGATACACGTATAGCAAGACTCATAAAAAAAGGGGGGGTCCAAATAAATAAAATCAGAAATAAAAGAGAAGTTACAACCAACACCACAGAAATACAAAGGATCATAACAGATTACTATGAACAATTATATGCCAACAAATTGGACCACCTGGAAGAAATAGATAAATTCCTAGAAACATACAGTCTTTCAAGCCTGAATCAGGAAGAAATAGAAAATCTGAACAGACAGATTACTAGTAATGAAATCTGATCACTAATCAAAAAATTCCCAATAAACAAAAGTCCGGGACCAGACAGCTTCACAGGTAAAGTCTACCACAGGAGAAGTCTGAAATATTTACCGAAGAGTTAATACCTATTATTTTCAAACTAGTCCAAAAAATTGAAGAGGAAAGACAGCTCCCAAACTCATTCTACAAGGCCAGCATTATTCTGATACGAAAACAAGACAAAGACATCACAAAAAAAGAAAATTACAGGACAATATCTCTGATGAACATATATGCAAAAATCCTCAACAAAATATTAGGAAACCAAATTCAACAACATATTAAAAGGATCATACACCATGATCAAGTGGGATATATTCCAGGGATGCAAGGATGGTTCAATATCCACAAGTCAATCAACATGATACACCATGTTAACGAAACAAAGGGTAAAAATTATATGATCATCTCAATAGATGCGAAAAAGCATTTGACAAAATTCAACATCCACTTATGATAAAAATCCTCAACAAAGTGGGTATAGAGAGAAGATATCTCAACATAATAGAGGCCATATATGACAAACCCATAGCTAACATCATACTCAATATTGAAATGCTGAAAGGTTTTCCTCTAAGATCTGGAACAACACAAGGATACCTACTCTTGCCACTCTTATTCAACACAGTATTGGAAATCCTAGCTACACCAATCAGACAGGAAAAAGAAAATAAAAGGCATTCATATTGGAAAGGAAGAAGTAAAACTGTTACTATTTGCAGATCACATGATACTGTATATAGAAAACCCTAAAGACTCAACCAAAAAACTATTAGAATAAATGAATTCACTCAAGTTGCAGGATACAAAATAAATATACAAAAATCAGTTGCATTTTTATATAGTAACAACAAAATATAAGAAAGAGAAATTAAGAAACAACAACTCCATTTACAATTACATCAAAAATAATAAAATACTTAGGAATAAATTTAACCAAGGAGATAAAAGACCTGTACAATGAAAACTATAAGACACTGATGAAAGCAATTAAAGAAGATACAAATAAATGGAAAGATATACTGTGCTTATGAATTGGAAGAATTAATATTGTTAAAGTGCCCATACTACTCAGAGTGATCTACAGATTCAATGCAATTCCTATTAAAATACCAAGGACACTTTTCACAGAACTAGAACAAATAATACTAAAATTTGTGTCAAATCACAAAAGATCCTGAATAGCCAAAGCAATCTTGAGCAAGAAGAACAAAGCTGGAATTATCACGCTTCCTGATTTCAAACTATACTACAAAGTTATAGTAATCAAAACAGTACGGTGCTAGCACAAAAACAAACACACAGATCAATGGAACAGAACAGAGAGCCCAAAAATAAACCCACACCTATATGGTCAATTAATCTATGACAAAGGAGGCAAAATATACAATGGGGAAAGACAGTCTCTTCAATAAATAGTGTTGGGAAAACTGGACAAATATATGCAAAAGAATGAAACTGGACTGCTATCTTACATCATACTCAAAAATAAACTCAAAATGGATTAAAGATCTAAATGTAAGACCTGAAATCATAATACTCCAAGAGAAAATATAGGTAGTAAACTCTTTGACATTCATCTTAGCAATATTTTTTTGGATATGTCTTCTCAGGCAAGGGCAACAAAAAGCAAAAATAAACAAATGAGACTTCATCAAACTAAAAAGCTTTGGCACAGTGAAGGAAATCATCAACAAAACGAAAAGACAACCTACTGAATATGAGAAGGCATCTGCAAATCATATATTTGATAAGGGGTTAAAATCCAAAATATATAAACAACTCATACAACTCAATAAAAAAAAAGCAAACAATCTGATTTAAAAGTGGGCAGAGGATCTAAACAGACATTTTTCCGAAGAAGACATACAGATGGCCAACAGACACATTAAAAGATGCTCAACATCACTAATCATCAGGGAAATCCAAATCAGAACTACAATGAGATATCACCTCATATGACATTTGTCAGAATGGCCATTATCAAAAAGACAACAAATAAGTGTTGGCAAGGATGTGAAGAAAAGGCAATCCTCATGCACTGTTGGTGGGAATGTAAATTGGTCCAACTACTATAAAAAACAGTACGGAAGTTCCTCAAAAAATTAAAAATAGAACTACCATGAATTCCAAGAATTCTACTTCTGAGTATTTGTATGAAGAAAATGAAAACACTAATTTGAAAAGATATAAGCATCCCTATGTTCATTGCAGCATTATTTACAATAGCCAAGATATGGAAGCAACCTAAGTGTCCATCGATAGATGAACGTTTAAATAAGGTGTGGTATATATACACAGTGGAGTATTACTAAGCCATAAAAAAAGAATGAAACCCTGCCACTTGTGACAACATGGATGGATCCAGAGAGTATTATGCCAAGTGAAATAAGTCAGAGAAAGAAGAATACCATGTGATTTAACTTATATGTGGAATTTTAAAAAACAGAAACAGACTCATAGATACAGAGAACAAAAATCGGTGGTTTCCAGAGGGGAGGGGTGGGGTGAAATAGGTAAAAGGGATTAAGAGGTACAAACTTCCAGTCATAAAACAAATAAATCATAGAGATGTAATGTACAGCACAGGAAATATAGTCAATAATATTGTAATATCTTTGTATGGTGACAGATGGTTACTAGTCTTATAGGGGTGATCATTTTGTAATGCATAAAAATGTTGAATCACTATGCTATAAACGTGAAACTAATACAATATTGTATATCAACTATACTTCAATAAAAAAAAGATTTACCTAAAAAAAAATAAAAGAACTAGAAGGATATAAACCAAAATGCTATCATTTATTATCCCATGTATGTTATTACATTACAGAATGATTTTATTTTTCTTCTTTTTGCTTATCTGTATTTTTTTAACATTGCACAATTAACTATTACCACCATCTTTGAAATAATATTTTTAAATGAATACTAATTGGTATTCCTTAAAGCCAATCAGCTTGGCCATTGTGGGAAATTCAAGTAAACATATATTGAGAAGTTTTCTTCAAATATCTGGTCAACCAAGACTGACTTAATTTTAAAATACACATGGTGACATATTTCTCTTTATTAAGGATAACTAATTTTGGTTTTTTTGATGATATATCAAGTTCTCTCTACTAACGGAGGCAGCCATGTAAAACAATATGGATTTTCTAAAGGATTTTTTATACTTGGCTCCAGATCTAATCGGACGCACACATACACACATATAATCTAATCTCTTGACACATCGTATATAAAAAGATACTTAGTCATTTCTATAATAATGACATAGAAGTTTTTTAGCTTTACTGCCTCAAAGTGAACAAAAATTAATAGAACTCTATGCTCTCTCTGGCCTCTAGGTAAAACACTAAGAGGTTATTTCCCAATGTTTCATACGGCATATGTGACACATTTATCTTTGCTTATGTTTTTATAGTAATGAACCAGAGAGTAACTCAATATGTTTAAGATATCAAATTCTCTACAAGAGTGAAGCACCCTCTTTTCTACCTGTCCAAATTCTTTAAAAACTACTTTTTCCAAGAAGTAATTTCTGACGTTTTCAACCCACAATGAACTTCCTCTTGGCATTTAAAGCCAAATTCAGTATTCAATTATGTGACTTCTTAAGAATATTCTCTAATTATTTGTAATTCCTTCCCAATTAAATTGGAAAACTCTATGAGGAAAGAAGATATTTAGTCTTATTTCATATTTCTCACAGAGTAAATACTTAATACATTTGACAATATTGGCTTATATGTTCATTTATAAGATTAATGTCATATATCTTAAAAAATCTTCTTGCTACAAAACAACTAAAAGTGCTAGTTAAAAATACATATGTTCTGGGGCCAGCCCAGTGGCATAGTGGTTAAGTTCGTGAGCTCAGCTTCGGTGGCCCAGGGTTCGCAAGTTTGGATCCTGGGCACGGACCTACACACCGCTTATCAAGCCATGCTGTGGCAGCTGTCCCACATATAAAATAGAGGAAGATGGGCACAGATTTTAGCTCAGGACCAATCTTCCTCAGCAAAAAGAGGAGGATTGGCAACAGATGTTAGCTCAGGGCTAATCTTCCTCACCAAAAAAAAAAAAAAACATACGTTCCATGAAGTGAAAAGAAAGCAACGGAATCTTCTCAGGCCTTACTAAAGAGATAAATAAGAGAATACTGAAGTCCCAGCTACTGTAAAGGCCCATGCTTATTCCTATGCTGAGCCTCTGTTTTGATGGTTATCCAGGGCAAAGAGCATGGAAAACAATTAGGGTGCTCAAAGGCAGAAGTCTGATAAGTGACTCCTGAACAAAGTGAGGACTGCAAAGAATTACATCCTCTGCAAAAAAAGGTGAACTAGAGGAAAGCCCATGCCAAATAGGCAGACAGCAAGGACACCTTCCTGTCTCAATCTTAATGCAGGGCAGAGGTAGAAAAGCATCCCCCCTCAGAATCTAACAACAAAGATCTCACATGGAGGTGCAGTCTGAATTTCCACTATCTCTTGCCTGAAAAACTCCAAGTTGAAAATTCATTTTAAATTGCATTGGGTTAATAGAAAACCCAGGTGTTTGATAAAAGCAAATGAAAATCCTCTCTGGAGGAAAGTACTTTGAACATAGATGTCAGCAAATTCCTATAAATACAGTCCCATTTAACTTGGGCTTACAATAAAAAATTACAGAAACACAAGAAAGCAAGACACTAGGATCAAAGCCAGTGCACGCACAAACATTGCAATATCACACTCATAAAGAGTTAAGAATCGAGCTTATCAGATACATTATACAAAATAAGTAGGTTTAATTTTTAAGAGGGAATCAAAAGTATTAGAAAGGAACAAGAGACATTTAAAATGACCAGAAAGCACCAAATACAACTTCTAGAAATAACAATATATAATTAAAATTGTAAAAATAAATCAATCAACAGTATAAAAACAGAACAAGTATAGTTGAAGATAAAATTAGTAAACTAGAAAGTAGCTGAAGAAATAGCATGTATGTATTAGAATGTAGCAGAAACAAAAGGTAGAAAATATGAAAGGTTAAGAAACATGGAAGATAGAGTCAAGATGTCTAATAAACATCTGCTATATTACAGAAAGAAAAAAGAGAGAGAATGAGGGAGAGGCAATATTCAAAGAGACGGTAGCTGTGAATATTTCATAACTGTTATATAAAAGAATCTTCAGATACAAGAAGCACAATAAATTTCAAACAAGATAAAGAAAAAGAAATCTACACCACAACTTACCACGGTGAAATTGAAGAATAGCAAAGACAAGGAAAAAAACTTAAAAGCTGCCAGAGACAAAAGAGAATGTTCACACAAAAAAATTAAAAAATGGACAGAGGACTATACAACAGTAATAATAAAAGCTAGAAAATCGTGCAATAATATCTTAAAAGTGCCGAGGTAAAATAAGTGTTAGCCTAGAGTTCTATATCCAAAAAGTTATCTTTGTGTAGGCAAGTTAAAGATTTTCAGACAAACCAGACTGAGAGGGTTTATGACCAACAGATATTACCAAAGAAAATATAGTCCAGGAAAAAAGAAAATCATCCTAGAATGGAGGTAAAAAGTAATGAGGATTATTAATGAATACATGAATTCCAGAACCAGGCAACCATGGATTTATATCAAATATAAGTTCTTTTACAAACAAAAATTAAATGTTGTAGAAAACCAGAACTTAACTAAATCAAACTAAAGGAGAAAACTAATTACAAAAAGGGGAGGAAATCAGCAATATGAAGACAAGAGTATGGTATTATAAAATAAATGTGGTTAATTCATTCCAACTTACTAAGAATTGTTCATCCCATACTGAGTATTTTTATCAAATGTGCTGTCCTTTTATAGATAATAATGACATCCTGGCCTACCAACGCTAGAACATGCTCTGTGAGTTATTTCACAGGGAAGGGTGGGTTTGCACTGAGATAGCCATACCCTTTTATTCAGTAGCCCCTGGTAACAAGTGACCCATATTTACAAGGAATATGACTAGGACTAATGAGGGCTGCAGTGTCCATCTGAGCAACAAAGCAAAACTAACTGAGCACTCTGAGAAAAATTGGCTCAATTAGGTGAAATTCCAACAGCTCCACCATAGTTTCAGATTGCCTTTATCATAGAGAGTGCCTTCTACTTCAGACAGCTAACCGAGAGGACCTGGGACACAGTAAGGATTATTCCACCAGACTAAAATTAGGAAAGAAAAAACAAGCACATACAAGAAATCTTTTTTCCCCATCCTTAGTTGATGAATTGGCTCAATTAATGCAATCACTTGCAAATGCGAAGTTGCCCAGTATTAAGAGAGAACAGATCACTAATTGTCAATAAGTGTGGACAACTTATGACCCAATTAGCTGCATACAAGGAGAATGAGAAGCTTGGGACCTATTAAAATTGAGAGCTCAAAGATAGCCACTCTTAAGGAAATCTCAAAGGGAACAGAAATGTTGTTAGGTTCATGAAGCATCCCAGCAATGTCGTTCTGTCATTTACTATTTTCAATTGGCTGACTTAAACCCACAGGGAAAGCAAAAGATTTCTTACCTGATCTTCCAAGAGTGGGAGTTGGGGGGAGGGGTTGAGGAAAAGTTAAGAGAAGGATTTTAAACCTTCCCATTTCCTGAAACACCTGTTCTTCCTCTTTGCCTTACTGCAACATACTATAAACACATACATGATAATATGAAAATATCTTACTTTGCAAATTATTTTCTTTTTATCATATCATTTTATTCCCACATACATCAAAGGGAGTAAGGAAAATTTTATTCTCCATATTCTAAAGATAGGGAAACTAAGGAAGAAAAAAAATAAGTGACTTGGAACCCACCCCGTTGCCTAGTGGTTAAGTTTGGCATGCCCTGCTTTGGCGGCCTGGGTTCGGTTCCCAAGCGCGGACCTACACCACTTGTCAATGGCCATACTGTGGTGGCGACCCACACACAACATAGAGAAAGATTGGCACAGATGTTAGCTCAGGGTGAATCTTCCTCAGCCAAAAAAAAAAAAAAAGATAAGTGACTAAACCAGAATTACATGTCTCGTCAGCAGTGAAATCCTTAATTCCTATTCCACTGCCCTATTAAATATGATTGTTAAGAGCTTGGGTTCTAAATTCATACTGCTTGGGTTTGAATCCCTGCTGTGCCACTTGTTATCCATGTGAGATGGAACACATTATTAAACTCTCTAAGTATCTGAGTATGTTTTTGTATTTTTTAATGTGTGTATGTGAAACAAGGTTGCCAATGAAGATAAAATGTGACAACATATATAAAGTGAATTACACATAGTAAGTCCTCTGTGTATAACTGATTTACTAAGCATTTTGAGCTGAGTGGCTCTATTTTTCTCCAACCACTGCTTTCCTTAACCCTATGGAAATTCCTGTTATGGTCCCTTACTGCCTCCTTGGCATATTTCAAAAATACTCACTCACTTTCAGCTATTACAGGTCAACCCAGTTTAAAATTCCAATATCATATTCAATTTAATTTTATTCCTTTCCCTGCCCTTGCCATTCACCTCCACCCCCCAGGCTGGCCAGGCTTACGGCCTCAGGACTCACGGTGAGAAGTGGGAATAGGGAACGGGCTTCATTTACACTTTTACCCTTCCGTTCCAGCACCACAGGGCAGGGGAATTAGTAGTTTAGTTCTGGAATTCCTCATCCCTCTATCTATTCAATGCCTAACTTCTCTAGTGTTGGGGGACTAGAAGGGAAATAGGGAAGGAAGGACAAATATCTTTTCTTAACTGCTCACAGTTGTAATCCCCTCTTTGCTGGTTGTCACTGTTTTTCCTGGCTAATACTAACTAACCATGGATTCTTTGTCAGACATCAAATGGGATGCATAAGTTTTTGGTGAACTGGTACAAAACTGGTACACTGTTCTGCACAGCTCCCTAATGTGAGACATCTGCCTCCTGTTCAATATCTTCCACCACTCCCATCCCCTTGTAGAGCAATCTACATCCCTGTTAATAGGTAGCCCTCTTGGATGGTATATCGCCAAGACAGCTCAGGTCTAGCTACCTTCTGCAGTGACCAACTCTCCCATGAAAAACTCATGTATCCCTGCCACATCAACCCATGAGAGTGTAAACTGATTCAGTAAAGCATGTCTTCTCACCCTCCTGCCTCTCCACGGTTCCTTTTCCCCTGCCCAGCAAGGTGCTTATTAACAAGATGCATGCCCTCTCAGGAAATGAGATGCCAATCTCCTCTTATTGAAGACATGCCACCATTATTTCTCACCTGGATTGTTGTAATAGCCTTCTAATTGATCTCACTGCTTCCAGTCTTGCCAATTTTTAGTCTATTCTCATTTCAACAACCAGAATACTCTTGTGAAAATTTAAGGCAGATTATGTCACTTCTTCACTCAATTTCCAGAGCTCCCCACCTCATTCAGAGTAAGAATCAAAATCCTCACAAGGGCCTATAAAATCCCACATGGTCAGTTTTCCTGTTACTTCTCTGACTTCATTTCCTACTGTGCTTTTTCTCTTGCTCATTCTGTTCTAGTCACACTGTTTCCTTGTTGAATGCTGTTACTTATGCCTAGAACACTCTTCCCCCAGAAAATTGCAGATCTTTGCTCATATTCACTTTCTTGGCAAAGGATTTCCAAACATTTTATTTAAAATGCAAACCATATCCTCTGGCATGTCCTACTCCCCTTCTCTGCTTTATTCTTCAATATACCACTTACCACCTTCTGTAATACTATGTATTTATTTTCTGTCTTCTCCTTTAAAATTTAAGCTTAAGGAGGGCAAGTGATTTGTATGGTTTGATCACTGCTCTATTCTAGCAGAAAAACAGTGCTTAGCACATAGTAGATGCTCAATAAATATTTGTTGTTAATAGTGATAAATAGAAGACATGACAACACAGAAGCAAAATAAGATAAAATAGAAACTGTCCATTTTGTTGTTATTCTTTTGATATCCTGGAAGAAATGTTTCTTCTGTGAAAATGATAATAAATGTTGAAACAGAAAATGGACTGGGCTTTTCCTATTGCCTAGGTATTATCAACTATGACTCAAAGCTACATATTATGCATTTCACATTTCAAAGTCAATAAAAATAAGGACCAGAAAATTCCCTCAGGGTTCATTAAGAGATGTTGGAACCAGATTAGCTATCTAATTGCCCCAAAATATATTTTATAGTTGTTATTTTGAATAGCTTAGATTCAGTCAAGATTCAAATACTGCATTTGATTTTTATGTCTCTTATCTCTTTTAATCTAGTTCTTCCACCATTTTTTATGACATTGACCTTGTGAATAGTATAGGCCAATTGTCCTATAGAATATCCCACATTCTGGATTTGTCTGATTGTTTCCTTGTGATATTATTTAATTTGTACCGACATTCCCTGTAACATTAAAATCTAGAGGTTTGATTAGATTCAGATTGAACATTTTTGGGAAAGAGTATTTCAGAGGTGATTTTGTGTAATTCATTTTGCCCACATCAAAGCATCAAAGGCACAAAATTCTTGGTTATTCCACTATTAGTGATGGGAAGTTTGGTCATTTTATTAAGATTTTGATCATAAGGTTTCTCCTTTATAGAGGTACATTTTTCTCTTTGCAATTTTTAAGTTATCAGTGGGGTAAAATTTTAAGTTAGCTTTCGGGTAAAACTTTGACACCATAAAATTTTCCCCAAAAAGCATTTCACCTACTGCTTCTAGCAGCCATTGATGACCTTGTCCTCAATCAATTACTACATTGGGGGTTACAAAATAGTGGCTTTTTAAAATCCTATTATTCTTTTTATGTTTATTAGCTGGCATTTTCCCTTTCCTTTTGTTATTTCCCTGAGAATTTTTTTAAGGCTGGAAAAAATAATAGTCTATTTATGCTGATCAGAAATATCCAGTAGAGTGGAGAAAAGTGAAGTAGGAGAGAGTGGGAAAAATATTTGGAGTAATATCCTTGAGTAGGAGAGTTAGGATTTAGTGCACAGTACAGAGGATGGTCTGTGATAAGAGCAAGAACATTTTTTCCATAGTAAGAGGAGAGAAGGCAGGGCAGGTGGGCACAGATGGGTAGATGCATTAATAGTTTATGGTTAATTATTTATAGTTTAGAGTAAGCAAGGTCATCAGCTGAATGTTAGATTAGGGAAATAAAACTGTTGAGCTCACTTGAGATTAATGATCATGAATTTAAAATGAAATCAACCAACATGGTTATATGTTTTCCTCCATCCATGCTCAGCTGTACAGGTGTTGATATGGAATAGGGTGAGAGTTAGATTTAATTATGACTGTGGTTTTGTTAAGTAAGTCAAACAAAATGAGAAAGTGATGAGGGAATTAAGGGTATCTCCCAGGAAGAAATTATAATGACTGTCTATGATATTTAAGCTAGACAAAAGTAAAGACACGAAGGAGTTTGAGGGACAGTAAAATGGTGGTAGGATCAATGGATTGTAGGCCTTGGTGGGGTTAAAATATTGGTGGAGTTGGGGCACTAGCAAAAGTGAGCTAGAAAGAGAAGAGTTGGCACTCAGAAAGTGAGATGCTTAAAACTGGGATTATGATGGGTTGAAGTAATTGTTAATAACAAGGTCTGGAGTATGACCATGGAAGTGTCTGAGGTAGGGTGGAGGACAGATATGTAGAGGAGTGAAGGTCAAGGACTTAAAAGTCAATGGTATTGGAAGGATCATCTTTATTCATAATTAAATCCTCAGAAAATATGACAAGAGCAGCATTGAAGGCAGTGATACCAGGAGCTAAAATCTTCAAGGACTGAGAGTAAGTGATCTATAGGCATATAGTTCATGAAGTTCATGAAGGCATATAGGTTAATTGATAAAAGCATCAAGGAGATAAGGTCTAATAACGTAAGATTCCATGCTGGGCAGTTTTGAAGTGGGAAAAAATGCCTGGGAGGAGCAATGAGAAAGGAGAGCATCTATCTCACCTCCAGTCCTATTTATATGAAGGATGTAAGAAAGGAAGCAGCCATCACTTGAGAGGACTGCAGGGGAAGCAGTATCCTCATGAGAGATCCAGCTTTCAATTAAAGCAAAAAGGGAAAAGAGCTTTCAGAGAAACAGTTGAAGATGTAGGAGACTTTGCTGATGACTAACTATGAATTTTAGAGGGCTCAGTGAAATGTGGTTGGGGAAGAATAGAAAATGAGATCAGAAAAGGGGTATATGTGGAAGGATATGCAGATTAGAGTTGTGGGGACAAGGGATCACCTGAACTACTTGTGATGACTAAAATAAAGAGGTAAAGAACATAATTAGATCAGCCCCAGTGTTCTCAATGCAGATAGTTTTGGGGCCACGGGGGAGGTAAGCTGTGAGTGTATGTGTGGAAGCAGAGAAGAAATCGGCTTCTTAGCAGAAATATGTGGTGTTTAGGGGTACATGTTTGAATCCTGTTCATGAAGGCATCAAGTCTCATAGAGGAATAGTCTTACTCTGAGCAGTCAGAAGGCATCTAGGCTCCCTACTGACTCCGGCCAATAGAAACAGAGAGGCCAGGAAAGAGGTGGTCTTACCTCAAGCATGAAGGGTTACTTTTTTATTTTAGCCAATATAGATCAATGGAGGGATTGTCTAACTCCAAGAATACAGGACTCATCTTGACCTCTGCCAAGATCCCAGCAGAGAAGTGAGTTTACTTTGAGCATGGAAGAACCCTCTTAACCTCAAACTATTATTTAATAATCATTTCAAGCCATATATATTTCTGAGATTCTAAAAGTCAAAGACAACTGATACTCAACAAAAGATACAAAATTGCTTCCCTATTGGACTTCCAATTTAAGCAATCCAATCATAATTCAGTACTTCGTCTATTTAAGCACAAAGAAATGATCTTTTTTCACCACAATATACCACATCTTAATGCTTACCATTTTGAATACTTAAGCTAGTTCACACTGGAATCCGAGAGTATTTATTTTCAGTTTGAAAACACTAGATAATTCTGATGAATTTCCAACCCTCAATTGTAAATCCTATAAACATATTCATATCATTGCTAGGACTGAAAGAACTAAATATTTACCCCAAGGTCAAGACTATAGTGGAAAGAAGAAATAGTTTCTATTGGCTTACATGAAATTTTGGTAAGAAGATACACACTCAGGAGAAAGGGTCTTATTGGATTATTGCAATAATCTCTAGTTCAAATTAGGTTCAAAATATGTCCAGAGATGGACATACATATACTTTAGAAATTGCTCCCTCTAGGATGATAGATATTTTTCTCGTTGTTAATTATAATATTTCCCATTTTATTATTCCAAAAAACAAAAGCATAATGAATTCACAATAAGCTGAGAGACATTTTGGACAGGACCTAGGCATTAGAAAAGTAATTCTATGTTCTTGTATGATTTCTTTAATCTCATTGTCTACTAAATTATGTATTTTAAAATCCAAAAAACATAATGGCTTAACAGAATTTTGAGAACTGAGAATGTACAACTCCTTAGCCAATTTTTATGAGGACTATATGCCTAAATAAAACTGAGTTCTCCAAGACTGTTTAATGTAACTGATGATGACAGTCAACCAACAAATATTTACTGATCACTTACTATAAACAAGGTACCTTCTGAGGGAGACGGGGTCAAAGAGATTTAAAATTGCCTCTACTTCAAGAAGTACATCATGTGGTTGGGGCACTGAGAGATGATCAGGACAAACACATACCAAGTCAAAGAATAAGAAGACAAGTCAGTACATGCTAAGTTTCAAATGAGAGACACAGAGAGGAAATGTTTTAGTTGCTGAAGGGAAGGCAAGATTAGCAAGGGCTAGAGTGGTCAGAGAAGACTTCCTGGACAAGATGAAACCAATAGAATCTTGAAGAATAGGTAAGATTCAGAGAAGCAAAGAACAGGGTAATGGTAGTATAAGAGAGGAAGAAGTGATAAGAAAAATCACAGGGACATCAATGTGCTTGGCATTCATAAGGCACAGTCAAAATATGAAGGTAGCCAATGCTAGAAAAATTTTGGTAATTTAGATATGATATTAAACATCCTAATTGAGCACAACTTTGCAAATTATGCTTTCCTTTGTAAATTTTCAAAGTCTCATTTAAAAGAATGATTCAAGTCTAAATTCAGTAGCTTTCATAAACCAAAACTCAGTAAATTAAGAATACCTTCAACATGCTTTCACGTAGGTCCTGTAATTAATTCCTGCATACTAATAGGATCTTTTGTTTATGGTAGTTTATTACTTGATGTAGAGTTAGTCTTAATTTTAATTTTTTCATTAAATTACCTCATTCTGCTTATTAGCACCCTTTTATATCAATCTTTAACATGTGCTATATTTAAAAGTTAAATAGTACTTTAAAATTCCAATTTAGGTCAGACTGGCCTTTCCCCAGGATTCTGGAGGGAGATTTGTCTCTAACTTAAACTCTCTATCTGCAAAATAAAGAAGTTAGAATAGATCCATGGTTTTTAAACTATTTTTTTAATGGAATACCTTTTTTAAAAATAATAACTTATTCAAAGACATAATACAGAAAACAAATTGAAGTATATCTGCTCTACCTGATCCATGGGCAGGGGATGTAGAGCTATCTCTGTTATTCCTTTTCTTTGTCCCTACAGGGCCCCAAGACATTTTTTCAGAATCACAGAGTTCCAGGGAACACAATTTGAAAACCACAGAGTCCTGGATGCTCTCTAAGGACTCTTGCAGTTCTAAATTTCTCCCATTCTAAGGAAATACCTTCAAAAGATTAAGTCAATTTTTATCAATACGTGATTTACATTTTGATAACAATCTTTGGACTAAAAGCTAGCTCCCAAATCTATAAAGAGTTTGGCAAAATCCATTATATGGATGGATTTTGTCATGCTTCCTCAGGATTTGCATAAAAAGGAGAATTAGATAGGAGGAAAAGTCAATCTTTGACACTGCTCACCTTCCCTCTTAGCATCTTTGGACCTGGCAGCTCAGAGTACACTCTCCTGTACCCCTCATCTCATCCCAATAGAGGTGGCTCACTTGAGCCTATCTACCCTAAAAAACAATCCATTCTCCATGACTCTTTTATCCCAAAATATCTTTGTCCTAGGTCATATTTCCTCCAGAAATTACTCTGTCTGACGACAATTAACTTTTCTTGATAAACACTTTCCTGCTAATGTGACAATGGATGTTACTGATGAGTGAATGCCTCACTCCATCCAGCTAATACGTTTATAGACTAAACACAATATTGGCATTGTGAGAATTTGGGGAACTATTATTTGCCAGTGGAGGAGACGATTTTGGCGAGATAGGTCATTCAATGACTCTTAAGTCAAAATACATTGGTGGTGATCTGCTTTTCTTGTACATAGGAGATCCTATTTAATAACTAAAATGATTGCATCTTCTAGCAAAAAAAATTGATGTCTTATTTTTGTCTCAGTTGATTTTATTGTCCATATATATCTTTGAATGCCCTTGTAAATGGATACTTGGCATCAGCCATAGACAGTTCTCTCTTTTTTTTAATCAAAAAGTTTATACTATCTCCCTCAGTTACTAGTCCAGAAATTCAATTTCCCTTCAGAAAATACTTCTTTTTCTTTATAAAATCCATCTAATGTGGGGACAGGGGGCGCCTGGAGTGTAGAAAAGAGCACAGAACTTCTCAAACAGGTACACAATGCCAAAATGGTTTACGATGAGGAATCCAAAACACTACATCAGATTATAAACAATTCTTCTGAAACATGCATAAGCTTCTGCTTTTATCTGGCTTGGATTAAAGTTAATCATGCCCATTCCCTGCACGTAAAATCTAAATGAGGTTGGATAAAGGTGGTCCAGAGGAACCCTGGATATCAAAGGAATTAATCTTGAAGCCTCATTTTGGGTGAGACTAATCTCCACCTAGATGGCTGAAGTAATTATAACAACCAGAATCCCCATTTCCTCCTAGTCCAAAATCTTTAGTGGAGATGGGTTTAATGCTTAAGCACTTTTTCATCAAACTTCTTGTACATTTACACATGCAAAGTATACATTTTCCCTACTAACATCATGCTTTTGGGAGTGAATCATTACATTACTCTATTATTTGATATACCAATGTTCCAGATTTTTGGTTATCTCAGAAGAGTTTCTTTAAAAACTTGCCACAGAGGTCATCTTTATAAAGAGATTCATCTATCAAACTAGCACACCCACAAACACTGTGTCATTTCACAGAAACCACAATACAGCAAAGACAACAGAACAGCTGCCCTGACACCAAGGGCAGATTCTGAAAGAGGACAAGACACAAAGCCCAAGGGAGGCTTGATAAAACCATTTCAAAACCAAGCCCAAGGAAGCACGGCTTCATATTGAAGTATATCACAAGCACCTTAGGAAGCATTAATTTTGAAATTACTGCTATCTGCCAAATGAAGTGCTTTCTTGGAAATAATGAGGTATTGATATAGGTTTGGCATTCGTGCTGCATCTGAGAACTCTACCAAAATACCCTTTCCTCAGAAATATTTATTGAGAGAAAAATCTCAGCAAAAATACATGCTGAGAACTTCTGTTTTTGTGTTCAATTCCACACCAAATGAATTTATGCAGACAGAAATGAAATACAGGTGATGTGTCAGAAGCAGAAGATTCAAATGTTACTGCTTAAATGGAAGACGGATGGAAAGGAAGAGAGAGGACAAATAGATACATGCCAGATCACTCTTGTGGTATAGGATTTTGAATATGGAACATATACATCTTGTCAATGACTTGCTACTATCCTCCAGAATAGCCTTGTGGATCAACCTCATTGCTAGTGACATGGGCAAGCTGTTGCATACACTCTGCTACTGTTGCACACACTCTGCTACTGTTGCACAGCATGTGTACATGAATGAAGAAATGCTTTCTAAAGTATCAAACTTCTAAATAAGGGTTATAATAGCTAAGAATGTTGTCACATTAGAAATATGATAGACTCATCAAAGTAAAGATGCTTTTCCAGGAACAACAGTAGAGTTTCTGCCCACGTCTGGGTAAGTTAAAATACACACTTGCACGTTCGCGCGAGCACAAACAAACACACACACTCACACAGGCATTTAAAGAATCCCAGGTACCAAGTAATCAGCCCGACTTATTCTATCACCATATGAGGCCAGAAACAGAAAAGTGAGCTGAAATGGCCCAAACAACATAAAAAAGATTCACATAAACATAAACCAATCCTCAGAGTGTAGCTGCTAATAATTTTGCAAGGATTCCCCATGTGGTGTGTTTTGTCTAGGGATATGACGGAGTCTTACTATTTAATTGGGGAAATTAGTTCACAGAGGATAATAAAGATACCTAGGAGAAGAAAGTTGCTATTGAGCAAACAAAATGGGACAGTGTTAATTTAAGTCAAGGAAAACATTCAGGGATGGATCTCAGGCACCTCTGATTATATCTGGTTCCCCTACTTCTGATTCCCTCTAAGTCTGACCTCAGATTATCTAAATCCTTCTTATTCACAAGGATTTCCTCAAGGCCTACCTCCTCCACAATTCATTCACTCCAGCTCATACTGATAAAAGCTTTCTACAAACTGCTGTTGAAATAGAGAAATAAGATACCAAATTTTATTTGGTTGTTTTCTGTTTCCAGGGTGATTTTTGCCTCTCTCTTCAAATAGACTGTATGGTCCTTGAGGACAAGAACAATCTCTTGTATTTTAATATGTATAACAGGACTATTTAGTAAAATGCAATAAATAGTTTTGAACTGATTGACATACAGTAATGCACTACTCCACTTTGAGATCTATGCTCAACCTCTACAAATTGGGAAGCATCAAAAGTCAAAATGAGAATAATGCTGAACTAAAGTTAGCTCATATATGGAATATGGGAGACTGCACAGAATCTTGGAGTCTTATTGCCAATAGGAGTTGCAAGAGGTTATTTGGCCCAGCCCCCGTCTTCAGGCAGATGGGTATTTAACCAACTTTGTTCTCTTACTAAAGAACACAGAAACAGAAACATCCAAATCTCACCTCAAATGTCTATTCCAATATCTTTCCCCTCCTCATTAGTTAAAAAGTCCTACCTTTTGTAAATGAAATCTCGTACATTAATTTATGCTATCTCAAACACACAGTGATTCTCTGATTATTTGTTCTTCATTTAAATTGACTGATTCGGTTTGGTATCACGTTGTCAAAGCCACTGAGAAATAGTTCATGCTGGATCAGTAATTCAGAAAAGAATCATCTTTATTCCTTCTCTTTATGCCCAACCTCCAATCCTTACCAGTTTTGGTCAAGTACTGAACACATCCCCCCAAAAAAAAGGAATTCACAATAAATCCTTTCCATCTGGGTATACATTGACATGTCTATTAAAGTGAAACAATGTGCTAACTTACATGAAATCTCAATAGCTTAAATTTAGGCCATGAAAATTCTTTTTAATCCCTTTTAACCTTGGGCTCTGCCAAAATCAGACCAAAGTGGTCAAGTCCACTTTGACTTCTTAGGATAGACTCCTAAGCTATAAGGCTAAGGGCATTTTAGTATAGCATCTCAATAAATGGAAGGCCTTTAATCTCCATGGTCCTAACTAAACATATTTTATAAAAGCATTTTGAGAAGTAAAATTGTCTACACTCTATCCAGGTTTAGAGAATTCCTTTCAGTATGGTTCCTTACCTATAGACACAAAGAGGGACATATCATTGTCTTTGCTTGGTCTTGCCTGTGACAATATTACAAATTACTTAGGAATTCTCTTAGCAAAGAAGCACTTTCCAACTCATATGCCTGACATAAGATGAATGAACAACACTCATACGAAATAGGTACCCTTTCCATTTCAGTTAGTTAATTGAATACATGTTTACTAAGCTCCTGCTGATATACCCAGCACTGGGTTAAACACGTAGGGAATTAAAAGAAAAACAAAATATTGCCTTTAACAACAAGGTGCTCCCAGTATTGTAAGGGAGATGAGACTTTTTGCACAAAACAATTACAGAACTTATATATTCTTAAAATCTGAGTACAAATAGAGAATCTCCTATTTCTTGACTAAGTATATAGGCATAATTTTCAATTATTCTACCATGCCTTCTTTGAGAAAGCTATATTAATTCCAAATTTAATTGTATTCATGAACTTAATTGCATCCTGAATTTTAAGGACAAGAAAATAGTGCCAATAGAGCACCATACCCACAGCAATTTATATCTTTCAAGATTCATTCCACTATTGCAGTCACTCCAGGTATAATAACATTGTTGCATCATGCTCAAAGTCATGTTTTATAACCTTCCCTAAAGCCATCAAGATGAACCAGGCCATATAAATATATCAAAATAGTCATCCTCTTAATAATAAAAAAAATGTCAATTAAACAAAAATATAGATGCCATTTTTGCTCATGAAATTCTCAAATATATTTTTAAATTACATTACTGGATTGAAGAGGGAAAGTGTCGGTAAATTTCCTTAATCACTAATGGTTTGAACATAAAATGCTATAATCCTACTGAAGAGTAATTTTAAAATAGGTAACATAAACATTTACTAAATGTACATACTTTGTCTCATAGCTATTTCAGCATTTAATACAGAATTTAGCTATTGTGGGAGACAATATCTGGTTCTCCTCTACTTTTGGGCAAATAGGAGCACTGACTTTCCTCACTTCTTTGAGGTTAAATGTGGCTAAAGGACTAGTTCTGGCCAGTGAAATGTGAACATCTATGTTCTACTTCTAGGCAAAAGCACTTAAGAGCCAGTAAGCAATTTTCTATATTTCCATTCCTTGCCAAGGTATTTATGAGAGCACATGTTGAGAGGCCAGTGTCAGAAAATGATGGAGCCTCAGTAAGTTTGGGTTTCTACTTAATAACCAGAACTCTCCTGTCAACCTGTAATGTAGTTGGAGTGTGAGCAAAAAATAAACCATTATTGTTTTAAGCTATAAAGATTTCCAGTTGTTTGTTATCACAACATAACCTAGCCTATCTTGAATGATAGAATAGTTTATTCTCAAAACTATGTATAAATGTGCATAAATAGATTTTTTAAAACAATGCGAGAAAACTGAAAACAAACTAAAATTCCCACAATATAGGAGTTTAAAATTACATGTAGTTAATACTATTGTAGCCATTAAAAGTGATATTGTACACATATATTTATTGATGAGGAAAGATAGTTATGTTTTAACACTGAGTGAATAAAGCAGGTTATAAAAACATGTACAGTATGACCCAATTTTTTGTTACAAATACACATACACACGCACACATATGCCATGTACACACATCAAAATGTCAACATTGGTTATCACTGACTGAAGAGTTTACGGTGATTTTTTTCCTCTTTCCACTTGTCTGAATTTTTAATTGTCTAAAAGGAACGTGTATTACTTATGTAGTAAAAACAAAATAAAACATTAATTTTTAAAATGAGCCAGGGTATAAGTCTCGGTTATACAAGATAAGTCGTAGAGACCTATCATATAACATAGTGCCTATATTTAACAATACTGTATCGTATACTTAAAAATTTGCTTAAAGGATAGATCTTAGGTCAAGTGCTCTTATCACTAAAAAAATCATAATAATAAGTAGAGAGCAAGAGGACACTTTTTTGGAGGTGATATTTTATGGCATAGATTGTGGTGAAACTCATCAAGTTGTATACACTAATTATATACAGCTTTTTGTATGTCAAAAATAAATAAATGAATAAAATAACCAATCAAAAAAAGTGAGCCAGGTCACTAGTTATCCAAAGGCCTCTTTGAGGTTGATTCATTTTAAGAAACTAAGATTTTTTGTCTCTATGTCTAGGAAATAAATAGTATCTTCATTTAGTTTAAACAAAGGTAAAAATAATTTTTTAAAAAGCCACCTCAGGTAATACGGATCTTCAGCATAAAACGGACAAGTCTGATCTATTTCCTTTCATTTTCCTAGCAGATGGGCAGCTGTTCTTTTACTCACAAATCTCCTGTTACAAGTAGGAGATTTAAGCCAAGACCCTGAGGGGCGATTTTTAATCATTTATGGTGAGCTCTGGGAAAGAAAAGAGACTATTGTTATGCAACTCACAGAAGCACTCGACCTTCTCTTTTCAACTTCATTTTGGTTCCACCACTTCAAGTTTCACATAAGAGCTGCATTTTTTAAAGGTGATTCTAATATAACAGGTATTTTTTAATAGCCATAAAAAATTCCTTCTACTTAAGAGAGTTATACCAGAGAATGCCCATATCAGGACGACAATTATGCCTGCCATTACTGCCACAATGCTTAACTACTGATTCCCACGGATGGGGGGCATTACATGTCCAAAAAAAAGGACATGTTATTATAATGAGTTGATGTGTACTCATGGGCAATTTGCTTCATGCTTTTATTTACCACTGCTCCTCCACAAAAAAATCTGAAACAACAAGAAAATTAATACACTATAAAGAAGTTCACAGCCTGAAAATTTCTAAAGGCAACAAGGGCCACAATTGGGAATATCCAGTTTTAACCAGAAAATCACCTAATCTCCCCACATTTAAACATTCATGTTGATGCTTAGATAGCTAGGGTAAAAAAAAGATATAACAGTCATTTATTCAAAAAGCATTTATTGAGTATCTACTATGTACCCGGAATGCCATGATACAGTGGTGAAATAAAATAGACATGATCCCTGCCCTCCTGGTACTTACAGGAGATAATACAAAGTGATAATAGCTACAAATAAAAATATATACAAAGTGTTTCGGGTCTTTGGTGATGAAGGGTGATGAGTGAAGAGTAGATTGGCAACATATGAAGAACATTTTATTTGCATTGTGGAAAATGGGCTGAAGAAATAAAAGAATAAAATCAGAGAGACTGACTTAGAAATCTATTGCAATAGTTAAGTCAATAAATAATGAATACCTAATATTAAACTGTAGTGGCAGTGGGGATAATGGGAGGGGGATGTATGCGGAAAATATATAGAATGTTGATTTCAACAGAACTTGGAGATCAGCGGTATACTAAAAGAGTAGGGGCAGACAAAAATCAAGTATGTAATACAGGTTTCTGGCTTTGGTAACTAGGTGGATCTAAGTGTCCTTAAATAAACAAGACAGAAGGTACTGGGGGGTGGGAAGGTAAGAGGTTATACAGGAAGAGGGAAGCGATAGTGAGTTCAAGATATATTTATACTAGGTACGAACCATAGTTCTAAATGTTGACAATATAGCCCATCCTCCTCCAAACTTACCATCATTCATATCACTTTATTTCCTTTCCAGCATCTAACATATTTGGTAACTATCCTTTTTCACCAAATCTAAGACATCTTTAATGGCAGTGCATACCAATATTTTATGTATTAATAAAAAAAGAAATAAAATGCTTCCTTGTTACATTGATTCTAAGACACATCCCAATTACAAAGACGATGTTAAAATATAAAAAAAAAAATGAGGATCTCAGAATCAACAAAATGAAGTGTTTTGTTTATATATTTGGTTTCTTATTTGTTATGTTCCACTAAAAAGCAAGCTTCATAAAGACATAGGCATTGTTTATTTTACTTAGTTTTGTATTCCTAGCAGCTAGCACAGGGACTGGCACAATAGTATCTGCTCAATAAATATCTGTTGGTTTTAAAGAAGGGAGTGGGGAGGAAGATGGGAGAGAAGAGTAAGCAAAAACAGGTATGGTCTCTGATCTAATGGAGCTTATGGTCTATTGAACCAATCTGAAGGACAGATATGATCAAGTAATTTTAACGGAGAAATGCAGGATGCTGTGGGGAATGTATAAAAATGGGAACAAGCATAATTTGAAGGGAGTCAAGGATAGCTTCCTAAAAGAAGGAAGTAGTAGTGTTTCACATCCATCCTGAATAATGAACAAGAGTGAGTCAGGTAAGAAAGATTGGAAATGAGTATTATTACACAGAACATTATATGCAAACTTCCTGAGAAAAGAGAGAACATGGTATGCTTGAAAAACTGAGAGAAGACCATTGTGGCTGGAGTATAGCAACTGAGAGAGAAAGTGTCAGGACGTAAGATTACAGGGTAGGCAAGGACTAAATTTTTTTAATTGAGATATAATTAAAATACTATAAAATCTATCCTTTTCAAGTATACAATTTATTTAACATATTCACAAAGTTGTACAACCATCAAGAATATCTAATCCCAGAACATTTTCATCATCCCAAAAAGAAGTCCCATACCCATTACCATTTACTTCTCCTTCCTCCCAACCCCTGGAAACCACTAATCTACTTTCTGTCTCTATAGTTTTGCCTATTATGGGCATGTCATATTAATGGAATCATAGAATATACAGCCTTTTGTGTCTGGCTTCTTTCACTTAGCACACTATTTTCAAGGTCCATCCATGTTGCAGCATGTATCAGTACTTCATTCCTTTTTATAGCTGAATAATATTCCTTTGTATGGATAACATCACATTTGTTTATCTATTCATCAGTTGATGGACATTGGGCTGTTTCCACTTTTGGGCTATTATGAATAATGCTTCTAAAAACACTTGTGTACAACTTTACCTGTGGGCATATGTTTTCAATCTCTTGGGTATATACCTAGGAGTGGAATTGTGAGTCAAATGGTAACTCTGTTTAACTTTCTAAGTAACTAAGAGGTCAGATTTTACAATTTCAAGTAGACCATGGATGATTTTGCATTTTACTCTGTAGGATAACAGGAAGCTAGTAAAGGATTTTTAGAAAGGACATGACACTCTTTGACGTACATTTTTAAAACCTTCTTTGCCTACTAAATGAAGAATGGGTTGAAAGAAAGCAAAAATGGATAAAGGAAAATTAATTAGATGTCCATTGCAAGACTCACAAAACAGATGGTGGCTAGGACTAGAGAAGGCAGTGGCAGTGGATCCGGGAGGACACAGATGGATTTGAGAGATATTTGGCAGTAAAATTAACCTGATGTCATCATTGATTAGATATTGTGAGTAAGAGAGAGGGAGGTGTTAAAGATGGTTCACAGGTTTGCAATTACTAGTGATCTCTGCCAGAGCCATTTCAATAGACTAGTAGAAGAGAAAGTCAGATTACAATGCATTCATTCAACACATATTTATTGAGTACCTACTGTGTGATAAGCACAGAGGATATAGAGCAATGAAGAGAATAGACAAAAATCCCTGTCCTCATAGAGCTTATAATTTAGCAGGGGAAGAGAGAAATAGTGAAAAAGAAGTCAAATCAACCAACCAATCAATCATACAGTATGTTGGAAAATGATAAGTGCTACAGAAGAAGAATTGAAATAGTAAAGCTTATTGCTAAAGGAATGATAATAACAAATATTTAAGTAAAGCTACTGAACGCCACTTAGCGTTCCATGTGCTTTACATATATTTACTCATTTAACCCTTACAAGACTATGAGGTAGGTAAAATTATTATCCTCATTTTACAAATGGGGAAGCTAAAGCACAGAGTTTTATTAAGTAACTTGTCCAAGTTCACACAGTTTGTAATTGGGATGGCTAGAATTCAAACTAAGACATTTGACTCCAAAGTTTGAACTTGTAACCATTACACTATACTGAAAAAGAGAGATAGAATACTATCTATCTGAAAATGCAGCACCAGTGGAAGATTTTATTTTTAACCAAAGTGCAAGGCATTCCTGGACCCAATTCCAACGTGTGTATGTGGAGCCTTCCCCACACCAACAAGGAGTTCTCAGACACCAGCAGAATGTCTGAGAATTCAACTCAATTCTGATATTATCTACCTGGAGATAGAATCAGATTCCACAGGTAAAGGGCCAGTCCCATATGACCATCCTTCTCTTCAGACATCAATCGCAAGTCCAGGTTGTTACCTATGCTTCTGACCTACAACCTACAAACTGGAGGTTCCCACAATCCTCTCCTCAGGTTCAATTAATTTGCTGGAACAGCTCAAAGAAATCAAGAAAACCCGTTTGCTCACTAGATTACTGATTTATTACAAAGGATATTACAAAGGATATGAAATGAACAGCCAGACGAAGGATACATAGGGCAAGGTCCTGAACAAAGGAGCTTCTGTCCTCGGGGAGCTTGGGGCCCAGCACGGTGGCATGTGGAAGTGTTCTGGTTCCCCAATGTGGAAGCTCTCTGAAAAAAGAGCTGATGAGCTGTCCTTTTGTGTTTTTATGGAGGCTTCATTATATAGCCATGATTGACTAAGTCATCGGCCATTGGCAATTGATTCAACCTCAAGCCCTGCTCCCATCCCCTCCCTGGAAATCAGAGGTTGAGACTGCAAATTCCAATCCTCTGATCAGATGGCTGGTTCTCCTGGGAACCAGCACCCACCCTTAGGTGCTTTCCAAAAGTCATATCATTAACATAACAAAAGACACTTTTCTCACTCTCAACACTTAGGAAATTCCAAGGGTTTTGGAAGCTGTGAGCCAGGAACTGTGGATGAAAACCAACTATATATGAGAAATATATATTGGTCATCTGAATGATTAATATATATTTCTCATAAATCACAATATCACACAAAGCTACTCAAGTATGTTTACAGGATTAGGTGAAGGAGGTAATGGAGACTGAAATCATTCATAAAGGGAATAATATATAGAACAAAATCTCAGGAAGTTAAGAGGGCTAGAGAAGAAGATGGTGTTTGGAATACTTCCTAAGGGTAAAATTATCTTAGGACATCTTACTTCTTTCTAATATTTGAGTAGATAAGACTAAAGGAGGGCCTCACTCTGGCACTTTGGGTATCTTTTTGGTCAACTTCTCTAGATTATTCTGTCTAAATTCTCTGACTTCTCCAAAAATTCAAATGGAAAAAAGAAATACATATAATGATGTACACCTGAAATTTAGACAATGTTATAAACCAATGTTACTGCAATAAACAAAAAATTTTAAAAAAAAGAATATGAAAAAAGAAGAGATAAATATAACAACACATCTGAAGTTGACACCAATCAGAATAGGCAAAGTTAAGTTACAGTGAGGTGCCACAAAGGGAAGGAGAACATTGGGTGTAGAACTCCCCTCTCCTTCATGATTTCTTCTGGTAAAGCCTTGAATAAGGTCCAGAGGTGTAGGGATTAGTCAAGGATTGTCTTTCCCCACTTCAATCCCTGTCTCCCATTTCTTAGCCAAAATTACAGCTAAGCCTAATATTACCAGGATGACTCCCAATTCCCCAGAACTCAATCCAGCTGCTTTATTTGGTTCGGGAATGCTGTGACCTCCTTCTCCTTTATATACTGATCTGCATATACAGAGAGGGGCGAAGGTGAATCGTTGTGGTCAGGTGAGAGGCCAACTACCACAAGATCTCAAGAAAAGGAAAGTTCTAAAAAAAAGAGTATTGAACTATACTAAAAATTAAGACCTGAATGTAGTAAGTGAAGGTTTACTAGATACCAGCTCACAAACAGGCATCTGTGATACCAAGCTAGAGAAAAATGCTGAGGCACGAATATGCCCTTTTTGGTCTCTCAAAACTCAATCCACCATCTGCCTATTCAATGCGTGATCAATTTCCGGGAAGGGCCAGGAGAGAGCAAATCTCTTGATTTAATAGGAACAGAGGCAAGAAAAGGATGACAAATATGGGGATATGTTCTATAAAAACTCTGTGTATATTAGTAATCGCTATTTTTATCCTTGAACTGACATGAGTCAGCCTCCCTCCACCAGAGGAACGCGCTGCAAAACTATCTGCCTATTTAAATTAATGACATCAACATTTGAAAATTTGAAATGAGTTTGGAAAGGATTGATTTTTATTGAGGATGGGTGAGTGAAGGGGGTGTGTAAGGATTGGTATTTGCTAATTCTTTTCCTCATGTGGCTGGCTGCTATAACCAGTATCAACTGCAGGCTCTCAGGTGTTGCTCTCTACAACTGGCTAATCCCAGTCTCAGTAAGCCCAGGCCACTTTAGGAGGGAAACAGGAGCAGCCACCAGTACGACCTGCAGCAGGGAGGTTTACTTTACCCCAAGATAAACAATTCATGGCAAAGAGTGGGATTTGACTTGGAAAAAATGCCATGTGTGGAATAGTAAAAGGAATAAACACTGTTGCAAAAATGAAGTGATTTCCACATGGAAATATAATTTAAATATAGGTATTGCTAAAAGACTGAGGGCTGAAAGAATTCATACTGTGGGAAACCATTTTACTAACAAGGATATTAAGAATCTTAAAACCTACGAATATTAGTGTACATTTTTATAAATGACTCTTTTCTCTCTTCTCTCCTCCACTCAACTTTTGGCTAAAATAAAAAAAAAAAAAAACACCATATAGATTCTAACTTTCTGTTTTCCAGTGATATGAAGGGGGAATAGTTATTATTTCAAATATATATATATATATATATATATATATTTGTTATATACATATATATATATATATATATAACACAATAAAACTTCCCAGTTGCCATAAATACGAAGAAAACCCAAAATAGAACATTTCTGCCAGTTGCAAAGATGCTAGACTCAAAGGCTTGGCAGTTAGATCTGTTGGCCTCTGAAGCCAAACAGGTAAGTAAAGATTGAATGAACATCCTCAAGGTCCTTGATTCAAAAGGAAGATACTTTCTGTTCCAACCTAGGAAATCTAAGCAAATAATAAAACTTCTGGAACTCTGAGGTTCAAGTTAATGGTGTGACAAGCCTAAACAAACGTTTGGTTTGTAACACGGGAGATAGTTTTGACTCTCTTCCTGTCTGAAGCAGTTCTTAAAACATACCTACAGTATCAGCAGGGCTAGTGTCATTAAGAAACCAGTAAGACAGGCAAAGTGAAGACATCTTAAAGGTCTAGGAGCCTCCCTCTTTGTGGCCCACCCACCCCACTGCAAAATGCATTCCACCACAATACACACAACCTTGCATATACACACACACACACACATATAAAGAAAGCCAAGAGGAAACATTTTCGGTTACAGACTAAGGATCAATCTGATCAGCCAAAAATTCTTTGTCATTATGTTGTATTTTCCTATGTTTCTTCCCATTATGAGCACATTGCTCTTTAAATCCATTCAAGGACATATAAAACTGAATCAAGAAGCACTTCAATTTTATTCAGATGACAGTGGAACTAAAAATTTAGTAAAAAAGAAAAATAATTCTAACAGTTAAAACAAGGATACAATTTCAACATTAGATTATTAAATTGTTTGTTTCTCAAATGTAGCTATATAGAGTTCTTTTCACATGCAAAAATAAATACACACATAAGCTAACTAAACAGCTTGTTTTAGTTGTAATGGATTTTAAAGAAATCATTGCATAGTGAAGGAGAATTCAAGTATAGTTGTCCCACAAATTATGAAAAATTATAGCAGGTCTAAACTTGCATTTCCCCCAAAGATAGCACCATTATTACTATTATACACCAAAAACCAGATGTAGTGAGTGAGTGTGACTACTCCTTTAATAATGAGACAGACCCAAGGTCAAAGCTTATGCCATCACACATGCAAACATGACACATCTTCCCAGTGCTCTTAGTTAGAATTCTTTTTGCTTTCAATTCACTTTGGACATCTTTCCAAGATTAAAAGCCAGAGAGAACACTCTTAACTAACTAACCATCTACAATTTAAAAACAAAAGAACAAAGTGTCTTAAGACTCTGGGCAGAGGGTGGGGGTTGGAGATTAAGGAGTAAGAAAATGATGTCCTTTTTATTCTCAGATAATAGAACATCAATATGCCCAATCAATGGTATCCAAAAAGCAGTCAGATATTTGGTCATCTATATCTTCTTTTTGCCTTCTCACAGCAGACTAACAATACTCCTCTACAGAGATAGAAAGAATTATACTGAAGCGACAAGACTACAAATACAATTTTGAAACGTATTGGAGGAAAAGAAGGAACATTCCGGAAGTTTTTTGTGTTTGCACTCAGACCCCAGATCCATATTCTCTAGGTTGCATTCATAATCTGTTGTATTTCACATTGCATGACATGTTTCCCTAACAGTTGAATGCAAATGGAATTTTGTTACTCAAATCATGAAAAGTGAAAAGAGACTTGGGATAAGGAATTCATTTATTTCTCATCAAATCTTAGGCAAATCACATTTCTTCTCTGAATTCCAAACTTCTTACCTGCAAATTTGTTAAAATGTCACCTTCTTCAGCTAACTAACCTACTTTTATTATGAGGGCCAAGCAAAAGCAATAAATAAAATTGGAAGCAATAGGTAAAAGTTGTGAGAGAACAAATATAAAGAAACTGTCTGGTCATTTAAAATAATAATATGGCATAATACTAAAAAAGAAGGGATTGCCTCTTCTGGTAGTAAGTCCCCTGTCACTAGAAGCATCCAAGAATAGGCAGATTAACACTTAGCAGGAATTTAGTAAGGCAATTCAGTCACTGAATGTAGGGTAGTAATTTTTTTTTCTTGGTGAGGAAGATTGGCCCTGAGCTAACATCTGCTGCCAATCCTCCTCCTTTTGCTCAAGGAAGATTGTCCCTGAGCTAACATCTGTGCCAATCTTCCTCTATTTTTGCATATGGGATGCCACCACAGCATGGCTTGATCAGCGGTGTGTAGGTCTGCACCCGGAATTCGAACCCGTGAACGCCAGGGCCCCGAAGCAGATCGTGTGAACTTAACCACTATGCTACCGGGCCAGCCCCTAGGGTAGCAATTTTTAAGGCCCTTTCAAACTTTATGATTCTTTGATTCTATGAATGGTACTACGAATTATTTACTAAAATGATAACTTTTTTTTTGCAAAGCAAATACTTATTCAATACAATTGTAAACCTGCCTTTTCACATGTTGGGTCTATTTAAAGATGGCAGACACCTAGAATTGTATCTGATGTCTTCATTATGTTTTATAAGATAGATATGAACATATGCATATGATTAAAAATAGGCTTTTATTAAAATGTATAATTTTCAGAATCAAAATCAAGGTTAAAATAAGCAATGAGAAGGCGAGTGGAAGAGCAGGGTTGAGGGGACTAGCTGGTAAGAAGTTTGGGAACAACTAAAGTGAAGATTCAAATATATGTATCCACAATTAAAAAGAAGGGAAGAAAGAAAAAGAAGGGAGAAAGGTGGGGAAAAAAGAGAAAAGAAAAGTCAATATGCCAACCAACCTGATTTGTCACACCTGCACAAAATTGTTAACTAAGACTATCAGTGAAATTGTTCACCAAATCCAGCTGGTGTCTCTTTCAAACTGAAATAACAGAATTGACTGGAAAAAAATCCTGGATACTTGCCCATCTCTTAAACAATGTTCAAATAACTCTGGAACACCTACTGTGCCAGGATACTCAAACTGTAGCTATCAACTTGAAGGTATTTACCACTGAGCCATAAGACTTCATACTCTTTGATCAAAATGTGTTCACAATAAAGCATTGCTAATTGCCTTTTCAAGAAATAACTAAGCCCAAGATAACTAACATCTGACTCCTTTCTTATATTTCAAGTATTATTGATCAGAAATGTCAAAGAATCAAAATCTCATTAATAAGCATTTTGCTTGTGATCAATCACTAAGTCTAATAAAATTACTTTTCATACAAAAATAACCATGTTCCAAACTCTGATTAAGAGAAAAAAAAAGTCTTGAAAGAACTTGCTTTTGAGCCCCCCATCAAGCAATCTGACTGGTGAATGAATATTTCATTTTAGGAATCCTGCAATCAAGACAATATCTTCTATTATTCAGGGTACAATTTTTCTTTCCTTGTTCCTTAGTCTCAAAGATACAAGAGGAAAATAATGTTCTGTATATATTTTTAAAGCAATCAAAAGGTTAATTTTTTATTGCTCAGACCTAATTCCAAGCTCAATCCCAGCAATAAAATCAATCAATATTTGTCTGAGTTTTGAATCTTCCTTAAACTTTGGAAAGCAGGACTTCTCCTTAGGATTAGAGCAGCATTGAAAAACAGATGCTAAAAGTGTTGTTTGTTTTCAAGGACTATTACTCAGAATAATAAAAAAAAGAATATGCAGTATTTTCCCTAAAAATAAATAGTTCTTTGGGTTACCAAAATCTCAGAAAAATGCCCCAAATTATTTATTGGCTGCTCGCGCAAAATACCCATGCTCGTTTGATTCCCATTCTTCATCTAGGGCATCCCTCTTCTTAGCAACAAGTCCATCTGCTTGGACAACATCTGCTTAGCAACAAGGCCATCTCTCTTTCTACCCCCAGACCACCCTGCTTACAGCATCCTCAAAGGATGCCCATACTCTCATGTGTAATTTCTTTCCCCTCCATCCTGACAAATTTTTCTTTAAGGTTTCCTCTCCTTTTAAACTACCTCTTCACTTCTGCTACCTCTCTTTGCTTGTTACCAATGTGGGAGATCAAGATTTGGCCACCCTGAAATATATCTCTTTACCTTGATTGTTTTCTCTGAAGGACATTTGACCTCCCCCACTAACTGCCTAAAGAATTTGACATGGTGGCTCCTTCCTGGAACAGATCTTCTATCATGATGGCTATAAAGATAATGTAGGATAGAGGTTACAATAGCAAAGGCACCAAGCCTCTTTTATCTAAAAATCTGTCTCTCCCTGACCACATTATCTATAGATGACCCCTGAAAAGAATTGTCCTCCTGCCCTCTGAAGTCTCAGGCCACTACCCGCCCCCAACACGCTCCTCACCTTTAGCTGCAATACTTAAGTAAGCAGCTTAGACAGAGGGACGAGTTGCTCATTTCTGAGTTTCTCCCATGTATACATGTTATTAAACTTGGTATTATTTTCTCCTGCTAACCTGTCTTGTTAATTATTTGGCCAGCCATAAGAACCTTAAGGAAAAGGGCAGAGGGAGATTATCCCTCTTCCCCCGACACCAACTTCAAACCACACCACTTCCATCTCCTCCAGAACCCTTCAGGTATCCAAACTCCAAACTTGTGATGTTCTAGGTGGTAGCCTAAAAACATACACTAAAAGGAGAAAATAGCGAGGATTTGGTTCATTCAGAGCTCATCTTCACATGCAGATAGTCCTTCTGATCCACCAGCAGCAAGACATGTACAGTGCTTTTCTGGTAGTAGTGTGGTTGTGCGTTGTCATTATTTCTTTCCCTCCAGCTAGACCTCTGTAGGTCAAAAGGCACATATATTATTGAGACATCTGCCTTAGTTTTGAAATGAAGAAAACTAGTCCCTAAATGCTTGATTTGACTTCCCTAAGTACCTCGTTCTAACTACTGAAATACCACTGAGGTAGGTAAGGTAATATAATCAGTCCAACTTTCATAAAGTCCTTCTTTCACTCATTCAGCAACAGTTTATGAAGTGTTCACCTTTGCTAGGCACTGAGCTAGGTGTTAGGGATACAAAAACTCTAAGCTATGATCTGTATTATTCAGGTTTCTGCCGCAATAATGCTGTATCACAAATAATTTCAAAATCTCAGTGTCTTTTAACAAACATTTATTTTTCACATTCATGGGTCTGTGGGTTAGCTGGGGTTTGGCTGATCTCAGCTGGGCTTATCTAAGCTAGACTGAACTCTAGGCTTTAGGTTAGATCCAGGTCTGCTCCAGTCTTCATCCCTGGACCTAGGCTGAAGGCACAATGGATACCTGGGGCATGCTCTTCTCATGGCAGAAGTCAGAAGCTCAAGAGGGGTGTGGGGAAACATGTGATGCCTCTTAAAGGTCTTGGCCCAGAATTGGCAGGCTGTTATATCCATTCACATTCCATTAGCCAAAATCATATGACCAAGCCAAAAATCAATGGGATAGGGAAATATATTGTGCCCACAGTGAATCACAACCAGGGTAGAGATGAAAAGAAGCATTGTGAGCAAATAATACAATCTATCCACATGGTCCTGTGGGAGATCAAGATTTGGCCACCCTGAAATATATCTCTTTACCTTGATTGTTTTCTCTGAGGGACATTTGACCTCCCCAACTAACTGCCTAAAGAATTTGACATGGTGGCTCCTTCCTGGAACAGATCTTCTATCATGATGGCTGTAATGATAATGCAAAATAGATGTTACAATGGGAGGGGCACCAAGCCCCCTTTATCAAAAAACTCTATCTCTCCCTGACCACATTATCTATAGATGACCCTGAAAAGAATTGTCTTCTTGCCCTCTGAAGTCCCAGACCACTACCCACCCCCAACACCTTCCTCGCCTTTAGCTACAATACTTAAGCAAGCAGCTTAGACAGAGGGACGAGTTGGTCACTTCTGAGTTTCTCCCATGTATACATGTTATTAAACTTGGTATTATTTTCTCCTGCTAACTTGTCTTGTTAATTATTTGGCCAGCCATAAGAACCTTAAGGGAAAGGGCAGAGGGGGATTCTCCCTCTCTCCCGACAGTTTCTACCATGAACAACTCCCAGCCCAGTAAGGGAGATATATGTGTAAAAAAAAAAAGAACAGCTAAAAGTCACCTTTACCATTTCATACATTTCTCTGACTCTGCAGAATTCCACACTGGCCCATCTTTTCTCCAAAATTCCCCTCAAAGAGTTCTGGACCCTTAGTGGGTATCTCAAATGAATCTGAGATTTGGTATTCTCAACCACCACGTGGCATATGACATTTTTCTCCTCTCTTGCTTCGGCTACCAAAGGCAATGGATGATTGCTGCCAAAGGCAAAAGTGGCAGTCACATAATTGATGTCCACCAAAGATATCACAGTGAGCTGCACTAAAGTCTGTGCCAAGAGTGTGGCACTAATGTCTATACCACGGACACCTATGCTCCATGCTAAAGATATGTTAAAGGTATTATTGTCATCAATGTTGATGATATTTTAAACTCTCAGGAGCTCATTTGATCACTGAAAAAAAGAAAAGAAAAGAAATAGCTCTTCAGAATTTTAGTCACATATTTCAGGCATGCAATAAAAAGATCTGAGTAATAACATACTATTCACAGAAATCACCCCCTAAGTTCCTAGGGTTGAGGAACTCACTTTATTGTCTTCATTCTTTTTACCTCTATGATACCTTATTTCCTGAAAGTTCTTAACTCTATATACAAATAGATCTCTCGTGGGCCAAAGCTTTTCTGAATGCTTTGGTGAACACAACTCAAGGTTGGGATCTGAACTGCATAACCCTAATACAATACGATGAATTCTGTAATAGATTTAGGTATAAAAACTACTAAGGAATAAAATAGGATAGACTGATTTATTTGGTTTAAAGGGTCAGGGAAAGCTTTACACATGAGATGACATTGAGTATCGGTTCACCAGGTACACAAGGGAGAGAAGGTATTATAGACAAAGGGAAAGGTGCAATTAGTGTGCATTAGTCAGTGGAAAATACTCATCTTTTCTTGACCTGCATAATGACCAAATGGCAGATGAGATAACCAAATTTATGCTTTCTCGTTCCAATTGGTCTGTCTCCTGGGTAAATTTATGTTGTCAGAAGGAAGCCAGGCTCTAGCACTGTACATCACCAAGAAAAAGAAGTATAAAAAGTAAAGTGTTATTAATTAGTCAAGGTGGAAAATTTCCTATTTCTAGCTACAGGTGTCACTTCTGGCTATCATTGCCAGAATATCTAGAATTATCAGTAAAAATTCTAGGAAAAAAAGGCGCTTCTGGAAAGCACAATAGAATTTAAGAAAGATTCCATTTTCTAAGAAAGCACCAAATACCAAGAGCTGAACATTGTTGGCCATTTCTCCCCTGTTCTCGAATGGTCCCTGGTTATACTGCTGAGGAAACAAAAATACCTCTTCCGCCTTTTCCATTTATCTCCCCATATCCACCCTGTTAAAATGGAGGGGGCAGAGAATGTGAGTATTCACTAGCTCTGTAAGGTATGGTTGATGTTCTGCAATGAGTGTACAACATGCTGCCAGCTTTCCTGTGAACCGCCAGTTCCAGCTTGAAATCGTAATGCCAACTTCTCCCTGCAACTTCTGTGAATCTGGAGGTACTGGTTGAATAAGATCTATGTTTCCTTTGGTTTTTCTTGCGTAATAACTATGCTTTCAGGCCCTTACCACTTCATGCTTGAATTTCTATAGTAACCTCCTAACAAATGCCCCCATATTCATTCTCTCCCATCTCCAAAATCTGGAAACTATCCCAATGCCCATCAAGAGTAGAATGGATAAATTATAGTATAGTCACATAATGGAATGCTAAACAGCTAAAAGAATGAACAAACTACAAATACACACAAAAATATGGATGACTCTCACAAACATAATATTAAGTGAAAGAAACCAAAGAGTCCATACTACATGATACTATTAAGTACAAAAACAGGCAAAAAGAAACTCTGCTGTTTCAAGTCAAGACAATGGTTTCTGCTTTGAATGCAGAAAGAAGGCAATAGCATTCTAAGAAACACGAGCAACCAAGAAATCCTATCATATTCTTTCTTATTTACACTACTTCCCTGTATTAGCCAATCATTGATGCTGAAAATGATCATATAGAAAGGGAAAGATAGGGCAAATCATAGTTTCTTCTCTTTCAGTCTTTCCTTACTCATCAGTAATCCAAAGCTAGATAGTCTTGAGAGAATATGCATATACCAAGAAATGAAATAAAAACAGTTGAGTTAGTACTGTGCAAGTGTTCACTGTTCTGGTAAGAGTGAAATACATATGCATGCACGAGCTATAAAATATGAATTTTGTAATTTGGGTTATTCTGCATACAAGTAAAATACTTCTATTTTCATTTAAAACCGGCATTGTACAACATAAAGATAAATGGTAAGATATATGCTAGCAACTTAAAATTTTATTTTTTCTTTACTTATAATGATGTATAATAGTATACATCTAGTAATAGTAAATAAAAACACTATAATGAGATAGAGATAGAGAGAAAGAAAGAAAGAGACAGAGGGACAGACTTCAAGGAAGAAAGAAAGGGAAAAGCTTTATATTTTAGTACTTTTTATTGGCACTTATTTTTTACATATTGAACAAGAGGCATCACGTTTTCATTTTGTACTGGACCTCTCAAATTAAGCAGTCTGTCTTCATCTGTAATGAAGTCCCTGAGGATGAACCATAGAAATAGTGCTAGTTATAAGTAAATTCCCTCCTTTCTCTTCTTTGTCCAAAATATTTCCTTCTACATGCCAGATTACTACAAAGAGGCCATTGTTCATGTGTGAGTCTTACAGATTGTGAATGTGACAGCTTATTCTCCCCTTTGATAAAATACCCATACAGCTAAATACTTTGGTATAATGAGCAGACCCGACTAATAATAATTTCCTTCAAGAGAAAATACAGAAAATTGAAAGAATACATTGCTTTGAATTTCTCTATGGGGCTTGTATGTACAAATTACCATAGTAGAAGTAAAACATTCAGTTTTCCCCTATAACTGGCAAAATTCATGAATTACCATAGAAAAAAGATAAATAAGCTAAAAATAATTTTTGTAAGAAACTTAAGGTGATAAAGGGTTGGTGGACGCAGGAAGCTGCCAGGCAGAGACTATTGGGCCTCTTCTACCATATTTGTCTATTGACTTGTCTCATGACCCAAAAAAGCAAGCCTCAAAAGAGAGCCATAAAAAAATCTAGTTTGAACTTCCTCCACAAGTTGCTCATTAGACAAACTGTAGACTGTTAAAGGCAGAAAGCAGCCACACAATCATGTAATTCACACTTCTCATTTTAGATGGAATAACTGAGGTCCAGAGAAGAAGAATAACTAAAAATGGAGCCTCAGGATCGGAAAGATCCTTAAGGATCTTGCTACCTAACTCTCCATCAGATGTTTGAATTCCCTCTAAAACAATCCTTTCAGGTTCTTGAAAAATCCCAGTTATGGGAAGCTCATAGAGGACATTTATTTCTTTTTTTAATATTTTTTCTCATATTAAGTCAAAGTCTATGTTTACTGTAGCTTCTATCAATTGGTCCTAGCTCTCATATCTTGAGGCCGCTTGGTAAAAGTTACATGTTGGAGGACAGCTATCATCTACCAACTGAATCTTCCTCTTCTCTAACCCAAATATCCCCAATTATTCCTCAATGTCCAACCTGAGATCATATAACTAGTCAGTGGCAAATAAAGAATCAGAATTCAATTCTCTTAATTTATTTTATTGTTCTCCTTCCCCTCCATCCATGACTTTAAAACATGATGGGTAGAAATGTGAGATCAACTAGACTTTGCCTAATCAAGCAAACTCAGTTTTCCACCTAAGTGGGAACTACCTAAAGGCCTCTATAAGACTTGAATCAGACAACCTAACCCCATCCCTACTTCCCTCTCCTGCATCTCACTAAAATCCTTCATATTCCAAGGACCAAATATCCCCAAAGAGTTCCTGGCCACTAAGCTTCTGTCGGAATGCTGCTGAACTTATTTGAACAATTCAGTACTTACAGCATTTTACAGCAGGATAAAAGAAACCAAAAGTAACTCCACATCACTAAGATAAAGAGATGTGAGGCCTAGAAAATCCAAAAATCGAGGCTAAGGATAAGAAAGGAGCAGAAGAAAGGCTGGCTGCACTGATTAGCTTGTTTAGTACCCTATGCTGTTTGAATACGTCAAGGCTTAAAATCATTATTGTCTTCTAGGGTATATGCAATAAGATAACAACAATAGATACCATTTGTGGAGCACTATATGCTAGGCATCTTACTTGTAAAACAACACTATTAAAATTCTTTACAGTTCCCCTCTGATGTGATTGATGTTTTTCTCATTTTACTGATGAGGAAACTAATGTTCAGAAAGATTAAGTAACTCGCCAAAGGTCATACAACCAGTAAAGTGACACAGCCAAGATTTATCTGGTTACGGAGCCCAGGATTTTAGCATCCTCCACTCTCTTACATACAGGTTTCCATGAAGATCTGACTGTGTGAACTATAGGAAGGGAGATAAAAAGAAATACACGTTCTTTAGGAAAACTGGCAGAATTAGGACTGGAATCTACTCTCTCTGACTCCCCTACTCCCAGGATCAGGCAGGTCTTCAGGAACAAAGTAGAAAGAAACCCGGAGCCCAGTAAGGCAGGTAGATTGAAGCTGAAGCAACAACATTACTAAGAAGACCAAGGTAAGCTTGCTCCTGTGTGGGGAGAGCTGGAGCAGGGATAAAGACTCTAAGATTACTTTCTTGGGTTTATCCTCAATTTCCTACAACAGTGTGTGCCACACAGTAGGCATATCTGTTGAATGACTGAATTATAATCAAGTCCTTACAGTCTGTGAATATTTCAACGCAAGGTAAGTGCTGAAATAATTCAAAGCCAGTGAATGATCCTGTGGGCCAGGCTTATTCCAAGAATGCTTCTAGGAAATGCCCCCTTGAGAACAATATGAGAATGCCAGGCACAGCTTATATGAAGTGTTATCTGATACTAGTCCTTTTCACAAGTAAGCACTCCCAACTTGCCCTTTGGGAGGGATTTATCTTTCTCTGTACTTTTTAAGGATAAATTTCTTTATCAATTGTTAAATATGAATATCCACAAATCCAGTGCTCTCACATCACAACAGGAAACAATCAGCCTAAAGAGCCAAAGGAAGGCTTAAGAGTGCTTAGTTCCTCACTGATTTCTGAGAACTCAGCACAGGATATTTTCTGATGTCCAAATACTGTAGAGAAAGTGACACTACTTGAAATGAATTACACTCTATTTGGGTAAGTAGGAATGTAGATTTGCCACCATGCTTGTTTACATTCTCACTAATTCATAAGAGTTAATGACTAGCAATGCACATCCTTGTCATTTATTTTAATTCACTTCTCAATGATGTTTTTAGTAGATATTAAATAAGATAGTGCCAGGATGACTGTTAAATTATCATAAACAAATACCATAAAGTCTCAATTAATTGGAATCCAACTAACAGTCCCTTCAACTAAACTGTTTTTCCCCCTCTATTCACATTTTAGTAGAAAGATTATTATCACAAGATAAGCTTGTTGTCAGAGGTTTATTAAAAACAGCAGCAGTAACAAGCCGAATTCCAGGAAAAGCCCTGAGGTCAGTACAGATTCAGCCCAATCTTCTGCTTGTTAATACTAATCCTAAACCATGATGACTGATTTCCACCAAGATACCCTTAAGGCCCTGAACTGGGGTTTGGGTTAAAAGAGGACACGCCACTCTAAGAAAGCCTGGGTCCTAGAATTTAGGGGCAAGACAACTCAAGCATCTGAACTAGGGAACGCTGTCAGGTTTTACTACATTTGACAGACAGGCATAAGGAGATCCAAAACCAGATATTTCTATGAGGAAGGACAGGTAGGGCAGTACAACGTAAAGTAATCACAAGATTCTTGGTATTCAATTAAGCATTAGGCCAAATAGGCAGTCGGAACAGCAAAGATCCTAAAGGTAATATGCTGAGTCCCAGAGAGAATGGAGTTCAGGAAGTCAAGAAATTCAGGTATTTAGGGAGTTGATTTTACTGATTCATCCATTAAAATTATATATACATAGCTATGTGCAAAGCAAAAACTCAAATACAGGGAAATAAAACAGGATCCCAGTGGTTACAAATGGAGGCTATATAGCCATTCGTAAAATGGTTCACATTTCATTTCTCCCACTTACCATTTGTGGTGGTTAATAGTGTGTCAACCTGGTTAGGCTATGGTACTCACCTAGTTTGCTAATCTAGGTGCTGTTGTGAAGGTATTTTGCAGATGTGGTTAACATCTACAATCAGGTGATTTTAAGTAAAGGAGATTATCATTGATAATGTAGGTGGGTTTCATCCAATCAGTTGAAGGCATTAAGAGCAAAAACTGAAGTTTCCCAGAGAAGAAGAAATTCTGCCTCAAGACTGCAGCATCAACTCCTGCCTGAGTTTCCAGCCTGCCAGCCTACTCTACAAATTTCAGACTTGCCAGCCCCCACAATCTCATAAGCCAATTCCTTAAAATAAATAAATAAATATATATCCATATCCCCTTACTGGTTCTGTTTCTCTGGAAAATTCTGACTGAAACACTATTCATGTGACCTTAGCCAAGTTATTTAACCACTCTGAGTTCCAATTTCCTCCTGTATAAAATGGAGGTACTAGCTACCTCTGAGAGATGTTAATATTATTAAAACAATGGTCAAACACCTTGTATACTGTCTTGCATGCAGTAAGTGTTAATAAATGCTATTTCCCCTTCCTCTTGAAATAGATCTGACATCACAGCTTTGACCTTTTCCTTGTTCTGTCTCTGGATAACTTCCTAATCCTTCTGAGTCTTTGAAAGCAAGAACTATTTTTTCTACATCTGTGGAACCCCCTACTATAATGATTCTGGAATCTGACCAAATGCAAATGGTGGCTGAAAATCTGGTGTGTGTGGTATATGAACTAGAAGGCAAACACAGATATAAGGATGGAGGACTCAGGTATAAGGAGAAAAGAGAAGGCTGGGGAATAGGAAGAGAAAAAAAGAACATCTTGAATATTCTGGAAGCTAACATACCAAAAACTTAAGTAAGAAAAAAATTAACCTCACTTACCTCAGATAGACAGACACATGTATATGCACATGCATATACACACATACATATTCTAAATATATTAAACCCTTAAAAGTTAAAAACAAAACAAATCAATATTAAAAAATCTGTTAAAATACTAGAAGAACATATTTTCAGGTGCTTGAGATAAAGGTTTAAGATGTCCTTTAAAAACAATTCATACAAGCAAAACCCATATGGAAAGAAAATGATAAATTTGATTATACCAAAATGTAAAAATGGCATGCAAAAAATTCCAAACCAAAGTGAAAAGCAAGCAACAGACTTGGAGAATATATTTGCAACACATTTAATGAACCAAGAATAATGAAAGGACTACAAATCCATAATATAAAAGACAACCCAGTAGAAAAATAGGCAAATGATTTGCACAGGCAATTTACAGAAGCAGAAATACAAATGGTCAATAAAGATATGAAGACATAATCAATTCATCAGTTATCAGGGAAATGCAAATCAGAAATATGAGCTATTACATACCACTTATTATTTGCAAAAATTAAAAAGTCTGATTCTTGTAAGTTTTGGGTAAGATGTGGAGAAAATGGCACGAAGAACTTTGGAGGCCAATTTGATAAGACATAGTTATTAAGACCGCTTGTACCCAAAGATACAGTAAATTCAATCCTCCGCATTTCCCCTATAGAAATACTTGCACCTGTACACACAGAGGCATATACAAAATTGTTGATTGTAGCCCTGTTTCTAGTAGTGACAATTTGGAAACAATCTAAATACCCGTGAATAAGAGAACAGCGAAATAAACTATGGAGTGTTAATATTCTAGAATAATACAAAGCTAGTGAAAAGAAGGAACTAGATTCACATGCAACAACATACATACTTTCTCAAGACATTTTGTTGAGTGAAGAAAAAACAACCTGCAAGAAAATTTGTACAGAATAATACCAACTATGTGATCATGCGTATGGGCTTGTACAGGCACCTACACACACACCCAACATTAGAGACATAAATATATAAATATGAAAAAGCCTGGCAAAATTCCGGAAGGATAAAAACCAAACTTATGGTAGTAGTTAATTCTGAGAAGAAAGAGTGGACTGGAGTTGGGACTATTGATCAACGAAGACTTTGTTCTCATACGTAATGTTTTCATTTTTTAAAAGAATGTAATTAAGACATTAATTAAAATTAGAAAGAAAAGAAACCCTGAAGCCCTGGAATGAGAAGACATAAAATGCTGAGGAATTCTCCCTGGCATGAAATAATTCTCCTTGTTCACGGCCACCAACTACTTGGTCCTCCACATCTCTCTGGGCATGGCTCCACAGCTCTACATTGCCTCAGCACCAGACCACCAATCTGTCCAAGCCAACAACTGCTTCCTTGGGCTCATTAGATGCTAAACCATACCCAAAAAAGGAAAACTGGTCTTGGATCAAACAACTTGAAATGAAAGTCCATCCCAACTTACCGAAATACCCAAAGACCTCTATCTTCTAATAGGTTGCAGGGTAAAAGCCAAAACAAAGAGAAAAAGGTCAAAACATGCATATTTTGAGAGCTCACGCTTCTCTGCTTGTGACACTCTGCACGTTTGGCCCTTCTTCAACTATTTCTATACAGATTTTCCATTTAAAATTTGCAATTCGTCTGCCTCTCCATCAGTGAGTTAGCTAAAACTTGCCTCTCAGTTGCCAAAGACCAACTATATATACCATTTTTTTTAAGAAAATGAATGGTCTCTGGAGTTTTGCTCCTCAACTGGCACTAGTGTATATCCCATGCTGCGTCTAAAATAAGAATATTCTAACAAAGGTAAGATGACTTGAACTTGCTTAATCAAACAATTACATTTAATGCGGATTGTGTTTTGTAACAATGGAACTATTTCATGGTTATATAAGGCAACTAAACCACAACAGTGCTACAGTGGTAGAATATTTATATACATGTCTTATCTTTGCTACTAGATTATAAATTATAAATGTCATAGAAATAATTTTTTAAAGGTACCAATTTGGAGCACTTACTATGTGTCAGTTACACTACCACCACTTTACATATATCATTTAAATAATTTTAATCCTCATAGCAAAATGTGAAGAAAGTATTATTAGCCCATATTTTAAATGAAGAAAGTAATGCTTAGAAACATTAAGCAACTTGCTCTCAAGGTCACATATCTAGTAAATAGCAGAGCCAGGGTTTGAATCTGGGTTTGTTGCATTCCAAAGACAGCAGCAACTGCACACATAGTGCAGCCTTTTATGTATCAAACGGAAAAGCTGAGTCTGGGAAACATTGAGAGAGTGACCCCACAGGATTTTGCTCATAGTGGGGACTCTATATCATTCATCTTTGTATTGCCTGTGTCATGTCACGTAGCTCAGTTACTTGCACATAGTAGATACTCAATAAATATTTGTCAAATAAATGTACATTTAAAGTTACAGAAAAATAAAATTAAAGGCTTTCAGTATGCTATTCCACTCTTAAATATCCCATTTTTAATTATTTTCATTATAGCATTACTTGCTAAAGGACAAAACTCCATAGAAAATAGAGCTATCTTAGGCCTCATCACTTATTGGAAGCAGGATGAGCCCAAAAGAAAACTGTGAGATTAAAACAAAATCAATTAATAGATTTGATATTTTATTAAATCAAAATGAAAATGCTAGCTATGATACCTTTTTCATTTTTGTTTTGAAAATTATAGCTAATTTTAAATATTACATCATATCTTCTCTTTACTCTGAAAACCTTACAACCACTTTTGGCCAAAAGCAATAAAATTATGGAGAAAATTACATGTGCCACTTAAAAAAGAGAAATGTAATTAATTAAATCTCTACCTAGGTGAGAAGGTAAAATAGTTCAGCCACTTTGGAAAATGGTTTGGCAGTTTCTTATAAACATACATTTTCCATATGACCCAGAGATTACTCTCCTAGGTGTTTAACTAAATGAAATAAAACTTATGTTCACACCAAAACACACATGTGAGTATTTATATACAATTTATTCTTAATCATCAAAATTTGGAAAAAAACAATTGTCCTATCCACTAGCACATAGATAAATTGTGGTGCATTGTATAATGGAATCTCAGAGTTTATTTAGTAATTAAAAGGAATGAGCTATACTTATGTAAAACACGGATGAATGTCAAATCCATTATGATAAGTGAAAGAAGCCAACTCAAAAGGCTACACACTGTATGATTCCATTTATATGACATTCTGGTAAAAGCAAAACAATAGGGGCGGAAAACAGATCAGTCAGAGGCTGGGAGGTGGGGTTGAATACAAAGAGGTATGGAGGGGGGTGGAGAAGCAGTGGAACTGTGTAATATCTTAATTTTGTTGGTATGTACTTTTCAAAACTCTCAGAACTGCACACGAAATAAGGCAAATTTTACTGTATGTAAATTATATCTTAATTTTTTAAAAACAAATGCCTCACTTAAGGAGCTTGTAAGGGAACTGTTTGCATTTTTGGGCCCCATCATGTTTCAAAAAGGAGGGGACGTGGCTACAAATATATCTAATGCAAATAGTAATAATTAAATTTTATAATCATTTAAAAAATAGGAATTATAATTTGAAACAACAATACAATGAATTGTGATGATCAAAGCCCCTTCCCCCAAAAAGGTGAGCGAGGAAATCAGCGCAAAAAAAAAAAATATGGGCAGGACAATTCAGATTAAACCAGCAGTGAGGTTAGTACAAAAATGCATGCTATAATGTCTTTCCATTTACTAAAGGGTGGTCATAAATTTAATTCAGGGTTTCCTAGCAATTGATACAAGTAGGGAGATCCAATGAGTTACATGAGTCCTCTTGTTGCTCAGTAAACGAAAACAATCCAATTGCTTAGGAAGAGGAAGAGAATCCAGTATTATAAGCTAAAAAGAAAAAAAAAACAGGAGAAGGAAAACAAGAATACTAGATGAGATAGAAGCAAAACACAGAAAGAAAAAAGTGGCAGGGCTAATATATAAACCCAATGATTGGGTACGAGGGAAAAACACTACAATTGGCAAATGAAATATTACATCAGTTAACTAAAAAGAGGAAAAATTCAAACCATAGGTACACCAGGATCTCTCCCACTCCAGAGTCTTTGCTGTTACTGTTCCCCCTGCTTAGAATGCCTCTCCCCCAGCCCTCTCCTTGGCTGGCTCTCTCTTCTTCTGCTTTGCTCATCTTAAATGCCATCTCCTCAGAAAGGCCTTCCCTTATAACCCTATCTAAAGTAGACCACCCTACCCTCATCAACAACTACTCTTTATTGCATCAGTTTTATTTATTTCCTTCACAGCAGTTATAACAATCTTTATTTATATGCTTACTGCTTTTAGGTCTGTCTCTTCTACTAGACTATAAGCTCCATACATGAGGACAGAGACTTACTATATGTAGCTTTTTTACTGCTTCATCTTTAGTGCCTAAATTAGTGCTTAGTACACAGTAAGTGCTCAAAAAATAGATTAAACTATACTTTTAATCAGAATGAGAGGAAAAATTAAATGCTCTTGGGTATTTTCAAATAAATTTGGTAATCACTTAAAAAAAGTATGAATTCCTACTAAAACACAAACAATAAAAATCAGCACTGCAAGAAATAGAGAATGCATATACTCCAACAATAGAAAAATAAATTTTTAAAGACAAATTGCTAAGTCAACTGGAACGGATGGATTCAGTAGAAACTCTTTCAAACCTTCTTAGACTGCAGATTCTTTTGCTTCAAATTATTTGTACATATAGAAAAAGAAGGTAGGTTATCAATGTTACCATATAAGGCAGATATGGTTTTATTCTAAAAATTGAGAAGGAAAATAGCAAATGAGGGAATTCTAGCTGATTTCATTTTTGAGAAAACAATGTGTGTATGTGTTTGTATTTACATATAACATACATTATTATATATTATATTATTCAAGCTATATGTATGTTTGTGTGTACGTGTATAACCAGAATAAAATTTTAAAATCTGAAGAAATAGAACACTAGAACATAATTTTTAAAAGTATCAACTATGACTGTTACTATTTATTCCATGGATACAGGCTAGTGTAGTGTGTTAAGGGTAAAACATTTTAAATTATTTTTTCAATAGCTGCCAAGAAATACTGTAACATTCAACATATTTTCTTGATTAACAAAATTAAATGCTTTCATTCCTAACATGAAAAGGGTACATTTTAAAAACAGAATCAACAATATATTTAATGGAGAAGTATGGCTGGAATTATTCTAAAATCAAGAACAGGCAAAAATAAAACTCCACATATGCTAGTTATTTTTCTTTTCCTGGTTGCCACTCTCTTTTAATGGGATATCGACCATGGTTATCAGAGAGAAAAAAGAGAATTGAAGGTACATATAGGAAAAAAAGATACTAAAAATCATTTTTTGCTAACAACATGAATATACACTCAGAAAATCCAAAGAAGTCAACCAGAAGATTACCAGAGGTAATAAATGAGTTCATCAGAGTTGTAGAATGAAGTAAATCCACAAAAACAAATTAAATGCATCCCTATATACTAATAATACAGAAAATACAATGAATAACTCAAAAAACAAATGAGATTCCATTCACAAAGCTACTAGAAACATTAAATGCCTGTGCATTAATTTAGCTTGTGACACAAAGAAAATTGAGACCATAATGAGTAAAAAATGGAAGATTCAAATAAATGGAGAAATATACATCTCTCATCATAGAAAGATTAAATAAAGATGAGAGTACTCAAACTTACATACACATAGTACAACAGTTGTCAGAATTGTGTGATATTTTAACTAAATGAGGGAGGCTAATCAGTGGACTAGAGCATCCAGAAATAGATTCAAATTATTATTATAAGAAAGAAAACTGTTGTGAAAAATATAAGTAACATGGCAATAGAGAACATAATCATTAATAAATGTTTTGCCAGCTGGTTACATATATAGTAAAAAATAATAATCTAGACTCATGCCTTATACTGTACATTTGCAACAAATTTCAGATAATAGTCAAAGTTTTAATGACAAAGTATATTTTGTTAAATTATAAAGTTAATTATGTTTTAAAAATTGAAATTCCATGTCAGGAGAGGTCAAACAAAGCTAGTCTCTGAGAATAAAATGCATTCACCACAATGGGACAAGACAAATTCAGCTAAAGGCAACAGGGAAGAAATCCAGCCTGGTAGGCCAATGTCTGGAGAATCTGGGGGTAAGAGAGGGCAGTCTAGGTAAGCAGTCAGCATTAGGGAAGCTAGGAGAAGGGGAAGGTGCTGGAGCTCTGGTAGACAGGTAAAGAACAGCAATGTGAGTGACAATGGAGATAGGCATTATTTGGATAGGTAGTTGATGTCCTGAGTTGCTGCAGCAGGTTCTACAGTCCCAGTGGCTAGTCTTGGAATTAGAATCAGAGCACAGGTTCCTGAAAGAACACGGGAGGGAAAGTCAAAGTTCCAGTCTTAGAAGAATCAGAATACTAGGTAGATTATTAAAGCAGAGGCCCTGTCATAGAACTGCTCTGCAAGGCATGAGCACAATTACAGGAATGAGGTAGAAACAAAGTTAGTAGAAAACCGATTGATCCAGTTCAGGCTTAGTGTACAAGCAGAGGTTAAGTGATTCCAACCGTGAGGACTTAAAGAGCTTGGGGATAGTGAACCACGTAGCTCACTATGAAATGGCATTTTATTTCAGCTGTGGAAGGGAGATATATCTCTGACTTTTAAAGAAATAGAATATACCATCACATACAAGATAAATGTATTCAAATGCTTTAAAAATAAAAAGGCTGTTAAGTTATAAAATATAATAAAATGAATATCAAAAAAAAGCATCATAATGGGAAAAATTCATGAGAAAAATGTAACTGATAAATGCTAACTATCCAACTTGAATAAAAAGTTAATGCACATATATCAGGCTAATACTCAGATTCTACTTGATAAGTTAACAAAGAAGATGAACAGGAAGTTTATAAAAAGAAATTGAAATAGGATATCATCATACGAAAAAAGATAAAACCTCAATAGCAATTAAATGAATATAAATTAAGAAATTTAAAAGTTCCATTGTTTATCTATTAAACTAACATCAACACATACAATTTATAAAGTCAATTGCCAGAGGGAATTTTGGGAAATGGGGGCACTTATACATTGCTATTGGCTCTGTAAATCGATTCAGTTTTGCAGGAAGGTAATTTGGTTATATACGATAATAAATATCCAGTAGTGATATAGCTGGATTGTATGGCATTTCTGTTTTTAACTTTTTGAGAAATCTCCATACTGTTTTCCATAGTGGCTGTACCAGTTTGCATTCCCACCAGCAGTGTATGAGGGTTCCCTTTTCTCCACATACTCTCCAAAACTTATTATTTCTTGTCTTGTTAATTACAGCCATTCTGATGGGTGTGAGGTGATATCTCACTATAGTTTTGATTTGCATTTCTCTAATAATTAGTGATGTTGAACATCTTTTCATGTGCCATCTGTATATCTTCTTTGGAAAAATGTCTGTTCAGATCCTCTGCCCATTTTTTCATAGAATTTTTTGTTTTTTTTGTTGTTGCATTGTATGAGTGCTTTACATATTTTGGAAATTAACTCCTTGTCAGATACATTTTGCAAATATTTTCTCCCAGTCGGTGGGTTGCCTTTTCATTTGTTCACGGTTTTCTTTGCCTGCAGAAGCTTTTTAGTCTGATGTAGTCCCATTTATGAATTTTTTCTTTCATTTCCCTGGACTGAGTAGACATGGTATTTGAAAAGCTGCTAAGATCGATGTCAAAGATTGTACTGCCTATATTTTCTTTCAGGAGTTTTATGCTTTCAGGTTTTACATTCAAGTCTTTAATACATTTTGAGTTAATTTTTGTGTAAGGTGTAAGATAATGGTCTACTTTCATTATTTGCATCTGGCTGTCCAGTTTTCCTAACACCATTTACTGAAGAGATTTTCCTTTCTCCATTGTATGTTCTCGGCTCCTTTGTCGAAGATTAGCTGTGGTTTCATTTCTGGGCGTTCAATTCTGTTCCATTCATCTGCGTGTCTGTTTTTGTGCCAGTATCATGTTGTTTTGATTACTAGAGTTTTGTAGTATATTTTGAAGTCAGGGATTGTGATGCCTCCAGCTTTGTTCTTTTTTCTCAGGATTGCTTTGGCTATTTGGGGTTTTTTGTTGTTCTGTATAAACTATGTTTATTCTTTCAATCCATGAGAATGGAAGTCTTTCCATTTCATTATGTCTTCTTTGATTTCTTTCAATAATATCTTATACTTTCACCTTCTTGGTTAAGTTTATTCCTAGGTATTTTATTCTTTTTGTTGTGATTGTAAATGGGATTGTATTCTTTACTTCTCTTTCTGCTAGTTCGTTATTCATGCACAGAATTGCAACTGATATTTGTAAGTTGATTTTGTACCCTGCAACTTGGCTGTAGTTGTTGATTATTTCTAATAGTTCTCTAGTAGATTCTTTAGGCTTTTCTATATATAGAAGCTTGTTATATGCAAACAGCGAGAGTTTTACTTCTTCCTTTCCAAATTAGATACCTTTTATTTCTTTTTCTTGCCTAATTGCTCTGGCCAAAACCTCCAGTACTGTGGTGAGAGTGGGCACCCTTGTCTTGTTCCCATTCTCAGAAGGATAACTTTTAGCTTTTCACCTTTAAGTATGATGTTGGCTGTTGGTTTGTCATATATGTCCTTTATTATGTTGAGGTACTTTCCTTCTATATCCATTTTATTGAGAGTTTTTATCATAAATGAATGTTGGATATTGTCTCTGCATCTGTTGAGATGATCATGTGATTTTTATTTCTCATTTTGTTAATATGGCATATCACATTGATTTATTTGTGGATGTTGAACCATCCCTGCATTCCTGGTATAAATCCCACTTGGTCATGGTGTATGATCCTTTCAATGCATTGCTGTACGTAATTTGCCAATATTTTTTGATGATTTTTGCATCTATGTCCATCAGCGATGTAATTTCCTTCTTTGTGCTGTTCTTCTCTGGTTTCAGTATCAGGGTAATGTTGGCCTCATAGAGTGAGTTAGGAAGTGTTCTGTCTTCTTCAATTTTTTGGAATAGTTTGCGAAAGACAGGTACTAAATCTTCTTTGAATGTTTGGTAGAATTCTCCAGAGAAGCCATCTGGTCCTGGACTTTTGTTTTTTGGGAGGTTTTCAATTACTGTTTCAATCTCTTTACTTGTTATTGGTCTATTCAGATTCTCTATTTCTTCTTCATTCAGTTTTGGGAGGTTGTATGAGTCTAAGAATTTATCCATGTCTTCTAGGTTGTCAAATTTGTGGGCATATAGTTTTTCATAGTATTCTCTTAAAATCATTAATATGTCTGTGGTATCTATTGTAATTTCTCATCTTTCTTTTTTTTTTTTTTTTCGCTTTTCCAAAGCCCCAGTACATAGTTGTATATTCTAGTTGTAGGTCCTTCTAGGTCTTCTATGTGAGCTGCCTTCACAGCATTGCTACTGACAGACAAGTGGTGTGGTTCTGTGCCCAGGAACCAAACCTGGGCAATCGAAGTGGAACACACCAACCTTTAAACACTAGGCCATCAGGGCTAGCTATCTTCTCTTTCATTTTTATTTATTTGAGCCTTCTCTCTTTTTTTCTTAGTGAGTCTGGCTAAGGGTTTGTCAATTCTGTTTATCTTCTCAAAGAACCAGCTCTTAGTTTCATTGATCATTTCTATTGTTTTTTAGTCTTTATTTCATTTATTTCTGCTCTAATTTTTATTATTTCCCTCCTTCTGCTGGCTTTGGGCTTTGTTTCTTCTTCTTCTCCTAGTTCTTTTATGAATATTAAGTTTAAGATTACTTATTTGAGATTTTTCTTGTTTGTTGATGTAGGCCTGTAATGCCATAAATTTCCCTCTTAGCACTGTTTTTCTGCATCCCATAAAAGACGGTATGTTGTGTTTTCATTCTCATTTGTCTCCAGGTATTTTTTAATTTCTCCTTTGATTTCTTCATTCATCCAATGGTTGTTCAGTCGCATGTTGTTTAGTTTCCACATATTTGTCATTTTCCCAGCTTTTTTCTTGTAGTTGATTTCTAGTTTCAAAGTATTCTGGTCAGAAAAGATGCTGATATGATTTCAGTCTTCTTAAATTTATTGAGGCTTGCCTGGTTTCCCAACATATGGTCTATCTTTGAGAATGTCCCAAGTGCACTGAAGAAGAATATGTATTCTGCTTCTTTTGGATGGAGTGTTCAATACATAGCTATTAAGTCCATCTGGCCTAGCATTTCATTTAAGGCCATTGTTTCTTTGTTGACTTTTTGTCTAGATGATCTATCCATTGATGTAAGTAGGGTGTTGAGGTCCCCTACTACTATTGTGTTGCTGTCAATTTCTCCCTTTAAGTATGTTAATAGTTGCTTTACATACTTTTGTGCTCCTGTGTTAGGTGCATATATATTCAAAATTGTTATATCCTCTTGGTGGAAACTCCCTTTTATCATTATACTTCCCCTCTTTGTCTCTCATTATCTTTTTTATCCTGAAGTCTGCTATGTCTGATATAAGTATGGCAACATCTGCTTTCTTTTGCTGCCATTTGCTTAGAGTATTGTCTTCCATCCCTTCACTCTGAGCCTATGTTTGTCATTAGAGCTGATATGTGTTTCCTAGAGGCAGCATATTGTTGGGTCTTGTTTTTTAATCCATCCAGACGCTCCGTGTCTTTGAAAGGGAGAATTAAAAAAAAAAAAGAAGAGAAATGGAGAATTCAATCTATTTACATCAAGAGTGATTATTGATATCTGAAGGCTTAATATTGCCATTTCATCTTCTGTTTTCTGGTTGTTCTGAATTTCCATTGTTTCTTTTCCCTTGTATTTCTGATTGCCATTTAAGTTTGGTGGTTTTCTGTGATGGTTTTCTCAGTTTTCTCTTTATTTATTATTTGTGGCTCTACTCTGATTTTTTGTTTAGTGGTTACCATGAGGTTTGTATAAAAGATCTCACAGATGAGATAGTCCATTTTCTGATAGCTTCTTATCTCCATTAGTCTAAGTAGGTTCTATCCCCTTCTATTTCCCTTCTGAGTTATTGTTGTCACAGATTGTTCTTTTCTGTATTGTGAGTTTGTGACTAAATTGAAGTGTTGATGGTTATTTTTGATGCTTTCCTTCCCTTTGTCTTTGATGTTATAATTGTTTACTAACTGATTTTGATATAGAGCTGCAATTTTCTGATTCTGTCTGTCTATTTATCTCCTTGCTCAAGGTTTTGTAAACCTTTGCTTTTTAGTTTCAGTTGTGAGGGCTCCTTTCAATGTTTCTTGAAAGGCAGACCTAGTGGCAATGAATTCTCTCAGCTTTGGTTTATCTGGGAAAGCTTTTATTACTCCATTATATCTGAAGGATAGTTTTGCTGGATCGAGTATGCTTGGCTGAAAGTTTTTGTCTTTCAGTATTTTGAATATATCATTCCATTCTCTCCTAGCCTGTAAGGTTTCTGCTGAGAAATATGCTGAAAGCCTGGTAGGGATTCCTTTGTAGGTTATTTTCCGCCGCCTTGCTGCCCTTAATATTTTTTCTTTGTCATTGACTTTTGACAGTTTTTCTATTATATGTCATGGAGAAGGTCTTTTTGCATTGATGTAATTAGGAGTTCTATTGGCTTCATGTACTTGTAATTCCAGCTCCTTCCCCAGCTTTGGGAAGTTCTCAGCGATTATTTCTTTGAACAAGCTCTATCCTTTCTCCCTCCCTTCCCCCTCTGGAATATCTATAACCCTTATGTTGCTTTTCCTCATCGAGTCAGATATTTCTTGAATTTCTTCATGTTTTTAAAACCTTCATTCTCTCTCCTCCTCCACCTGAAGCATTTCTATATTTCTATCCTCTAAATCACTAATTCTGTCCTCCATAATGTGAGCTCTATTTTTTAAGGATTCTAGATTATTTTTTATCTCATTAATTGTGTTCTTCATATCCAGAATTTCTGTTTGGTTTTTTTGAGAGTTTCAATCTCTTTGGTGAAGTATTCCTTCTCCTAGTTAATTTTATTCCTGAGCTCATCAAACTGTTTTTCTGAGTTTTCTTATAACTCATTGAGTATCTTTATGACAACTATTTCAAATTCTCTGACATTTAGATTGTAAATTTCTGTGACTTCAGGATTGGTTTTGGAGACTTGTCATTTTCCTTTTTCTCTGACGTGTTCCTCTAGTTTTTCATGGTGTTTGATGAACTGATCCTTTGCCCACATATTTGTAGTAGTATCAGGTCATGATTCCACCTGCTACTGCTGGGGGCATAGGGGCATGAGCTGTGTTTTCTGATCCCACCCCATCTGCTGTAAGTTGTGCCGGTAGGGCACGTCTGCCTTTGTGTGCTGGCCACAGCCACTTGGCAGGTCACACATACATGTACAGGCACTCTGGTGTGGGATCACTGCCTCAGCACGGGACCTGCTGAGCTGGTGTGTTAGGCAGAAGGAGATGGGCGCTTTCTTTCATGTGTACAGTCCATCTCTGTGCTCATGGATGGTTTGGCTGAGCTACTGCCCTTGGTGGAAGCTCCTTCACAGGGGCTGAGCCACACCACTTGGTGGGGAGCATTCCCATAGTCAAGGCCACCACAGCATGGTGGGAACTCCTTCAGGCTGGGCTGCAACTCCAAATGCATTCATGTGCAGGTCCAGCTGCCCCTGCCTCCTCTTATAGTCGAGTGCCAGTTGCTGTGTGAGGACTCATGAACTAGATCGCTGCTGCCAGGGAGTGGGAGGGATCCACTTGCCTAGTTCCACTGCTTCCTGGGGATCCAGTCCCCCCACACTCAAATGTATGGCTGCATGGATCTCTCAGATGTCCTACTGTGCTGTGTAGGGAATCCTCTGCTGGTTAATGAATGTCTATTTAGTTGTAACTTAGTGGGGAGAGACATAGGAAACAACTCACTTCACCATGATGCTGATGTCACTCCTGGACTTTTTGTAGAATACATCAAATGAGAAGAGTTTGATTTCCTTGTTCAGCACTAAGCAGAACCCAGGAATCTGTGTGGACCCAAAATAGAGACAATAGCAACCTTGAGGAAGTAAGGTTGGGAATTTACAAAGATGATGAGTAGGGCGCTAGACTGACCTGAGTTGTAAAACTGGGGATTTGAGCCACATTTAAATTTCTGAGAGCGAGTTAACCAGATATGACTACAAGGTGACCTGGGAACAGAGAGGGAGACTCTGTAACCCAATGTGTGGAAATGAAGGGTAAAGAAAGGCTGCCTGGAGGAATTGATAATTGAGCTAAATATTATATAATGAATGGATTAATCAGACCAAGTTGCAGGAGAACACTCCAAGCATGAAGAGCGGTATAAGTTAAGTTTCAGAAACCTGAAACAACATGCTGTGTTTGAGGAACTACAAATAGTTTAGTCTTGATGGTGCTTAAAATACAAGACAGAGAGTTATATAAAATAAGGTGGAAAGTCAAGTGGGTGCCAGACCACACAGACCTCTGTAAACCATAGTAAGGTTTACCATCTTTATCTTAAGTATAATGGCAATGAGTGAGTACATGCTGAGGAAAAACAAGCATACATTATTACCTGTACTAGCAAAGCCAACAGTTGCTTGGAGAAGTTGGAGCACCACTACTCTGATAACCTGAACCAGGCTGAAGAGCAATTTAGACTTCTGACTGTCCAACAAAGCAGATATCTGACCAGTATTACAAAAGACTAAAGAGCCCATAGATTCTAACAATAGGTTAAAACTCCATAATGTGGACTTAGGCACAGTCTCCTCCTTCTTCCTTTTTTTGAAGAAAGCATAATATTTTAAATGTTATTTTAAGCACAGTAATCTTCGAACATTTTACATCCTTTCAGTCTTTCACGTTCTTTCTGGGCAAGAACACTGCATTTACTGCAAAATTAAAGTCCAAAAATCCCTCTGTGAACTTTACATTGACTTAATGTAGCACACAGTTTCTGACAGTGTTTCATGGCACTTTGGGATTTTTTTTTTCCAGATTCCTATGACAATGTAAGAATTCCCAGAGCAAAGACTTTAGATCTTTAGAATTTACTTCTGGGATTAGAGCTTCAGGAGCTGACAGCTGATCTCTCTCAGATTCAGTCCAATAGAGGTTAAAGATCATTTTAACAAATCCTATCAAAACAAACTCATACATGTACATGTATCAAAACAAACACATTTAATGTGTATCATTATCTTTAAACTTTGTATTACGGTTATTGCTGCAGGTGTCTGTCTTATTAGATTATATGATTTCTGAGAGCAAAGGACCATTTCTTTGTCATCTTTGCAATCTGGAGCACCCAACATAGCACCTATAGGTACTAATAAATGTTTATTGATTGACTGATTGATTAAATAAATGAATACAGGTTTTAGTGAAGCCACATCATATCTCTATTTTAAAACCTCATGAACTCAATTTAAATATGTGTTCTTAAAGTGCTTTGTCTTGAAAGAGATGGTAGCCCATTTAAAAAGCCATTTTGCTGATAAAAGAAGATTAACTACAGGTTTTTCAAAAGATGAACTGATTCTGAAGCAGATGTATTTGATTTTGGGTGATGGTTGCTAAGGGAACACCTGAATATAAATTTCATTTTACATAAAACTCAGTTAAAATATTGATCAGAAGAGAGGGAAGTGGCTTCAAACCAAGTAATAGAGTGACTAAGAAACGACTTTCAGATTGGAAGAAAAAAGAGATGATGTTTTATGTAATCAATATCTCTATTTCAGCCACTTTGCATAGATATAGAGAGGGAAGCTAGTAGCAAGGAAGCAGAGAGGAGATGTTGTCTTTCTTTTACTCTCTGACAGTTTCTGTCTCATGTTAACATTCAGAGGAGTAGAAAAGGCAAAACAGCTAAATGTTAGCAATTCAATTTGTTCAGCACTTAGTGATTTAGATTTCAGCTTAAAGCTCACATCTTATGGTAACCTCCTCTGCCTTCAGGAGGGTGAGGTGCCTTAATATGTGTTCTTACAATACCTGAAACCTCTCCAGTCAGAACACTCATTTTACTGTATTATAATGCCTCCATTACTTCTCTGTCTTCTCCTCTTTAATTTAAATTCTAGGAGACCAGGAGCCATATCTTATTCATGTCTATATCCCTAGCATCTGGCGCAGTAAACTGCTTCCCTTTTCACTCTATTCTCCTCTCATTTCCCCCTTCACACTCTACGCTCCAAATGGGACTGAAAAAATTTGTATTTCTGCAACAGGCCACTCTTTCTCTCACCTTTGGACCTTGTCAGATACTGTTCTCTCTACCCCGAGTCCCTAAGCACGATTATTCCCTAACAAAATCATTCTCATCCTTCAGTTCTTTGCTTCTAAATCACTTCCTTTAAGACCTCCCTGATTTTCCAAGTCTAGGTGAAGGGCTTCTCTTATGTGTTCCAGATCCAACCCTAACATGGCATGTAATAATTTTTTTCATGATGGGAAGCACCTCATGTCATCCTCAGCACCTAGCGCCTGCCACAACATATGAGCTTAATAAATAGTTTATGACTGCATAAAAAATGAATGCCTACTGCAGACAAAAGAATCTGACAGGTGTGAGGTGATACAGGGTTGCATATGACACGATTCTCGCTCACAACATCAGAAAGGATCCAAACAAATACATAATTAACACCAACACAAGGCAGACTGTAATGAATGCTACAATTAAGGCAAACATGCACTCTGAATTTTCTAGAACCATCTTGATTTCAAATAATCTATCACATTGTTCCTATAAGTATATTTAAAGTTTTCACAGCATGTATCCTGATTTTAGAGTTCAGCAAATGCCGTTGCTGCAGTTATAACTAAAGTATAAGCAAAATACTGTGGGGATATAGAGGATGGAATGATGAGTTCTGAGGAAGACTTATTAGAGGAAGTGAAATTTGCATTGGGCTTTGAATGGGGAGAGTGACAGGCAGAAATGAGTGGAGGGGAGAGGAATTTCAGGCAAAGGAAATCAGCCTAGGCAAAAGCTCTTAGGCAGGAAGGTGAAGGATGGTGCCAAGGAATGATGAATAAACCAGTATGATTGGAGCCGGGAACAAGAGGTCATCTTAAATCACAAGGAAGATTAGAAATGACAAAGGAATTCCTGACCTTTGATTAGTTGTAGGCAGGTAGTTATTTTTCTCACAGGGGAGCTAAATTGACCGTCTACGTAAGAAGAAAGGCTGCAGGGGCTGTGACACTTGGTAAGGTTCCAGAGGTGCCAGAGCCATGAAAACTTCTTGGGGATGGGGAGAAATTGTAACTCTAACAAGAGTTAGAAAGAAGCCTGGTAGGGTGGAAGGATAGGAAGAATAAGAATGCTGTACTTATTTTTTAAATTTACCTTGACTGTATATCTTTAATGGTGATGTATAACTATTTAATAAAGAATTATATTTAGGGGTGGAATACAACTGAGTAGGAGAACATGCTAATCTATTTTTCAGTTAAGGATGCCCACAGAAAGCATCATTTAACTGAAAGCAAGCAAAGTATCTAAGAAGAAATAGTCTTGAGTCGTAACATAGTGAGAGTAATATTCCAATACCTAAATCTAATTTATCTGTACATATGTGTAGATCTACATTATCAACCAAATTCTGTGTTTAATTTATCGATGGGTAGCACATACAATTCTTGCTTAATTAATTGCTTCATTAAAATGAGTTTTTGTAGACAACACCTAATTTACTTGTATATCTGCTTTTGAATCCATGGTACTATTTACACTTAATTGTCATGCAGTTCACATCATAGCAAAGAAAGCCTTCCAAATCCATTCACTTAACCATATCCCTACTCCTGGGGATATGTGATAAAGGAAAATTTCATTTCTGCTGTTCTGTACATCAGCTGCAAATATGAACTGTTTCCTCATGGCATGGAGAACGTAAGCAGGGGAACATGATGGGAAGACTAGGCAGCTTTCTTAATCCTCCAGCTCCTGGTCTTTCCAGTGTCATGTTCTTATTTGCTTTATTCTAGGAATTCATTTCATCAGATAAGCACAAATTCAAATATATGTATAAAACTCTCCAAAGCAAATTGGAAATTATTTTTTAATTATCCACACATTCGCACTAGACTCTCAGCTAGAAGAGGCCCGCTGACCAATTAGTTCAAACCTTTCATTTTAGGGACAAGGAAACTAAAACTCAGATAAGTTAAGGAACTTCCCCATGACCATCCATATGATTGTTCAGGTTATTCACTGCATATAACCAATATGAGTGGAACACTCCTGGAGTTGTGCAGTGCATAACCTCCACAACCATATGGGTTCCTATATGCCCTTGGTCAGTCAGCTAGCTAATTGTAGAACAAGGAAGGTAGTATAGTTTCATGGTTAAGCAGGGAGGATCTGAAGCCAGTGTGCCTGAGTTCAAATCCCATTTCTGCCACTTGCTAGCTGTGTTACTTTATGCAAGTAACCAAATCTTTTAAAACCTCGGTTCCTCCACATTTAAAATGGGGATAATGACATTACCTACTTAGGGTTACTGTGAGTATTAAACACTTAGTAAAGGCCTAATAAATACTAACTTTTTATTGTTGTCATTATTATTATTAATCAGACTAAAGCACAGGTCTTCTAACTTCTACTCATTATTCCTTTCACTACCTTCCTTTATGTGAGTAGGCAGGAATTTGCCATATAACAAAGTATTAGCTAGTTGTGCAATGATTTCCAGCACTATTTCACTTAGCATCCATACAAACAATAAAAATATTAAACACATATTGAGAACTTTTGCCATGCCCCGGGCTAAGCACATTTATACATATCTCATTCAATCCTCACAACTACCCCATGAAGGAAGTAGTTTTATTATTTCCATTTTACAAATGAGGAAACCAAAGTTCATTAAGGTTAAATAACCTGATTAAGACCCCTCAGCCAGTAAATGGCAGCATCAGAATTCAAAGCCAAGTCCATTTGACCCCAGAGTCCATGCTCCTAATCACTCATGCTTCCTCCATATGATGAGAACATTTGAGTCTGTTCCATATTTCATTACGACTGCTGTTGACCTGGCCCACTCAGCACCTAGACCTCTGCTCACTTGCTCATCCACCCAGCACCCAGGCCAGCTCTGAAAAAGATGTACAGCAAGCTGTTTCCTTTACTATATTATTCTACAACAAATGGTAGAATCTCAACCTGTAATGTTATACAAGGGCTACCATGAAGGGTAAATATTTCTTAGGTACTAATTTCCTATTCCCCTCATCTTTCTTCTGGTGTTCCTTTGCTGTTTAATGTTTTGAAAAATTAATAGTTTAATTTGCAGTGTTGATTTATTAAACCAACACTGACAGGAACATCTTAAGTGAATATTTTTGAGCACATCATTTCTGCATAGCAGGTAATGGTACTGCCAGGGGGGAAAAAGCCAGGGAGAAGGAAGCAGGGGAGAAAATCTTCCCAATCTTAGTTTTGGAGGAAAAATTAGAGCCACAATTTTGAGTCAGAAGTGTTACTGAGAAACTCTCAGAAACAAATAGCAAAAAGTAAATCATGTATTTATTATTCATTTGACTCAGTGGCTTCCCCAGTGTTAACATCAGTCATAGTAAGCCTGAATGCAAACTTAAATGAACAGAGACACATAAAATATATACATTGTATGTATGTATTATATGTACTAGATAAGTAAATGCTGTCAGCTAAAATATGAATCTTAACATAAATGTTCATAGCTTCTAACTATCACTGATCAATGGCTATTGATCATAGCCGTGATAAAGAGAAGTTTTAAAAAATATCAAGGAAGACTATGATTAGAGATATAATGTAAGGTTTTCCTTAACTTTTATAGATTCCATGTGACTTGCAATTACTGAATCAACTTATGTTTTCTGTTGTTGTTTCTTCCAAAACATAGCAATGATGATTGACCTTTCCCATAATTGTGAGCTTTCTCATATACGTGTTCTATACACAGGATTAGTCCCTTCCTATAGGTCAGGGGTCAGCATACTTCTTTCATAAAGGATCAAATAGTAAATGTTTAGGCTTTGTGGGCCATACAGCCTCTGTAGTAACTACTCAGCTCTGCCACTGTAGCAGAAAATCAGCCATAGACCATATATATGAAGAAATGAGAGTGGGTGTGTTCCAATAAGCCTCTATTTATGGACACTGAAATTTGAATTTTATATAATTTTCACATGTCACAAAATATTATTCTTTGTTTTTTTTGAACCGTTTAAAAATGTAAAAACTAGTCTTAGCTCACAGGCTCTACAAAAATAAGCAGCAGACTTGATTTGGCCTTTAGGCCATAGTTGCCAATACCTAACCTAGGTATGGACGAAGCAGATCTTAAAGGGAGGTGATATGTATTATGATTTTGCTATTTGTCCTGTAGAGTCAGAGTTAGAAATGGATAATGGTAAGACTTAATATGCCTATTAAGTGCAGGGTCACCTTATGTGTTATGTCTTATAATACTGTAAGGCTCATATTTGGGGAGGCACAAACCCCCACTATAACTGCTCTAAATATGAATAGATCTTAACTTTGACAGTTACTGACAGCAGGAAAAAAAATAAAAGGCTTGCACCTGGCAGGAGATCCATGTCAATAGATATTGTTTGGTTCCAAAGAAACACTATGAATAAATGTTTTTCAATCCTTTCCTTTTTGTTTGATATATAATAGGAAACCGAGAAAGAACAATCACTTTCAATTTCCTGTTTCATCAGCAGCTGCTCATCTTGGCATACTTAATTTTGCTTGCTAAAACAAGGATCTCATCCTTCTAGGACTAGTCAATAGTTGGTCTAGTCACCTCCTATAATTGCTTAGGCATGAACATCAAGAAATAACACCCCCCCATATGGGGCCGGCCTGGTGGCACAGCAGTTAAGTGCACGTGCTCCGCTTTGGCAGCCCAGAGTTCGCAGGTTCGGATCCAGGGCATGCACCGACACACTGCTTGTCAGGCCATGCTGTGGTGGCATCCCATATGATGTAGAGGAAGATGGGCACGGATGTTAGCTCAGAGCCAATCTTCCTCAGCAAAAAAGAAGAAGATTGACATCGGATGTTAGCTCAGGGCTGGTTTCCCTCACAAAAAAAAAAAAAAAGAAAAGAAATAACACCCCTCTCTCTCTCTGGAATTCTGGTTCACATTGGTATGATAACGGTGGCATTCATGTAACTATAATGATTTCAAAACAAAAGAATCTAATTTTCATCTGGCTCATTCTAATATGGATTAAAGTTCCATGAGGGTAGGAATCATGTGTGCTTTGCTCACTGCTCTATCCCAAAGGCCTAGCACAGTGCCTGGAATACAAGCATTTCTCAAAAAATAAGGCAATATCATATGGTGGTTAAGAGTGCGCACTTTGGAGTTAGACAGACATGGATTTGAATCCTGGCTCTACTTGACCTCACAAATCACAGAGGCTCACTGAGCCTCAGTTTTCTCATCCATAAAATGAGGATAATAATAGTGGGCTGAATTAGGTGATATCTGTAAAATAACATGAGCAGTGGCATATAAAAAGCATTAAATAAATACTAGCTGTGATTCCTTCTCCTCCTCCTCTTGTTCTACCTCTTCATCATTATCAATAGTTTCTCTTCCAATTGGTGTGTTTCAGCTTATTCATTAAGTCTCAAGAAACTTATTTCACTATGTTCCAGGGGATCTTTATGGAGACATTGCCCTTCAACCTGCCCAGGTTTTTCACAGGTGACGTAACCCATGGTTTCCTGAATAATGTTTCCCAATAAGCACAGTTAGAATGACCATCCTGGTTTGCCAAAGACTGAGAGGGTTCCCAGGACTTTCAGTGTTAAAACTGGGATGGACAAACTGGGATGAATCTGTCATCCTACTCTAAGTTTCCATTCCTTGTCATTTTAGCATTGAAACGCCACCCTTAAAAACTTTATCTGCATCTGCGAGCGGGTGGATGAACAAGAGAGAAGGGAAGACAAGACTCAATGCCTCTGGTAGGGACCAGAACAAAATGCCAAACGAGAGTGCCTGTTTTTCCTCCTCCCCTAAATAGAAGCTTTTAACACTTCATACAATGGTTAATCAACTGGCTCTAGTCTATAGTAGAATTGGCATTTACATTCAGCCCCCTCAAAAATGCTAATTGAAATTATTTGCAGCTAAGGGAAGTTTGAAAACTCCTTTCATTATATAGACAAAGCCTGGGGAGATGGTATTTCTCTTTCTTTTATTTTTCTTTATTATCAGCTCTTGTTCCACAGATCAAAGAGCAGCCAGGCCTTTTGCAGCTGGCCATTCTAACTTCTGAAGTTTTATTCATATGAAAATCCAAATATACGCTTCATGAGTGGCTGCTGAGAGGCAAAAATCCCTTTTTTGACAAGGTTTCCTACGTACAGCTGGGGGAACTGCCCAGGACTGCTATTCTGCAGCTTACAGGTCCTCATGACTTGCTTTGGGATGAGGATGGCCTTGGAGGAAGATGTCTCTCATTGAAAGAGAGATTACCTCGTTTCCTTTTCCCCAGCAGCTTTACAATCCCTGCAGAAATCCTCCAGAATCAACTGGAGAGCATAGGCTCCTATCAAGGGAAGTGTGAAAACCTGCTGGAACCAAGTTAACCAGGCATCTCAGGAACTAGTTTTACAATAATAACAACATATCACATAATATATTATTAATATATGATAAGATATATTATTTTAACAAGTGCTAATATTTATTCAAAGTTTACCATATACGAGGAACTTTGCAAACAATATCTCATTTGATTTTTTTCAATGAGCCTGTGAGGTAAAGGGTATTATTATTATCTGTATTTTACAGCAAAGAAAACTCAGGCCCTAAGAAGTTAAGTAATCTGTCCAAAATGACACATCTAGTAGGAGGCCGAGCTTAAATCTTAAATCTAAATTATATAACCGTAGAGCCTACAATCTCACACAGCAAACTATGACAATTGCTCCATTTATTTTCTTTGAAGAAAATGAAATTGGAGGGAGAGATGGTTACAAGATGATGAAGGGTAGGGAACGTAATATAATCAAAGAGAGACTGCAAAATGTGCTTTTTCATGCACTACCTAAAGGTCAAGAATGACATCTGGGCAATCCGTAGTCTACTCTTTAAGGCAGAGGTTTAACTAACAAGGTTATATTTTCAGTGGCAATGCACATGATTTTGCTAAAAATCAGAGATATGCCAGAATTGGAATGGATTCTGAAGGTCTTCTAATCCAACCTCTCAATTTATGCTTGAATCTCTATATGACATGTCATTTAGTCTAAATTTGAACACCTCTAGGATGGGGAGCTCACTACCACATAAGATCATTTTTTATTATAGCTATGAGACAATTTATCTTTATACTGAATGAAAATCTGTCCTCTTAGAGTTTTCATCCCCTAGACTTGATTTAACTGCTTCAGGACACATAGACACTCAAATTTCTCTACCATGGGCCTCCTCAATTATATACCTTATATAACATTTATTATATACCAAGCACTGTTTTAAGTGCTTTGAATATTAAATAATTTAATTCTGATAACAACTCTATGAAGTAGATATTATTATTATGCCCAATTTTACAAATGAGAGAACTGAAGCAAAAAGAAGTTAAGTGGCTTGCCCAAGGTCACATAGCTAGTAAATTTAGAGCTGGCTCCAGAGTCGGTTTTCCTAACTATTAAGTTATATTGACCCTCAAATCTTTTCTTTTCTAAAAGTAACAGAAGTAACTTCCTCTAACTATTTTTATATGGAATGCTTTTGAGTTCTCTCATTGTATTGTTTTTCTTTCTTTGAACACATTTGCTTGAGTATAGCCCTTTTGTTCAGAACTAATTACTGCACTCTAGACATGCTCTGATGGAGTCAGGGTAGAAAGGGGCTGTCATCTCCATGCTATCTTCTGTTTATCTCTTCCAGTCCACTCTACCCTGCTCTGTGCCGTACAAGGCAGACCTGTATATACCGTGTGGGGGATCAGAAGTGGCCACTCCAAAATGTGTCCCTTTGGCTTGATTATTTTTAAGGACAAAAGGCTCTGAAAGAAACTTTGACCTTCCCCCTAACTGCCTAAAAGAATTTACGATAGAAGGCCTATTCCAGGAAGAAGCTAACACTATAAGATAACTATAGTATAATATAAACTAGGTGTGATAAACAGGGAGGAACCTAACAAGGGTCTTTTAATCAAAGTCCTCACTATCTCTCATTGTCCTTACAAGACATGGTCAACATTTGTTTATCAAACATTTGCTTTTCCATCTCCATGTAAGTTACCTTTCTCCCCTTTGAAGTCCCAAACCACTACCCCCAACATCATTCTTTGTCCTTAGCTGAAGATTCTATTTAAAGGTAGTGGCTTTAGCCATTTTGGTGAGTTACTCAGTTTTCCTGGGTTTCTCCCATGTATACATGTTACTAAATTTGTTTGATTTTCTCCTGTTATTCTGTCTCATGTCAGTTTAATTCTTAGACCAGCCAGAAGAACCTAGAGGGTAGAAGAATAGTTCTTTCTCCTCTACAATCATATTAACTGAGCTCTCTTGCTCTATGGATTCCAGTTGGTTTTGGCCTATGGAAATCATCTGAGAGAGAATGGAGGAGGAACATGAGGATGAGGAGGTGAGTATTTTATTCCCTGGTACTTGCCCCTGCTAGGTCTCAGGTTGGCTGTAGTTGTGTCTCTCTACCCAAGGCCACAGTTCCTATCAGTAGATCCTCTCTCTAAGTTACCTTCTTGGCATTCCAAAAACTGCTCTCTCTCCCTTGGTCCTTCAGGTCTAAGAAAGGTAATAGTTCTGAAGGGGAGCAGAATATACTACTCCAAAATACACCTCTTTAGCATAAGGATTATTTTAGGCTGATTTTTAAGAAATAGCAGACATAGGCAAAGTTCTGAAAAATGAGTAGAAGTTAGCCTTTTGTAAGAGACATTTACAGTTATAAAGGAAATCTTCTATTTGTAAGGTTGTCTCCCTGTCTGTACCAGGAAGAGGAGATGACTAAATCTCTAGAAACTCTTATCAATGGAGAAGGCAATAACTTAACTGCATAACAACATTACTCTGGTTTACTATGCTTTCCTGATAGCCTCCCATAACTGGCACCCCAATCCCCAACATCTTCTTTTGTCATTAGCTGGAGATGGTATTTAAAGTGGTAGGTTGGACCATTTCGGGGAGTTACTCAGTTTTCTTGGGTATCTCCCATGTATACAGGAGGTATACATCTTATTAAGTTTCTGTTTGTTTTTCTCCTGTTAATTTGTCTTTTTATTACATGGAGGTCTCAGTCAAGAACCTAGAAAGGTAGAGGGAAAATTATTTTTCTTACCCCACAGTTCCATATTATTGCTAGCCTCTGAGTGCTTCACTATCTCTTGTATCTATATCCCTCTCCATACCTCTGTAAATATCACTTAATTAAACTATTCTCAAATTTGTCTTCAGAGAGTGTCATCTGTTTCCTGCCAGGTATCTGAACAGGGCAACCTCCTTCCCTCTAAACTTTATGCTTGATTTAATCCAACCTAAGATTGAATTAGCTTGCTGAGGATCCTGTACAGGAGACTGGCCCAAGCCTCACACAAGACGTTGAGCCATATACCTTTAGGGTTTTCTTCAATCCTGAAACGCAATAATGCAATGGTTTAGAATTTGTCCTTTTGTCCTTAAACATTTAACAGAGAACTCATTAATTCCCTAAGTCCAGTGTGTACTGAAACTAAAATGAGTAAGCAGAAATCAATAATACATAGTACAGCTGAACCCTGTTATTACATGATTTTGGACATAGGTCAAATTAAGCCCTTTGAGACTTAAAAACTCTATACGATAAAAGTCTAATACAATTCCTCTAAGAGAATTTGCCTTACCTCAACAGTAATATTATAAAAGGATTTCACTATAAACAGAAAACACAAACAAATCAACATCTAAAAAGACAAATGGAGAAAAATTTACTCTGAAAACTATTTCTCGGCAGTCTGTATTTGTAGTTACAGATTCAGAAACACTAGAATCTAATGATCTTACCAAAGTGAAGTGTGGAGCTGGTATTGATTTAGCTTTAGTTACTTAGAAACAATATTGATCCTTAAGAGATACATTTCAACATTTTGCATTCAGGGCATAAAGTACTTCCATCCAATTGATTAATAGACACTGTATATCACTTTGCTTTTAATGAGATCTTTTTCTCCTTGCCAAGATACTAGTACTCCAGTGAAAGATTAAAGGTGGATTTTATAGCTAAAAAGTTAACATAAATGAGTTCCCATTCCATCTTGTAAAAAGAAAAAAAAACATGGCAGATTCATTTTTAGAAAATGAGTGACTAGTGAAAAATGGATAAGACTGCTTAGTACCCATGGAGAAATAGCTTCCTCTCTGTTCCCCTGACAATCGTACTATTTTCCAGGCACATTTTGAAATTCACAGATGAAGTGAGAGATTCAAAATGTGCTTCCCAAAATCTCCTCAAGTGTACATCATGGAACAGTGAAAACATCATGAGAATTTCCACATTTCGACATTAGAAGTTTCAAAAGGGGTTTAGGCTCCACTTGTTTCCAGTTGAAGAACTATGATTCCTTTATAACATTGCTAACTAACAAAGAGATTGTGGGTCACTTCTCCATCAACTGAGACACAGGGAATGGATGTATTCTCCCAAACAGAGAAATCATAGAGCCAGATAAAAGGGACTAAGGGGCACCAAAAATGAAAAAGCAGTTACGTGATTTGAAGATCAGCTCATCATTGAGTGGTAGTGTGACCTTGCACAGGTTTACTTAAGCTCTCAGAATTTCATCTATAAAAATAGAGATAAAAATTCCATTTCACACGAATGTTCTGAGAAGTCAATGAAATAATGTCTGTGCAAGAGTCTAGCAAAATAATCATCACAGATTTTTTCTCAATAAATGACAATTTCATTTCATAAAAAATTGTTTTAAGTCATATAATCTAATTAGAGCAATAAACCACACGTCCTGGAAGTAAATGGAGAACATTATAAGGCAATATTAGCCATCCCTGGTGGTCTAGTGGTTAAGATTTGGTGCTCTCACCACCGTGGCCCAGTTTTGTTTCCTGGTCAGGGAACCATACACCCATCTGTTGGTTGTCATACAGTAGCAGCTGCATGTTGCTGTGATGCTGAAAGCTATGCCACTGGTATTTCAAATAGCAGCAGGGTCACCCATAGTAGACAGGTTTCAACAGAACTTCCAGACTAAGACAGACTAGGAGGAAGGACCTGGCCACTCACTTCTAAAAGTTAGCCATGAGAATCCTATGAATAGCAGTGAAGCACTGTCTGATATAGCACCGTAAGGTGAGAGGATGGCGCCAAAAGACCAGACAGGGTTCCACTCTGCTGTACACAGGGTCACTAGGAGTTAGAACAGACTCAACATCACCAACAACAAATTAAGGCAATATAGACTCAGGTGTCACATGGACTAATCTCAGGTCATAAAATCAGGATTTTGATGAGGAAATAACTGCTCTGCAGCTTAATCAGAGGAGTGCTTAATTCCTAAACTATCAATTTTCCATATTCTATGTACCTGTGCTCAGAGACAGACAACTGGTGTTTATTGGTTTCAATAAAACACAAAAGTCAATCTGTAATATGATGCATCTCTAATTCAGGTATCAAGGATGCCTAGATTATCTGTTGCTCTTGGATTAACTGTGCCAACGTTCTCCTCCAGTGAGTGGAGATGATAAGAAATTTGGTGTTTTGTCTCTCACGTGGCCCAGCAGGCTCAGCCTACTAATGAGGAATTTTCAGGGGCTATCTAACGTGTTTAGGTATTTGTTAGCATCTTTTCAATTTATAAAGTGGTTTACTTTTTTTAAAGTGCTTCGACATGCATCTGAATTTCTTACTGAGCACTGCAAGTAGGATTTACAGATTTGGTTGTTATTAGATTATTTAAATGTAGAGAGAGACATTTGTACAAGCCGCCCTCCCACCCAACATGCACACACACACAAACTATAGCAACTGAGTACATTCCAAGTATAGATTTGATCCCAACACACACTCACATCTTGGGTCATTCACAGCAGATAGGATACTCATTGAGCACAAGTCTAAAGAGTCTAACTTAAGAATGTCCACGTAGCAGGAAACAAGGGAGCATCTAAAATTGCAGCAAGCCACAGAAGCATTTCCTGCTCCCACAAACACCTGCAATTACCAAATGTGATACCAACAGTCAATTGAAAGTCAGGAAGAATAATACAATGGACTTACTATGTACAAGCAAACAAGCAAGTGAAAAATTAGGGTCTCAGGATACTTAGGAGAAGGGCCAGCTAGGGGAAAAGGTATGCAACTTCCCTCCTTGCCTCACTAACTACCTATAGTAAAGCACTGAATCCATCTCAATCTTCTCTTCTAGTTTTTGCTGCTGAGAGAAAACATTCAGATTCAAACTTTCTATGGCCTTCATTTCCTTTAAAATATCCACATTTTTTGTGTATAGCTACCACATTCCCAGGTATCAGAGATTGGACCACATTTCCTTTGGATACAGAACTCAGTTCTGAACAGGACCTGGACAAAAGTAAAGTATATCCCTATTGTCTCTGTCAGCAACTGTCCTAGGAGCGCACTGCTTTTCTGCTGCCCCAGCCACCCAGACCTGCTACTTAGAGCTACTAAAGCATGGAAACCCTTCCCTTTCCTCCACTGAAACATTGCTCAGGTTCCTACTCATCACTTTCCAAAGTGATAACTGAAAACCTCAGTACAGTGGTCCCCCCTTATGCACAGAGAATACGTTCTAAGACCCCCAGTGGATGCCTGAAACTGCAGATATATACTATGTTTTTTCCTATACATACGTATTTGAGGTGTGACAGCAAAACTAGCGCAAATTTCTTTTTCCTTCTTCACAATTTCACAGATAGAAGATTTGTTCTTACCATAGATCTTAGCAACCTCAGCATACGATTTTTTTTCTTTCCTTATTAAGTTGATAACTTTCACTTTTCACTTAAAGGAAGCACATTACGGCTTCTCTTTGGCATATCTGAATTGGCAGCATCACTCCTCTTGTGCTTTGGGGTCTTTATTAAGTAAAGTAAGGGTGACTTGAACACAGCACTGCGATACCACGACAGTCGATCTGATAACCCAGACGACTACTACGTGACTACTGGGTGGGTAGTGTACACAGCATGGACACCCTGGACAAAGGGATAATTCACATCCCAGGTGGGATGGAGCAAGACAGCGTGAGATTTCATCACACTGCTCAGTACAGCACACAATTTAAAACTTATGAATTTTTTATTTCTGCAATTTTCCATTTAATATTTTCGGACAACTGTTGACCACGGCTAACTGAAACCGTGGAAAGCAAAACCATGGATAAGGGGGGACTACTGTAACTCATTTGTGCTGAAATGTCAAAAGAGAGTCAATGTAATACATATCCTGTGGTTACTGGTATTTTTCACAAGAGTTTATTTCCAGTAGGCACTATACCTGAGCACAACAAAAGATCTCTAATAATAAAGACTTTAGCTGCTTGTGGCAGGTCAGTGAAAGAAGGATTTTGGATCACATCTTCACCCAACTCTAAACTCTTTGCCACCTGTCTCTTGTGACTTGGCCCCGACTTTTAAATCCTAGCTTTTCCCTACAGACTTTGGTTTGGCCCATTCCTCTGATATCTACTGTTCTCTGTTGCCTGCTCCAGCACTGGCCTCTTAGAACTCATACTCCAACCCCAGTACCCAGTCAAGTCTGTCTACACCACCCACCCCAAGGTGGGAATCAGAAACAAAAAAGTAATATAGAAGAAACATTCCTCTTTGAGGAAAATAGTTTAGTGGAGGTAAATAGATATACTGTCAATTATAATCTTAATGTGATAAGTTCCTTTGTACCTAGCAATTTGAGAAGGCTTTATGTAGGAAGAGAAATTTACTGGATCTTTGGGGCTGGCCCGGTGGTGTAGCAGTTAAGCTTGCGTGTTCCACTTCAGCAGCCCGGGGTTCACCAGTTCAGATCCTGGGCACGGACCTGCTTACCAGTCATCAAGCCATGCTGAGGTGGTGTCCCACATAGAAGAGCTACAACTCTACAACTATGATACACAACTATGTACTGGGGCTTTGGGGAGGAAAAAAAAAGAAAAAGAGGAAGATTGGCAACAGATGTTAGCACAGGGCCAATCTCCCTCAAATAAAAAATAAAAAAAATTACTGAATCTTTAATATCAAAAGGCAGTCTACCAGTTACAGAAGAGAAGGACATTCCAGACAGTTGGGAGTGAATATGGAAAAGCCCGATGTGTTTGGGAAAAAGCAAGAAGTTTGATTACGTTGGGAGATGCCTGACACTTAGAAGGTACTCAATAATTTTTTTTAATATTGCGGTAAAATATACATAACATAAAATTTATCATTTTAAACATGTTTCAGTAGAAAGTTCAGTGGCATTAAGTATACTCAAATTGTTGTGCAACCATCATCATCAACAGATTTTTTTGAAAGAATGAATGAATTTAACGAGATTGTAAAGGACCATGCAAGCCATGCTAAGGACTATGTAAGCAATGGAAAAACATTTAAAGGTAATGGGCATAAAAGAGTAAAAAAGAATCAAAAGATATTTGGGGAACAAAATTTATAATAATGATTCTCAACCCTGACTACACATTAGAGATTTTAAAAAATCACAACCAATCGTGGGTCCCATTACACACCAAATAAATCAGGACGTTTGGGGAATAGGACTTGCATCAGTATATATTAAAATCTTTCCAACTGAGGGCTGGATCTGTGGTGTAGGGGTTAAGTTTGGTGTGCTCCGCTTCAGCAGCTTGAGTTCACAGGTTCAGATCCTGGGCATGGGCCTACACCACTCCTCAGACATGCTGAGGTGGGGACCTACATACAAAATAGAAGACTGGCACAGATGTTAGTTCAGGACTAATCTCCCTCAAGGAAAAAAAGAGGAAGATTGGCAAAGGATGTTAGCTCAGGGCAAATCCTCACACACACACAAAAAGCTTTCCAAGTGACTCCAATGTGCAGCTAAGGCTGAGAAGAGCCACTGCACTGGAGCAGAGATTCTGCTCAAAATCAAAGTGTGGTTCCCAGACCATCAGCATCACCTGGGAGCTTGTCAAAAACCCAAGTTCTCAGACCCCATCCAAGACCTACTGAATCAGAAACTGGAAATAGGGACCAGCAGTCTGTGCTTTAATGAGACCTCCAGGTGATTCTGGTACATGCTAAAGTTTGAGTACCATTGACCTATAGGAATTGTAGGAGTTGTGGATTTATTGGAGGTAGTAGGAAGAGACAGGGAGACGGCCCAGATGATGCCCAGGTTTTATAGCTTTTAGTATAATCATTTGGTGGATGAAGGGATTATTATCCAGGGTAAGAAACAAGGGAAAATGAGTCCCATAAAAGATCAGAATTAAGACACTCTTGGGAAGAAAAGTAGAATTTATCCAAAAACAATTTACTTGAAGCCCCTTCCCATGATTGTAAGGTGGAAGGGTGCTGTTCCTGCTCTTCACATGAACAAAGCTGGAAAAGAGGACAAATAACGTAGCTTAGCCAGGGTAAAAAAAAAAGTCTGGTCAAAGAGGATTTAGATTAAACCCTCTTTAAGGAGTCCTGCACATACTCTGGGGCTTAACCCTTCCTCCCCACATTCTCTCAGTACGATATGCCTGAACAACCTATGCTCTTCTATGGCCCCACGGGCATCGCTTTTCCTAAAAGGCAAGCTTGAAGAATGGGAAAAGGCAACCTTTCTAAACATAATACCTTTGTTATTATTGTTAAATGCCAGGAGTGAATGCTCATCTGATTTGCCAATAGTATGTAATAATGGTATATTTACTATAGCTTGCTGCCTTCAAAGAGCAATTCAGAATTCTCTGGGAGTTAAATCTTAAATTACTTCACACGAGATTTAACAGCAAGGCTTCAGACAAACTGGCTGTCTGAAGTGTACTTCAGTGTGTGTATGCTGTAATCAATCAAATTGACTGACAAAGATATTTGCAATCGGTTTACCAGGAAAAACTTCAATGAGTCCTTTGGTCTTGGAAGTTCCTGTTGTACTTACGATTTGCTTCAAAAAATGAGAATATTTATTAATCAAGTCATGTCCTCCTTCCAAGCACAAAACTGACAGCTTTGATTTTTCCACAGGAGAATTAGAGTCTTCTCTTCATAAATAAATGTAAATTTTCATGGAAATTGATCAACGTGATATCAACAATGTGACTTCAAAAAGTCTGAAGTGAGTATACACTATGGGCTCAGCTTCATGCCAGATTTCAGGGCAGTGGTTCTCAAATGTGGGTACATATTAGAATCACCTGAGAAGTTTTATACATGCTGATACCTGAGCCCTACCCCTAGAGATTCTAATATAATCAATCAGGTGAAGCCTAGGCACAGGGATTTTTAGAGGCTCCCTAGGTGATTCTAACATACAGCCAAGGTTGAAAACCACTTTGTAAGAGATTTTTTAAAAAATGAATAGAATCTATTTGATGAAATGGCAGATATATGGGCAATAGTGGAGAGCAATACAAGACAGTTTATCAAAAAATCTGTTTGCAGATGAAAAGATACCAAAATATAGTGTCCTGAACAGCACCATTTAGGTTCTTAAGTGGGACAAATGATGGAAACAATTTTAGGAAAATTAGTCTAGCAGTGCTATTCAGGATGGACTGAAAAGGAGTATGAATCGAAGCATAGACACAAATGGGGAAACTATTAAGGGGAACAAAAAAGCTAAATAATTACCCCATTGATCAGACAATGAAATTGAATCTCCTTAGCACGGTATTCAAGACCGTCCATAACATGTTCTCAATCTATATTTCTAGTCTTATCTCTCACCCTACCTCCTTATGCAAGCCATAGTCTAACCCACTGTTTCCCAAGGGGAAATGGTATGTTAATAGTTTTTATGTGAAGAAAAGGGTCCTATGGTTAGAAAAGTTTAGAAACGCTGATTGAAACAAAGTTAAAACAGGTTTCTTTACTTCAGGATTTCTCAGAACCTTTAATAACCCCCTCTTTAACAACCACTGTTTTATAATCCAGATTTTCTCACTGGACCCTGCATGTTTCTAAGATGGTTCTTTCCTCAGCATCATTCTTCAAGTCTACTTTGTTTATAAATAAAAGGTACAGAAAAACAACCTTATGTGCCATGCTCTGATTGGTTTTCTTTCATTTAAATGAGCAACATAAACCTTCAGAGACCATGTAAAATATTGAGTGAAATCCGTATGCTCTGAAGACAGGATGTATTTTCTCAGTCTGTTTAACACCTATTTAATGTATCATAAAATAGCATTGCAAACTGGCCCCCATGACTACCCCCATACACATTCATTATTTGTTTTTCAAAAGACAAATCAATCGTTACTTAGAAAATAAAATAGCACAGTGCCACTGAAATATATGTAATACTTTACAACCAGGCCCTATCAGGGCTTGCTTGAAGAGGCTGCAACTGCTTTAGTTAAAGTTAAAGGGGTACATCTATTTGCAGCTCTAAATATTCCACTAGAAGCTAGGTCCTGTCAGCACTCCGGTTCTAAAAGATGATCTTCAGAGCTTTCTAATTTGCCTGGGAAAGTTGTTTCTAGTTAAGTTGGCATTCAAAGTTTCACCCCAGAGGCGATTTTATTTTTTAAATGTTGAGGTAGAAATCACCAAACTGAGCCACATAATTGGCACCTCCACTGGCAGCAGCTACAGAGAGGTGAGAGAGGGTGAGCATTCTCAAAGGCAAAATCTGATTTGCACTCTGCTGTAGAGGCACAAGGGGACAATACACTGCCTTTCCTTACGTGAAGAGGTTCAAATGGGAAATTTGCTGGAGATTCTAGGGGCTGTCTTTTGTTAGGTTCCCTCAGACTATTCAAGTCTATTAAAAGACCAGCTACTTTTCATTGTTTCTTGAGCAGAATCACCCATCTCCCTTTGGATATACCTCTCAACCTACAAATAATTGTTGGGTGCCTAGTTAAGGGCCAAGCACTAGGCAAAGGAGCCAGAAGACATGGATTTTAGCCCTAGCTGTACCTCTACCTAGCTGTGTGACTTAAGGCAAGCGCCTTTCCCATTTGAGGCCTCACTTTCCTTAGCTTTCAAAGCAATTATCATTCCCACCCTGTTTCTGACATGTGATTGTTATAGGAAACAAGGGAGATAATAGATATGAAAACTTTTTGGAAATATAGTATAAACTTTTGCATACCAAGTTCAAATTATTCCTACTTGGATTGTAGGTTGCAAGGAGCAGAAACCTGGTGAAAGTAGATTTATTTTAGAAAAGGAAAAAAGGAGATTTATTTTATGGATGCAGGACATCCTTATAAAATCCCATTGCAATAAGTATTGGACCTCACAGGAGCGAGAAAGTCAAAAGGCAGCTACTCTGTCTCCTTCCCTCTCTCTGGGCCATGTGGTCTCTCATCTCCATTTCTCTATATACCTGCCTTATTGTTTTCCTGCTAATCCATTTCTCTATATACCTGCCTTATTGTTTTCCTGCTAACTTCTGAATGCTCATGACTCAACAGTCTAACTGACTCAAGTCTTTGTAATCCCAACTCCACAGTTCTTTGAGAATCTCATATTCATCCAAATATCATCAGCCACAGCAAGAAGGGCAGGACTGCATGAGAGAGAGTAGGGCAGAGTCCTCCTTATCAGATGTGAACAAATCAAGTTCACCATGGGATGAGGGTGATGGTGAAGAAAATGGTTGGCACTTTAGTGCAGAAGTGTGATAAGTATAAAATTGCATAAATAACCTATATCTCATTAGAGTCTCATTAAAAACAGAATTAATCTTCCCCAAATCTCAAATGAGGTTGTCTACTTGGAACAGGCAGAGAGATGTCTCTGCATCATAGGGAGAGGACAGGCAAGGTTCCTTACCTATAACTAGCACTAAAGGGAAAAACTTGAACATTGTCAATACTTTTCTATTTCTCTGGCTTGTATGATTTATGGTAAAAAAAAAAAAAAGCCTCTATGATCCATTTACCTTACCTGTCTACATTTGCCACTGAAAAACCAATCAAGTTACTAAAGATGATGCTTTCAGATGTTTGGAAAAATTAATTGAGAATTTATGCTTTTTAAACTCAATGAGTTAAATGAAAAAAACATTTTAACTTGATTTTTAATATGAAATTTTTAAGCCTTAAAACATTTTTCTATGTATAAGTAGGTGAGTGAATTTGTCAAAGGGCCAATGTGTTTGAAAATGGGTCAAGGTCTCCAGCTGAGCTTTGATAAGCACATATTACCTCCTCCTTTCCTATAAGGACCAGGGAAATCACCAGTTTCACTCCCTTGGTCAAAATCAGCATGGTGGTGTGAGTGAATCTAGGATCCCAGTGAATCTTTCCAATAGAGAGTTTTGAAGGCCCTATTAAAAACATGGAATTCAAAGTGATATTTCTCACAAATTCAAAATCAATCATCTTATTTAATGGGTAATGGCTGGAAGGGCAAAAAATATGCCCCCATCTTACAAATGATATGGAATGGACCAAGGATGTGACTTTGGTGTCACTGATCACCCTTGCACAAGCAGTAGCATTGCCACAGAGCAGCTCTGCAGTTTCTATCAAGAGCAGAGATTCCTTACTTAGCTGATCCTAGCTTACCTACAATCAGAGAGAGTCTATCTATATCCACTGAATGACCATGAAATTCAATAGATAAGTTATGGCACCAATTCTGAGAATATGTAGGAAACAGCCCCCCTGGCTGCCTGGTGGCATTTGAGTCATATTCTTATTTACTATGTATCTCTTCAGTGAATCCCGGTACCTGAGTTTTAAAACATCTGCCCATGTGAAAAGATTACAATGGAGCCCAAGGGAGAAACAGCTTTATAACCTATTCTTATTTTCTTCTTTTTCCTATCTCACTTTCCAGGACACCCATGAAGCATGAATCTCCCCAGAGAGGAGAATAAGCCTGCAAGATGGGAAATAAAATACAGTCATCTTTTGAAGACTTCCCCATTTACCTACCAATCTCCCTCTTTATTTCATGTCATAGTTGCTTTCAAATCACAGAAGAATGTGTTGGGTTCCCTTGTTACGGTGAAATAGAAAGTTTTCTGCCACGTGGAACACACAGTTGTACGCTCAATAGATATTTATCGAACATAGTATATTTCATGCAGTGTAGCTAGACATGAAAACTAGAATTTCTTTCCAGAAAAAAAAATCATTACTGAGGTCACAGGTTATGCATATACCTTCAGCAGACAAGAGAAGAAGCCCAAGATTCTTGGGAAAACAAATCCAGACTCAAGACAAGGATTCTGGCCTACTGTATGTATCTGGGTGGGTGGCAGGTCAACAACGACACATGAAATGTAATTTTAAAGGCAAGATGTCATCTGCCAGCCCAACAGTGACCATCGATACCTGCTAACATATTGACATACCTTCAGCAAATGCTTTAACTCTAAGCACTACATAGGGTGGTAATTCTCAACTGTTAGTATGTTTCAGAATCACCTAAGAATTTTATTAAAATGCAGACTCTTGGGTGCCAACCCCCAGAGTTTCTAATTTAGAAAATATGTGCTAGATCCTAGTAATGCACATACTTTTATCAAGTATTCTGAATGGTTCAGATGCCTTCAGTTAAGCTATTGCTTCCAGTAGCCCATTGTTAGAATCATGTAATATAATCATATTGACCCATGAGTTCCTAGTGACTCTTTAACAAAAGTGGACTTACTAGATAAGTTGATTCTTGTGTAGGATTCTGCTTGGAATGGAGAGAAGAGGAATACTGGAACTTGAGGTACTGCTGGGTAGGAGAACAGCAATAGGGGGACCTTAGTCAGCCCAGGAGTAGCCTGAGGTGATTATGTATAGCCATAGGATGAGGGCAGTTATGATGAAGCCAGAGGAAAAGAGAGAGAAATGGGAGCAAGTGGTAGAAAACTGAAATTCAACTTGACTTCCTTTGCATCAAGCATGCCCCACAAGAGAAAAAGTAAGTGTTAGGGAAGTATGGCTATCCAGTCAATAAATCCTCCTTGCCCTCATCTCTGCTGCCATCTCTCGGTTGCCTGCTATGTACTGGGGGTGGCAGCAGAAAAGATACAGAAGACAACTGTGGCACCATCAAAAACATTCCCAGGAATGTTCCCAGCAGAATGGTGCCACAGAAAGAGCCGTGGACTGGGGTCAGGAGACCTGGATTCCAGACCAGGCTAACCGCTAATTTCACTTCATCTCTGACATTCATTTGTAGCTCTTTTAGCTAGAATCCATAACTCAGTCCTAGCAGGCAGGGCAGCTGAGGAGGCCAAGGGCTGAAGCAAGGAAGAGGAGGGCTGAGAAGATGGGGGCCAAATCATATTCCCTCAAGCATTGCTCAAAAACAGAAGAGCCTTCTTTGCTACTCAGCCAGCTGACCAACTTCAGTTTCAAACTTCAAATGGAAAAGAAAATAGGAAAAAGACACATAGCAGATTATTTAATGCTGCATGTACCACAAGAAGTGCAGCCAAATTCATCAATATCCAGCCTTTAGAGAGAAGTATGCAAAAACCACATAGCCAATAAAGCATTGTACAGAAGCCTGCAAAAGCAAAAATGCAAACTAGAAAAAAACTGGTGAGGCAGAGCTTCCCTGTGCGGGGAACTTCCAGGCCTAGATCTATGTCTAAAAGGGAGGAGGGGATGCATGTTCTGGCCATATGGACAGTCATGCTCTGGGCAAAAGCCTGAAATTTCTTATTAGACAATGTGGATCTTCAGCAAACCAATGGTACCTATTACTGGATGCCTGAAGCACCTTTGGGCCCCCAACCCCCAAGCCCAAGTATTTACTGCCATCCTATTGCTTCCTGGCTTCCCAGGAAGCCCTCTGGCTTCAACACCTGCTTTCTGCTAGGTGATTGCAGGTCAGAATCAGATAGACATCTCTAACCAGTGAAAATGCACAGGTTTCAAAAACATCTTCAAAAAGTAATTCTAATAGTTAGAAATGTCAAGCTCTGTAGATGTTTAGTAGAGGACAAGGTTGATCCAAGATCTGACTGCCAAATAGAGAAATGTTGTATGGTCTCAGTCTCCCCTTTCTGTATTTTTGTTCTTCCTACTTGCCTACCCTCTAAAATCAATATCGTCCCTAAACAGGGAACTAGTGACTTTATTTTCTCTCCCCTTATTTTTATCAAAACCTGCTCTCATAAAAGAAACTGTAATGTCATTAATACTTCCATTAGGGTAAGACAGCATGTTCTTTTCCCAGTGGTGGATGAATTTCAAGGCCTCTCTCTCCTTGTGTAATGACAGGCGTTGTCAGCTCCTATTGAAGGGATTTCCAGGTTTAGTGAGTAATGGAGTGGGGGGGATTATAACTCTTCTCAGGTACCCTGAAGTCAGAGACTCCATCCAAAACTAGGATTGATTCCAAGTACAGATCTGCCATGTAAGGTTCATCTTGTTTTTTTCTTTTTTTTCTAATTTTATTGCGGTCACATTGGTTTATAACATTGTAAAAATTTCAGATGTACATCATTATACTTTTATTTCTGCATGGATTACATCATACTGACCACTCAAATACTAATTACAATCCATCACCACACATATGTGCCTAATTATCCCTTTCACCCTCCGCCCTCCCCCATTCCCCTCTGGTAACCACCAATCCAATCTCTGTCTCTGTGTGTTTGTTTGTTGTTGTTTTTATCTTCTACTTATGATTGAGATCATATGGTATTTGATCTTCTCCCTCTGACTTATTTCACTTAGCATAATACCCTCAGTGTCCATCCATGTTGTCACAAATGGCTGGATTTCATCGTTTCCTATGGCTGAGTAGTATTCCATTGTGTATATATACCACAGCTTCTTTATCCATTCGTCCCTTGATGGGCACTTAGGTTGCTTCCAAGTCTTGGCTATTGTGAATAAAGCTGTAATAGACACAGGGGTGCATGTATCTTTACACATTGTTGTTTTCATGTTCTTTGGATAAATATCCAGCAGTGAAATAGCTGGATCATATGGTAGTTCTATCCTTAATTTTTTGAGGAATCTCCATACTGTTTTCCATAGTGGCTGCACCAGTTTGCACTCCCACCGGCAGTGTAGGAGAGTTCCCTTCTCTCCATGTCCTCTCCAACACTTGTTGTTTCCTGTCTTGTTAATTATGGCCATTCTGACGGGCATGAAGTAATACCTCTGTAGTTTTGATGTGCATTTCCCTAACAGTTAATGATGTTGAACATCTTTTTGTGTGTCTGTTGGCCATCTGTATATCATCTTTGGAGAAACGTCAGTTCAGGTCTTTTGCCCATTTTTTAATTGGGTTCCTAGTTTTTTGTTGTTCAGATGTATGAGTTCGTTATATATTTTGGAGATTAACCCCTTATCAGATATATGGTTTGCAAATATCTTCTCCCAATTGTTAGGTTGTCTTTTCGTTTTGTTGATGGTTTCCTTTGCTGTGCAGAAGCTTTTTAGTTTGATGTAGTCCCATTTGTTTATTTTGTCTATTGTTTCCCTTGACTGGTCAGACATGGTATTTGAAAATATGCTGCTAAGACTGATGTTGAAGAGCATACTTCCTAAGGTTTCTTCTAGAAGTTTCATGGTTTCAGGTCTTACATTCAAATTTTTAATCCATTTTCATTTAATTTTTGTGTCTGGTGTAAGATAATGGTCTACTTTCATTTTTTTATTTTGCATGTGGCTGTCAAGTTTTCCCAACACCATTTGTTGAAGGAACTTTCCTTTCTCCATTGTATGTTCTTGGCTCCATTGTCGAAAATTAGCTGTCCATAGACGTGTGGGTTTATTTCCAGGTTTTTGATTCTATTCCATTGATCTGTGTGTCTGCTTTTGTGCCAGTACCATGCTGTTTTGGTTACAATAGGTTTGTAGTATATTTTGAAATAAGAGAATGTGATACCTCCAGCTTTGTTCTTTTTTCTCAGGATTGTTTTGGCTATTTGGGGTCTTTTGTTGTTCCACATAAATTTTAGGATTCTGTGTTCTATTTCTGTAAAAACTGTTGTTGGAACTTTGATAGGGATTGAATTGAATCTATAGACTGCTCTAGGAAGTATGGACATCTTAACTGTGCTAATTCTTCCAATCCAAGAAAACGGAATAGCTTTCCATTTCTTTGCGTCTTCTTCAATTTCTTTTAGCAATATTTTACAGTTTTCAGTGTACAGATCTTTCACCTCTTTGGTTAAGTTTATTACTAGGTATTTTATTCTTTTTGCTGCAATTGGAAATGGGATTGTATTCTTAATTTCTATTTCTGCTGCATTGTTGTCAGTGTATAGAAATGCAACTGATTTTTGTATGTTGATCTTGTATCCTGCAACTTTACCATATTCATTTGTAATTTCTAAAAGTTTTTTGGTGGATTCTTTAGGGTTTTCTATATATAAAATCATGTCATCTGCAAATAGTGACAGTTTCACTTCTTCCTTTCCAATTTGGGTCCGTTTTATTTCTTTTTCTTGCCTGATTGCTCTGGCTAGGACTTCCAATCCTATGTTAAATAGGAGTGTTGAGAATGGACATCCTTGTCTGATTCCTGTTCTTAGAGGTATAACTTTCAGTTTTTCACCATTGAGAATATTAGCTGTGGGTTTGTCATATATGGCCTTTACTATGTTGATGTACTTTCCTTATATACCAATTTTATTCAGAGTTTTTATCATAAATGCATGCTGAATCTTGTCAAATGCTTTCTCTGCATCTATTGAGATGATCATGTGAGTTTTATTCTTCACTTTATTAATGTAGTATATCACGTTGATTGATTTGCAGATGTTGAACCATCCCTGCATCACTGCATCCCTGGAATAAATCCCACATAATCATGGTGTATGATCTTTTTAATGTATTGTTGTATGCGATCTGCTAGTATTTTGTTGAGCATTTTTCTCTCGATGTTCATCAGTGATACTGGTCTGTAATTTTCCTTTTTTGTGTTGTCCTTGTCTGGTTTTGGTATCAGGGTAATGTTGGCTTCATAGAATGAGTTAGGGAGCTTCCCCTCCTCTTCAATTTTTTGAAAGAGTTTGAGAAGGATAAATATTAAGTCTTCTTTGAATGTCTGGTAGAATTCACCAGGGAAGCCGTGTGGTCCTGGACTTTTATTTTTGGGGAGGTTTTTGATTACTGTTTCGATCTCCTTACTGGTGATTGGTCTATTCAAATTGTCTATTTCTTCTTGATTCAGTTTGGGAAGGTTGTATGATTCTAAGAATTTATCGATTTCTTCTAGATTATCCAATTTGTTGGTATATAGCTTTTCATAGTATTCTCTGATAATCTTTTGTATTTCTGAGGTGTCCATTGTTACTTCTCTTTTATTTCTGATTTCATTTATTTGAGACTTCTCTCTTTTTTTCTTTGTGAGTCTAGCTAAAGGCTTGTGAATTTGCTTATCTTTTCAAAGAACCAGCTCTTGGTTTCACTAATTTTTTTCTATTGGATTTTTAGTCTCTATTTCATTTATTTCTGCTCTGGTTTTTATTATTTCCCTCTTTCTACTAATTTTGAGCTTTGTTTGTCCTTCTTTTTCCAGTTACTTTAGGTGCACTGTTGGATTGTTTATTTGAGATTTTTCTTGTTTGTTGAGTTAGGCTTGTATTGCTAGAAACTTCCATCTTTGTAGGGTTCATCTTGATATTACTCATGAATGTTAGGAGCAATAAAATCGCACAATCCTAAATCAATTATCAAATTTTTATTTCCATGTAATTTCAAATCACAAATAGAACTGGTCTATAAAATAATGACCCTTATCGTTGATAGTTATATGCAAAGTAATTCGAAGTGGTAGATCAGAGGAAATCTGTAGCTAGAGTGATTCTTGATAGTATCAAGGCATTTTTTTAAATTTATTTTATTGAGGTCATATTAACTTATAACATTGTGTAATTTTAGGTGTACATTATTACATTATTACATATTAGCTTATGTATAGACTGCGTCGTCCTCACCACCAATAGTCTAGTTTTAAGGCATCACCATACATATGTGCTCTTTTACCTCTTTTGCCCACGCCCAACCCCCTTCCCCTCTGGTAACTGCTAATGTGTTCTCCTTATCCATGTGTTTGTTTATCTTCCACATATGAGTAAAATCACACAGTGTTTGTCTTTCTCAGTCTGGCTTATTTTTCTTAGCATAATAACCTCAAGGTCCATCCGTGTTGCTGCAAATGGCACAATTCTGTCTTTTTTATGGCTGACTAGTATTCCATTGTATATATATATACCACATCTTCTTTATCCATTCATCCATTGATGGGCACTTAGGTTACTTCCACATCTTTGACGTTCTGAAGAATGCTGCAATGAACACAGGGATGCATAAATCTCTTTGAATTGTCGATTTCATGTTTTTTTTTTTGGATAAATATCCAGAAGTGGTATAGCTGGATCATATGGTATTTCTATTTTTAATTTTTTGAGAAGTTTCCATACTGTTTTCCATAGTGGCTTCACCAGTTTGCATTCCCACCAGCAGTGTATGAGGGTTCCCTTTTCTCCACATCCTCTCCAACACTTATTATTTCTCATCTTGTTAATTATAGCCATTTGGATGGGTATGAAGTGATATGTCATTATAGTTTTGATTTGCATTTCCCTAATAAAGTGATGTTGAATATCTTTTTATCTGCCTGTTGGCCATCTGTATATCTTTTTGGAAAAATATCTGCTCATATCCTCTGCCCATTTTTTGATCGACTTGTTCATTCTTTTGTTGTTGAGTTGTATGAGTTCTTTATATATTTTGTAAATTAACCCCTTATTGGATATATGATCTGCAAATATTTTCTCCAGGTGGTGGGCTGTCTTATTGTTTTGTTCATGGTTTCCTTTGCCTTGTAGAAGCTTTTAGTCTGATGTAGTCCCATTTGTGTATTTTTTTCTTTTGTTTCCCTTGCATGAGTACACATAGTTTTCAAAAAGGTACTGATACGACTGGTGTCAAAGACTCTACCGCCTATATTCTCTTCTAGGAGTTTTATGGTTCCACGTCTTACATTCAAGTCTTTAATCCATTTTGAGTTAACTTTTGTGTATGGTATAAGATAATGGTCTACATTCATTCTTTTGTATGTGGCTGTCCAGTTCTCCAAACACCATTTATTGAAGAGACTTTCCTTTCTCCACTCTATGTTCTTGACTTCTTAGTCAATGATTAGCTGTCCACAGATGTGTGGTTTTATTTCTGGGCTCTCAATTCTGTTCCATTGATCTGTGTGTCTGTTTTTCTGCCAGTACCATCCTGTTTTGATTACTATAGCTTTGTAGTATATATTGAAGTCAGGGATTGTGAGGCCTCTAGCTTTGTTATTTTTCTCAGGATTGCTTTTGCTATTCATGGTCTTTCATTGTCCCATATAAATTTTAGGAATTTTTATTCTATTCCTGTGAAGAACGTCATTGGGATTCTGATTGGGATTGCATTGAACCCGTATATTGCTTTAGGTAATATGGACATTTTAACTATGTTTCTTCTTCCAATCCATGAACGTGGAATACCTTTCCATTTCTTTATCTCTTCTTCCATTTATTTCAATAATGTCTTATAGTTTTCACGGTTTAGGTTTTTCAGCCTATTTGGTTAAATTTATTCCTAGATATTTTCTTCTTTCTGCTGAAATTACAAATTGGATTGTATTCTTGACTTCTCTTTCTACTAGTTCATTACTAGTATACAGAAATGCAACTGATTTTTGTATGTTGATTTTGCACCCTGCAACTTTGCTGTAGTTGTTGATTCTTTCTAATAGTTTTCTGGTGGAGTCTTTAGGGTTTTCTATATATAGGATCATGTCATCCACAAACAGAGTTTCCCTTCTTCCTTTCCAATTTGGATCCCTTTTATTTATTTTCTTGCATAATTGATCTCGCCCAAACCTCCAGTACTATGTTGAATAAGAGTGGCGAGAGTGGGCATTCTTATCTTATTCTTGTTCTCGGAGGCATGGCTTTCAGCTTTTCACCATTAAGTATGATGTTGGCCTTGAGTTTGTCATATATGGCCTTTAATATGTTGAGGTACTTTACTTCTATACCCATTTTATTCAGAGTTTTTACGTATGTTCCTGATTTAAGTCTGGCCCAGAAACACTGACAAAAAGCCTTGTCCATAGGGTTATATTCATTTGTGTAATCCATATAAGTCACAGCTCAAATCTCTCCTCCTCTCTCTACCCCCATTCCTACTTGTGTGTCCTCACCCTCCGAACTATTGCCAAAGATTTCTGGAGAACAGTGAGGGGAGGGGAAAAATTATACATGTGTTTGTGTGTGCATCCAAGAAATAAAATCAGTAATAGCATTCCAGGTAAAGTCGTAAAACAAAATGATGGAGCAGGCAAAGGCAACCAAGCCACCATTAAATGCATCACATTAAGAAATGGGATTAATTTTGTTCAACAATCATCTTGTAAAGGCATATTCATCAAAGACTTACTAAATGTAATAAAGCAAGGCACAAACAGAATGGGCAACATTTTCCCCCTATTGCTTGAAGTGTTATATTTATAATCTGTTCACTTATAGAAAACATTCTAAACCTGAGGGATGCCACAAGCCATATTTCCATCTTCATAGCAAACCCAGAGATAAAGAAAAGTCAAGTCCAGGACATTGATCCTGGCACTGAAATTATATCCATCTCTCAGGAAGATGACATGCAAGCCAGTCAAACAGACAGAGTTGGTCAAAATGTGTCTCAAAGAGGTTAGGTTGACAGAGGCTTGACATGTAAGCACAGTTCTGGAAGAAAGAAGTAATTTCCCAGGAAGACAGAAAATGACTTGGGGGTTTAGGGTAATTGCAACGTCAGGAGGCAATAACAGTGGAATGTATCTGCCAAAATGCTAATGCCATCTTAGGCTGTTTAACAAATATGAATAAAGTTTTATTCTTTATTAGGCACTTACATACCAGCTACTGTGCTAGGTGCTTTTTATGTACATTATCTTGTTTAATCCTCACAATAACCCAGCGAATACTATTATTCTTCCCATTTTACAGAAGAAGAAATAAAGGCCCAGTGAGGTTAAATATCTTGCTCAGTATAACGCAGTAAGACACAGAGCTACTACGTGAACCCAAATAGCTCAACCATTTGTCAGATCACTCCTGATCTGAGGCCCACATTCCTAGGGAAATTGATGACATGTCCAGAGGAAGATGACCAAGGCTGTGAGGGGACTCTAAACCATGCCATGAGTGGAAAAATTCAAGAGACTAAAGATATTCAGCGTGAAGAAAAAAAAACTCAGGTGGACATAAGATCCATGAACTCAGGGATTATGTGTCTTTTATTTTTGTTTTAATTTGTGTGTGTGTGTGTGAGGAGATCAGCTCTGTGCTAACATCTGCCAATCCTCCTCTTTTTTTTTTTTTTTGGCTGAGGAAGACTGGCCCAGGGATAACATCCGTGCTCATCTTCCTCCACTTTATATGGGAAGCCGCCACAGCATGGCTTGCCAAGCAGTGCATCGGTGCGCACCCGGGATCTGAACCAGTGAACCCTGGGCCGCCACAGCAGAGCGTGTGCACTTAACCGCTTGTGCCACCGGGCTGGCCCCATGTGTCTTTTAATGACCCATATATTTTCAATTTCTACCACAATGCCTAACAAAATAGTAGGTTCTCAATAAATATTTGTTGAATAAATGGACGAATGAATTAATGGAGGAAAAGATGAATGAACGACTTCAGTGCTGCCTTAAGATGTATAAAGGGTAATCATGTGGAAGAGATATCATTCTAATATTCTATTTGACTCTAGGGGCAGAAGTTATAGGGCATCATATATCAACTAAAAATAAGAAATATATTTCTAAGGGTTATTATAGTCCAGCAGGAGAATGGGGTTATCTTGAGAAGCCATAAACTTCTTGGTAGTAGAAGTATTTTCTTTTATTGACAATCAACAGATAAGACAGTTTTATGTTTTTGTTTCCCTTGTACAAACAAAGAGAAGAAGAACAGAAAGGCTTGCTGACTTACTAGAGGTCATCAGGTTGACCATTTAGGTTCAGGTCATCATCCCTACCTTTTGAATTTCAACTACAACTTTGACCTTAAATACTGAAACTCAAGTATATGTATGTAATGTGGTAATTTTCTTGAGTTTCTGATTGTGATTTGAATTTTTCTACTTCAACTCTATCTTTAAGCCTACTTAACTAGTCCATAGAATGCTAGACAAATAAATTGCTAACCAATACATACGAAAAACCAACAGATCAATGCTGTTTGAGGAAGTCTGCTCACCCTAGTCAGTTGCTTTGAACCTAACCCTATATGATCTGATTAACTGACCACTGCCCAATTCATATCAGCCTTACTTATCACAATGGAGGAGTGTGAATAAGACTAAGAATTCTAATAGTTATAATATAGATAACGCTGTAGACACATCATTAGGCAGATATAGTTGATCCTCAATATTCACAAGTTCTATATTTGCAAAATTTCCTACTCCCTAAAATTTATTTGTAACCCCTAGATCAATACTCATGGTGTTTTCATGGTAATTCACGGGCACGCACATGTACAGAGTGGAGAAAAATTTGAGTCTCCGCAACATGCACATTCCCAGTTGGGATGAAACAAAGAAATACTCTGCCTTCTTGTTTCAGCTCTCATATTGTAAACAAGTATCCTTTTCAGTCTATTTAGTGCTATATTTTTCACATTTTTGTGTTTTTTCTTGGTGATTTTGCTGTTTAAAATGGCCCCCAAGCATAGTGCTGAAGTGCTGTCTGATGTTTCTAGTGCAAGAGGGTGCAATGTGCCTACCTTACAGAGAAAATATGTGTGCTAAATAAGCCTCATTCAGGCATGAGTCATATATAGTGCTGTTGGCTGTGAGTTCAATATTAATGAATCAACAAGACATATTAAATAAAGTGTCTTTAAACAGAAACACATATAAAACAAAGTTATGTGTTGATCGGTTGACAAATCAGCTCACATTAACCTAACCTAACCTAATTCAGTGTCTGTGACAACTTTATAGCACATAACTATCATGAATAACAAGAATCAACTGTATATACTTTGAGAATCTCCTATCCCTGTCTGAGGTGAAAGGTGTTTGTGCTCAACACCTACCATCTCATTCTGGCTTCCTGGAGATCAAGCGCACACATTTACAAGCATCTGGGCAATGGTATGGGAGACAAGGAACAGAGTGAAGTAAACAGAGACTCCAAGGTCTCAAACTCAGCCTCAAAATGTAGAATTTATAATTCGAAAAAGCTTTGGAAACAAGAAGACCAGCAAATCTAAGCCCTTGCTCAGACTTATCAATCACAGCCAAATAGCCACCAATCTTCCCAAGGATGACATGGCCTTTGGCCTAGTTAGACATACTTTTCTTCCTGCCCAGGCCTTATGCTGGAGAGTAGACTTCTTACTAAAAAGCAAAGCCTTTCAAAGATTTCTACTTTTGTTGAGAAATAAGACATTCTGGTAAAGGGCTTTGCAGTGGGGACAAAGTACAGAGACAGAGTGTAGGATTTGTCCCTGTGTTCAGCTTGACAGAGGGCATCATATTATTACAGTCCCAACTTGGCCAGACCAAGCATGCTATTCCTTGAAGGCTGAATGGGCCCTGACAGAGATGACACACTGGTTCTCAGGAGCCTCCCTTCCCAACAGGAAACCAGTCAGATCTAGGGGCTGCAGAAGTGATCCCCACAGATAAAGTCAGTGAAATAACCACCACATCCATTAGGAAAGAACGGCCCCCACCACAGCTGGGAAACAGAAGGCCAGCCTACCTGGCAAGATGTCCAACTAAGAGCAATTAGCCACCGAGCTCCTGAAAGCTTCAGATCACAGTACTTGCCACAAACACATGCCGCCCACTACCAAGAGAAGGTTCTAAAGAAATGAAGTGGTTTTTTTTCTTTTGAAAAAGAGCATTTGACAAAAGGTACTAAAATACTCAGAATAAAATCTCGTCGGAGCTGTCAAAGGCATCAGAATAAAGCACTGCAAATACATGTAAAAATTTGCGGTGCTTCTTCAAGCCAGACCACACTGCCACCTACTGAACAAGAATGCCCTTTTCCTTGGCCTTGTCTATCCTGAATGCTTCCTGAATATTCATTCTGGGAAATGTGGCCATTCTTTTTCCCCCTTCTCAGGGCAATTTGGCAATAGGACAGACAGCCCCCTCTGTGAGCCAGCAGCTCCATCTTCTCTGGCACCCACCCACCAGAGGAAACTTGAAGTAATTGGAAGGGAAGCCAGCACCATTAGACACTGACTCATTTGTTCCATGACAGAAGTTGGGGGAGGCAGAGTCCAAATGAATGTGAGGAGATGCACACCACACCGAAAACAACTGAATCACAAGGCAACCACAGGGAAGAAACTGCTGACAAGCGTTTGAAGCAAGGCACCCATAACAGTGAATCACGCAGCATAACAGCTGGGTACCAAATGATTTGCAAATCTAGAAGATTCAGAAATAACTTTGCAGTGACAAACCACATGAGATCCAATTCCTAGCCCAGATCCCCTGGACTGAGGCTACTGGAAAGCAGCAGTAGGCCTGGGATTAATTGCTTCCAAAACTATTACTTTCCATCAAGCACCCACAGGTAGTGCCCCAGTTTCAAGCCTGAAATCCCAAATTACAGGGGGAAAGAGTTCAGGGGAAACCTGGATATCCAGGCTGAGAGGCTGACATTTCTACTTGCCAGGTAAGTCTTTTCTAAGTTGGTAAAGGTCATTTCTCTTCTCAAGACAGAGAAGAGAGGCAAGGGGAGTCAAAAAGGAAGGAGAAAAGAAAAAAAAAAGGAGGGAATAGCAATGACATCTCCATTTACTAAATGCATATTATGTGCCTAATACTTCTATAAGCATTTTAACATGCCACTATTTCTAATACTCTCGACAATATGACTAGTTTGACAGAAGAGTAAACTGAGATTCAAAACAGCAAAAGTACTTGCCCAAGATCATATAGGTAATGAGACACAGAATTCAGATCATAACCAGCTATTAGATAGTAAGGGAGAAAAGGAAAGAAACTATTTGGTCAGAGCCGCTGCCTGTTGTCAGATGAGCAAAAAGTCATTTTCCATACCTAAATTAGGCAGAGAAGGGTGACCACTTGAAAGATGATCAATTTTGCTAGGCATGGAAGTGGTATTGATGTGGCTAGGCAAGACAAAACCACACCTGTGAGAAGTCATTTTCTTCCACTCCTCCTCTAACTGAATGATTCCCACTGTCAGCGAGATAGTAATACTTTCAACTCTTGAGAATCTGTGCTTCAGGAGAGGGGTTGAGGCATTATGCCACAGAGATGGATGATCCACAAGTCACTGCCTGCCAGCCAAATGAATCTGTGCCTTACCTTTAACTTGTTGCTCCAAACAATAGGGCTGCGTAGTAAAAACTCAGAAAACTTCTAAAACCTTTCATCACTTTTCTGTGATTCATAATACTTTTGGGAAGGGATAAACCAAGTTCAAATGGATGCCAAGAACCATACAAAGAAGAGCTAGCCTCTCTCAAACTTTCCCTAGTGCCAAGGAACCAGTTAAGCATTTGGATTATATCCAAGTACACACCAACCTAGGATGCTACAGCTGGAAAAGAACTCAGACATCACCTAGTCTAATACTCTTATTAGAAAAACGAAGAGATTGGGACACAGAAAAAAGCAATTCCTCATGTAACTTCTTCTTTCTAGCATTCATTCAAGAGTTTCAAAGCCCTGTTGCACTAGTGTTGTAGTATGTTCTGGGAAATGTAAACAAAGTGGAAGACATAGTCTTTGCCCTCCAAGAGTTTCTGATAGTGTTCTAGTTGTAGATCTTTCTAAAAGGATCCTTATAAAACATCACAATATTTTGTGGATCTGCCCATGACAGCAATTACACTTTTAGTGTTCACTGATCATGAAAATCGGTACTAACCAAAAGCTGCTATGATTTCAGTCGTGCTCTTAAATACAATTGTATTTCAATAAAGCCTGCAAATGAATCTGAAAAATGGTATGTATGCATTTTTGAAAAATCATTTATTTAATCTCCAGACAGTTCATGGTAAGCGTGCTTATGCAATACCTTGTAAGCAATCACTGCTCAAATGCAACCCTCTCAGAAATGTGGACCAACAATCACATATACCTTTACATAGGTTCCTTATACCTACCTAGCTGAGTTTTAATAAAAGTCATTATAGAAGGTGGATGAACGGCAGGTTACTTCTAGTTGGGAAGACCTAAAAGGAATCTGGGTAGGGTATGTCTATGTCAGCAGTTGGGTAGGGGTAAGGGCTCAGAAATTCAGAGAAGAGCATGAAGATACTAGAATGGTGAGGAGATAAGGGAGGAAGAAAGCATATCAAAGACAAATTTTACTAAAATTAAAAAGTTCCCTTGAATCATCCCATACTACAGAGTATTACAAGAGTACATCATGGAGTGCTAATAGTTGTACACAAACTAAATAGTAGAACAGTTAAGAAAAGAAATAAGATTTCTTCTTACGTTGGACTATTTTGAGAAGGCTTCATGGAGAAGTGGAGTATGAACTGGAATTTAAAGTATAGTCAGGATTTGAAGGGGTGAGAGAAGGGTCTCCCAGGTTTAAAGGAAATCATTAAGCAGAAGCGAGCATTGGGGAGAGAGTGGGAAACACTGATCAAGTCAGCCTGGATGGAGCAATGGGTAGGTATTGAGAGTCATGAGAAATGAGATTGGAGATATATGGTGCTACCAGATCATGGAAAGCCTTGAAACCAGATAAAGGAGTTCACTCTTGTTGTAGGCACTGGGAAACTCTACATGTTCTTGAACAAGTGAGTAGCATAGTGAAAAGGGTATACTAGTTCAGCAGTGATATGCAGGGCATTTGTTATTGATGCAGTTAAAACCCTAGTTTTTTCAACTTATTACCTATGAGGTAATGGACAAGTTATGTAACCTCCCTGAGCCACAGTTTTTTTAATTTCTAAAATATGAATAGTAGTATACACTTCATCTGGTTGGCATGAGAATCAAATGAGATAATCTTCATAAAGTACATTAGTGCAATGCCTAGCATACACTAGATAATAAATAGTAGCTACTTATGTTAATGATCATTATTATTATCATCATTACCAACAACAATATCAGGGAAAGTAATTAGGAAGGTGTGGCAGTAATCTAGAAGCTATCTAATACTTAGGCCTAGGTAAAGTCCTAAACTAGGTCATTTTCTGAGGTCACAGAGAAGAGGGATTGACTCTCAAAGACATTCCAAAGACAGATTCAACGGGATTTTGGGGACAAATTGCACATGAAGGGTGAAGAAGAAAGGAGTGAGAAAGAAGATCCCAAGTCCTTAGAGACATGGATGATACAAGTATACATAAACAACAAGAATGGAGAAAGAAATTGGAAAGAGGAGGTTGTTTGGGTGGTAGAAAAGATAATGAATTTCTTTTGTAAAATACTGACTTTGAGTGATGGTATTCCACCCATTTTGACAATACTGTACTAAGGTCCATAAGACAGGACTAGAAAGGTAGATTCAGGAAATAACTACAAGGAGATCATAGTTGAAGCCAGACATTAGATAAATTTGCCAAGAGGATGAAGATATCAGAAAGAGAACAGAGGGCAAATAACAGAGCCTGGAGAACAACCATAATTATGGAATAAGGTAGACGAAAAGTGTAGGAAGTGTTTAAGATGTGGGGAGAGAGAATAAGCAGTACCTTTCTTTAAGAATAGTTACACTAGAAAGCAATGAAAAGGACTCAAATTAATCACAGAAAAGAATGCCCAAGCGAAGGTTGGAATGATCTTAAAAAAAGATACGCTTATCTGCCTGGAATAATTTATGGTTCACTGGTAATTTAAAATGGAATTATCACTTAATACATTCATTTATTCAAAAAGTATCTACAAGGGTCCTACAAAGAATGACACTAAGTGTTTTAGGAGATACAATAAAGTATGCAGTCTGTCCTCAAGGAGGGGGTTAAGAGATATATTAATACATGTATTTACAAGCATTTAAATCATAATACCAAAGTAAATTAGCAATTTGAGACAATAGTTGACATAGGGTAATATGTAACTAAGTGTCAGATAACTGCTAATAATTCAAAAAAGAGAAAAATTTATTTGGTCTAGAGCGATCAAGGAAGGCTTCTCAGAGGATGTGAACCTTAACTGGGATTTTTTAACTATGGGTTAGTAACAAAGTAATTGAAACAAAATTCTGATACTTTACACTATTAATCTTTACCACAAAATTTATCTAAAATGGTTTGTCCTGGATATTGATCACCATAGAGTCTACAGAAAGAAAAGCCTCTCTAAGCTGGTGTTCCTAGAACTTTCTCAGTATGGTTAATATCAAGCTTGCCTTCCTTTCTCTACTCCAGCTCATAGGGCTCTTCCAGGGCAATTTAGTAACTCCAATTAGAATCTTACAATTTTTATGAATGCAACTTCCCAAGACCTAGAAAATACACTAGGAAGAAAAAACTCATAAATAGAAGATGGGCCTGGCTTTGATCCACATTTTTCTGAGTTTCATGTTTTTATACACAAGGCAAAGCTAGAAATCATTAAATGCCAAAGGGTGACCAGGGAAATAAAATCATCAGGTAATGACCTGATCCGGCTAAGGAGCCCTGCATTCAGGGAATATAAATACACGTTACAAAAAGTTAAACAGTAATATGATCCTTTTCTCATCCTGATCCTCCAGGAGAACTGAGAGCGGGGAGAAAAGAGGCAAAAAGAAAAGGTCTGGGTTCACTTAGCCTGAAGGAATATTGTCTTTGAAGGGTAAAAGGATCGAGAAAGGGGAGAAATAGGACTTGGCTTTCCTGGTAAAGTCTGATATTAAGATGCAGGAAATGGTTTTTAAATTGTACACGTATCTCATTCTATAGAGCACAGAGCTGCTGACTGTGTCTGAAGTATAAAAGAAAAGTGGCCATGTCCCCAAGAAGGTAATACCCTTTGAGGAGAATATTAGGTTGTTGTCCTTTTGCGTTTCTGAAAGACAACCCACTGAAATTTCCCATAGCAATAACAGAAGGACTGCTTTGGAGAGAAAGGAACAGCAGGCAAGTCTGTGCTGACAGGAAGGTCTCACTTCAAGGAAACCTGATATGTGATATTTTTTTTTCCTTTAGAAAAAAGACTGTTTGAGGCAATTATTAGATTAACAAAAGAATTCTTTGCTGTGAATAAATTATAAGAATAACAATGATAATAAATTTCTTAAAAGCAATGAACCAAATTTTCCACGGCAATTACCCCCCTGAAATTCACTTGGGCAATTATACAAAGTGAAATCTGGAGGTGAAGACAAGAAGGGCTGATGATAGGCTTTCTATCTTTTGGTAAAAATCAGAGAGCAACTGTAAAGTAGGTGAGGAAGGCCATTCCTTAGGCAAGCTGGCATGGGTGCATAGTTTCCATAGAAGCCAAGCTAGCAGCAAAGTCATGGGCTGGGGGCAAGGAAAGGCAGAATGAAGGGAAAGATGGAGCCAGGTACAAACTGGTGAAGGGCATCAGCAGAGCTAATGTGACAGGTGGAGTTTCCCTAGATAGTCTCATGAAGTTTCCATTTCCATTGTCCCCTCTTGCCTCCCTTTGAGGTTTCCAGGACAGACATTTTGTGACAACCAAGATGACACCTAATAAAATATGGTAAGTTAAAATGGACACATACTGAGGGAACATCTCTGATTTTTAACACTGGTCTTGCAGAGCCAATGTTCTGATCTTTATTTACAAATTAAGATCAGTGATAGGGATTTCAGACCAGGTAATAAGGGCCTAAAGCACTAAAGCTAAATTAGAACAATACAAGGTTCTCACAACCTGGCCAAGGAACCAGTTGTTTCTGGGGAGCAGTGGGAGGTTCTGTAGTCCCAGATTATATATCTCTGTCTCTAAATCAGTCAATTAATGAATGTGAGCTTCTTTCCCCAAACCCTCTTTCGATATCCAGACTACTATAGTCTTTTAGAATCCCCTGTGAAAGGTTAAAAAAGGCTTTAATATTTGAGAATTTGCTTCTGCTGCAGTTAATACATTTTACAACCACCTGCCTGTCAATATCTGACCTATCTCATAAAGAAGGTCAACTTCTTTATGCACACAACAAGCAAGTTTAGCGGAAACATCTACTACATTCATAGTACATGAAGGGATATAAAGGAAACTAGAAACAGAAATGGAACAAGAATAATAATCATAAGGCAATGTATTATAATTTAGTAAAAATCTCTTCCCATCTGAATTTGACCACCCAAAGCCTTTTCATTCTTCCAGGTCATTATAGGTTCATACACACAGCTGAAAAGCTCCCCAATCCCCATTCTAACAATGGATATGCACACAAATGATATAACTAGACCACTGATTCTCAACCAGGCGTGCTGAAAGAGTGATACAAAGTTGGGGAGCAAGGAGGAAACTTCTCATGGAGCATAAAAGCTCCTGGAGCAATAGGTATGTGGGTAGTTTAAAAAAAGAAATACTAGGGGGACCGGTCTGGTGGCGCAAGCGGTTAAGTGCGCGCACTCTGCTGTGGCGGCCCGGGGTTCGCCGGTTCGGATCCCGGACCACACCCACGCACTGCTTGGCAAGCCATGCTGTGGCGGCATCCCACATAAAGTGGAGGAAGATGGGCACAGATGTTAGCCCAGGGCCAGTCTTCCTCAGCAGAAAAAGAGGAGGATTGGCAGATGTTAGCACAGGGCTGATCACCACACACACACAAAAAGAAATACTAAAATGGTCATTTCTTTGATGTGCTTTTAGTTGCACTAATTTATTTTTAAATTTAAAACAACATTAAAGGCATGATATTTTCATGTTTATCAAAGAGGAGCATGGGTTAGAAAATAATAAATACTTGGATTTCCTTGGAAAAAGAGACCATGTTTAATTATATTTTTTATCTCCAGCACCTACCATAGAGCCTGGGATATAGGAAGTGTTCAGTAAAAGTCTGTCAGTGGGTTGTATGGATGGATATGAATGAATGAATGATAGGAAACTTGAAGTATTAGCAAAAGCAATCATATGAACAAACTAGAATCCTTCTGTTTTCTTACCACTGCTAAGACGTGTCACTTTTCACTAATACCATTTAGAAGAAGAAATATAGGAGACTAGATATTACCAGATCCTGCCATCAAAATAACAAGTGGCATCACTGAAACCAGAGGAAGATTTCAGAAAGAATGCTTATATTGACTTTATCAGGGAATTTAACTCTATAAACCAGGTCTCAGAGGCAAATTAACAATGGCCCGGACACCAGAAAGACTGCCCACAGAAAATCTGACAAATGATTCCAACCTCTTCTCTTGTAGATCAGAGGCCTCAAAAAAGTGTGAGCAATTTAATCTTCTCAAAATGTTTAGTTTTTCCCCTCTTCCAGGCACTTAGTAGATTGCACTTCCTGGCCTGGTTCTTGATGGTTCTACATGACTAGCTGGCCAATGAGTTGTTACTGGAAATGACATATGCTGATTACGAACTAGAGAATGGTCATTGTAAGAACCTTCAGAGGTCTCTTTTTTCCTCTGCCACAAAGACTGGCAATGTTCCCTATAGTCGTGTCTCCATCAGCCTGAGTCACAGAGTGAGGGTGATGGCAATACAGAGCAAAGCCCCTAAAGACCTGTGATGGATGTGCAGCTTGAACAGACAGAAAATAAACCTTTTATGTTTGAAGCCACTGAAATTTCAGGGTTCTTTGTTCCTGCAGCATAATCTAGCCTATCCTGTCTAATATAACTTGGTTTATTATAACCAACAGTTTATATCCCTTAAATTGCTGTGACCCATTGTTCGAAGGTTAGACTCTAATTGCTGCTAGCAATTAACATTCCACCAAGAATGAAATAATATAAAGAAAAGCAATCTTGTATTTAATCAGAAACTAGGAATAGAGGAAAAGAACATGCAAAAAGGGAGATATATGCCAGCAAATAGAGTAGTTGTAACATAAAAAACAAAGAGATAAATTCTGAAACAATTTCATGTGGCAGGAACAGACTCTCACATTCTTCCCTGCAATGGAAATCCATTAAATAAAAAGGGAAATGTCTTAAGAAACTAAAATAGCAGACCACACTCAAGATCACCCACTGAAAATAGACTCTCCTTGAGACAGTGATGGAATTCCTTAGAGGGAAAGTGAGAGGGAAAGGGAATTCAATAAAGACATGTACACGGGTCATTCTAAAGCTAAAACAACAATACTTCTCATCTGTATAGCACTTTACATCACATGAAGCTCTTTCATGTGTATTTCCTCATTTGAAACTCACAACTACCCTATGAGACAGGCAGGGCATGAAATATTATCTATATTTAATTGATGAAAAATAATAAGCCCAGATAAGTTGTGAATTGTCTAAGATCAAATAGCTAACACATGACAAAGATGGCATTAGAACCTATGTCTCCTAACCCCTACTCCATGCTTTTCAGATGATATCACATGTATTTCCAACAAAACTCACTTACTTTATAGAAACAATTCTACCAGAACTAAAATCATACTGTTAGTTTCCTGAAATCACTTGTGACCTAAGTGTAAGCTTTATTTGCTTAATTACCATCTGAGCAACAGGTGTAATAGCCAAGTTTATATTCTGTTTGAAGATGAAGTACTTATAAGTAAGATGCTGTATACTATGCATTAAACATGCCCTCCTGTTAATTCATTTCTCAGCTGATGATGGTTTTGGATGTAAATTAGCATTGTGCTTTTTCAGATCCAACAGATGTTTCTGGGTGTTTCTTTTTATAATTTTTCTCACTTGACATATTACATGGAGTAAGCAGGCACTGCATGTACTGACAGACAACTCTCCTTACAGCAGGGCATGAAGATTAGAACCTAGATTCCCACGAGTTGGGACTCTCTAAAGTTCAGTGATATAATCCTTAATTTTCCTTTATACATCTATGGAGGTGCCTTATCCCACTGTTGCCGCCTATATACTAGGAACACTGAAGACATACAGATGGGTCTTCTTTCCTCCACCAAGGGTCAGGTACTATCTTGAGAGTTCTCTATTTTTAGGACTCAGTAAAGGTCTTTAATTAAATTTATGCAACCAACTTCTGTAGCGATCACTGTGGTAGTCTCTAAGGTAGAACTGACAGGGAGGAAGCATTGATGACTTTGCCAATCATTAGGTACTCAAAAATCAGACATGTAGCAGGAAAAAATCACTCACATTGCATTCAGATGCATGAAGAAAGTGTAGCTTATTCATTTATTCTATAACTGATCTGATATTCCTCAGAAGCCCTCACCCATTTGATAGAAGAGAAAAATTTATCTAGTTAAATTTGTTAATTTTAGCCCAATCTAATAATTTAAACTCTAAATTACACAGTCTCTTTACACAAATTCCGTCTTTAAAATGAGCTCTCCATCCCCTGCTCTTCTGCAAGATGGTACCTGGGCTTTAGAAGAGGGCTTTCATGAATGTAAGAAGATATTAAAATGCGGCCCTTTCAATCTGCTTAATATGACACCTTAAAAGATTAAGAAAAATTATTTGCAAGTATGCTTACATTCTAAAGTGAGACTCTTGAACCACCAATGCAAGAATTTTGAAGGAGGTGTCCAAACCCTGTTTTGCAACCCTTAGTGCAAAAAGGAAGGTTGAAGACAGATTGGAAAATGGAAAGAAACAGTCCCTTTCAGAAATAGTTGTTGATTTCTAGTAATATTACTCTTCCTTCTTCCCATAGGATAAGAGAGTTGTTATTTTCCCCTTACGCTGAGTCACGTAAGAGGGACCTCATGAAGAACATTCAGAGAGCTTACTTTTTGTAAGCTCCAGAGAGCCATTTAAGGCTCACAGGAGCCTAGTGTCTACTTGAAAAGTCTAAAGGGCAAGAGGTTGTGGCTGCTAGCTGCTCTGAGAGTAGAGTGAAGAGAAGATGGTGCACTGACAGAGGTCTACACTCTCAGAATCTGTTCATATAAATGATGCATTAGTATGTCTTTTGGACCATGCATTTCTTTCATGTTGCTCCTATAATATATTACTACAAACTTAGTGTCTTAAAACAACACAAGTTTATTATACCACAGTTCTGGAGATCAGAAGTCCAAAATGAGTCTTACAGGGCTAAACAAGGTGTTATCTGGACTGGTTCCTTCTGAGGGCTCCAGGGGAGAATCCATTCTTGTCCGTTCCTGCTGCCAGAGACTGCTGGCATTCCTTGGCTTATGACCACATCACTCCAATCTCTACTTCCATTGTTACATTGCCTTCTTCCAACTCTGATCTCCTATCTGCCTCTTATAAGGACACTGTGATTACATCTGGCCCTCCAGATAACCCAGGATAATCTCCTCATCTCAAAATCCTTAATGACATCTGCCAAATCCCTTTTATAAGGTAAGGTAACATATTCGGTTTCCAGAGATTCAGATATTGACATCTTTGGGAAATCACTATTCAACCTACTATAGACCAGAAGTGAGCTTCCTTAAATACTCCATCCCAAGAGGTCTTTAAGCCTAGAGTAATGGGACATCAGCAGAAAGAGACTGGAGGTATATCATGGGAATTAGGAGTTGGTGAGAGCAGGAGGGAGTTCCTTAATGGCCATCCAGAAGACAGACTTTAATTTTGTTAAGGAATCTGGTAGAGATTCCTTAACAAAGGCAGAGATCACCAAATAACTCATGAAGATGACTCAAGACTAAGGTTTAAATACCTGCCAGACAGGTACATCAAAGTCAAACCACAATAAAACTTTTCAGGTAAGTCTCTTCTTCTAATCCTTACTTCTCATCTTTCTACCCACCATGACCCAAAGGGTTCATAAAAAGTGGTTATCAAATTGAGAGAAGGAGTAAAAGGAAATGCACAATGAGAAAGAGCAAAGAAGGTGAAAATATGCCCCCTTTTCTACTACAGTAAGTCTGAAACAGACCATTCTCAGGGACATGAGAAGTTTTAACTTCAAATAAAGTTCAGAATATTGACTATTCCACAGAACTTGACATCTAAATTACTGAAAAGAGATCATTCTTATGGCATAATGTGGCAAAAAGTTATCTTGGATAACTTCCAATTATCTAAGAGCTTTAGGACTTGCCAAGATATCATCCAGTGGCAAGAAAAGAACCAAACCACCAAGCAGGTTTGAGTAGGCAGTGAAGGAGATAGGAAGAATACAGTTGCTTTATGAATTCACTTTATTGAGTTCCACTTTTTCAGTGTAAGCATTACATAACCTTGCAACAGAAGGAAATGTGAGGGAAGCTCACAATCATGCATCGATTCTTGTAACTGTCCTCTGACTCTCTGATGCCTTGTGTGTCTGTGGCAACGTGCCTTGTCTGCCTGGTCACTGCTCAATCTGTTGGCATTTCTTGCTGAAGTCAGAGACTGGTGAATTCTAAGTTGCATATTTTTTTTTTAGCATGGTCAGGGCCTAATGGTCCTTGCTGCTGATTAGGCTCTACCGTGGCACATATTAGCACAATAGACACCCAGATGTTTGGCTCTGATTTAACATTTGGTTCTCAGCTCAGGCTAACCACCTCACAACACTCATCTAGAGAGCTACTTAACTCCCCAGCCAGACTCTTAGCTAACTTCCATATGCTCCTCACAGTGGGGTCATAAAGGAACTTCTGGTTCCAACTCCACAAAGGAACAAAGAACAGTCCAGGAACAGGACCAGACACATAATTCAGGGGATTAAATGCAAAAATGAAAATGTGGGATCCCCTGTTCAAAAGTTAAGAATTTCAAGATGATGAGAGCAGAGCATTAAGTAAGTGCAGGGCCCTTCTGCGTGACTGCCCAGGAGCACTGAACTATTTCTGTCTAACCATGCTTTGCCACCAGTTTTACACTGGTGTGGTCTTTCCCAACCAAGGAGGCGAAAGGCAATGCAATTTCAAGGAAAAGCAGGGTAAGGGGGTTAAAAACATCAGCTGAATATTCTTAAACTATTATTCCAAGTTACAAACATCTCAGCTTTATACAACGCATTATAGTTTTGGGGTTTGCAAAGTGTTATTACATCTAATATCTCATTTGTTCTTCATGGCATCCTTGAACAGCAGGTAGATAAAATGAGTCTCATTTACGTATGAGGAATTCAACGCTAGAGAGGGTAAGGGATTCATCCAAGAATATACAGTTAATAAGGAGTTAGGATAATATACAAGCCCAGACTGGCCTGACTCCAAATATAGTTGACTAAATTATACACCTTTATCTTCCTTAATCATCAGAGTCATAAGATTCTTATTATAAGAACCAGGAATTATGCTTGCTTTTCCATCTTTCCACAATATATAGTCAGTCCCATTCAGCCCACAGTGGATGTACATGTGATGGCAGAGTTGCTTCCTCTCTTATCACTGCCCCTCCTCTTTACATCTCTGTTCTCCACCACTACCTCCCCTCATACATGCACATACACACAGTGTCAGAGATCAAGCCAGAGACTTGGTCAGCTACAATTCAACTGCCACTCAGCATGGATACTAGTTAGGATCAGATTTATAAAAAAAGACTAGGGAGATCCCAAATGGATATTTTGGGGGTAGGGGGCACAGAAAGATACTACTAGCCAATAAAATGCCCTTTCCACTGAAGGACTGATGCCTTAAAATCTCCTGTGAGTGATTTTGGGCTTCCTTTTGGGCTTTGTTCGCTTATTCAAATGCAAATACCTTAGGATAGTGACCTGTTAAGCCATGAAGTTACTCAGACTCTACTATGAATATGTTTCCAATTCCTTCCTAAGATCAAGTTTTGTCAGGGTGTAGAAAGCATGTGGGGTCTCCAAACAACCTAAGGAGAGGGACTATCCAGTAAGAAAAATCAGAGAAACTGGATAATCTACTGTATCTACTCCCCAGTTATGCCTGTTGCCCTTCTTTCTCACATAAATAGATCCAAGTGATAGGAAGACAGATATTTAAGAAACTAACTTCCCCTGCTGGGAGAACATGGCTTAACATGCTTTCTCCTCACAATTAATTCCCTTCTGTCTAAATGAAAAAGAATGTCTGTAACCTTGATACCCCTAAGTCATTAGGGCAATTTCAAGGGTTCTCTCTAGAAGTTCCATTTAGATTTACTTACATTTGTTAAAGGGGATAAAACTCTGAAAAGGAATCCCGCTTCTGCGGAGACGAAAAAAAAAATCAATAGAGGCTTACAAAATATAAAGTCAAAATTGCACATAAAAGGCTCTCTCCAGGACCAAGTTTTTAAGGATAAATATATACTTGCCAAGAAGAGCATTCAGATACTTATCAAGTAATAGCTGCAGTTTGCTCAGATGGTTGGAAAATTAAAACGGTATGGGCCAAGAACGTACACCTTGTGATTTACAATGCAGCATCACTGAATTAATAAAAACCTGATATAGTTAGTATTCCAGGAGTCTCAACGAAAACGTGATATACAACTAAAACAGGTGAGGGATTTTTTAAAAGGCTGAAACGTTTTAAACACTTTTACCTAGAATAACTGTCAGAGTACAAAGCATGGCAGTGTAGAGTTCTTTGAAAAAGATGCCAAAAGGCTCTTTCATTGCTGTGCAGCAGCCATATTTGACTAAATACCACTCTAGCCTCCAGTTTTTTAAACGACTACCACCTACAAAATTCTTTTCCCCAGAAACAATTACCCTTTCTCCTCTCCTGGCACTAATCTTGAGTGTCTGCAGTATATAGTTCAGGGATAAAAGAAATACAGCCCTGCAGGTCAGTATCTCACCAGAGAGAGGCACCTAGGGACAAGCAGATAAAAGAAATCGGTGTCCTTATCTGCAGCAGGAAGTCCTGTATAGCCATAGATTTTAAAAAAGTGCCTGAACCACACAGTTCCATCCTTTGAGGCCCACAGCCCAAGAGCACCCGGTACAAAAATAGACACACTCATCTATTCCTACCATTACAGGCCAAACACCACCAAAAGAAGGACTGACTCATAATTACCAATGAAACTGAAAAGGGCTATTTGAGAGCTAAGAGTTAAGATGTTCCCCTCAGAAGTTGAGGTCAATAGCAATAAGGCCCCCTTTTTCTACTATATTCTTTATCCTCCACTAGAACAGAATCTCCCCGAGGACACAGATCAGATCTTATTCATTGCATAGGACCTGACATCAAATAGGTAATCAGTAATCAACTAACGATTGTAAAGTCCAACTTCTGTCCCTTTGTTTCTCATAGATGCCAGGTTCCCACAAACTCCTTTCACCTAGTGGAAGAAAGAGATGTCTACTAGTAGTATAGTTTCAAGGTAAGTTCAGAGTACTTGACAATTCGCTTTCATCTTCGCCTCTATGAAAGAAGAAAAGATTCTAAAAGACTAAGGAGGGAACTGTGTTTGGATGCTCTCTTCCTCATAGCACCCTGCGATGGTGGCAGGACCTCAGGGGAAAATAGGTGCATAGTGGTATCCAAAGAGGCTAAATCCCGGGCACTGGCGCTCTAACATTCAGCAAAAATCCATGGAAGCCGCAGTGGAACTTACCTTCCAGGATTGTGTAGACTTGGATGAGGAGTATGTCAGTGGATCAGTATGAACCAAAGATCAAAGAGCCCACCCTGCATGTCCTGTTCTGTGCTAGAATCCCAGGACCACTGCACAATGTCAGAGGGGACAGGAGAATGGGCCAATAATAATGGAGAATGAATTTCCAACCAGCCTGATAAATTGGGGGCTCACAGTAAATTAAATTTGCTTTAGAGGAAACATATAAAATATTTCTTGTACATCTGAGTTTATGAGGTTAAATTCACGTTCACTACACTATCTTGTCTACTTCTCCCACCCCCCACCAGAGATTCAGATCCACTGAGCACCTAAAAGCTAGAGGCTCCATGTCCTCAGGAGTTGCATAAGATGTTTCATTCATCTTTAGCAGGTTCATAGGAAAAAATATTGAACTCCAAAAAGCAGTCACCTCAGCCAGCTGAAATCAGCATCCTGAATAGGCAAGTATAATGGTGGGTCCCTCTTAATCTTTACTTTTATGCTTTAGACTTATAGTCACAAATGTCTCACTCAGGTACCAAGGCAGAGGAGTGAGTACAGGGGATTCCTCCAACTGAGCATTGGAAGAAAACAGCTGTATTAGCCGAGAGTCTCCTGAGGTGGAGCTGATTGTAAAACATCCAGCTGGGGGACTATGCAGATTTTATACAATCACCTGCATGTTCACTGCACTCCTGGTTCTGCTACAGAAATCACAGGCAATCAAATTAACACATGTATCACAGTGTGTGCCAATGAATTCTCAAGCTTTCAGCAAGCCTGATTAGTATTAACAACAAACCAAAGGAAAAAAGGATTAAGGGATAAACTATTCAGTCACCATGGTGTGAATAAAATAAGTACAATGGTGACTAAGCTTTAGGTTATGTTGTTCCATGCCTGAAATACCCTTCCCCCTCTGTCTGGTGATTTCCATCTTTCAAACCCTAGCTCTGGTCCTATCCTCTATATGAATTCTGAACTGCTATTTGGAGGTTATGCCACCCAATCAAAGCCTTGCGTAAATACAGTATTCTATAAGTCACTAATTATTTCATCTATGATGAATATGATTTACTAACTAGATATAAAGCTCCTTGATCACAAGGATGGGAGCTTTTCCTTCTTTTGTATTTCCCTTACTCAGTGGATCTTAAACTTGTGGATTTCATGGGTAAGTAAAGCCTCCACAAAAAGACTCTGGGGATATGATAAAAGGTTGCAAAAATTTTTATTTGGCCAAATAAGGGCATTTTAAAAACAACTAGCAGATTCCTACTTAGTGTAAAGGTGAACTAGGTAATAAGGAGGGAAAAGGACCAACTTTCCCCCTGAAACAACTAGAAAATCTGGCATAAATATTTAAAAAGTCTCTATGAAGTCACTGGAGAACTAACAAGATGGCAAAAACTTGTAGAGCAAAGATACAAAAGGAGAATTTAACCAAGAAAGTTGAGGTGGTCCTTTCATTCTGGAATAGGCAGTTGAAAGGCTGAGAAAATGAACAATGAATTAGAAAATCTGATGAGGTTAGGAAAGAAAAACTGAAGGCCAGAGTCTACTGGGGAGGAAGGGGTGCGTGCTGGTAAGTGCTTTAGGTTGGAGCCACAAGGGTTTATGTCCTAGGAATAGGATGGACTGGAAATAGACCAACTCACTCAGGGACTATGCCTAAGAGTCACTGAAATTGGATTAAGATGATCCAGGACTAAGTTCCCATAGCCATTTGTCAGTTAAAAAAGGGAGAGTTCCTTTCCTTAGGAAGATACTGTCATACCAGGACTGAAATTCTTTCTATAATATTTTCTCTATACAATATTCAGCACTAAATCTAAAATAAGTACACAGACCAGGAAACAAGAAAATAATGATAGAATACCAAGAGAAACATCAGAAAATAAAGATAATAGAGATATCAGACACAGATTTTTAAAATAACCATTGTCACTATATTCAATAAAATAAAAGAAAAAATTAAGACTATTTGGAGAAAACCAGAAAGTACAAAAAAGAAACAAAATGTCTAGAATTAAAAATACAATAATCATAATTAGGAATTCAATTGATGAATGTAACAGTAAATTAAATAAATCTGAAGAGAAATTCAGTGAACTAGAAAATAGGTCAGAGAAAAATAGGCAGAAAGAAGCAAGGAAAGACAAAAGGGTGGGAAAAAACAAGATAAGTCTCAAAAGGGGAAGAGAGAAAAAGTGTAGAAGTAATATTTGAGGAGATACTGACTGAGAATGTTCTAAAACTGGAGAAAGACATCAAATGAAAGATTCAAGGTGCCTCATAAATCTCAAAAGGGAAATATAATAATCAAAAGCACACATAGGCACATCATAGTAAACTGATGGAAAACAAAGAAGTCTTAAACGAAATCAGAATACTAAAAACTACTGAATTGTATACTTTAAAATGGTTAAAATAGTGAATTTTATGTCAATAAAACATCAAGAAATGAAAAAAGAAACAAAGATTAAAGGTAGATTATGTTCAATATATTAATTAGATTTGCTGCTTACCTCAACAGAGACAATAGAATCTAGGAGAAAACTGAATGATAACCTCAAAGTACTGAAAGAAAATAACTATTAACCAAAACCAAAATAAATTTTTTACCACCAAGTCCACATTGAGAGAAACAGTAAAAGAGTGTTCTTCAGGAAGAAAGAAAACAATCCCAGATGCAAACATAGAAATGTGGGAAGAAAGGAGGAGACTGGAAAGCATAAATTTATGGGTAAATCCAGATGAATATTGACTTTAAAGAACAACAATAATAATAATGTCTTGTGGGGTTTTAAATATATAGAGATTTAAAATACACAATTACAACAGCATATAATTTGGGAAGGGGTTTAAATGTAGTTACTGTGTTTGAAGTTTGGAAGAAGCCAGGGATGCATGTTATAATATCTAGAGTATCCACTAAAATAATAACAAAAGAGAATATAATCGACATGTTAATACAAAGTGAAAAAATAACTAAAAATGCGTTAATCCAAAAGAAGGCAAGATAAGAAAGGACAAAAAGAACTTAGAACAAATGGAAGACATATGAATGATTTAGCAATATAGTAGATTTAAACACAAATATATGTACTAATTATAGTGTATGTAAATAAACAAGATACTCCAATTAAACAATTGATAGACTAAATACAAATGCAGATGCTTTGAACATCTTAAATATAAGAATATGGAAAGTTGAAAGTAAAAACATGGGAAAGATACGTCATGCACACTCTAAATAAAAGAAAGCTGATGAAGCTAGACTAATACCAGACAAAGTAAACTTTAAGGCAAGAAGCTAGAGACAGAGAGGGATGCTTAATTATGATAAAAGGGCCAATCCATTAAGAAGATAAAACAATTCTAAATTTATATGAACCTAATAACATAGTTTTGAAACATATAAGGAAAAATTATTAAAGACTGAAAATGAAAATAAGGTGGTCAAAAGGCACAAACTTCCATGGGGCCGGCCCTGTGGCGTAGTGGTTAAGTGTGCGTGCTCCGTTGCTGGTGGCCCGGGTTCGGATCTCGGGCGCGCACCCACGCACCACTTGTCAGGCCATGATGTGGTGGTGTCTCGCATAAAGTGGAGGAAGATGAGCACGGATATTAGATCAGGGCCAGTCTTCCTCAGCAAAAAGAGGCAGATTGGCATGGATGTTAGCTCAGAGCTGATCTTCCTCACAAAAAAAAAAAAAGAAAAAAGGTACAAACTTCCAGTTTTAAGATAAACAAGTACTAGGGATGTACGGTACAACATGATGGCTATAGTTAACACTGCTGTATGGTATATTTGAAAGTTGTTAAGAGAGTAAATCCTAGGAGTTCTTATCACAAGGAAAAAAACATCTTTTTTTAATCTATATGAGATGATTTATGTTAACAAAACTTATTGTGGTAATAATTTCACAATATGTCTAAGACAAGTCATGCTATACACCTTAAACGCATACAGCGTTGCATGTCAATTATATCTCAATAAAATGGGAAAAAAACTGAAACCACACACACACTCACACACAGAAAATGGAAACAGACAAATCCACAACCATAGTGGGAATTTTAACACAATTATCTCACTAACTGATAGAATAAGGAAACAAAAATATAGAAATTATGAATAAAATAATGATCAAATTATTGACATATAACCATAGACCCAATTGACACACAAAGAACAGTGTACCAAACTGAAGAGTGCACCAATTATTTGCAAGTATACAAAGAAATTATACTAAAATTGACCATAAAGCTTTAAATTATATAGAGCATGTTCTCTGCCCACACTGGAATTAATCAAGAAAATAATAAATTTAAAAATCCTTATATGTTTCTAAACTAAACAATACAGTTCAAAATAACCATGGGTCAAAAAAGAAATCACAAGGAAATTTTTAAAAACATTTTAAACTAAATAATCATGACAATATGATATATCAAAATGTGAGGCTTAGAGAAAAAAAATTTGCAATCTTAAAGGCATAACTGAAAAAAGAAGGCAGGCTAAAAATCAAGGATTTAGGCAAAGAGTTTGCAAACTATGGCCCACAGGCTAGTCATCTGCTTTTGTAAACAGTTTTATGAAAACACAGCCACACCCATTTGTTTAAGTATTTCCTATGGCTGCTTTTGTGCTACAATAGAAGAGATGAGTAATTGTGACAAAGACTGTATGGTTCATAAGTCTAAAATATCTAATATAGATCATCCTTGACTTACAATGGGGTTATATCCTGATAAACCCATCATAAATTGAAAATATCATAAGTCAAAAATGCATTTAATATACCTAACCTACCAAACATCATAGCTTAGCCTAGCCTACATTAAACATGCTCAGAACACTTACATTAACCTACAGTTGGGCAAAATCATCTAACACAAATCCTATCTTATAACAAAGTGTTGAATATCTCATGTAATTTATTGAATACTGTACTGAAAGTGAAAAACAGAATGGTTGTATGGGTACAGAATAGTTGTCACTGTGTCAGTTGTTTACCCTTGTGATCATGTGGCTGACTGGGAGCTGTAGCTCACTGCCACTGCTCAGCATCACAAGAGAGTACTGCACCACTTATCGCTAGCCCAAGAAAAGATCAAAATTCAAAATTCAAAGTACAGTTTCTACTGAATGCATATCACACCCACACCATCATCAAGTCGAAAAATCGTAAGTCAAACCATTTTAAGTCAGGGACTGTCTGTATATGGAGCTTTAAAAAAAAATGTGCTGATGTCATTCCTCTCAAGAAGTTAGGAAAAAACAAAACAAATTAAACCCAAAGAAAATTAAAAATTTAGTTGAAATAGACAAATTCATAGAAAAGTACAACTTGCCAAAACTGACACAAGAAACAGAATATCTAAATAATCTTACAACTATTAGAGGAATTAAATTTGTGATTATCTTCCCACAAAGAAAACTTCAGGTTCAGAGGCCTTTCTTCATGAATTTTACCAAACATTTAAGGATTCATGAACATAATATATCACCAATCTTAAACTCTTACAGAGTTTAAGTTTTAAAAGAGGGAAAACTTCCCCAATTATTTAATGAAGTCAGCATAATTTTGACTCCAATACCTGACAAAAAACATTATGAGAAAGGATAATTACATGCCAATATCATTCAAGAACATAGGTGCAAAAACTTAAAGAAAAGATTACAAACCGAATCCCATATTATGTAAAAAGGACCATGGAGAGTTTATTCCAAGAACATAAGAATTTTTTTAAAACCTTGATTTGACAATGTTATTTACCACATTAATAGAATAAAAGTCAAAAATCAAACAACGATTTTAGTAGATGAAGAGAAAGCATTTGATAATATGCAACACTCAATTTTGCTAGAAACTCTTAGCAAACTAGGAATAGAAGTAAAATTTCTTAATTTGATAAATGGTATCCACAAAAAAAAAGCATGCAGTTAAGATTACATGTAATGGTGAAATAGTGACCATTTGGCCCCTAAATTTAAATTCAGATAAGGATTTCACTCTCACCACTTCTATTCAACATTGCCCTCTAGGTTCTAATGAGTGCAATGAGGCAGGAAGAAGAAATAAATGCAAAAGTATTAGAAATAAAGAAAAATAAAACTTTCTTTTTCAAAAGATGATGTAATTGTATACATAGACAATTCTAAGAAACCCACAAAAACTCTCGAAATAGTAAATTATTAATTAATTTAAAAGGTTAATAAACAAAAATCAATTGTATTTTACCCTAGGAAAAAGCAAATTAGAAAAGAAATTCTAAATTATTGTTTATAATAACATCAAGATAATAATATTTAAGAATAAATTTAATAAATTATATATAAAGTCTCTATACTGAAATATAAAATATTGATAAGAGAAATTAAAGAATACACAAGACGATTGAGAGATTTATTATGTTCATGGACTAGAAGACTTCAAAATATCAATTCTCTCCAATTTAAGCTACAGATCCAAAGTCAGAGGACTTATATTACCTAACTTAAAGAGTTACTCTATTTAAGGATACAATTATTAAGATGTGGTTATTGGTACAACAGACAAAGAGATTAACAGATACACTAAAAAGTCCAGAAATAGACCCACATAATATATGGTCTATTGATTTTCAAAAAGGCAGCAAAACAATTCAGTTAGGGAAAAGAAAAGCTTTTCAATATATGTTGTAGGAATTACAGAACAATCGTATTTTTTAAAGGAACCCTTCAATGAATAGCACTGGAATAACTGGGCATCCATAGGTGAAAAAAAATGAATCTAGACACAGACCTTACACCCTTTACAAAAATTAACTCAAAATGGATCACAGACTTAAATGTAAAATGCAAAACCATAAAAATTCTAGAAGAGGGGGCCAGCCTGGTGGCGCAGCAGTTAAGTGCACATGCTCCACTTTGACGGCCTTGGGTTCACAGGTTTGGATCCCAGTGGCACACTGAGGCACCGCTTGTCAAGCCATGCTGTGGCAGCATCCCAGATAAAGTGGAGGAAGATGGGCATAGACGTTAGCCTAGGGCCGATCTTCCTCAGCGAAAAAAAAGAGGAGGATGGGCATCGGATGTTAGCTCAAGGCTGATCTTCCTCACACACAAAAAAAAAATCCTAGAAGATAACATAGAAGAAAATCTAGATGACCTTGAGTATGGTGATGACTATTTAGATATGACACCAATGGTATGATCCATGAACAAAATAATTGATAAGATGGATTTCATTGAAATTAAAAACTTCCACTTTGCAAAAGATGATGCCAAGAGAAGGAGAACACAAGCCACAGACTGGGAGAAAATATTTGCAAAAGACACATCTGATGAACGACTGTTATCCAAAATATACAAAGAATTCTTAAAATCAATAAGAAAACAAACAAGCTGATTTTAAAAATGGGCCAAAGACATCACAGACACTCTACCAAAAAAGATATACAGATGGTAAATAAGCATATGAAAAGATGCTCAACACCATATGTCATCAGAAAATCACAAATTAAAACAACAATGAGATCCTACTACACGTCTATTAGGATGGCCAAAATCTAGAACACAGACAACACCAAATGCTGACAAGGATGTGGAACAACAGGAACTCTCATTCATTGCTGGTGGGAATGTAAAATGGTATAGCCACAGTGGAATACAGTTTGCTGATTTCTTACAAAACAAAACATACTCTTACTGTATGATGCAGTAATTGCACTCCTTAGTGTTTACCCAAAAAAATATGAAAACTTACATCCACACAAAAACCTGCACACAGATTTTTATAGTAGTTTTATTTATAATTGCCCAAACTTAGAAGCAACCAAGATGTTCTTCAGCAGGTAAATGGATAAATTAACTATGCTACGTCCAGACAATGGAATATTATTCAACATTAAAAAAAAGAGCTATCAAGCCATAAAAAGACATGGACGAATCTTAAATACACACCACTAAGTGAAAGAAGTCAATCTGAAAAGGCTACAGACACTATTATTCCAACTATATGACATTCTGGAAAAGGCAAAACTACAGAGACAGTAAAAAGATCAGTGATTGCCAGGGATTAGGGAGGAAGGACATACGAATTGGTGGAGCACGAAGGATGTTTAGCACAGTAACACTATTCTGTATGATATTACAATGGTGGATACATGTCATTATAAATTTGTCTAAACCCATAGAATGTAAAACGCCAAGAGTGAATCCTAATAAAAAGTATGTACTTTGGGTGACAATGATGTATCAATGTAGGTTCATTGATTGTAACAAATGTGCTGTAGGATGTTGATAGTGGGGGAGGTGGTGCATGTGTAAGGGCAAGGGGAACTTTCCACTCACTTTTGCTGTGAATCTAAAACTGCTCCAAAAATAAAATATATTAAAATGGGGAAAAATGAACCTTGATCTCTATGTCACATTATACACAAAATTTGGGGTGTACGGTAGTAGGGGAGGTGGTCGGGGGTATACAGAGTACTTTCTGCTCAATTTTGCTGTGAATCTAAAACTGCTCTAAAAAATAGTCTATTAAAATTGAAAGAAAATGAGCATTTACCTCCACACCACAATATACACAAAATTTAATTGTTGATGGTTAATAGATCTAAGCATGAAAGCTAAAACTGTAAAGCTTCTAGAAGAAAACATAGGTGAATATCTTTGTCAATTGGGTAGACAGATTTTTCATAGATGGGACACAAAAATACTAAACATAAAAGAAATATTGGAAACTTGTATTGAGGAGAGAAGTCAAGATGGCAGTGTAGGGGGACTCTGAACTCACCTCCTCCTGTGGACACAGCCAATTTACAACTACTCATGGAAAAATTACCCCTGAGAGAGAACTGAAAATTGAATAAGAGGAACTCCTACAACAAAGGACAATCCTAATTGAGGTAGAGAGGCAGAAACTCCCTTCTGGAGAGGAAAAATGCCACCTTCACAAGCAGCAGTGCCTCACGGCTGCCCGGGAGCAACCCAAAGGTACACAGCCCTCCCTGGAGGAGCGGGACCCTGAGCCGGGGAGAGCCCCCGCTGTGGGTATTTTGTGGACCCAGCACAATCCAGACGAGTGGCATAATATCTGACTTTGCCTGCTACTAAAACATTGGGGAGTACACTCAGAGAAGCTGGTTAACAAAGATATTAAAACCGGTTCTTAAAGGGCCCATGTGCAAACTCACCCATTACAGAAAGCAACCTAAAATCACCAGAAAGAAAGGTGCACAGTGTTTTGGTGAAAAGAGACTCACCTGATCGGCCCTGAGTGCAACTTGGTGAGAGGTGAGACCTCTCCAGGGACTGGGACATTGGCGACGGCCATTGCTGTGGCCTGGTGTGGGCGTGCAGACAGAGACGCCATTGGAGTTATGCCTGAGGCCTGCTAGCCCAGGGTCTGCCCCACCCGCTAGAGCAGCGAGTTAATCCAGGTCAGCCAGTGCAGGCAGTGCACCCTAGAGACTGGCCCCAACCAACAACAAGCCCTCAGGCAACTTGTGGGCCTGCATAGATTGGTGACTGGATTCTCTGCAGCCTGGCAACTGAGCCGAATTTAGCAGGGCAGGGTGTGCACAAGGAGTGGGTGGAGAGTGTGGGGCAAAGGTGGAGTGTGTGAGGCTTCCGCCAAGGAAAGACTAAGTCCACTTTGGGAGGCCGGGGCGCACACAGAGGGGAGGACTGTGTTGACTGTGTGTGTGGACCTGTGGGCAGTAGGGCTTGTCAGCTGTAGAAGACTTGTGCTTCTCAAAGACCCACATAGGGGGTTTGCCCTACCTTCCAAAGCTTGAAAAAATTGGGTGCTCCCATGCCTGAGGCCAGCACCAAACAGCTGCAATCCTCAGAGAGCTGACAAGAGACCTAAAGGCTGGAGGCTTATAGCAATTGTAAGGCCCTGAGCCTAACAACCTGCCACACTGGGGGCCTACTCACTTAAAAGAAATACTGCAACACAAATGTAGTATTAGAACTTGCAGCCAACTGTGCTGGGGTTCCCCACACCTGATAAAGAGACTGAAGGGCCCACAACAACTACAAGCAGCTGAGCATTACAACAGCTGGCCAGGAGCATAACTTGGTCTCCCTGGGTGCCAACAGGGACAGCAAACAGGCCACAACACAAGGACACATGTAGCCCACATAGGGGTCACCCCTGGAACATTGAGAACTGAGGGAAGCACACTGCAGGCCTCCTAAGGCATCACTTATATGAGGTCACCTATCCAAGAGCAGGAGACGTACCTGACCTACCTAATACGTAGACACAAGCACAGGGAAAGAGGCAAAATGAGGAGGCAAAGGAATACATTCCAAGTAAGGGAACAGGACAAAACCCCAGAAAAGGAACTAAGTGAAACAGAAATGAGCAACCTATCTGACAGAGAGATCAAACAAAGAGTGTTAAGGATGCTCACTGATCTGGGGAGAAGAATAGATGAACTCAGTGAGAATGTCAACAAAGAAATGGAAGATATAAAAAAGAACCAATCAGAAATGAAGAACACAATACTGGAAATGAGAAATTCAATAGAGGGACTCAAAAGCAGAGTAGAGGATACAGAAGAAGAGATTTGCGAGCTGGATGAAAGATTAGAAGAGATTACCCAAGCTGAACAGGTAAAAGAGAAAAGAATTAAAAAGAGTGAGGACAGTCTAAGGGACCTCTGGGACAACATCAAGCGCACTAACATCCGTGTTATAGGTGTCCAGGAAGGAGAAGAGCGAGACAAAGGGGCAGAGAATCTATTTCAAGAAATAATAGCTGAAAACTTCCCTAACCTAAGAAGGAAACAGACATCCAGGTACAGGAAGCACAGAAAGCACCAAACAAGATAAAACCAAAGAGGCCCTCAACAAGACACATCATAATCAAAATGTCCAGAATTAAAGATAAAGAGAGAATCCTAAAAGCTGCAAGAGAAAGTCAAGTTACATACAAAGCAAACTCCATAAGGCTATCAGCTGACTTCTCAGCAGAAACCTTACAGGCTAGAAGAGAGTGACATGATATATTTAAAGTGCTAAAAGGAAAAAAAGTACTGCCAAGAATACTCTACCCAGCAAGGTTATCATTCAAAATGGAAGGAGAGATCAAAAATTTCCCAGACAAGCAAAAATTAAAGGAGTTTGTCACGAAGAAACCAGTGCTACAAGGAATGTTAAAGGACTGATTTAAGGGGAAAAGAGAAGACTACATATAGGAAAAATTATCTATTTCCATGATAAGAGGGTAATGGATACAAATGCACAAAAAAGAGGAGAGATCTGATATCAAAAAGATAAAAGGAGGGAGGAGGGGAGTTAAAGAGTAGACCTTTCAGACAGAGGTCAACCTAAAGAGACCATCAATTCTGTATAGAAGAAGAAAGGAACAGAGAAGGACTACTAAAATACTGAGAAAAAAAAGATAAAAAATGGCAGTAACTACATACTTATCAATAGCTATTTTAAATGTCAATGCACTAAATGCTCCAATTGAAAGTCACAGGGTGGGTGATTGAATAAAAAAACAAGACCGATATATATGCTGCATACAAGAGACACACTTCAGACCTAAAGACACTCACAAACTGAAAGTGAAGGGATGGAAAAAGATACGCCACGCAAATGGCAATGAAAAGTAAGCTGGGGTAGCAGTACTCATATCAGACAAAATAGACTTTAAAGTAAAAACTGTAAAAAGAGATAAAGAAGGACATTACATAATCATCAAGGGAACAAACCAACAAGAGGATATAACACTTGTAAATATCTGCGCACTCTATCTAGGTGCACCTAAATATATAAAGCAATTATTAACAGACATAAAAAGAGAAATAGACAGTAACACAATAATAGTAGGGGACTTGAACACTCCACTTACACCAACGGATAGATCATCCAAACATAAGATCAATAAGGAAACATTGGCCTTAAATGACACACTAGAACAGATGGACCTAGTAGATATATACAGAGCATTCCATCCAAAAACCAAAGAATACAAATTTTTTTCAAATGCACATGGAACATTCTCCAGGATTGATCACATATTAGGCCACAAAATAAGTCTCCATAAATTTAAGAAGATTGAAATAATACCAAGCATCTTTTCTGACCACAGCAGTATGAAACGAGAAATCAACTATAGGATGAAAATCAGAAAAGCCACAAATACGTGGAGATTAAACAAAATGCTACTGAACAACGACTGGGTTAACGAAGAAATCAAAGAAGAAATCAAAAAATACATGGAGACAATTGAAAATGAAAATACGACATGCCAGATTTTATGGGATACAGCAAAAGCGGTTCTAAGAAGGAAGTTTATAACAATATAGGCCTATCTCAACAAACAAGAAAAATCTCAAATAAACAATCTAACAATGCCCCTAAAGGAACTGGAAAAAGAAGAACAAACAAAGCCCAAAATCAGTAGAAGAAGGGAAACCATAAAAATCAGAGCAGAAATTAATGAAATAGAAACTAAAAAAACAATAGAAAAAATTAATAAAACCAAGAGCTGGTTCTTCGAAAAGATCAACAAAATTGACAAACCTTTAGCTAGACTCACCAAGAACAAAAGAGAGAAGGCACAAATAAGTAAAATGAAAAATGAAAGAGGGGAAATTACAACAGACACCTCAGAAACACAAAAGATTGTAGGAGAATACTATGAAAAGCCATATGCTAACCAATTCGACAATCTGGAAGAAATGGATAAATTCTTAGAATCATACAACCTTCCAAAACTGAATCAAGAAGAGGTAGAGATTTTGAATAGACCAATCACCAGTAAGGAGATCGAAACAGTAATCAAAAACCTCCCCAAAAATAAAAGTCCAGGACCAGACGGCTTCCCTGGTGAATTCTACCATACATTCAAAGACGACTTAATACCTATCCTTCTCACACTCTTCCAAAAAAATTGAGGATGGGGGGAAGCTCCCTATCTCATGATAGGAAGCTGACATAACCCTGATACCAAAACCAGACAAGGAGGACACAAAATACGAAAATTACAGGCTAATATCGCTGATGAACATCGATGCAAAAATCGTCAACAAAATACTAGCAAATCGCATACAACAATACGTTAACAATATTATACACCATGATCAAGTGGGATTTATTCCAGGTATGCAGGGATGGTTCAACATTTGCAAATCAATCAGTGTAATACACCACATTAATAAAATGAAGAATAAAAATCACATGATCATCTCAATAGATTCAGAGAATGCATTTGGCAAGATACAGCATCCACTTATGATAAAAACTCTCAATAAAATGGGGATAGAAGGAAAGTACCTCAACATAATAAAGGCCATATATGAGAAACCCACAGCGAATACCACCCTCAATGCTGAAAAACTGAAAGCTATCCCTCTAAGAACAGGAACCAGACAAGGATGCCCACTGTCACCACTCCTATTTAACATAGTACTGGAAGTCCTAGCCAGAGCAATCAGGCAAGAGAAAGAAATAAAAGGGATCCAAATTGGAAAGGAAGAAGTGAAACTGTCACTATTTGCAGATGACATGATTTTATATACAGAAAACCCTAAAGAATCCACCAGAAAACTTTTAGAAATTACAAATGAATTTGGTAAAGTTGCAGGATACAAAATCAACATACAAAAGTCAGTTGCATTTCTATAGACTAACAACGAAGTAACAGAAAAAGAAATTAAGAATACACTCCCATTTACAATTGCAACAAAAAGAATAAACTTTACCAAAGAGGTGAAAGAGCTGTACACGGAAAACTATAAAACATTGTTGAAAGAAACTGAATAAGACACAAAGAAATGGAAAGATATTCCATGCTCTCGGATTGGAAGAATTAACATAGTTAAGATGTCCATACTTCCTAAAGCCATCTATAGATTCAATGCAATCTCTATCAAAGTTCCAACAATATTATTCACAGAAATAGAACAAAGAATCCTAAAATTTATATGGAACAACAAAAGACCCCAAATAGCTAAAGGAACCCTGAGAAAAAATAACAAAGCTGGAGGTATCACACTCCCTGATTTCAAAATATACTACAAAGCTATAGTAACCAAGACAGCATGGTATTGGCACAAAAACAGACACACAGATCAATGGAATAGAATCGAAAGCCCAGAAATAAACCCACACATCTATGGACAATTAATCTTTGACAAAGGAGCCAAGAACATACAATGGAGAAAAGAAAGTCTCTTCAACAAATGGTGGTGGGAAAACTGGACAGCCACATGCAAAAAAATGAAAGTAGACCCTTACCTTACACCATACACAGAAATTAACTCAAAATCGATTAAAGACTTGAATGTAAGACCTTAAACTATGAAACTTTTAGAAGAAAACATAGGCAGTATGCTCTTTGACATCGGTCTTAGCAACATATTTTCAAGCACCATGTCTGACCGGGCAAGAGAAACAATAGAAAAAATAAACAAGTGGGACTACATCAAACTAAAAAGCTTCTGCACAGCAAAGGAAACCATCAACAAAACAGAAAGACAACCTAACAATTGGGAGAAGATATTTGCAAACCATACATCTGATAAGGGCTTAATCTCCAAAATATATAAAGAACTCATGTATCTCAACAACAAAAAAACTAACAACCCAATTAAAAAATGGGCAAAACAGGGCCGTCTTCCTCAGCAAAAAAAGAGGAGGATTGGCGGATGTTAGCTCAGGGCTGATCTCCTCACAAAAAAAAAAAAAATGGGCAAAAGACCTGAACAGACATTTCTCCAAAGAAGATATACAGATGGTCAACAGGCACTTGAAAAGATGTTCAAAATCATTAACTATCAGGGAAATGCAAATCAAAACTACAATGAGATATCACCTCATGCCCGTCAGAATGGCTATAATTAACAAGACAGGAAACAACATGTGTTGGAGAGGATGTGGAGAGAAGGGAACTCTCATACACTGCTGGTGGGAGTGCAAACTGGTGCAGCCACTATGGAAAACAGTATGGAGATTCCTCAAAAAATCAAGGATAGAACTACCATAGGATCCAGCTATTCCACTGCTGGGTATTTATCCAAAGAACTTGAAAACACCAGTGCATAAAGATACATGCACCCCTGTGTTCATTGCAGCGTTATTCACAATAGCCAAGACTTGGAAGCAACCTAAGTGCCCATCTTGGGATGAATGGATAAAGAAGATGTGGTCTATATACACAATGGAATACTACTCAGCCATAAGAAACGATGAAATCCAGGCATTTGTGACAGCATGGATGGACATTGAGGGTATAATGCAAAGTGAAATACATCAGAGGGAGAAGGTCAAATACCGTATGATTTCCTTCATTAAGTAGTAGATAATAACAACAATAAACAAACACATAGAGACAGAGATTGGATTGGTGGTTACCAGAGGGGAAGGGGGGTGGGAGGAGGGCGAAAGGGATGATTCGGCACATGTGTGTGGTGATGGGTTGTAATTAGTATTTGGGTGGTGAACATGATGTAATCTATGCAGAAATAGAAGCATAATGATGTACGCCTGAAATTTATACAATGTTATAAACCAATGTTACTGCAATAAACAAAAAATTTAAAAAAAAAGAAATATTGATAAATTCTTCTTGATTAAAATTAACTTCTCTTTATCAAAACCACATTAAAAGAATAAAGAGAAAAGCCACAAATTTGGAGAATATGTCTTCAATGCACATATCTGAAAAAGGAATTGCATCCAGAACTTAGAATTCCTATAATATCATAATAAAAAGACAAACAATCCATAAAAATTAGCCAAAGAGCTAGACACTTCACACAATAAGGTATATGAACAGCCAATGAATACATGAAAAGGTACTTAACACCATTAATCATCAAAGAAAAACAAATTAAAATCAAAATGAGATAATACTTCATAGCCACAGGAATGGTTAAAACTAAATAGACTGACATAAAAGACTGACAAAATAAGTGAGGATGTGGAATTCTTAAGGAAAAGACATGATCTTTACTCATCTCTTTGTCCCTGGAAATTAGTATTGTACTTGTAAATAGGGTGTTAAATATTCAAGGGATGGATGGATTGATGAATAGGAGAAAGAAAAGGTGGCAGAGGAGAGAGTAGGAGAGCAAAAATGAGAGCAGCAGGAAAGAGAGGAGGGAAAAATGAAGGGTAGAAAAATTAAAATGAGGTGGATCCTTAAAGTAAAAATCAAACAGCTTTTAAAAATTGTACAGTTTAAAAGTAAAATACATTTGGATAATAGAACAAATATCAAATCAATCCCTCTTTGACAAAATCCAATACAATTTCAAAAATTAATGACCAAAAAAATACAGGAAGTCCTTTTATGCAACCAGCTTGGCAGGATCTGAAATGGAAGAAATTCTCTATTCCATAAGGAACAAAGACCAAAATAAAGCTGAATTTTTTACACTCCAGTTCACCGTTCAGCAATCAAACTGCCATGGATTTCCCTTAAACTCCCACCACTTTATCCATCCCTGTTCTACCCATAGGTGGGGTCTGGAACTAATCTTGTTACCATGGGTAAGAGGTCTTAGATAGAAGCCATGGACACCCATATATTCTGTATATCCATTACATTAAGAGCTGCGTGACGACGTTTTGGTCAATGATGGACTGCGTATTTGACAGCGGTCCCATAAGATTAGTATCATATAGCCTAGGTGTGTAGTAGGCTACACTATCTAGGTTCGTGTATGTACACTCTATGATGTTTGCACAAAGATGAAATTGCCCAATGATGCATTTCTCAGAATGTATCCCCGCTGTTAAGTGATGCATAACTGTATATTCTTCCAAAGGTTTGACACCAAGTAAGATTGACAGATAAACACAAAGCCTAAAAACACATCACATCTCCAGGGTCTGCCCTCTAAAAACATTGGGAAGTTGGAGAAATGTATCTTCATATTAAATTCATTTCGAAAATTCCCCATATGCCCTGTCCTCAGAATGTTCCCTTGATTCTCAGGAATTCCCATGGATGGTTACAAGCTTACCATTTTTAGCACTCTGTGCCCCAGACCTTTGCTCCTTTCTTTTTGAAATAAAAATGTTTCCATCCATCATTCCCTTATGGTTTGTTTTTTTTAACTGAAGTGTATTTGACATACAATATTAGTTTCAGGCGTACAAGTTGGTGATTCGACATTTATGTACATTCTGAAATGATCACCACATTGTCTAGTTACCACCTGCCACCTCACAAATACAATATTATTGTCTATATTTCTTGTGCTGTACATTACATCCCCTTATTTTATATCTGGAAGTTTGTACCTCTTGATCCCCTTCATCCATTTCACCCAACCCCCAACCCCCTCTCCTCTAGCAACCATCAGCCTGTTCTCTGTATGTGTGAGTCTGGTTTCGTTTATGTTTGGTTTGGTTGGTTGGTTTGCTTTTTAGACTCCACGTATCAGTGAAATCATATGCTATTTGTCTTTATCTGTCTGACTTATTTCACTTAGCATAATACACTCAAGGTCCATTCATGTTGTCACAAAAGGCAAGATTTCATTATTTTTTATGGCTGAGTAATTTTCCATTGTATGTATATAAATATTCTAAATATATTGTAATATATATATATTCTAAATATATATATATGTATATAGTACATCTTCTTATCCATTCATCTATCGATGGACACTTAGGATGCTTCCATATCTTGGCTATTGTAACTAATGCTGCAATGAACATAGGGGTATATATATCTTTTCAGATTAGTGTTTTTGCTTTCTTTGGATAAATACCTAGAAGTGGAATTGCTAGATCATATGGTAGTTCTATATTATTTTTCTGAGGAACCTCTATACTCTTTTCTACAGTGGCTGTACCAATTTACATTCCCACCAGTGTGCAAGGATTCCCTTTTCTCCACATCCTTGCCCACGCTTGTTATTTCTTGTTTTGTTTTGTTTTGTTTGATAATAGCTATTCTGACAGGAATGAGACCATATCTCATTGTGGTTTTGATTTGCATTTCCCTGATGATTAGTGATGTTGAGCATCTTTTCATGTACTGTAGGCCATCTGCATATCTTCTTTGGAAAAATGATAAGAGGACCTAAATAAGGTCCTCTACCTATTTTTTTTTTAAAGATTTATTTTTTCCCCCAAAGCCCCAGTAGATAGTTGTATGTCATAGCTGCACATCCTTCCAGCTGCTGCATGTGGGACGCGGCCCCAGCATGGTCGGAGAAACGGTGCGCCGGTGCGCGTCCAGGATCTGAACCCCAGCCGCCAGTAGCGGAGCGCACGCACCCAACCGCTAAGCCACGGGGCCGGCCCCCTCTGCCCATTTTTTAATCAGATTTTTTGTTTTTTGATATTGAATTGCATGAATTCTTTACATATTTTGGACATTAACCCGTTATCAGATATATGACTTGCAAATATGTTCACCCATTCAGTAGGATGACTTTTTGTTTGGTTGATGGTTTCCTTCGCTGTGCAAAAGCTTTTTAGTTTGATGAAGTCTCATTTGTTTATTTTTGCTTTTGTTGTACTTACCTGTGGAGTCAGGTCCAAAAAAATACAGCTAAGACCAATGTCAAAGAGCTTACCACCTATGTTTTCTTCTAGGAGTTTTATGGTTTCAGGTCTTACATTCAAGTCTTTAGTCTATTTTGAGTTAATTTTTGTATATAGTGTTAGACAGTGGTCCAGTTTCATTCTCTTGCATTTAGCTGTCCAGTTTTCCCAGTACCATTTATTAAAGAGATTGTGTTTTCCCCATATTCTTGCCTCCTTTGTCATAGATTAATTGACCATATATGCCTGGGTTTATTTCTGGGCTCTCTATTCTGTTCCATTGATTTATGTGTCTATTTTGTACCAGTATCATACTGTTTTGATTACTATAGCTTTGTAGTATAGTTTGAAATCATAGAGTGTATTATCTCCATCTTTGTTCTTCTTTCTCAAGACTGCTTTGGCTATTCGGGGTCTTGTGTAGTTCCATACAAATTTTAGGATTGCTTGTTCTATGCTGTGAAAAATGCCATTGGTATTTTGACAAGGATTGTGTTGAATCCGTAGATTGCTTTGGGTAGTATGGACATTTTAACAGTATTAATTCTTCCAATCCATGAGCACAGTATATAGTTCCATTTATTTGTGTCTTATTCCCCTTATGGTTTCTTCTCTTCTAGATTCCATGCCACATAACAGGGTAAAGAAATTTATGCAGAGGCAAAAATAGTTAACTAGGTGGTGTTTCTCCTTTCAGGAAATATTTTAACATGGTTACAAGGGGCCTCTAGAGTCAACCATAACACAGATAAGACTTGTAGTTCTCACTATTCCACAAATCAGGTCTCTGGTATTGGCCTCCACAATGCTAGTAATCCCCCCTTAGAACACGTACACCACAGAAGAAGCCCCTTCAACATAAAGCAATGTTGTCCACTTCCCTTCAACATTTTGAGGGCAAAGAAACCATGCTGCCTTCACACTTTTCCCAAAGAACTAATTCAGCATTCAGAATTGTGTGAAAAGCCTCGTTATTTGGCATCACCACTGTACAGTAAAGGGTTAACTCAACAGGCCCCCAAATCCTGCACATTCCAAAGGTCTTCAGGACTGACCCTTAATAAACTTCTGGGAGATAACCTCTAAACCCTTGGAATACCCTGCCTGATAAGAATGTCTTTGTATACTTCGGGGGGGCGGGGGTAGAAGGGCAGGCCTGGGGCGACACCAGATAGAATATGCTAACAATATAATTTATCTTGAACACTAGTTTTTGTTACCTGGGGCCCTGAGCCACACTATATCAGTTTGATCTGGGGTGGGCAGGGGGGTTGTGCTGGAGACTGAGTAGCTAAAGTAAGTCATGCAGAGCTCCATGCCTACGTGACTGACAGATGAATGAAACTGGCCACCAAGGTTCCAATGAGCTTTTTTGTTTGGCAACACTTGTCACATGTCATCACACATTGTTAATGGGAGAATTAAATGCTGTCTGTGCAACTCCACTGCGAGAGGACAACTGGAAGCCTGTGCCCAATTTCTCCTGGACTCTGCCCTATGTGCCTTTTTCCTTTGCTGATTTTAATTTGTATCTTTTCACTGTCATGAATCATAATGATGAGTACAGCTTTTCTAAGTTCTGTGAGTCCTAGCAAATCATCCAACTGGAGGGTGATCTTGGGGACCCCTGACACAACCACGTTTTCTTATTTTCACACAACAGATAAAATAGTCTTTTGTTGATAAGTTGTGTGCTAGCTCCCTCTCGCATGCTCACATGCTCTTTCTCCCTCATTTTCTCTTTCTATATATATGCATATCTGCTCACTAGATATGAAATTAATTTACCACTATAAGCAACCATTTTGACAAACTGCAAGAAAAGACAAGTGTGAAAATGAGAGTTATTTATATTCAGACAAATGGCAGACAAGTCTACACAACAGCCCAAAGGCAAAATATCGGTGGCTCTGGGAGGGAGATAAATTAGCCTGGCATTTTTAATTAAAATTGGGCTGGTTCCTGGAATGCATAGATTTTTTTCCACTTCTCTCTCACCAAAGACAAGAGCCATATATTTTTAAGTATGTTTCTAAAATAAAAAATGCATGCATTAAATTTGAGCATATATTAAAGTACATTAGTTTACCTTTATTGGGTTTTCCCTGACATCCATACTATAATTTGAATTTTCATAACTAAAATATCCACTTGTAAAAAAGAAAATTTGAATGCAGAAAGGTAAATTTTGAACTGAGTTTTGACTTCCTGGCATTTTTTAACACTTATAGCCTATTTTCATCAGCCAAAGCTATTACAAAATGTTCTGGCTGATATGAAGGGACATAGCGAAAAGACAGTATACAACTCAAGGAGCAAGAAGAGAAAGTAGGAGCAAACACAATGTAATATCTGGAAACTCTTACCTCTCCTATACCTTATGGGCCTAAGAATACTCTGCCAGCCATGGTAAAGTGACACAGGTGCAGTCTTATCCTTTTGTGCCTTTCCACCTCCTTCCTCTCAAGTTTTCCTAACTTCTCTCCTTTCTGCACAGAGGATCCTCGGGATGCTCATCTTGACTGCTGGCCAAGATGGCATGACAGGTGCCTAATTTCTTTCCTATTTCTCAAACATTGCTCAACTTGCTTCTCGTCTTTTCACAATCGTATACTCTGCCATGTGTCTCTGGCGGGTAACAGGCTCACCAGATAGGCAACATAGATCCTGGCTCCCAAGTCAGGCTACTATTGAGTTCAGCATTATACTCCATTTATGCGAGAGTAATTTTCCTATATGTAGACTGCACTGGAAGGAGATGAGCAAACTCTTGATCTGAAGTTCCAATCATAGATGAAGTAAACTATGAAAGAGGTTTTATTTTCCCACTCAAATAACTATTGTCTCATACCCTTAGGTGAGAACTGCCTTGCTGAAACCTGGCAATAACTTTAGCCCAATCTAGAAAACTAGATATCTTTCCTTCCCTTTAAAGATCGCTAGTTCTTGCTTGGTCATCCTGGGAATAATTTTCAATTCAAATTGGATTAGGGAATTTTATCTCCTGTCTAAATGCCTTTCGCAGAGTAGCAAAAGGTACAACACAATTTTCCTCGTCTATGCTATTTGGAACAGTCATCATTCCACAAGCTGTGAATACCGAACACTCCATAAACCGAGATCAGTAGAAAAGCCATTATTTGTATTTGATGTTCTTCTGTTCTACTTTCTGGACCATTTTTGCTTAAGTTTATATCAAAACCTCTGTGTCCTTTCATTCAACATTCAAGTAACAAATTAATTGTCATGCAACTACTATACGCCAGGCACTGTGCTATTTGCTGAGTTCCAGTTCTCATTCAAACTCAGGTGTTTTTGGATGATGGTAGTTTTTCAGACAACACATTTGCATTTTCACAGCAACCTTTAATGCCCTATACCAGGAAGTAATTTTAATGGTGAATCTATACACCACTGACGTGGATGGTGAGAGCTATTTCTGGAGAGATATCTTTCATAAATTTTCTAATACCCTTCAAATCATAATCTGTAAGCCATCAACTAGTCTGTATACTAGTAACAAAAACTAAACCTATGGCCACAATTTTGTTTCAAATCACCACATCAGATAACTATGGTCATACCCACCTTTGAGATGGAAGCATTCTTTCAAAACATCCTACCAAGCATAAAGCATGAAAACCATTTCTGCAGGTGACAGTCCATAGGTGATTCAGAACAATCTCTGAACAATGTATACTCTTGCTCTATTGTGACATTGACGGCGCTGATCCCGAACATCTCTTCAGATTAAAAGTAGCCTCTCAGCTGCCTCTCCTAGACCTCTAGACTGAAGACTTCATATAGTCATCTTAGGTTAAAAGAACAGAACAGTAACTGATGTTTATAATCCTGACTTTGAATAATCATGATGCAGTTAAGTAATAATTAGGATACTATAGTTAAGAAGAAGGAAAGTTGGGAAGAGAGTAAGCTGTTTTAGAAATATACCCCTATAAAATGAAATATATGCACAAAAACAGGCCTGGAAAGATGTTCACTCAGCTGACGTGATGGATATTTCTGGATAATAGGATTATGAATGATTTTTAGAAACTTTTTGCTTGGCTATATTTTCTAATCATTCTACAATAAACATATTTTGTAATTATTAAGTTACTTTCAACAAAAATTAAAATATGTATATGAGTACTGAGGAGTACCTCAGGAAGTGGTTTTTAGGGGCATAGACATTTGCAAATATTTTATTAAGGTATTGTAAGCATTTAGCACAGTGCCTAACGAATAGAAAGTAATACATGTTCACAGAATCAGAGCAAAATGTGTCTTCCTTTGTACACACGGAATGATTTTAGCTTAGTTTGCACAGCTAAAATGTGTATTTTTTTATTAGTATGCTTTGAAATTGACTTTTATTTTGGATATTACCTGACAAATTCTCTTTCTTCCAAATTTATCCCATTTGTAGACTTTGGAAACAGCTGGGCTGCAATGGAAGAATCCTCCATTTGATTACAGTAGTTTTGGTTTAGCAACATTGTTGGAGGCTCTATCCATGAACATTAGTCTAAATCACCCAAATCTGACCCTAAACTCTCAAATATTCCCATAAAAATTGTTAAGGCTTGGAATACTACTGAAACAACATCTGTGAAACCACTAGAAATCCTCTAATGCATGCTCTTCTTTAAATTCGATCAAATCCAATCCTCAATCACTAGAGGTTTTGATCTCAGCAACAGGGTGAGTTCTCTTTGCAGCCATGCATTTTGAAAATACATCCAGATGGAAGTGTGGCTTTGCAAAGCTGCTAAATTTTGACAAAAATTTATTTCTTTTGGCCACATTTTCTTACTAATATGTTGACAGAATTCATGAAATAAATAATAATAATGTGTAGCATAAATCTAAAAGGGGAAAGAGGTAGTATTTGGGGCTTTGGGTACTGATGGGCACTCTTTTTATTAAACAATCATTTTTATAAAAGCTTGAAATGTAAAAATATATTTTTTTTATTCTAAGAATCAACCTCTGGCAACGCTCAGAAGTCTTTTTTTTTATTATTTTATTGAGGTCACATTGGTTTATAATGTGTAAATTTCAAGTGTACATCATCATATTTTGACTTCTGTATAGACTGCATCGTGTTCACTACCGATAGTCTAGTTTTTATCTGTCACCATACATATGTGCCCCTTTACCCCTTTGCCCTCCTCTCACCCCTTTCCCCTCTGGTTACCACCAACCTATTCTCCTTATCTATGTGTTTGTTTGTTTATCTTCCACATATGAGTGAAATCATATGGTATTTGTCTTTCTCCATCTGACTTATTTTGCTTACCATAATACCCTTAAGTTCCATCCATGTTGTCACAAATGGCACGATTTCAACCATTTTTATGGTTGAGTAGGATTCCATTATATATGTATACCACATCTTCTTTATCCATTCATCCATTGATGGGCACTTGGGTTGCTTCCAGGTCTTAGCTATTGTGAATAATGCTGCAATGAACATAGGGGTGCATATATCTTTTCGAATTAGTGTTTTCATGTTCTTCGGATAAATACCCAGAAGTGGAATAGCTGGATCATATAGTATCTCTATTTTTAATTTTTTGAAAAATTTCCATATTGTTTTCCATAGTGGCTGCACCAGTTTGCATTCCCACCAACAGTGTATGAGAGTTCTCTTTTCTCCACATCCTCTCCAACACTTGTTATTTCTTGTCTTTTTAATAATAGCCATTCTGACAGGTGTCAGGTGATATCTCATTATAGTTAATTAGTGATGTTGAACATCTTTTAATGTACCTGTTGGCCACTTGTATATCTTCCTTGGAAAAATGGGATCACATCCTCTGCCCATTTTTTGATCGGGTTGTTCGTTTTTTTGTTCTTGAGTTGTATGAGTTCTTTATATATTTTGGAAATTAACCCCTTATTGGATATATGATTTGAAAATATTTTCTCCCAGTTGGTGGGCTGTCTTTTCATTTTGTTGATGGTTTTCTTTGATGTGCAGCGGCTTTTTAGTTTGATGTTGTCCCATTTGTTTATTTTTTCTATTGTTTCCCTTGCCTGAGGAAACACAATATTCAAAAAGATACTGCAAAGACCAATGTCAAAGAGTATACTGCCTATGTTTTCTTCTAGGAGTTCTATAGTCTCAGGTCTTACATTCAAGTCTTTAATCCATTTTGAGTTAATTTTTGTGTATGGTGTAAGATAATGTTCTATTTTCATTCTTTTGCGTGTGGCTGTCCAGTTTTCCCAGCACCATTTGTTGAAGAGACTTTCCTTTCTCCATTGTATATTCTTGGCTCCTTTGTCAAAAATTAGCTGTCCATAGATGTGTGGTTTTATTTCTTGGCTCTCAATTCTGTTCTATTGATCTGTGTATCTGTTTTTGTAGCAGTACCATGATGATTTGATTAATATAGCTTCTAGTATATTTTAAATTGAGGGAGTGTGATGCCTCTAGCTGTGTTCTTTTTTCTCAGGATTGCTTTGGCTATTCAGAGTCTCTTGTTGTTCCATATAAATTTTAGGATTCTTTGTTCTAATTCCATAAGGAAGGTCATTGGGATTCTGACTTGGATTGCATTGGATCTGCAGATTGCTTTAGGTGATATGGACATTTTAACTAAGTTTATTATTCCAATCCATGAAAATGGAATATCTTTCCATTTCTTTATGTCTTCTTCAATTTTCTTTCCATAATGTCTTACAGTTTTCAATGTATAGGTCTTTCACTTCCTTGGTTAAATTTATTCCTAGGTGTTTTATTCTTTTTGTTGGGATTGTAAATGGAATTTTATTCTTGATTTCTCATTCTGCTACTTCGTTATTAGTGTATAGAAATGCAACTGATTTTTGTATGTTGATTTTGTACCCTGCAACTTCATTGTATTCATTGATTCTTTCTAATAGTTTTTTGGTGGATTCTTTATGGTTTTCTATATATAGAATACTGTCATCCACAAATAGTGTCAGTTTTATTTCATCATTTCCAATTTGCATCCCTTTTATTTCTTTTTCTTGCGTAATTGCTCTGGCTAGGTCTTCTAGTACTATGTTGAGTAAGTGGTGAGTGTGGGCACCCTTGTCTTGCTCCTCTTCTTAGAGAGATAGCTTTCAGTTTTTCACCATTGAGTATGATGTTGGCTGTGGGTTTGTCATAAATGGACTTTATTATGTTGAGTCCTTTCCTCCTATACCCGTTTTATTGAGAGTTTATCACAAATGGATGTTGTCAAATGCTTTTTCTGCATCTATTGAGATGATCATGTGATTTTTATTCTTCATTTTGTTAATGTACTATATCACATTGATTGATCTGCAGATGTTGAACCATCTCTGAATCCCTGGAATAAATCCCACTTGCTTGAGTCTATGATCCTTTTAACATATTGTTGTATTTGATTTGCTAATTTTTTGTGGAGGATTTTTGCATCTATGTTCATCAGTGATATTGGCCTGTAATTTTCCTTTTTTGTGTTGTCTTAAAAATGTATTTAAAAAAAAAACAGTTTGACAGCTCCTATTGGTTAATTTGTCAGGTTAAACCACGTGTTTTTCTGTTTGTTTTGTTTTTAGGAAAATCTGATTCTAGTCAGAACTGTACCTTTGTTGATGACTGACACCTTGAAGAGGGTACATTGGGTACTACAAAACCAAATGGGCTCTTCTCCATGAAAGTGATCCAAGCTTGAGCCTAAAGCGTTGCCATTGCAGTGATTAAGAGACTCTTTAACAAATCTGGTAGGTTCAGCTTAGGGGATAAAGAGGTTTATGGGAGGAAACTCATCCTATAGGAAGAGAGACATAGATGGGAAAAGACAAAAAACTTGACCCTGCAACAAAGTCTTAGTGATCTGAAGGGAGCAGTGATTCCACATTTAGCATATGACTACCACTCAAATCTGTCCTTGGTACAGCCCCATGGATACATGTCTAAGTTCTAAGAAGAAAGAGTATTGTGTGTAAAAGTTGCAAAATGCTGTTTCAACAAAAAGCTATAATACTTTGGGAGATAAGCAGATTGTTCTGGAACTCCTCTAACCATATAGGACAAAATGAAAGAGGGGTCTCTGCCATAGAGCACTGCTCACCTGTGCCACCATCAGTGCTTTGAATTATCAGACGTGGTGTGTCTAGAGGAGTAGCAATAGCATCCAACGGAAGAGTGGCAGCACCCAGTAGGAGACTGTCATTTCCCCTGAGGGGTAACGGAGCAATGATGTTGCCCATTAAGAGTCAGTGGAGTACAAGTACCAAGTACCGCCCCACCATACGCACACAGTAGACTACAGTGCCTGACAGAGTGACAGCAGTACCCAGTGGGTAATTAGTGCCAGGTAAAAGATGTCACAGAAGGAGAAGTACCAGCAGAAGCAAACATAAGCTGTGTAGGTTCCCAAGTTGTATCTGGACACTCTGAGAAATAATAAGCAGATGATAGGGAAGAGCAGGATGGGGAGAAGGGCTTTGCAGGGTGCTAGAGGTCTTGCATAATCAGACGGAGGCAAGAGTCAGTGAAATTTGATTTAGTACTGTTAATGCTCCTCAGTTTCCTTATCTGTAAAATGGAGCTAATCATATTCATACATCAAAGGATTGTTGTCAGAGCTAAGTGGGATAATATACGTAAAGCATTTAGAATAGTGTCTGACACAGGAAGCACTATGTGAGTCTTTGTTGTTGATGTTTTTACTGCTGTTATAAAATCATGCTGCAGTATATTTGCTTTTGTTATATATATTTGTGTATATATTTTTAATCAAGGGCTGGACTTTAGTTTTAACATCCACAATTTGTTCTCTTAAGTACTACTCAATGTAGATTTCTAGGGGCTTAGGTATAATCAGCAACTCCAACCCATCTTCAAAAATCCTAGAGAAATCTATGGCTATGTAAATATGAATATAACAATGATATAGTATTGATTACTTATATTTTTAAAAATTGTATTAACAGAAACTTGCATTTTAGAATTATTGTCCTTTATAATCAAGTAAATGTCACTATAGGTGTCATAGCTTTCTCTAACACTCAATGTGTATGGGTTGCAAGGTTAGCTATTCACAAGCTATTCATTTATTCTTTAGCATCATGCTTACAATTTGGGTAACTACATTTGGGTGCCTGGTTTATGATGACTTGACAAATTAGCTAATCTCACCTTAGGCATGGAAAAATGATTCAAAGATCATTTAGTATATGTATTCTCTATTATTCTTTTTTTCTTCAAAAGTATAACTTCACTAAAGTAACAAGACTCACAAAAGGAAGGTTATATCTTAGAGCAAGACTTAAAGAAAGAAAAACATTTAGTTCCTGAATTCTCAATAGTTATCCATCATTTCTGACTCCCTATGAGAGAGAAGTGAAAAATGATTCTCAAAATATCCTGAATCTCTTTCTTAGAATCAAAAGCTTTCTGGAGCTCATGAGTGTATAAGAGGTTTACTACAGTAATTTGGACCTGTAGGACAACCCTCATAAGGAACGCTTCTTCACTCTAGAATTTTCTCACATGCAAGATTGACTTGTGGCTGCCCATTACAATAGCTTAAAAGAGACCGCAGCTGTTTTCACCCCTGCCCTTAAGATTCCAATTTGTGTTTCGCCTCCTTCGTGGCAAAGAAAGGAGAGCAACAGAAAGAGAAGGGCATGTCAAGTTTCAGTCTATAGCTGCCACCAGGTTCCCAGTTGGTACAAGTGGTTAGATGAAGTTGTCACCCACTGAAATAGGTAAGGCTGGAAGACCACTAGGTGTTCAAGCAAAGATCTAAGTTTGCCTTTTGTCTTTCAGCACTCCTCAGCACCAAGTACCCAGAAAATTCATGCAGCCTTCTGTTTACCCAGGCCAAGACGCTTCTCCTAGACTATTCCTGACCCCTTTTTCTTTCTCACCACGCTGACAAGTAGAACCTCCCAATTGTATGTCCTATTTCCTTAGGAATTTTCTCTTCATGGTTTATTTCAGAAACAAATCCCAACTAAGGCATTAATGGAGGCCAAATGATTTTCTATGTTCTTCCACCCATCTAACCACAATTAGGAGTTTATAAATTTCCTAGGAATCAAGTAACAATGGGAATTTGGAGTCCTATAGCAAGGTCAAGGAGGGATACATTTTTGTGCAGGTGGACATTTCAGCACCCATCAAATTATAATATATAAGTTCCTGGTCTTGATTTAATAAAAAATTTAAAAAAAAGTAAATACAGATATCCTCCTGCATGAAACTTTCTCCAGTTGTCATCAGGCAGAAATGACAACTCCCTGCCTTGAACTTACATAGAATTCTCTTTTAAAAATTTTTACAGGGAACTTATCATTTTAACATTTTTATCCTATTTACCTGTGCATATGTATTCCCCAATACTGAGAATGGACTCAACTCACACACTTTCTTTCTTCCCTCTCACATTCCTTCTCTTGCTCTTTTACATACACACATACATACACACACACACACACACACACACACACACACACTCCTCCTGCACAGTGCTTTGCAAGTAGTGCATGCTCAGTCAGCGGCTATGGAATAAATTAATAGATTTCAGAAGAAAGATTTTAAAGTTTTATTTGTACATGGAGAAAGGAATTCTATTCTGGCCTATGATTAAAAGGCAACACAAGCAATCAATATTTGTCTATTCTGATCACAGCCATATACGCATCTTCCAAAGCCTTGTCTAAACCACATTTTCTTTTATTTTTTATTTATTTAGCACATTGAAGAAACTACCTTATATGCTTTAAAGCTATTGACATTTCATCTAATGCCAAGATCAAGAGTTAAGATTTCTCCTTAAAATACCATGAGACAAAAGACAAATATAAATCTACAGATTGGTCTGTAAGAGAACCTTACTAATTTAGACCACAATAATATGAAATTTGTGATCATTTGAAAAAATAGTTTTTTATGAAAAATAGATAAAATTTCAAAGAGCATATTTATACTTTTAACCATTTCAAGCATTTTAGAATCTGTCCATTGTTTGCCAATAACAGATATGTAAATGACAGATATGAAAATTATAGATTATTAATTACTCACTAAGGCAGCTCCTCTAAGGAACTCTATTAAGCTATATTGTTTAATATTTCTAGTTCTTACTATATTTTAACTGCTTTAGTCTTTCTCCCTCCACTAGAAATCAAATTTGATGATGGTAGAGTTCTGTCTGTTTTATTCACTACTATATTCCCAGCACTTAGAACAGTGCCTGACATGTAGATGTTTAATAAATAGTTGCAAAATAAATGAAAGAATGAATGATATCACTAAGTGTACTTGAAAGTGATAGAATTTCAGTGTTTTAAAAATATTCTATTATTCAAAAATTTTAACTAATGCAATAGTCTTCAATGTGTCCCAATCAGTGCCACTTGTTATCTTTACCTCCAAAGATTTGCCATTTTGCATGTCATCAATATAGATTAGTAGAAAAATTTGGTCTTCTACAAAGCTGTAAAGTGGAATCACTTTTAGAATTGCCATATAAATTCAGACACATATAAAGAATTTAATTTCCTTGGTTTGACTGCTCTGTTTTCAGCTATTCCAACCAGCTCATTGATCAAAATAATATACAGTTGACCTATAAAGTAGATATACCATAGCACACCATGTATTGGGAAGATGTTTTATGCAATGCAAATTTCTTTTAAGACTGAATTGTTGGGGCCAGCCCTGGTGGCCTAGTGGTTAAGTTCGGCGTGCTCCACTTTGGCAGCCCAGGTTCAGTTCCCAGGCGCAGACCTACACCACTCATCATTGGCCATACGGTGGCAGCTGCTCACATACAAAATAGAGGAAGATTGGCAACAGATGTTAGCTCAGGGTGACTCTCCCTCAGAGAGGAAAAAAAAAAGACTGATTGTTCATAAAGTCTTAAACAACATCCTTTTTTTTTCCCTCTGCCATCTTCCCTCCTATACCACCTATCACCTACTCCAAGCATTTCTGAGAATTATTGTTCAATTTCCATGTGCTTCACCCAAGCAAACAGGCTGAGAAACCTGTGGTGTTTAAAGAGTATCATATTTAGAGAACTAATCAATTATACCTAATCTCCTCTTCAAACGGAGGTCTCAATGTTGAAATCATATGTTCAATCTCTACCAGTTCATAAAATTTAATGTTCTATTGTTATTTGTTTATTGTGTTCTTTGATCATTTCTTTTTTTTTTAATGTTTTTTAATTTTTTTCCCCCAAAGCCCCAGTAGATAGTTGTATGTCATAGCTGCACATCCCTCTCGTTGCTGCATGTGGGACGCAGTCCCAGCATGGCCAGAGAAGCGGTGCATCGGCGCGCGCCCAGGATCCAAACCCGGGCCGCCAGCAGCGGAGCGCGTGCACTTAACCTCTAAGCCACGGGGCCTGCCCCCTCTTTGATCATTTCTGACACCACTATTATCAACTTTCTCTGCATTAATGCCATTTTATGACTTGTAAGTAATATAGCAGAAACGGAAGTAAATAGCCAGCAAGTCAAACGGTTTGACTTTAACAAACGCACCTGATCTTACCACTGGTTTTTGCCTAATCCAACTCTTCCATCCCATCCTAGCTCAGGATACTTGTAAAAGCCTTGCAACAAAATAATTTGAAAATGCTTAAAATGTTTCTCTATAGGCCCTCAAGGAACCAGACCTTATTATTCCCGAATGCTCTGGGAAAGTCCCCCCCTAAGTCATATGTTTTGACTAAAACGACCATATCAAAAATATTAAATATGCTGAGAACTTTTGAGGCTCTAATATACACCTAAAACAGAATCAGATAAAGTCCCTTACACACCCTGTCGGCCAGTGACATTCAAACTGATCTTTTCCTCAGCAGCAAAATATACACTTTCCCCTTACCCCAACCGGAAAAAAAAAATCTCATATAGCAGCTCAGTCTGTGAAACATATAAGCAGAGTGGCTCTCATTGAAGCAAGTGTGGAAGACCAGGCGACCCACAAGCTTGAGAGCTTAGGAGGTCAGGCCTCAGCCACTAGGAAACCAGGCCTAGAGGCAAAGCAATAAAGGGCCAAGGAATGAGGCAAAAACTTAAGGCAACGAGAGTTAAGACTTAGGCATGGATAGGTTCAGGTAAGAGGGATATAGAATGAGCAATAAGAGAGAAGGTATAGATCCAGAGCCAGACTATGAATCTAGAGCTGTCAGCTGCCTTCCTATACTGCTACCTCCCAGACCGTACACTCAGACCAACCTTGTTGAGTACAATGGTAACTATTTTGCTACAAGTGTAGTGACATACTCAGGAACGTGGATTACCTACAAAGATTAGGGAGCTATGTGGTGAAAATACCCGGCAGTGTGCCAGACACTTCAATTAACATGCCCCCAGGAGACTGGCAATCTGCCTTCCTTCATCTCCAAAGCTGGTACTAAAGGGCTAGCAGCCAGCCTATGTGAGCACTGAGTTGTGCTTCCACATGCAGGAATGGATTTAGACATGTTCAGTCTGTCTAATTGAGTCCAACAAGTCTTTTTTCAAAAGGATGCCCAAGATAAGGATATGGTCTGAGACTCTGGAACAGACTCAAACTACCAAGTCCCCAGTGGGTGCTGAGCCTCAATTATGGACCTCATAGGCTCTCTGAATGTAGTTAAGGAAGGTTCAATCAACTGAGATAAGTAGCTACAGATTATGCTATGACTAGGAACACAATTCCTTACATTTGACAGCCTGAGCCACAGTAAAGAGAATGCCAAAGAAAGTCATAAAAGCAAGTAAAGTATGTTTTTCATATCCTTGGAGAACAATTTTTTAAAAATCAATTAAAGGACAAGGGGAAGGAAACAAGTGTGTATGTGTGAGTGAGTGAGTATGTGTGTGTGAGAAAGACAGAGAGAGAGAGAGGTCTTGTGCAAATTGTGATCTGCCTCTTAAAACGTGAGAGAAGACATTTCTGTCCCCAGCTTATTGTGGAAATTTGGACAGGTCTTTTCCCTGTTCTGGGCCTCAAGTAACCCAAATGTAAAATTATGGCTTCAGTCTGAACAGTCTGTGAGGTCTCTTGCAGCTCTCATAGTCTCTGGTTCTATAACTCCCTTTTATAACCTGGACTTCAGCTTTGGGTACAAAGACCACAAAGGGACAGCATTAGTCTTCCTTTCCTAGTATTTTTCCTTCATCTTCTAATTATATCTTCATTTTCCATTTGTCATAACAGTAATTTATGTACCCTCCCACCAGGCAATCTCTGCCTCGTTTCCTGGAAGTAAAGAATAATTTCTTTTATTCTAAATTAAGGGTTATAGGAAGCTCTGAATCCATCCCCCCAAACCTCTTACTTGTGAGGACCTTTCTAAGGAGAATGGGGGATTGCTGTCCAATGTAGTGAAGGACACTATCCAACACCTGCTGGTTATCCTCATAGCAGTCTTCAGGACCCTTGGATAAGGGGTAAGATGACACCATATTACATTACAGAAGATAAATTGGGTCCAAGAATAAATGATGGTGGAGTACATAGAGGAAAAAGACAGTACTGTGCCCAAATCACTTCTTATCTCTGGATCCCAGGACTTCATGGTCAGTCCTGAGCAGTGATATACCAAAGTGGGGGATGCAGTGAGAGAGGTCTTCTCAGTTGGGAGGAATGTTTTATCATTCAAGATGTTTAGAATTTTTGTTATATGGTGATAATAAAATGCGGATCAAGTTTTAGTGTCATTGTTGTTTGTAAATTCTCTACAGACAGTGTCCATGGGTAGTTGATATGAGGAAGTGAAATATAAAAGAAACTTCCCTGTATTGAGAAGACCTGGGTTCTATTAATAATAAGAGTCACTATCTGTGGTAGCTGAATAATGGCTTTCCAAAGATATCCAGGTCCTAATCCATGGAACCTGTGAATGTTACCTTATATCAAAAGGGACTTTGCAGATGTGATTAAGTTAAGGATCTTGAGAGGAGGAGATTAGCCTGGATTATCCAGGTGGGCCCTAAATGCCATCAGAAATATCCTTAGAAGAGGGAAGCAGATGGAAATACTACCACAGAGAAGAGGAGAGGGCAATGTGACTACTGAAGTGGAGATTGGAGTGATGTAGCCACAAGCCAAGGAATGTTGACAACTACCAGAAGCTGGAGGAGGCAAGGAATGAATTCTTCCCTGGAGCTTCCATAAGGAACTAACTGTGCTGACACTTTGATTTTAGCTCCATAAGACACATTTCAGATTTCTATAACTGTAAAATAATAAATTTGTGTTGTTTAAGCCACTAATTTTGTGGTAATTTGTTACAACAGCAACAGGAAACTAATACAGCATCTGCCTTGTACCAGACATTGCATTAGATACTTAACACAGATCATCTCATTTTGTCTCCACATCAGCCCTGTGAAATATTATCATGCTCATTTCATAGATGAGGAAAGTGAGGCTCTAAGAGATCACACAACTGATGAGTGGTAGAGCCTGAATTGGAACTCAGGCATGTCTAACTTCAGAATCTATTTTTTTCCAGTACAACATGTAGTAAAAATAACCATAATAATGAGAGCTTACACTCATCTGAGACCTGAGCTGAGAACTTCACATGTATAATTTCTATTTATCTGTCCAATAATCTTAAAACACTGAGACTTGGGTTAAAAAAACATTTAGTAGCTAGGTGAAAATGGGAAAATTTCTTATTCTCTGCGATTCAGTTTCTTATCTGTAAAATGGAGATAAAAATAATATTACCTGCCTCATAGATGTGTTGTGAAGATGAAATAATTTAATATTTGTAAAGAGCTTATAACAGTACTTGGAATATAGTAAGTGCCATACTTGAAAAGTAACCATTATGATATATTCTCTCAGGAATGTGGTCTTGCTTCATCTGCTAACTAACTGGGTGATCTTGAGCTAGTTCCTTGACTAGATTAAGAATGCCTTCAAACATTGATACTTCATGATTTGAGGCCTCTCTAGGCCTCAGTCTCCCCAAGTATGAAATGAGGGCTTTGAAAAATAATGAGCTCTATCATTCTATGATTCCAAGAGAACTCTGGCAGTGACTAAGAGCTCAGGGGTTATACGGTCACTATGCTTCCCAAAAACTAAAACTACTTGTGTGTCCATACACAGTGAGTGTGAGTAACACAGATTAATGAGAGCTCAAGGCAACCAGATCATTACATGTCACAAAGCAGTTTATCTGTAGATAAAACTTTATCTTTGTTAAGTCCTTTTTAATTAGATGCTTTTGCTTCCTAAAATGAGGCAGATCATTAAAGTGGCTTTTGAAAAATTTAAAGGCTCTGGTATTTCAAAGCAATGAGAATTGTGATACCCAACATTATTTTTACCAATATGTGACCTTTTGTCATTTCTTTTCTGTCTCCTTATAACTGCTGGGAGATGGGCCTAATGTTCATGGATGCCAGGTACCTCATTTAGCATGACAGAAAATTGGTAGGAAAGGAGTACAAGCTCAAGCTAAAATGTCTTATGTGCAAACCAAAGATTTTCTGGAAGAGTCAAGTCCCATGGCAACAAGAGAGATCACAGTCCACCACCTGTGGGGCACTGCTGGGTGCCAGAGGAACGAGGTGTGTGGGAAAGCAAGTACAAACAGAAGACAGAGTCCCAGAGTAGTGATATTTGAAGGGAAAACAAGCCACTTCTACTCTTACCATGGCCAAACCCAGTCAGGCTGGATTTACCTTTTACCTGAAGAGAACTTCAGATATCAACAACTAACTGACCGGCAATGACTGGCTTCAACATTTCTTTTTGGCAGACCTCCTCAAACTGTTTGTACATTGTGGTATCTTATAAGTGGGTGTTATGTACTAAATTTTTGTTTTCCTCCAAAATTCATATGTTTAAATCCTAACCCCCAATGTGATGGTAATAGGAGGTGGGGCTTTTAGGACATGATTAGTTCATGAGGCTGGAGCTCTCATGAATGGGATTAGTGCCCTTATAAAAGACCCCACAGAGCTCTCGCACCCCTTCCACTATGTGAGAACACAGCAAGAACCAGCCGTATGCAAGCCAGGGAGCAGGCCCTCACCATGAAACTGACCACGCTGGCACCCTGATCTTGGACTTCCAGACTCCAGAACTGTGAGAAATAAATTTCTGTTGTTTATAAGCCACCCAGTCTGTGGTATTCTGTTATAACAGCCCAAACTGAGTCAGACACTAGGTTAACAGTTTCTAGCTGTTTTCAGAAAATATGAGAACGTCTCTACCATCAAACATTTTCTCAGACCTCCACATGACAATATCTACTTCACTACTGATGGTTGAGAAAACATTGTGACAAGTAATAACTGAACCCCAGGATACACACATTCGAAAATGCTACATACATGTGCAAGTAATATATTTAATCAATTTCCTGCAAGTATTTTGTGAAGTGCTTAAAATAATCTTATCCCTCCCCACTCCTGAGGCTGTTGGCAAGTGGGCATTTTGTCTCTTTTTTCCTCCTACTTTCTTGTCCTGATATGGCCACCAAGCCTCCTCCTCAAACATGGTTGCTATGGGACCGGAATTCAATGCTCTGACCAATCAAGCCCGCTGTTACTTTGTTGTTGATTTATTCAGCTTCTCTCCCTTGCAGTAAAATCTTGTGTGAAACCTGGGCAAAATCTCCCCGTAAAACTCAGAATCGTCCTTCCAACTCTGTCCAAGCTATCCTACTTCAGTTCTCCCGACTCCTCCCTGAACCCCAGTTCTGATGCCCCCGTGTTCCCCATTCCATAGGCCAACTTCTCTGTCAGAGATGAGGGAAGCATATCAAGATGGCTTCACTAAGAAGATACTCTTTGAACTGGGCCTTGAGAGATAGGCAAGAGTTCCAAAGGCAAGGATAAGGGAAAAAGTATTCCAAAATGAGGCAAGACTATATAAAGTGCAGAGCAGCGGTTATCAGAATAGTGGCATGGGGCCAGCCCGGAGGCACAAGCGGTTGAGAACGTGCATTCCACTGCAGCGGCCCGGTGTTCGCCGGTTCGGATCCCAGGCGCGCACCAATGCACCGCTTGTCAAGCCATTCTGTGGCGGCGTCCCATATAAAGTAGAGGAAGATGGGCATGGATGTTAGCCCAGGGCCAGTCTTCCTCGGCAAAAAGAGGAGGATTGGCATCGAATGTTAGCTCAGGGCTGATCTTCCTCACAAAAACAAAACAAAACAAAAGAATAGGGGCATGTATTAAACATGCAGATTTCTGGACCTCGCCTCCAGAGGTTCTGACTCAATAAGTTTGGGTAGGGCCCAGAAATCTACATGTTCAACAAATGCCACATGCAGTCCTGATAGTGGTGGTTTATAGATCCCACTTTAAGAAACACTGATCTACAAACAGGCTTAGTGTGTCAGATACAATTTGTTCATCTGTAGAACTCTGCAGGGAAATCTATTTGAGGGTTTAGGGTGATAGTTGGGGTTCATCTGAAGAAACTCGCCCACGGACACATTGAGATACAATCCTGATCCCTTGGTATTGCTAAGTAATGGCATGCTGAACAAATCCTGCCTAAGAAGGAGCTAGTTCTTCCTTTATTTGTCTTTCTACCTCCATAAAAGCCAACTTTTTCAAGTATATAATGTACATTATTTTTTTGCCCTGCAAATCACAAGACAAAAGATATTTCTTCTATATACCTAAACACCTTTACGTCAAAATGTTATGACACCTCACATTTTAAGATGGCACTTCATGGTGTTTGGCTTCAGAGCTCTTGGCACCTGTAAAAAGGTAGTTTCTGCACGTAACCAAAATGCACTTGTAAATTGGAGATGGAGGAGTGGGGTGAAAAGAGTGTGTTTGCACACATGAGCAAGTGTGTAAACTTGATGGTTAACTCAGTACATTAAGGCATTAAGCTCATGAAGCCAAGGTTATGAGTTTAATTCACGCATGAACTAGATAGCCATCTCTATCACTTAACAGATTCTACACTTCCTCCAGCTCATCAATGAGCAAATGTGACTAGGCTGGGCATTAAGAGTGTGACCAGCTCTGTGCAAAATATCCCAGCTATGTGTAAATAATGTAAAGATGTAGAGCACACGCTTTACAAAAAAAAATGGTTTAGGGGCCGGCCCGGTGGCACAAGCGGTTAAGTGCGCGTGCTCTGCTGCGGCGGCCCGGGGTTTGCCGGTTCAGATCCCGGGTGCGCACCGACGCACTGCTTGGCAAGCCATGCTGTGGCGGCGTCCCATATAAAGTGGAGGAAGATGGGCACAGATGTTAGCCAGGGCTGGTCTTCCTCAGCAGGAAAAGAGGAGGATTGGCAGATGTTAGCACAGGGCTGATCTCCTCACAAAAAAAAAAAAAATGGTTTAGGAACACATTTTTTTTAATAAAGTAAAACCACATCTTTTACCTGAGTCAATGCAAATATAATGGTTTTATGTGCCACCTTTTGTACCTTTACATAAGTATGATAAAGCATCCTTCTGAGACTCAAGCAGAAGGGAAGAAAGTGTGGTTAGTGATGCTTTGTAGATGGATATAAAATGGAGGAGAGTACTCAACCAAGGTAGTTTCAAAATGCAATGGTTGGATATACAATTTTATTTGTCAATCATCCCTCAATAAAAAATAAAAACAAAATGCAATAGTTGGTTTTACTGTCTAAAGGGAAATATAATTTTCATATGATTCATTGGGCTTCTGAATCCTTCTCTGACTTCCACTAAAGGGCATACAAGAAATTAAAAATCCCATCAAGAAAAAGGTCAAAGTAGCTGTCTTATGCTTGAATGGCCACCGTCATAACTCAAGCAGGCTTAGGCTCAAGGCATGCTGGGACCTTGCCAAGAAGGCACCTTTGTGAATAGGAAAGATGATGGGACTAATCTAGATAGAAACTGGGAAACTGGTTCCAGAGGCTAGCTTGGGAGAGGGCAGCTCAGTTTCCACAGGATATGAGGATTTCTCTCCTAAACCTGAAAACACTCAGTATTGGTCTACCATCCAATCCAATAAGGTCAGTGACTAAATCAGTAAGGAATCCAAGAAGTAATAAAACACTTAAAAGACAGACAGTCAGTAGTCAGGTTCTAACTGATTGTTCCATACATAATAGGTCCTAAAACTGGCAGCTAACCAAAAGGGAGCAGTATCTAACCCCAAAGAAGGTACTGGCAAGAATTTTTAGGATATTAGAGCCTTAGTTAACTGAGTCAATGTTCCTGATATGATCCTATCCTAGATGGTCCTGGGTAATGATGATGACAAGATAGGGGTCTAGGCTGAACCTCTGAAACTACTGCCTGCAGATTAGCTAATACAAATAATGGACACAGCATGGCGGTTGGTACAGAATAAGCCCTCAGTAAGTGTTAGTTATTATTATAATAATTACTTGGAAAACCGTAACACAACTGCTTGGTTACCCTTGCCTTTCACTAGGCCAATTCTAAAGCCTATTTGTTTTCCTCAGCCTCTGTTCCTTTCTTGCTGTGACTTAAAAACCATGTAGGAGTCCAGAGTTCACAAGTACACCAGGTCTGAAGATAAAGAATATGACAATTTCAAATGGTCAGACTGAGGATGACAAATGCAGTATTGCATGGCAGTTAAGACTATGGGCTCTGAGGGGCCGGCCCCATGGTGTAGTGTTTAAGTGTGCACGCTCTGCTGCTGGCAACCCAGGTTCAGATCCCAGGCGCACACCAATGCACCACTTGTCAGGCCATGCTGTGGTGGCATCCCATATAAGGTAGAGGAAGATGGGCACGGATGTTAGCCCAGGGCCAGCCTTCCTCAGCAAAAAGAGGAGGATTGGCATGGATGTTAGTTCAGAGCTGATCTTCCTCACAAAAAAAAAAAAGAAAAGACTATGGGCTCTGAGATCAAACCATCCGGATTAAAATCCTAGCTTGCCCATACTATGTAACCTTAGGCAAGCTGCTTAACTTTTCTGTGCCTCTGTTTGACCCTCCACAAAACAGTCATGATAAAAATATCTCATTGGATTGTTGTAAGAATTAAATTGATACAGTATACATAAAGTACTTAACATGGTACTTCACACACAGTAAGTACTCATTAAATGTTCACAATTGTGATTATTCTTTTCTCATTCAGGACTGGCTCAGGAAGCATGACTAAACCTATGCTTTTGGATATCTGTGGGCTCAGCTGGGAAGAGCTGAGGAGGGGAAACAACAAAGGAAACAGATCAAGAACTAATAAGTTACAATGGTAAACGTCTGATAGTAACTTGGGGTGGCCCCTATTGGAAAATACATTTAAACTTTAATAGGGGTCTTAGGTCCCTTAACCTGAAGCAATGATTTCAATGTAGTTTTTAAATACTGTGGCATATGTAAGGGGGGAGACTTGATGGTAATCAAAGACTTTCATTCCCCCTCACTTCACAGCATGTAGAGAGGTACTTACAACACCTAGGGAAGGGGCCAAGAATGCTTTGTGGAAAGTCAGGCCACAGAGACTGCCTATGGATACTTCGTAAAAGTGTCCCAGGCTGGTTTGACTAGGGAAGATTTTTTTTTTCATTCATGCTAGCAAATTTTCCATTGTAGTGCTTTATTCAATGCTAACCCCATACCCAGCTAAAATGGCAGTTATTACATTTGGCTTAATGAAAAGGAAACTAATGAGTATAACTAATGTGATTAGCCAAAATGAACCACCAATTTAGGGAGGAGTGCTGGCTCAGCAGGGACACTGCTCACCTCCAGGCATGGGCTCCAAATTGCAGCTTCTAGCACCACCAGAAAGAAGTTTACAGGGGAGGGGAAATCACCCCAGTTGACAAACATCCAGCACTTCTGTTATGTCTAAACAGACACCCTTTCCTCTCCTATGCCCTCTCAGGCCCTGCCCTTTTCAGTCTCAGAGTGACTTCCACAAAGAGTATAATATTTGCATTAAGGAAGGCAGAAGAGCATCTAAGACCCTGGGCTTTGGATTCAGATGAACCTGGGAATGAACCCCAGCTCATCTACTACTGTGTGGGCTTGAACGAGTGATTTCACCTCAATGAGCTTCAGTTTCTTCATCTGAAAATGGGGGTCAAATTGGGAACTATCCCATAGGGCTGTTATAAGGATTTAATGAGATCATTACTTGATTCAACAAATGTTTATGGAATGTCTACTTTTATGGCTGGCTGAGACTGTGCTAGGTGCTACAGACACATCAGAGAAAAAGCTAGACATGGTTTCTGCCCTCACAGAACTTATAGTCACAAGGGGAGGCAACAGTGTCCCCTCTATGCTATAAATAGAGTCCATTCATACAACAAGGCAGTAGCAATTGATGGTTGGATGTGTTTTAGCAGCTAGAAACTAGGCCTCTTGTCCACTTTTAACCCAAACAATACTACCTGCCTGAGACTGTATTTCTGAAAAAGTGACCTCTCCCCAGGTTGCCTCATTGTTGTGAGCTGCCTGCCTATTAGGACATCCTTGTTGGTTTTATTCACTCTTTCAGCATTGTATATTAGTGCAAATTGAAAAAAGCAAGTGGGGCTTGAACATAGTGAGGGAGATAGAGAGTGAAGGGAGAAAAAGCGGAGAGTCTGGAAGGAGCTATGTTGAGTCTTTTAAAATATATTAAAGATTATATATTTTATATCAAGTACAATTGGAAGCCACTGAAGAGTTTTAGGCCACACAGAAAGATCATTTTGTGTTTTCAAAATATCTCCTTTTTACAACATTTTATAATGAAAATTTTCAAACAGAAATTTGAAAGAATTTTACAGTGAACACTCACATACCCACCACTAAGAGTCTATAATTCATATTTATTAGACTTGCTTTGTTACATATGTATCCATCTAGCCATCCTTCTATGCATGCAGTCCATCTTATTTTCACATGCATTTCAAAGTGAGTTGAAGTCATCAATACACTTTGCTCTAAATACTTCACCATGCATGTCATTAACTACAATTCAATATTTGTTTATGTTATTTTTTCTTTACCACCAAATGATCAGTTTTTAAAATCTGACTGCAGAATAGCAGTTACCTCTGAGAGGGGGCTCAAAGAAGTCTTCTGGGGTGCTGGAAATATTCTACATGTTGATCTGGGGAATAGTTACACGAAGATATACATATGGAAAAATTCATCGAGCTATACAGTTAAGATTAGTGCACTTTGTACATATCACTATGTGTATGTCATATCTCAATCTAAAAAGTAAAAAGAAAAAATCTTGCCAATGTATAGACACAGATTGGAAGGGGACAAGTATGTAAGAAGTGAGACCAGTTAGAAAGCTATTATAATCCACAGAGAAAATGATGGTAGCTTCCTCTAAGGTGGTGGTATTGAAGAAGGAAAGAAATAGATAGATTTAATATATATTTTTGGAGAAAAACTATCTGAATCTGCTGAGGTTCTGAATGTGGGGTGCAGTTGAACATTTGGTGGTGCCATGTACAATGACAGGATGCATAGAAGGAAAAGCAGAATGGGACCGTGGTGGAAGAAGCTGTAGGAGACAGAGTCCAGTTTTGAAACTTTGGATTTCAGTTACTTCTGTAATGTCCAAATGCCAATGTCAAGTTTTCAGTTAGATACATGGGTCTAGAGCTCAGAAGAGGTCTGCAGTAAAGATAGAAATGTGGGAGTCATCAGCATATAGATGGTATTTGAAGCCAAGATAATGGATGAGATTACTTAGGGAGAGAATGTAGCATGAGAGGAAATGAGACAAGGGATAATTAACAAAGAATTTAGCACATACACTGCATATAGTAAGAAATTAACAAATAGTAGTTGCTCTTATTATTCTATCATCATCATCATCGTCATCATCGTCATCATCATCATCATCATCATCATCATGACTAGGCCTACCATAACAAAAAGTACAGCTTGATAGGTAGGAAAGATACTGAGCCTAGAGGTAACTTTAAGAGCTTAAAGATGCAGTTATCTCTTTTTCTGCTTACTCTGTTTCTGAATAATACAAAAGATAGATGCATGAAAAAGCAGAATATTTTACTTTCAGACCATTTAGAAAACATGTAATGAGTACCTAATCTGGGCCTAGGCACTATGGACACTAAAACGTATAATAAGAGCATTTCCATTTAGGGGGCTTCTACTGTATCTGGTACTCCATAAGCATTATCTCATTTCATCCTCATAAAGACTCTCTGCAGTAGGTTGGTATAATTATCCCGATCATACAACGATGAAACCAAGACTCACAAAGGTTAAGCAACATGTCCAAGATCAGACAGCTACTAAGTAGCAGAGCTAGGATTCAAACTCACAGCCTGGATCCAGAATCCATACTTTTTCCACTATGTTACATTACCCCAAATAAAATGGAGTCATAAGGGCCCAAGGAAAAAATATTAAGTGTATGTTGTAAGCCACATTAGAAGAAAAAATAATAAGAATATCTGATAATTACTGTTCTTTGTGCCAGGCACTATCCACAGTGTTTTACATATATTAACCCATTTAATCCTCACAACAGCCAACTTGATGAATTAGGCACTATTATCATTCTCCTTTTATAGGTGAGGCAACAGAGGCACAGAGAGCTTAAGTAACTTGTCCAAGGTCACACTTCTAATAATGATGAAGCTTGAATTCAAATTCAGACAGTCAGTTTCAGAGATCAAAAGGAGAACACTGGGGAAATCACAGACGGCTTCATGGAGATGGTAGGATTTGAGGTAGATCCTAAAAAATGGTAGGATTTAGAGAAGCTAGGAAAAAGACATTCCATTTGAAACAACTCACACGAATAGCAGCAGCTACAATTAACAGACTCTCCAGAGCAGAACTGAAGAGAGTAAAGAAATGTGAATGCATCTCCTTTACTCTCCTCCCCACAAAGTCACCCTCAACAAGCTGGACAGCTCTCTGAGAAGGGCAAACATAGGAGAGACCAAAGGTAAAATTTAGAGAGCTGCAGATTACGGTTGTAGGACCTGAATGTCAGTCTAAGAACTGTTATTTGTCTGGCTTCAGATCATGTGTGTCTGGGGCTAGTAAGCAGAGCTTCACACTCCAAAGGCTAGGCCTCCCAGTCCCTGCCCACTACCTTTTGTTTTCCTACTTCCTGCTGGATAGCTCAAAAATAATAAAGCAACTCAGAAAGCAACAACATAGCTGAAAGGGACAAACAGTTGATGATACAAGAAGGGTATGAAAAAGGTAAAAGAATCATAACATGCTAAAACTACAAAAATGGGCAGGGGGTAGCTACACCAAGCCAGAATGTAACTTCACAGAATTATTTACCCATGGCATCCCACTATCCTTGTGCTGCCCCTGATAAAATACCTCCATTTCCACCCTCAAGAGCCTTACCCTCTAGATTGTTTCCTTTTCTATCTCAAGAGACTTGGCTAAATAAGCAAGTTACCCAGATAATGAACCATCCAAAGGACTCAATAGCATCCAACTCCCTCATACAGGTATGTGAAAAGATCTGAAATAAATTCCAGGTAATCACTCAAATGTCTTAAAGCCTCAACCCAAAAGATGGTGAAGTTGTAGGCCCTGAGGAAAGTAAGGAAGATCATTTTGGTAAATGGTTCTTTTCAGAGTCTCTCAATTCATACCATGTAAGGTGGTGACAGGATGGTCATTAGCCCCACTTAAATTGCCTTTCTTACATTTTAAATTTTAAAGTTTAAAACAACATTTAGCTTCTTATTTCAAACATTTTATATACATATTGAAGAATACTTGAAAAGTGTACACACGTGCAAGCACATGCATACACACACAGAAAAAAAAAAGCAATCACCCCTAGTTATACTACTCCTTCTTTCACTCAAGAAATATTTACTGAGCACCTCCTAGAACTGGCAGAGCAGAATTTCTCACCCTTCATCCCCATCTACCTTCTTTCTTATTGGCAACTTTAGTGATGAGTGGCAATTTTAGCAAAATAATGAGCAACCAATATTAAGAAAAATATTTGTCATATAGATGCACCACTCAGAAGCAACTGAAAGATTTAAGCCTGTGGCCAAAGAAGACTTTTAAGTAATCAACTATGCTATGAAGTCATCTTCAATCCTCCCTGAAAAAAAGTCTCAAATGAAAGTTCATGGCTGGGAGAGAAGTCAAGATGGCAGCATAGGCGGACTCTAAACTCACCTCCTCCCATGGACACACCAGACTTACAGCTACTCTTGGAACAATTACCCCTGAAAGAGAACTGAAAACCGGATAAGAGGAACCCCTGAAACAAACAACGATCCTGACTGAGGTGTAAGAGGCAGAAATTCCCTTCTGGAGAGAAAAAATGCCACCTTCACAAGCTTCAACACTTCATGGATGCCCGGGAGCAACCCAAATGTACACAGCCTTCCCTAGAGGAGTGGGGGACCTGAGCCAGGGAGCATTGCCACTATAAGCATTCTTTGGATCTAGCACAACCAAGATGAGTGTCATAATATCTGGCTTTGCTGGCTACTAACAACAATGGGGAATGCCCCCAGAAAAGCTATTGGACATAAGGAAAGAAAAGCCGGCTCTTAAAAGGCCCACACACAAATTCACCTGTTTCAGAAAGCAACCTAAAATCACCAGAAAGAAAGGTGCACTGTCCTTTGGTGAAAAGAGACTCACCCGACAGGCTCTGGGTGCATCTCGGTGAGAGATGAGACCTCTCTAGGGACTGGGACATTGGCAGCAGCCATTGTTGTGAACTGGCACGGGAGTGCTGACACAGACGCTGGCACATGCCGTTGGAGTTCTCCCCCCAGCCTCTCCACCCAGTGTCTGCCTCACCCACTAGAGCACTGATTTAATCCAGCTCAGCGAAGGAAACCAGTCCACCCAAGGGACTGGCCCCACCCAACAACAAGCCCTTGGGCAACTTGTGGGCCTGAATAGGCTAGGTGCTTAGATTCTCTGCAGCCTGGTGAGTGCGTCCACCTCTGTGGGGCAGGGTGTGCATGAGGAGTTGGTGGAGTATGTGGGGTGTTGGTGGACGATGTGGGGCCTCTGCCGTGGGGCGACTGGGTCCATTTCAGGAAGTCAGGGCGTGCACATGGGGCAGGACTGTGTTGACTGTGTGTGTGGACCTGTGGGCAACAGGGCTTGTCAGCTGCAGAAGACTCGTGCTTCTCAAACAGCCACATAGGGGATTGCCTCACCTTCCACAGCCTGAAACAATTGGGTGCTCCCATGCCTGGGGCCAGCCCCATCCAGCTGCAATCCTCAAAGAGCTGACAGAAGCCTTATAGGCCAGAGGCCTACAGCAATTGTAAGCCCTTGAGCCTAACAAATAGCCCCGCTGGGGGCCTACTCACTTCACAGAAAAACTGCAATAGGAATGTGCTATTAGACCTTGCAGCCAACTGTGCTGGGGCTCCTCACACTGGATAAAGAGACTTAAAGGTCCACAACAACCATACGCAGCTGAGCATTACAACCAGCTGGTCAGGGGGACAGCTCAGCCTCCCTGGGCACCTGCCACAAGAGCAACCCTCCCATAACAGAAGGACATACACAGCCCACATGGAGGTCACTCCTGGAACATTTGGAACTGGTGACAAGTGGGAAGCACACTGCTGGGCCTCATAAGGACTCACTTATATAAGGTCACATCTCCAAGATCAGGAGACACAGCTGACCTACCTAATACAAAGACACAAGCACAGGTAAATAGGCAAAATGAGGAGGCAAAGGAATATGTTCCAAGTAAAGGAACGGGACAAAACCCCAGAAAAGGAACTAAGTGAAACAGAAATGAGCAATCTACCTGACAAAGAGTTCAAACCGAGTCATAAGGATGCTCACTGATCTTGGGAGAAGAAGGGATGAACTCATTGAGAAGTATATAGTCTTTCATGAACAAAAGCAACAAATGTATTGGATCATACAAGAACTTAGGGAATATCATTCCAACAAGCACATCTCGAAAAAAACTGCTGGAGGACAAATGTCAGCCTACTCAAAAGATGGATGGAGAATCTCTGGCAAGAGGATTAGCACTGAGCACAGAAACCATTTAACTACAGGACTAAGACTAAAATGACCCTGGAAATTATGGTTACAGAGTAGAATATAAATCTTACAAATGAAAATGCAAAAATTGTATAACTAAAAAAAATAAAGATAGGCAGGGAGAAAAAAGGTAGGAGTTAATATAGGTGTACTGATTTTTTTTTTTTTTGCTGGTGAGGAAGATTCACTCTGAGCTAACATCTGTGCCAATCTTCCTCTATTTTGCATGTGGGTTGCCACCACAGCATGGCTTGACGAGTGGTGTAGGTCTGCCCCTGGATCTGAACCCACGAACCTGGGCCACCGAAGCGGAGTGCACCAGACTTAACCACTATGCCACAGGGCTGGCCCCGATTTCTTCATATTTTAAAGCAGGGGATCCAAGGATATCATTTAAGGTTGATAAATCAAGTCATTTCTATAGACATATTTAAAAGTATTAAGCTAAACAAATAAACTAAGAAAATAATATAACCAACTATAGTAATTGGGTGAGGGAAAGTAAGATGAGAGGAAAAGGAGGTATGAGTAAAATGAAGTAGATTTATTTTGTCTTTGCTCATGCAGAGTCAATAGACACTAATTTTTTAAATTGGAAGATTAAGATTAAATATATGAAATTATATAGTTACAAAGGTAACCATCTGAAGAACTAAAAGGAGAACACAATCTTTACAAACCATTGGCAGGAATGATCTCTCTCCCACCACCCCCACTCTCTTTTGCCCCTCCCTCCCTCACACACACACACACACACACACACACACACACACACACAATATAAAGCCTTATAAAAACTCTGTGAGGAGTTAATACAGCAAGTCCATTTTACTCAGTTCTTCCTTATGTCTGTAGCCATGGCAATGACCCTTGGTCAAATTCTGAGAACTTAACTATAGGAATATTCACATAGTTACTGATTAGGGATATTATTCCATAATCCCAAGGCAGTGAGTCAAGATGATCCACACTGTCAGCATGTTTAAAGTAAACATGAATATTCATAATGTGCACCTGGTACCTGGTTTGGTGTCCACACTGTGGCTAGTCATGTGTCAATTATATCTCAATAAAAAAAAGAGCAGCAGAGACTAAATTTTCACCAATTTTTGGTTAAAACCAGAATAGAAATAGACCCCAAGCTATTAACTCTAACAATTTTACCTATTAGCATCACTAGCATCATATCTGACTATATTAAAATATATACTGCTTTTGCCTCCTTTTAAAAGCAGCACACTTAACCACTGAGGCTTTTCTGCAATTCTATTATAGTCACGTAATTCACATACAACTAAAAAAAGATGTTTTATTTTTTCCAGTTTTATTGAGATATAATTGGCAAATTATATTGTATAAGTTTAAGTTGTACAACATAATTTGATATATGTATATATTCAAAATGATTACCACAATAAGTTTGGTTAATATCCATCTCTTCACACACTTACAAATTATCTTTTCTCTTTTTTTTTTTTCCGGGAGGAGATCAGCCCTGTGCTAACATCTGCCAATCCTCCTCTTTTTTTTTTGCTGAGGAAGACTGGCCCTGGGCTAACATCCATGCCCATCTTCCTCCACTTTATATGGGATGCCGCCACAGCATGGCTTGCCAAGCAGTACGTCGGTGCGTGCCCGGGATCCGAACCGGCGAACCACAGGCCACTGCAGCTGAGCACGCGCACTTAACCGCTTGTGCCACCGGGCCGGCTCCAAATTATCTTTTCTTATGATGATAACTTCTAAGTTCTCCTAGCAACTGTCAAATATACAATACAGTATTGTTAACTATAGTCATCATGCTGTACATTACATGCCCAGGACTTACTCATCTTATAACTGGAAGTTTGTAACTTTTGACCAGCCTCACCCAATTCCCCCATCCATGACCCCTGCCTCTGGCAACCACCAATCTGTTCTGTTTCTATGAGTTTGGTTCTTTTAGATTCCGCTTGTAAGTGAGATCATGCAATATTTGTCTTTGTCTGGCTTATTTAACTTAGAATAACGCCCTCAAGCTCCATCCATGTTGTCACAAATGGCAGGATTTCCTTCTTGTCTACTTGATGATAGTCATTCTTAAGATGTGAGGTGATACCTCATTGTGGTTTTGATTTGCATTTCCCCAATGTTTAGTGATGTTGAGCCTCTTTTCACATACCTGTTGGCCATTTGAACATCTTCTTTGGAAAAATGTCTATTCAGGTCCTTTGCCAATTTTTTAATAGGATTGTTTGGTTTTTTGCTACTAAGCTATTTGAGTTCCTTATATATTTTGGATATTAACCCCTTATCAGATGTGTGTTTTGCAAATATTTTCTCCCATTCTACAGGTTGCATTTTCATTTTGTTGCTAGTTTCTTTTGCTGTGCAGGAGTAAAAGATAAGTTTTAACTTAAGGGTCCATAATAGAGGACTGCTTAAATAAGATATGGTACATTCATATAATGGAATATTATGAAGCAACAACAAAAGAAAAACTAATGAGACATATCTACATAGTGACATAAAATGATCTTCAGATATTTTAGGAGATAAAAGCAAAGTGCAGAATGGTAGGTATGGTATAAACATATGTGTGTGTGTGTGTGTGTGTGTGTGTGTGTGTGTGTGTGTGAAAAGGTTATATATACACATTTATGCTTATGAAAGCAGTATATTGAATGAAAATAAAACACGTATTCTGATCAAAATGCAATTTTTTCTTCCAACAACCCAGTAAAAACTCATTCAATTGTGAGTAATATTCCCTTGTTTCCAGATAAAAACTCAAATAGGCCTATGACTTTTCTGCTCAATCTTTTCCCATAATAAAAAAATCCTAACTTTACCTAAATCAAATCTCTCCTAGCTTAGAGTGGGAAGTTGCAATGCAGAAGCTCCTTCTGCTAGTCTCTTCTTGCCCTGATCATGCTCTCCCTAACTCCCTAATTTTGGAAGGTCCGGGTCAAAGGAGTGGGGGAGTTAAGGGATAAGACACTTCTTGATTAACTTAGTGCTGTCTTGGGTCTGGCCCTGAGGCCTGGCAGATAGTTAAAGTGGACCATCTTACCTCCTGGGATGCTTCAATGGGCCATCTCTTCTGTTGTTCCTTTGACCCAGCAGATGTAGCTCCAGTCCCTGTAGGGACAGAAGTTTAGGTTGCTAACTGGGACTCTTTCTTCAACCGTTGGGCATCCTACAGTAGATCTCCTGCTTGTTTCTGCTTAGGTTTCCACACACCTCTATGAAGCCCCACTGTAAAAGAACCGAGATGATACCATGCCAACTCTCCCTCTTGATGGCCCACATCCATCTACAGAAACACTTATGCAATGCTTGCTCTGACAATCTCTGGAAGTGTAGACCAATCTGGGAACGAAGAGACAGGGGAAGGAGGGGATTTATTTTGCACTTTTTGTCTTTTGTACTGACTACATGTATTATCTATTCAAAAATAATGAAAAAAGTCTATTAAAAAAGCAAGCCATAGACTGGTAGAAAACATGTGTAACTCATAGATCAGTCAAATGACGTTTACCCAGAATATATAAAGAACTCTTATAAGTCAATAGTAGAAAGACAAACAAACCAATAGAAAAAATGGGCAATATATTTGAATAGACACTTCATATAGAAGATATATAAATGCCCAATAAACACATGAATAAATGCTCAACTTCATTAATCATTAGGGAAATGTAAATTAAAACCATGACAAGATAACGCTGAACACCAATTGTAATGTCTAAATATAAAAAGAATGGCAACACTGAGTTGGAGAAGATGTGGAACAACTAAAACTTTCATACACTGCTGGTGGAAATGTATATAGTACAACTGCTTTGGATGATAGTTTATAGATTTCTTAAAATGTTAAACATTTGCCATATGACCCAGCTATTCCACTCCTAGGTATTTAACCAAAAAAAAGAGAAAATTTATGTCCAAAAATCTGTGCATGAATGATTATAGCAGCTTTATTCATAATACCTCAAAACTAGAAACATTCCAAAGGCATATAAACAGGTGAATGGATAAATAAAATGTTCTATAGCCATAAAATGGAATGATACTCAGCAATACAATGGAATAAGTACTAATATACACAACATAGATGAATCTCAAGATCATTACGCTGAGTAAAAGGAGCCTGACAAAAACAAGAACATACCATAGGATTAGATTTATTTAAAACTCCAAAAAGGCAAGCTAACCTATAATGATAAACAGGAAATCAATGGTTACCTGGAGGCAGGGGTAAAAGGAGAGATGAATTGCAAAGAGGCACAAGGAAACACTTTGGAGTAATAGAAACATGCAGTATCCTGATTTCACAGGTACATAATTATGTCAAAACTCATCACACTGTACACTTTAAATATGCACAATACATTTTATGTAAATTATAGCTCAATAAATTTTTTGTTGAAAAAAAGGCACAAAATTCTCTTTGGGAAAAGAAAATCTACTGGATAACCTATATTTTAAGAGAAATTTACTGTTTATCAAATATATTTTAAATCAATTGTCACACAGACTCTACCTCACAAAGCTGAAAATAAGAACTGGGTAGGTTTTATCCCTTTTTTTTTTTTTTAATATGAGAAAATTAAGGCTTGGGGAAGTACGACATCTTCCCAGTGTACATGTAAAGCAAGTGGTTGAGATGTGGTTTGAATTCAGTTCATTGCTCTTTGCACTTCACAATGCTCCCTAATGAAGTAGGTCTTTATTAAACAATGGATGGAAAGAGTCTACTTTCCATCATAACTGTAATTATTACCTATATTAATTCCACCCTCATCACAATCTGAGCAAATCCTTATCAAGAATACTGGGTCCCCAGGCCTGTCTGTTTGGTTGAAATACACTCTTCTTGATTTCCAGTGTTTTCAAACATCTAAATTGACATGTATGATAAATATACATATCCTGAAAATCTTTACTGATAATATATACTGTCCTGATGAAGACAGTTCTTTTCCTACATATTCTATACCAAAAAGCAAAATGCAGAACAGTGCACACTATAAAATATTATTTGTGTAAATAAAATATACGTATAAAAAGTTTAAGTAACCCAAATGTCCATCAATGGATGAACACATAAACAAAATGTGGTAGATACATACAATGGAATATTATTCAACCTTAAAAAGGAAGGAAATCCTGTCACATGCTACAACATGGATGAACCTTGAGGATATTAACAAGCCAGTCACAAAAGGACAAATACTGTATGATTCCACTTATGAGGTATCTGAAGTAGTCTAATTCATAGAAACAGAAAGTAGAATGGTGGTTACCATGAGCCAGGGAGAGAAGAGAAAGAGGAGTTATTGTTCAATGGGTACAAAGTTTCAGTTTTGCAAGATGAAAAAGTTCTGGAGATAGGTTGCACAACAATGTAAATACACTTAACAGTACTGAACTGTACATTTAGAAAAGTTAAGATGGTAAATTTTATGCTGTGTTTTTTATCACGATTAAAATAAAAAATTAGTGTTTAAAAATTAATGTTTAAAATAAAAAATAAAAAAGAATTAGAACACTCTCCATCTGGAAAGTTATACCCATGGGTACTACCTCTTGTTTATCTCATCTGTGGGGCTTCCTACTTCTTGAAGAATTTTAGTAATGTATGTTTCAAGAAAATTATCTATGTCATTGAGATGTTCAAATTAAAAGCATCGAGTTGTACATGACTTCTGTATAATTCTGCAAATCTCCTCAAGATTTCAGTTATATTCCTTTTCTCATTTTTAATTTTGTGGATTTTCTCCCTCTCTTATTTTTATTAGGCTAGGATTTTGTCCCCTTACCCTTTTTTTTAAGAAAAAGTATTTGGATTTGCATAGTCGATTCCACTGGGTTTCTTTTTTCTAGTTCATTAATATCTGCTTCTAAATCTCTTAATTCTTTCATCACGTTTTCCTTATATTTATGTTGTTCTAACTTTGGAAGTTGAACGTTTAATAAAATAAACTTTGTAAAGCTATGAATTTTCCTCTGATTAAAGCTCAGCAATACTTCTTAGATTTAGACACATAATACTGTCATTATTATTATTTTCTTAAGTATTCTGGAATTGTGGCTTTTGGTTCCCTCCTCAAACCAAGAGTTATTTAAAAATAATGTTTTGCATTTTCTAAGTATGTGGAAGGTTTCCATTTGTACATCTATTATTAATTGCAAATATTACTGAATGATGTACTATGTATGCTTTTTGGAATCGGGCTTTACATTGTGGCCAATATGTGATTACATTTTTAATGTCCAATAGGTACTATAAAATAAGATATAGTTCTTTAAGATAAAGAATTTTACATGAATTGATTACTTTATTAATCAAAATAATTAGATCCTCTAAATTATTTTATACATTTTCTGTTTTTATCTGTCATAGAGATAAAGATATGTTACAGTCCCATTTACCATTGGCATGCTGTCAGCTTCTCCTTGTATCCGGCAGTATTCAATTATTATATTTGAATGGATCTTATTTTGTGCAAAGGGTTCATAAATGTTACACTTTTACTGTACTTAATTTTTTCACTCTTTACCAGTACTGTCAAATTGAACTGAGATGATGGAAATGTTCTCTGTCAGTGCTGTCCAATATGCTGGCTATTGAGCACTTGAGCACATGTGGCTACTGAGCACTTGAAATGCAGCTAGTATTACTGAGGAACAGAATTTCTAAATTTAATTTTATTTTAATCAGATTAAATTTAAAATCAAATAGCCACGTGTAGCTAGTGACTGCCCTATTAGACAGAGCAATGTTACATTAATAATGAACAGCCTCATCTTATGAATGTGGTTGCTTTAGATTCCACTTTGTCTATTAATATTATGCTTTTTTTCTGTTTGGATTTTCTGACATATATATCATCCTACTTTTCACCTTTAAGAATCACTTTTAGATTTGTCTTTTGAGGTTCATATATAACAACCTATGTATATAGCATTCTATTTTAAATTGATGGTCGCTTAAGTTCGAGCTTGTTCTAAAAGCACTACATTTTTACTCCCCCTCCTATGTTTTATGTTTTTGAGGCCATATTTTCCCATCTTTTTATTTTGTGGATCTCTTAACTGATTATTGTACATATAGATGATTTTACTAGTTTTGTCTTTTAACCTTCCTACTAGTTATATAGGTGGTTGATACTAGACGCATCTTTTGTAAACCACAAAAACTGTGGTTTACAAGTTGAATCTTGTTTCCTAATGCAATATTAGAACTTTTGTCCTATGATAGGAATGTTTAGCTCACACACCTTGATTGGCATTGCTTGGTCTTACTTCTGTTGTCATATTTGAATTATGCTTTCTTCCCTATTTCCTTTTTTTATACAGATTTTCTTTGATTTTTTTTCTGCTTTAGTAATTTGGCGAGTATACTTTCTGCTTCTAATTCTATAAGAGGTTACTCTTAAATTTAAAATAATTAAATCTATAGTTCTCCTTGAAACAGTATCTCCTAATTCCTCCTGCACCTTCCTACCCCATCCCCTTATCTCCCAGGTAATGGTGTAACAGCATGAGATTTTAGACTTAGTTTTATATTTTCAATGTTTAAAATGATATCTATTTTTTCAATGATTATTGATATTTGTGTTATGTTTTAATAATATTATCTATAACATTTTTAGAATAATTCTATGTTTAAATGGATTCAATATATCTATCAATCCTTTTATACCATAGTCCACATTCTTAAGATCTTTATTTTTTCATTTTTTTCCTGTTGCTTTGAGTATCTATTTTGAGTTGCCCCCTCTTTTTCCAAGGATTCTACAGAAGGTATATTTTCTGAGTCCTTGCATTTCTGAAGGTGTCTTTATGTTGCATTGTCAGGGTAGAGAATGCCTTGGTCAAAATATTTTTCTATCAAAAATGCAAATGCTGCTCCATTGTCTTATGACATTTATTGTTATGCTGAAATCTAGGGTTATCTCATTTTCTTTTAATTTAGAGGTGGCCTGTTTATTTTTGTTTTTTGTTGTTTCTTTTTTTTTTTAACTGGGTATCTGTAGAATTTTTTTCTTTATCCTTGAAATTCAAGACATTCGCCAGGATTATTTAGATGTTAGTCACATCTTACTAGTCTGACTGGTACCTGGTGATCACTTTTGATCTGCAGATTCAGCCATTTTTTCATTTCAGATATGTTTTCTTCTATTATTGCTTCTATTGCATTCATTCTTGTCTCTTCAGATACCTAGATTAGCCACATGTTGATTCTCCATTCACTGGTCCATTATTGATTTTCTCATTATTTTTATCTCCTTATTCTTTTTCTCTGCATTCTAGGAGAGCTTAAGGTTGCACCAAGAATTCCTGATTTTATTTTCCACATTCTCAAACCTGAACACTATTGCTAATGTATTTTTTACGTGCTAGTATCATAATTTTTTTTTGTTGAAAGTTGACTATTTTTGATCTACAAAAAAAAACAGCAATGTTAAAACAGGTTTAAATTAATACAAGAATAGTTATTGCAGTACCAATGGTGATGGCAACAAACTGGAAGTACAATAAATGCCCGCTAGTATGGAAATGATTGAATAAACTGTGGTATATTCATATCATAAGCTACTATGCTGCCATTAAGAGAACTGTGGAAATTTCACCAACTCCACTAGGCACTGATTAATAAACAAAAGATTTAAAAAAGGTATAACATGATAACCAATTTTATAAAACAATGATGAAACAAAACCTGTGTGTGTGTGTGTGCGTGTGTGTGTGTGTGTGTGTTTGAATCAGTTTAAGTGAATCTAGAGATATGTATAGAAGGACAGATGTACACCAGGCTGTTAACTTCGGTTATCTTGGGAGAGTGGAATGAAAAGAGAAGAGAGGAGGGACAAGTCCTTCAAAACGTGCCCTTAACAATAAAGAAATCATTAGACTATGATACCATCTATGACAAGTAACATACGTATATGTGTATACACATAATGAGCCACAAAAAATGATGGTCATTCCAAAGTGGTTATCTCAGGGTGGCGGAATTTTAAATGCTTCTAACTTTCTTCCTTCTTCCTCCATCCCAAAACACATACACACACACACACACCATTAAAAAGCCACAAATATCACACTCACACCTCCAAATATATATAACCTAAACTAGTTCCCAGTTCAGTAATGTAGGAGCCTAAAATTAATGAAGAGGAAGCCAGAGCCATAAGCAACACTGGCAAAGGAACTTTGTCTCTGTTTCCTCTGTCTGTTTAGTGAAATTTCTCCAGCCACTGCCAAACTCAGAACAGCTCCCTTCACAATATGATGGTCTCTACCTCATAGAGTCCTGCTAACTTCCTTTTTAGCCCTGGCTCTTCCAAGCTAGGGAGAGATTGTGGGGTCCAGGATTTTTTCTATTTTTTGTGAGGCTGGGATTCTCTCTCTGAGTGGGAAGTTGCAGGACATCTTCCAACATCTTGTTTTGTTTTGTGTTTTTTTGTGGTTTTCTTTTTCAATTTGACTCTATCTTAACTACTCCTTCCTTTTTACATGTCAGACTAAGACAGATTTTCTACATTTTTTTAAAATTTCCTCAGTCCTTCCAGAATATCCCTATTTCTTAAACTCAGTCTCTCTTACTTCTTTACTTCTAAGCTCCATTTATTTAAAGTCCACCTTACCTATCTGGAATCCTAGCCTCCATTTAGCCTTTCTAGGCAGTAATTCTGGTATTCTTGCTACCAAGATGTTGAATATTCCATTTCACAGGACCTGAGATAACCAACCAATCTCAATGCCTTGAGATTGCCATGGCCCTTGAACCACATTTAAACTAATAACAAAGCTTTAAAAGCCTCTACTCATCTTTTATATAGGCCCCCTGAGCCCTCAGCATCACATCCTTCCACCCCATCAATGTTTTATGGAATCTAAATTAAAGGCTGTTTTCAAACTCTTAATTGTAAATCATTACTTTCAATTTTCATAATGACTGATACCAAATTTAGCTTCTGGGCATTTCTTAGGCTGTCCCTAGTTGGAGAAAGGCAAGGGCTGTTTAAACCTATAATCTTAGTTTCAATCCACACTCTATAATTTTCTGGAATGACGGCTCTGACAAGAAAATGCCTGGAAAGACACCAACTTCTGGGTCTCACAACTCTGCAAAAGGCGCTTGTTGACAGATTTTGACAAAAGGGCCCCATTGAGTGCACATTGGGGCAAGTTTCCATATGAATCATACATCCTCCTTTTTGGCCCCAGTTTTTTCAAATGAGGGCTTCTGTGCACTATCTAACCCTCATCTTTCACCTCAGTGGCATTGGTCCCTCAATCATAGAACACTAGCAGACAAAGAAACACTTTTGTTCAAATTCAACTGCACTTGCACAGTAGAGATCTGTTGCTTACTGGGCTCTAGCACAGGAGAGTTATAGTGAGAAACTTTCTGGAAGTGATCCAAACAGACTCTAACTAGCTGGGATCAGTTCAAATCATTTCAAGCTAAACTGGTCATCACAAAGTATTGGCAGTCCTGACCAATTCATGACTCAGCAAGGTAGCAGCTACATAGGATGAACAGAGTTAAGGTAAGCCATGTTACGAAGAAAGAGAGTGAATTAGCAAGGTCCTAAAAACCTCTCCTTCTCCCATCCCCAAATAAAAATCTGTCCCTCACAGACCTGTCAAGATTCTTAAAATTCACACCATAGGAATTACTCTTTTAGGTTAAGGGTATTGAATATCTTTGCCAAAATTTAATTGGGCAACCCAGAAAAAGTAACTCAAATCATTACAAAAAGCCTCAGGGTCCTAAAGGGATTTATTCGCCATACTAGGCAGTTTCCTAGAAAAACCTAATAACAACACCTCATTTGTAAAAGGCTTTATAACCTAAACATTGTTACTTTACATGTTCATATCACACAAATCACATAGGCAAAAAGGACATATTATTATCCTTGTTATTTGGTAAGAAAATAGAGACTCATAGAGGTAAGGTGACTCCATCCAGCTAGCAACTGACATCTGCACTAAGAGTGGGTCAAAAGACAGAGAAAAATTGACAGAAGAGAAGGGATCTGGAAAGATCCTGAACACTGGGGGACAGAATAGGGTGTGGCCCCATAGTGGCAGACACTAAGCAACCTGAGAACACTGAGTAACTGAGCTTTGGCTCAGTTAGAGTGGGAGGTGGATGTGTAGACAAAGACGACAGACTTTTCCTACTCCACAACTTTGCAGAAAGTTGGCTTTGTCAGTGGCCTTAGAGTATGCACATCACCTTTCAAGGATATTTCTAAAACATAGCAAAGCATTGGGTCTGTCAGTGTCCAAAAATAAAATAAAGTAACACAAATCTACTCTACTGAGAATTAAGCAACATGGGTTCTGATCCTGGTTCCACTAATTACTAGCTGCATGACCATTTGTGTGTTTTTCCATCCATCTCTTTGAACATTGGCAAAAGAAATGTAGCCATAGAGAATTAAAAAAGCCAGAGGACTTAGGACAAGAAAACTGAGGTTTCTTTCAAGGTTCAACAAAAGCATTCACTATATGCCATGCACTAATCTAGTTTCTGGGGATATAGAGGTGAACACAACACGTAAGGCCCCGGTTCATACCAAACTTGCATTCTAGTGGTAGAGAAGACAGATAATAATAAAACAAGCCAACAATAAGAAATATATTTGATAGTGATATGTGCTCTACAGAAAATAGGTTCTGAGTTCTGACTGCAAAAACCTGGGGCAGATGACTTTTCTCTGTGCCTCAATTTCCTCATCTTTAAAAGAGTGCTAATAACTCATGCAAAGCCAACTACACAGATTTGCTATAAGGATCAAATGAAAGTATGGATTGGAAAGCTCATTGTATAACGCAAATGCTTTACATAATCTTTACTAAAGAGGAAGGAAAATCTTCTGACCACTTCGCTGTTGTAACCAAGCAAAGAAACTGAGTATGCCAGAGATTCTGTTGTTTCCAAAGACCAGGTATAAAGGGGCATGTTCGATAACAACATCTAAAACAAGACCAATCAAGACAGACCAAAATGTTCTCCTCAGTGGGCAACTAGAACTGAGAGTTGGAAGAAAGTGAATTGAGACTCCAACTAAATTAGAGAAAATTCTCATTTCACATATTTGTTTTTTATTGCTAAAATTGGTAGGACATGCAAAAGCTAAAATTGAGACAATACCATTGAGTAGCCTCAAAGCCTTCAACTACAATAAAGGCCAAAGCCCTCTTGATTTCTTTAAATCAAATTTATATCATGCAGACACCAAAACTGAGTGCTCCCTACCACTGCTGGAACCAGAGAACTGAGCCTGGTAAGAGGAGACACAGACAAGAGAGTTTAGATGTATAGAAGGAGGTTGGCATCATAGGTACACGCTTTGTAAAGAAGTTAGAACCCACAGTTGAGGAGTGCTAGATGCCAAATGGAGAGAAGGAACACCAAAAACAAACTTTCAGGCCTACCCTACTGGGACAGTACTGGTCAGAAGCTTAGCAACTTTCTAGAAGACCAGTTACTTAAGTCTATTCTCACTTCTACAAGTAACTTCCTATAGCAATGGTTCTCAACCTTGTCTGCACATGACAATCCTCTGGTATATTTTAAAAGAAGTCAATGTCCACACCGACCCTCAAAGATCAGATTTAATTACTCTATGGCATGGTCTAGGCATTATTATTCTTTTTTATTGTTCCCAAAAGATTCTAATGTGCAGCCAGGTTGAGAACAACTGTATCTACAACTGGCTTAAATGGCCACTTTTGATTTGAACAGCACTTCTCACTACTTGTGTTCTTTTAGCTCTTCATTTGCTAGTGGTATCCAACAGGTCACAAGTTAGGTGACAGAAAAAAGGGGGCATTTCATATTTACCCATAAAAATCCCTTAACCTCTCTCCTCTGCTCCTCTGTGATGGCCCCCTGCAGTTTGTATCTCTATCAGAGCATGCATATCACTGGGAGCTGAATATGGCACTTCTCCATCCAAGACCAGAGAATGTGGCTTAGTTGTCCATCTCTCACCGTATGCCAACAGGGATACAACCTAGTACTTTCAGAGTCAGTGTTGGACCCAATTCTTACCTTGTAGATGAGACAGTGGGGCAAGGGGAGTAGGTGGGAGGAGAAGGAAAGAATCTAAACAAAGAAAGAGGAAGAGAGAAGGGAAAACGAAGGTAAAAATAAAAATGGTTTGCTCCCATTCCAAAACAGAAGTAAAGCCATCACAAAGAAAGAATTTTTAGAGCTGGAAAAGACCTTAAAGATATCTAATCCAGTTTCTCAAAGAGTGATCCTTAAACCATATAGATCCTTTGAGGTGCTTCTTAATATGAAGATTCCTGGGCCTCACCTAAACTTATTGAATCAAAGCATAAAGAAATGGAGGATGATCAAAAATTTGAATTTTTAACACACTCCTTTGCATAGTTCTTATGAAGTTTGAGAACTCCTAGTCTAAATTCCCTCATTTTTCAATAAGGAAACCAAGGCCAATTTGCTTAAGGTCATAATGCTAATTAATGGCAGAGACGGGACTTGAACCTAGGTTTCCAACTCACAGTCTAGTGCCAGTTCTACTATCCTATGCAGGTGTTGCCAGTGCTGCCAGTGCCAAGGAACATGAACATCAAGATGCATTCTGCTTATTCCAGAACAAGTCCCTATCCAGTGTCACATTTCCTCAGACATCCTGTACTTATTTGTCAAAATACATCTCTGATTAAAAATAACAACAGCAGCAAAAACAACAGCAGCAAGAAAACCTCCATGCAAAGGCAGCAATGACTGATAATGTTGCAAAGTGTTGCCCTTCCCAGGACTATTTACATAATCGACTAAATTCCCTAAAGCAGCAATATCCCAACCACTCAAGTCACGACTCTAAAATGACAGAAATGCAGGCATCAAATGAACCATAGGCGAGTTTGTGGAGCAGGAAGTTATCTTTCTTGGTTTCTCTCAACTTTTGTTATGCATAAAGCTAGTCCTGATTTGCAATAATTTTAAAGATAGCAATATTTTTGTCATTATCATCTCCTGGGGACTCTACGAGTCACATATCTAACATCTTCTTCAGTAGTATTGTGGATTGCTCTATGGTCACCTCAGAAGGCGTTTCTCCAATACCTTTCCTGAAGTGGCCATCTGGTACTGAGAAAGCATTTCTAACTAGATTTATGGCTCTTGAACTCAGTTAGTTGATCCATCCATCTGATTACAATTTTATATTATGCAAGATTGGATGCCTTAGGGCTCTGGTGGCCCAGGAATTTCTAATTGGCATCTGCTGAGATTGACATTCCATTACCTGCTGGAGCACATGTATCTGAATAACCTTCATGCATTGACATAAACTAGGAATGAAGGACTGGCTGTGGCATTTGGACACATTAAAAACATGTGGGGCTTGGGATTTTGTTCAGAGACCACAACAAAGAATTAGGAGGTTCACAAGTACATGTCTCCACCCCTACCCAACATCTGAACATTGCAGTAAAACATTCCAACAACCTAGAGAAACACACAATTTTGTAACCATCCAAAAGATGAAAATACATGGAGTAAAATATTATATAAATCAGTTATATTATTGTGAAACATACATTCCACTTCTATTTGTTCTGTAACTATATAAACATTACAAATTTTTTGTTATGATTGAAAATTGAAATGCAAATAAACTATGAGTACCACGTCGTGGAAAAGTCTATTACCATGACAGAACGTACACCTCAAATGTGTTTAAGTGGAGTACAACCTCTATTCAAAGGTGAGTTGTCCTATAGCTGGCAAAGAAGCATTTATTGAGCACTTGCTACATGAAGAATTAAAAGCCTGGGCCCTTAGCCTAGAGCTATTTATAAACTACTTTGGGAGACACAACATGCAAAATGAAATTACATGAAAGAAAAAAGTCAGCAGAGCAGCTAGTGTGACCTGTAGGCAATACTCAACAGTCCCCAACAAGATTCTCTCTTGCTCTCTAACACACACACACACACAACCAGCTAGTGTTATAATTCAAAGAGCAAAGGTTGAAGCAGGCCATTTGGATAAATTATGTTTTGACACCACACTCAATTTTCTAAACATTTCCACATTGTTTCCAGAGGCTATAAGGTATATTTTGTGAAGTAATCCTGGAGACATTCCCACACTGGCTTTTAATGGTGCCTGAAATTTCCACCACCAGTAAAACTTCAAGACAATGATTCTCATCTTATTTGAGTGCAAGGGACATATTGAAATCTGTATGAGGAGAGGGCATGATATTATAATCTATTGAAAAAAATACTTCCGGTAGTGATTATGAGCTCTAGAGTATGGCTGCCTGAGTTAATACCACTGAATCCATATCACTTCCTATCTGTGTGGATTCCCTTAAATCCACTCAAGTCAAGCTTTTGCCCTAGCCGCTTCACAAAACTGCTCTCGCCAAGGTCAAGAACAATCTCTATGTTGCTAAACCCAACAGTAAATTGTCAGTCCTCACTTTATTTGACTATCAGCAGTATTTACCGTTATATCTCTCCAACTCGAAACATGTTCTTTACCTGGACTTCAGGTCAACACACTCCTGGTTTTCCTCCTACCTCAGTGACTTTTCCTTCTTAGATTCCCTTTTTGGTTCTTCTTCCTCTTCCCAGTCTCTACATGCTTGAATGCCCCAGGACTCAGTTATGAAATTTTTTCTCTCCTTCTATACTCACTCTTGCTGATCTCCTTCTATACTTCTATACTCACTCTGCTGATCAGTCTCATGGCATCTAATCACTGATGTCTTCCAAATTTATAATTCCAGCTAGTGCACCTCCCCTGAATTCCATATGTATATATGCAACCACTTCCATAATACCTCCCACTTGGCTTTCTAAAACCTAACACATCCAAAACCAAACTCTGGTGCTTCCCTCTCAAACCTGCTCCTCCCACGATCTCCCCCATCTCAATTGTTGACAACTCCCTTCCAATTCCTCAGGCCAAAAACTTTGGTGTCATTTCCAGCTCCTATTTTTCTCTCTCATATACCATTCCATTTGGTTAGCAAATTCCACTGGTCTACCTTAATACTATTTCCAAATTTCAACCACTTCTCAAGATCTCTACCACCACCACCCTGATCTAAGCTACCATCATCTCTTACATGAATTATTTATGATAGCCTCCTAACTTATCTTTCTGTTTTTGTCACTGCCCCCCTCCCCCATGGTTTGTTCTCAACACAGCAGCTAGGGGTCCTATTAAAATGTAAGTTAGATCATATTCCTCCTCAGCTCAAAACCCTCCGATGACTGTCTCACTCAGAGTAAAAGCTAAAATCTTTACAATGGCCTACAAAGAGGCTTCAGCCCTCACTATCATCCCTCTGACCTTATCTCCTACTACTCTCCACCTGACTCACTCCACTCTAACTACGGTGGTCTTGCTCTTCCTTGAATAATCTGATCAAGATTCCACCTCAGCTTCTTTGTACCTGTTGTTCACTCTACATGGAAAACTCTTACCCTACATATCTACATAGCTCCTTCCCTCAATTATTTCTGGTTTTGCTCAAATGTAATTATCAGTGAGGCCTAGCCTAGCCCTATTTAATACTGTAACCATACCCTCCATGCCAGCCTTGGATACACCTTCCCTCAATTATTTTCCTCCAACATACTATAAGTTTGTTTTTTCTGTTTATTGTCTATCTCCAGATGCATACACCAGAATGTAAGCTAAATTAGGGAATGAACTATCATCTGCTTTGTTCACTGTCATATCCCCAGCACCTAGAATTATTCCTGGAAGTTAGAAAGCACTCAGTGCATATATTTAGTGGATGAGTAAATTACTTTAGGTAAGTGATATAAACTCTCTGTGCCAGAGTTGAGTCATCTGTAAAATGAGGAAGATGCTACCTACCTCATCAAGCTGCAGTGAGGATTAAATGAGTAAGTACATGTAAGGCACTTGGCAAAGTAAACAGCACACAATAAGCATGTAATATTTGTAGCTATTACTATTACTATTATTGATTAAGAGGATATGAATGAGTACAGAAAAGGAGGACAGAAAGACACGGGCCAGGGACTTTGAAATCCAGGCCCCTGGTATCTAGGGAGGGAAAGTCGGGTTTGGTGGGGGACACAGTACAACTAAGACCTCATTGGAGACTTTAGGGAATGTGTGGGATTTTCACAAAGAAAGTACATGTGATACGATATGATATGATATATGACATGATATATGATATATGAAATATGATGTGATATGATACAATCCTCCTCAAGGTGGCCCTGAGTGTGTCCTTGGGCCCACATTTCCCTTTGGGTTCTAACATCAAAAAGTTACTGATTGGAGGAGAAGTCAAGATGGCGGCGTAAGCAGACTCGGAACTCACCTCCTCCCATGGACACAGGCAATTTACAACTACTCGTGGAAAAATTACCCGTGAGAGGAACTCCTGCAACAACGGACAATTCTACTTGAGGTAGAAGAGGCAGAGACACCCTTCTGGAGAGGAAAAATGCCGCCTTCACAAGCCGCCAGCTTCAAGGCCACCGGGAGCCACCCAAAGATACGCAGCCCTCCCTGGAGGCGCGGGGCCCTGAGACGGGGAGCGCTCCCGCTGTGGGCATTTTGTGTACCCAGCACAATCGAGACAAGCGGCAAAATATCTGACTTTTCCGGCTACTAAAACATTGGGGAGTATCCCCAGAAACCTGGTTCACAAAGGAACTAAAACCGGCTCTTAAAGGGCCCATGCACAAACTCACACGTTTCAGAAAGCAACCTAAAATCACCAGAAAGAAAGGTGCACAGTGGTTTGGTGAAAAGAGACTCACCTAATACGCCCTGAGTGCATCTCGGTGAGGGGTGAGACCTCTCCAGGGACTGGGACATTGGCGGCGGCCATTGTTGTGGCCTGGTGAGGGCGTGCTGACACAGACGCCATTGGAGTTCTCCCTGAGGCCTGCTAACCCAGAGTCTGCCCCACCCGCTAGAGCACTGAGTTAATCCAGCTCAGCCAGGGCAGGCAGCCCACCCTAGAGACTGGCCCCACCCAACAACAGGCCCTCGGGCAACTTGTGGGCCTAGATAGATTGGTGACTGGATTCTCTGCAGCCTGGCAACTGAGCCGACTTTAGCGGGGCAGGGTGTGCACAAGGAGTGGGTAGAGAGTGTGGGGCGGTGGTGGAGTGTGTGGGGTTCCCGCCGTGGAGAGACTGGGTCCGCTTCGGGAGGTCGGGGCGTACACAGGGGGGAGGACTGTGTTGACTGTGTGTGTGGACCTGTGGGCAGCAGGGCTTGTCAGCTGCAGAAGACTTGTGCTTCTCAAAGACCCACATAGGGGGTTTGCCCCACCTTCCAAAGCCTGAAACAATTGGGTGCTCCTGTGCCTGAGGCCAGCCCCACACAGCTGCAATCCTCAGAGAGCTGACAAGAGACCTAATAGGCTAGAGGCTTAGAGCAATTGTAAGGCCCTGAGCATAAGAACCTGCCATGCTGGGAGCCTACACACTTAAAAGAAATACTGCAACACAAATGTGGTATTAGAACTTGCAGCCAACTGTGCTGGGTCACCCAACATCTGATAGAGAGACTGAAGGGCCCACAACAACTACAAGCAGCTGAGCATTACAACAGCTGGCCAGGAGCATAACTCGGCCTCCCTGGGCGCCTACAGGGAGAGCAAACAGGCCACAACAGAAGGACACACGTAGCCCATATAGGGGTCTCCCCTGGAACATTGAGAACTGAAGGAAGCACACTGCAGGCCTCCTAAGGCATCACTTACATAAGGTCACCTATCCAAGAGCAGGAGACGTACCTGACCTACCTAATACGTAGACACAAGCACAGGGAAAGAGGCAACATGAGGAGGCAAAAGAATACATTCCAAGTAAGGGAACAGGACAAAACCCCAGAAACGGAACTAAGTGAAACAGAAATGAGCAACCTACCAGACAGAGAGTTCAAACTAAGAGTGTTAAGGATGCTCACTGATCTGGGGAGAAGAATAGATGAACTCAGTGAGAATGTCAACAAAGAAATGGAAGATATAAAAAAGAACCAATCAGAAATGAAGAATACAATACTGGAAATGAAAAATTCACTAGAGGGACTCAAAAGCAGAGTAGAGGATGCAGAAGAACGGATGTGTGAGCTGGACGAAAGACTAGAAGAAATTACCCAAGCTGAACAGGTAAAAGAGAAAAGAATTAAAAAGAGTGAGGACAGTCTAAGGGACCTCTGGGAGAACATCAAGCACACTAACATCCGTGTTATAGGTGTCCCGGAAGGAGAAGAGCGAGACAAGGGGGCACAGAATCTATTTCAAGAAATAATAGATGAAAACCTCCCTAACCTAAGGAAGGAAACAGACATCCAGGTAGAGGAAGCACAGAGAGCCCCAAACAAGATAAACCCAAAGAGGCCCACTCCAAGACATGTCATAATCAAAATGTCCAGAATTAAAGAGAGAATCCTAAAAGCCGCAAGAGAATGTCAAGTTACATACAAAGGAAACCCCATAAGGCTATCAGCTGACTTCTCAGCAGAAACCTTACAGCCTAGAAGAGAATGGCACAATATATTTAAAGTGCTAAAAGGAAAAAACTTACAGCCAAGAATACTCTACCCAGCAAGGTTATCATTCAAAATGGAAGGAGAGATCAAAAATTTCCCAGACAAGCAAAAATTAAAGGAGTTTGTCACCAAGAAACCAGTGCTACAAGAAATGTTAAAGGGACTGATTTAAGGGGAAAAGAGAAGACCACAAATAGGAAAAATTATCTATTTCCATGATAAGAACATAATGAATACAAATGCACAAAAAAGAGGTTAGATATGATATCAAAAACATAAAAGGAGGGAGGAGGGGAGTTAAAGAGTATAGCTTTCAGACAGAGGTCAAACTAAAGTGACCATCAATTCTGTATAGAAGAAGTAAGGAACAGAGAAGGACTACTAAAACATTGACGAAAAAAAAAAAGTTAAAAAATGGCAGTAAGTACATACTTATCAAGAGCTACTTTAAACGTCAATGGACTAAATGCTCCAATTAAAAGGCATAGGGTGGCAGACGGGATGAAAAAACAAGACCCATATATATGCTGCATACAAGAGACACATTTCAGACCTAAAGACACTCACAAACTGAAAGTGAAGGGATGGAAAAAGATTCGCCACGCAAATGGCAATGAAAAGAAAGCTGGGGTAGCAGTACTCATATCAGACAAAATAGACTTTAAAACAAAAACTGTAAAAAGAGACAAAGAAGGGCATTACATAATGATCAAGGGAACAATCCAACAAGAGGATATAACACTTGTAAATATCTACACACCCAATGTAGGTGCACATAAATATATAAAACAATTATTAACAGACATAAAAAGAGAAATAGACAGTAACACAATAATAGTAGGGGACTTTAACACTCCGCTTACACCAATGGATAGATCATTCAAACAGAAGATCAATAAGGAAACATTGGCCTTAAACGACACACTACAACAGATGGACCTAGTAGATATATACAGAGCATTCCATCCAAAAACCGAAGGATACACGTTCTTTTCAAATGCACATGGAACATTCTCCACGACTGATCACATATTAGGCCACAAAACAAGTCTCTATAAATTTAAGAAGATTGAAATAATACCAAGCATCTTTTCTGACCACAAAGGTATGAAACGAGAAATCAACTATAGGAAGAAAATCAGAAAAACCGCAAATATGTGGAGATTAAACAAAATGCTACTGAACAACGACTGGGTTAATGAAGAAATCAAAGAAGAACTCAAAAAATACCTGGAGACAAATGAAAATGAAAATACGACATACCAGAATTTATGGGATACAGCAAAAGCAGTTCTAAGAGGGAAGTTTACAGCGATACAAACCTATCTCAAAAAACAAGAAAAATCTCAAATAAACAATCTAATAATGCACCTAAAGGAACTGGAAAAAGAAGAACAAACAAAGCCCAAATTCAGTAGAAGAAGGGAAATCATAAAAATCAGAGCAGAAATAAATGAAATAGAGACCAAAAAACAATAGAAAAAATTAATAAAACCAAGAGCTGGTTCCTTGAAAAGATAAACAAAATTGACAAACCTGTAGCTAGACTCAGCAAGAAAAAAAGAGAGAAGGCACAAATAAGTAAAATCAGAAATGAAAGAGGAGAGGTTAAAACAGACACCTCAGAAATACAAAAGATTATAAGAGAATACTATGAAAAGCTATATGCCAACCAATTCGACAATCTGGAAGAAACGGATAAATTCTTAGAATCATACAACCTTCCAAAACTGGATCAAGAAGAAGTACAGATTTTGAATAGACCAATCACCAGTAAGGAGATCGAAACAGTAATCACAAACCTCCCCAAAAATAAAAGTCCAGAACCAGACGGCTTCCCTGGTGAATTCTACCAAACATTGAAAGAAGACTTAATACCTATCCTTCTCAAACTCTTCCAAAATATTGAGGAGGGGGGGAAGCTCCCTAACTCATTCTACGAAGCTGACATTACCCTGATACCAAAACCAGACAAGGACAACACAAAAAAAGAAAATTACAGGCCAATATCACTGATGAACATAGATGCAAAAATCCTCAACAAAATACTAGCAAATTGCATACAACAATACGTTAAAAAGATTATACACCATGATCAAGGGGGATTTATTCCAGGGATGCAGGGATGGTTTAACATCCGCAAATCAATCAACGTAATACACCACATTAATAAAATGAAGAATAAAAATCACATGATCATCTCAATAGATGCAGAGAAAGCATTTAACAAGATACAGCATCCATTTATGATAAAAACTCTCAATAAAATGGGGATAGAAGGAAAGTACCTCAACATAATAAAGACCATATATGAGAAACCCACAGCTAATATCATCCTCAATGGTGAAAAACTGAAAGCTATCCCTCTAAGAACAGGAACCAGACAAGGATGCCCACTGTCACCACTCCTATTTAACATAGTACTGGAAGTCCTAGCCAGAGCAATCAGGCAAGAGAAAGAAATAAAAGGGATCCAAATTGGAAAGGAAGAAGTGAAACTGTCACTATTTGCAGATGACATGATTTTATATATAGAAAACCCTAAAGAATCCACCAGAAAACTTTTAGAAATTACAAATGAATTTGGTAAAGTTGCAGGATACAAAATCAACATACAAAAATCAGTTGCATTTCTATACACTAACAACAATGCAGTAGAAATAGAAATTAAGAATACATTCCCATTTACAATTGCAACAAAAAGAATAAAATACCTAGGAATAAACTTAACCAAAGAGGTGAAAGGTCTGTACACTGAAAACTATAAAACATTTCTGAAAGTAATTGAAGAAGACACAAAGAAATGGAAAGATATTCCATGCTCTTGGATTGGAAGAATTAACATAGTTAAGATGTCCTTACTTCCTAAAGTAATCTATAGACTCAATGCAATCCCTATCAAAGTTCCAACAACATTTTTCACAGAAATAGAACAAAGAATCCTAAAATTTATATGGAACAACAAAAGACCCCGAATAGCTAAAGGAATCCTGAGAAAAAAGAACAAAGCTGGAGGTATCGCACTCCCTGATTTCAAAATATACTACAAAGCTATAGTAACCAAAACAGCATGGGACTGGCACAAAAACAGACACACAGATCGATGGAATAGAATCGAAAGCCCAGAAATAAACCCACACGTCTATGGACAGCTAATCTTTGACAAAGGAGCCAAGAACATCCAATGGGGAAAAGAAAGTCTCTTCAACAAATGGTGTTGGGCAAACTGGAGAGCCACATGCAAAAAAATGAAAGTAGACCCTTACCTTACACCATACACAAATATTAACTCCAAATGGATTAAAGACTTGAATGTAAGACCTGAAACTGTGAAACTTCTAGAATTAAACACAGGCAGTACGCTCTTCGACATCGGTCTTAGCAACATCTTTTCAAGCACCATGTCTGACCGGGCAAGAGAAACAATAGAAAAAATAAACAAATGGGACTACATCAAACTAAAAAGCTTCTGCACAGCAAAGGAAACCATCAACAAAACGAAAAGACAACCTAACAATTGGGAGAAGATATTTGCAAACCATACATCTGATAAGGGCTTAACCTCCAAAATATATAAAGAACTCATTCATCTCAACAACAAAAAAACTACGTACCCAATTAAAAAATGGGCAAAAGACCTGGACATTTCTCCAAAGAAGATATTCAGATGGCCAACAGACACATGAAAAGATGTTCAAATTCACTAACTATCAGGGAAATGCAAATCAAAACTACAATCAGATATCACCTCACGCCCGTCAGAATGGCTATAGTTAACCAGACAGGAAACAGCAAGTGTTGGAGAGCATGTGGAGAGAAGGGAACTCTCATACACTGCTGGTGGGAGTGCAAACTGGTGCAGCCATTATGGAAAACAGTATGGAGATTCCTGAAAAAATCAAGGATAGAACTACCATATGATCCAGCTATTCCACTGTTGGGTATTTATCCAAAGAACTTGAAAACACCAATTTGTAAAGGTACATGCACCCCTGTGTTCATTGCAGTGTTATTCACAATAGCCAAGACTTGGAAGCAACCTAAGTGCCCATCAAGGGACGAATGAATAAAGAAGCTGTGGTGTATATACACAATGGAATACTACTCAGCCATAAGAAATGATTAAATCCAGCCATTTGTGACAACATGGATGGACATTGAGGGTATAATGCAAAGTTAAATAAGTCAGAGGGAGAAGGTCAGATACTGTATGATTTCCTTCATTAAGTAGTAGATAATAACAACAATAAACAAACACATAGGGACAGAGATTGGATTGGTGGTTACCAGAGGGGAAGAGGGGAGGGAGGAGGGTGAAAGGGATAATTCGGTACATGTGTGTGGTGATGGGTTGTAACTAGTATTTGGGTGGTGAACATGATGTAATCTATGCAGAAATAGAAGTATAATGATGTACACCTGAAATTTTTACAATGTTACTGCAATAAACAAAAAATTTAAAAAAAAATGTTGCTGATTAAGTATCCTAGCTGTTCCTATGGGTAAGCTGAGGTTCCTGATGATGCTGACACCCAGGAAACAAGCAAAGTGCTTGCTCTAGCTCTCTACAAATCACCAAAGAAATGTCACATGTTAATTTGCAACTAGAGATGGGGCAAATTTCTATAAGGAAAAGAGGCATAATTTTCAAATAGCAAAAAGTTATTAGAGGCCAGGAGTAAAATTTTAAGAATTTAGAAACATGTGAGTGATAGCCTTTTTGAGGCATTCTGCCCTCCTTAAGTTTAGTGTTTAAATAAAACCTTAAATTATGCTTTGCAGATTTTGACAGTGTTAGTTGAGAATTTGGATATTTTCTTCCTGTTTTACTATGCTGGGAAAGGGGCCATGGGCATTTCTCTTTCAGCACCTAAAAACATTTCTATGAAAAATTCATCAACCATTAATTTGTTTCAATGACTCATTTAGCTTTTCAATTCCAAGGCTGTACCTGCTGCCATGTTCTAAAGAAAACACTTTGAGGTGATTTTCCTCTCCCTGCTAAAGGGCAAGCATGATCTGAGCTAACCACTGAAACACTTCATCACAATTTTAAAAGGAATAGAGTGTTCAGAAAGAATACACAGTAGTGAACACATTGAGACACCACCAAAGTCCTCCCTCAGGGGAGAGGGCCTGGGTCACCAGGTAAGTAACCAAGACCAGCAGAGGTGCTAACTAAGCTTGAGGGAAATCAGAATTGACAGTGGAGGAGGGAGATGATGAGTATCAGTTGTAGCCTGAGATCATCTACAGTCGTGGGAGCTGTAATTTTTCCCACTAACCTGCCTTTTCTAAGTTCCCTCCAAGAAGACAGGTCTATAGAATACTGGAAAATCTGCAACCAAAACATATTTGAAGAATTGGTTCTGGCCGGCCCCGTGGCTTAGCGGTTAAGTGCGCACGCTCTGCTGCTGGTGGCCCAGGTTCAGATCCCGGGCGCGCACCGACGCACTGCTTCTCTGGCCATGCTGAGGCTGCGTCCCACATACAGCAACTAGAAGGATGTGTAACTATGACGTACAGCTATCTTCTGGGGCTTTGGGGGAAAAAAAAGGAGGAGGATTGGCAATAGATGTTAGCTCAGAGCCGGTCTTCTTCAGCAAAAAGAGGAGGATTGGCATGGATGTTAGCTCAGGGCTGATCTTCCTCGGGGAAAAAAAAAAAAAGAATTGGTTCTAAGCTGGTGAAGGGTAGAGATTGCAATGCACTGCTCAGATCCCGCTCCAGTGAATTATCTACTGTTCCAGTTGCTGGAACAACTTTGGCAGGCATCCTTTAGCTACTAGACCCCTCAGAGATCACCTCAACTGCAGAGAGCCATCTTCCCCAAAGTCATGATTCTTCGTGGGGAAGCCTACGTCCAATGACTGATTGATGGGGTGGTATAAATGCCTGGCCATTCTGGCCCAACTCAGGAAAACTCTGAAGGACCTTTTTTAGCTCCAGATTTCTCTTTGGGGTTAGCTAAGGCTACTGTCGAGCCTGTAGCTCAAATTCTCCCTCTGTCCACTCCTGCTTCCTTCCTTCTCCTTCTACAGGTATTAATCCCAAGTGTATTTCCTAAAGAAATATTCTATAGTGTTTAATGCCATCTCAGAATCTGTTTCCTAGGGAACCCAACCCATGACAACACAGGCAATGATATAAGAAAGGACCAATGCATTATAGTTCATTAAACAGTCATTCAATTAATACTCATTGAGGGTCTATTATATACCAAGCACTTTTTCTAGGTATCAGGGATGCGTCACTGAACAAGACAGATCAAGTTCCTGCTCTCATGGAGTCTATATTTTAGTGAATGGACAGAGGTAATGGACAAATGAACAAATTAATAAACAACAATATTTCAAACAGTGACAAATATTTTGAGAAAAAAAGGTAAAGTGGCATGATATAAACTGAATTGGAGGTACGGCTAGTTTAGATTGTGTTGTCACAAATGGCCTCAATGAGAAAGTGACATATGAGCCTGACTGCCATACAAACATACAGTAAGCGCATTCCAGGCAAAGGGAACGACAAGTGGAAAGGTCTTACTGTGCAAACGAACTAGGCATGTTCTTGAAAATGAAAGATCAATGTGGCTGGACATAACGGGAAAGTAACAAGAAACAAAGGTGGAGAGGTGGGCAGGGGCCAAATTATGGTAAGGAGTTTGTGTTTCATTCTATCTATATTCAGAAATTATTAGAGTGTTTCAAGCAAGGCAATGATATTATCTGATTTATATGTTTAAAAAGTAACTCTAGCCACGGTGAAGAGAAAAAATTATAAAAGAAGAATGAAAATGGGAAAATCAATAAAAAGTCTAGTGCAGAAGTCCAGAGTTAGGGAGAATGGTAGCTTGGATTCGGTGGCAAGAATGGAGGTGAAGAAAGCTACATAGATTCTAGATATATTTTAGAGCTACAGCAACAAAGCTTGCTGATGAATTCGATACAAGGGGTAAGGGAGGGAGGCCTTAGAGAGGATTCCTGAGTTTTGACTTGAGACTCTGAATTATAGTTCATTGGTTTTTTCCTCCACTCGAACACATATTGAGCACCTTCTATGTATCAAACACTATGCTGAATGCTGAAGAGGTCAAACTGATGAATCACGTGTGGCCCCCAAATTCAAAGAGTTCAGAAATAAGATATAGGATACATGTATATATGGCTATAAAGTAAGGGAGGAAGTGGTAAATGCCAAAGAAATACATTTTTTATTGTTCTCTACTTGCGTTATGCATATTAATCTTTTTCCTCTAACACATATGTGCACTTACTATGGAGCTAGGCAATTATTTTGTGCTAAAGAAATACATATTAGCTGCTGGTTAATCCAGAAACTCTCCCCAGAATATTTATAAGTGCCCCACTATTTAAAAAATTGAAGTAATTAACTATTTTGTATTTGCCATGAAATGGTTTAAGAATCTCAGTGCCAAATTTGTGTTCTGTCTAAAAGTGGGGGAAATGGATTGTTTTGTCTTGACCAAGGAGAGTCTATTCAGAAAAATCAGTGCCACTAGTTCAAACAGTTTATTATTGACCATAGCAGAGACTAGTTCTTCTCCAATATCCTTTCTCAACGTCCTTCTTAGAAATATAACCTCTAGGTTTTAGCTGGAGACATGGCCATCATGAAGAAAGACTATATTTTCTAGACCCCCTTGCAGCTAAGTGTGGCCTCACAACTAAGTGCTGGCCAAAAGGATGAGAATAAAAATGTCCTCCTACCACTTCTTTCCAGCTGGCTACACAGTGTCCATGATGCCTACAGCTGGAACAACCCTTTTGCACTATGAGGTAGAGGTCAAGTGCTGAGAATGTCAGAGGCAAAACACAGAAAGAGACTATTTCCTGGATGATCACAGAGCTGCCAGAATGCTTATCATTTCATCTAATTTACACAATAAAGAAACAAAAATTTTATCATGTTTAAATTATTTGGGGTTTCCTGTATCTTGCAGCAAATTCCAATCACGATACAGTGAACATATACCATTTCAGTCAAAACAAATTAAGTGGCTTGTGTGTTAAAATTTTATAGCTTAAGACTGAAAATAGATGAATGTCTATAGAAAAGAAAGCAAATTGAAAGGGAATGGTCTTTTTAACATTTCTATTATAATCAAAATTCCCATGGTTTTTCCCAGAAATCCTGAACATACCAAAAGTTATCTCATCTGTTGAATCTTATTAAGAAAAATGAAGAAAATTCCTATTGCCTCCCCCAAAAGGCATCAGAGTGTGGAGTTAAAAGAACAGGTGACAAGAATGGGACCATGATGAGCTACATGGACCTTCTCCCTAGAGAAACAACCATAACTAGTAAAAATTAAGAAAGGACAACCATTTAATATCTTTGGAAATTGTCCTAAAGCCATTTAGTAAAAAGATAAACATGTATTCAAAAAAATCTAGTAAAACTCAATAAAAACAGTGAGAGTTTGTGGCATTTGAGCCATGACCCACTCTCTCTTCTCCCTCCCCCACACCCAACACAGTGGAAGTCCACTCCTGGTGAATGCAGCAAAGAACACAGCAATCTCTCTCCTCCCCCCAGCTTCTAGTCTAGGGCTACAGTTTCCCCACAGGAGTTGCACTATTCCTGCATTTCTCATCGCCCCCCAATCCCAGCTCTATGTTGCAGGAGCACTTTTCTAGGCAAGGGCAGCTGAGAGATCTGGGATTCCCTTCCTCCAATCAGCCCACACCTAAAAGATGGAAGCTCTACCCCAGACATGGCAGGCAGAGAACACTGGGCCCCAATTGCCCTCACCCAGCTTGCTCACAAGGCCATACAAGGAGAGGCAGGCCAAGACGACCAGAGGCTACCACTCTTGTCCAGTGCCCTACTCATAAAGCAAGAGTATCACTCCAAGGGAAGTGGGTTACTATCCCAACCCTCAGCTCCAGAACATTGGCACAGAAGTTTTTCCCAGGGGGAGAGGGAGGCCTTAAGAGGCCTATATAGCTCTCCCCAGGGGAGGGCTCTATTTGTAATAAAGCATGGAGAAATTCAAGCCTAAGTGTGCTGTCAAAAACAAGGAATATTACTGCCATGGCAATTAAGAGGAGGCTAGTAGTCACACAAGAGCAACGAGTTAAACCATAGACTAGATAATAGTTTAACAGAATAAACCAAGGAAAGACAGAGCTAAGAAGAGTCCTACTAGGGTCAGAACAATCTTCAAAAATACCTCCAAGACTATCTCTGCAAATGGACCCAAATTTAATTGGATCAGACGAAGCAATATATGCTGCAAATTATCCACATGCAAATTTATCAAAAATAGTACTGTAGTCAGCTGCCATTAGTTGAGGATAACATCTGAGTGTGATACCACCAGAGACAGTCAGTTTAACATAGATCAAGGAACACAACATACCAAAACTTATGGGATGTGGAGAAAGTAGCGCTCAGAGGAAAATTTACACCTGTAAATGCCTTCATAAAAATAGAAATAAATCCCAATCAATAACCCAACTTTACACTTTAAGGAACTAGAAAAATGAGAGCATGCTAAACCCAAAGCTAGCAGAATAAAAGAAATAATAAAAATTAGAGCAGAGGTAAACAAAATAGAGACTAGAAAACCAATAGAAAAAACAATTGATGGAACCGTAAGTTGATTCTTTGAAAAGATTAACAAAATTGACAAACTTTTAGCTAGACCTACAGAGAAAAACAAAGAGGAGACACAAATAACTAAAATCAGAAATGAAATTGGGAACATTACTATTGATCTTACAGAGATAAAAAGAATTATAAGAGGGGTCCGGCCTCGTGGCATAGCAGTTAAGCGTGTGCGCTCTGCTGCTGGTGGCCCGGGTTCGGATCCTGGGTGCACACTGATGCACTGCTTGTCAGGTCATGCTGTGGCGGCGTCCCACATAAAGTGGAGGAAGATTGGCACGGATGTTAGCTAAGGGCCAGTCTTCCTCAGCAAAAAGAGGAGGATTGGCATGGATGTTAGCTCAGGGCTGATCTTCCTCACAAAAAAAGAAAAAAGAATTATAAGAGAATACTATGAACAAGTGTACACTAACAAATTATATAACCTAGAAAAAATGGACAAATTCCTTCAAACACAAAAATTACCTAAACTAACTCAAGAAGAAATAAAAAATCTCAACAGACCTATAATAAGAGATTGAATCAGTAACCAAAAACCTCCCAAAAAAGAAAAGCTCTGGACCCGATGGAGTCATAGGTGAATTCTACCAAATATTTAAAGAATAATTAATACCATTCTTTCTCAAACTCTTGCAAAAAATAAAGAGGAGGGAATACTTTGTAACTCATTCTATGAGGCCAACATTACTCTGATACAAAAGACAGATAAAAACATCACAAGAAAAAAATCACAGATCCATATAAATATAGATTCATACAAATATAGATTCAAAAATCCTCAACAAAAGATTAGTAAGTTGAATCCAACAACATATTAAAAGGATTATTCACCATGACCAAGTGAGATTTATCCCAGGAATGCAAGAGTGGTTCAACATAAGAAAATTTAATGGTCAACTGCTTTTCAACAGGGGTGCCAGACTACTCAATGGGGAAAAAACAGTCTTTTCAACAAATAGTGCTGGGAAAGCTAGATATTCACAGGCAAGGGAATGAAATTGGACTTTATACCATACACAAAAATTAACTCAAAATAGATCAAAGACCTAAACTTAAGAGCTAAAAGCATAAAACTCTTAAAAGAAAACACTAGAGAAAGTCTTCATGACATTGAATTTGGGAATAATTTCAAGGATATAACAGCAAAAGCACAGGCAACAAAAGAAAAAAGTAGATAAACTGGACTTGATCAAAATTAAAATCTTTGTCCATGAAAGAATACTATCAACAGAATGAAAAGACAAACTACCGAATGGGAGAAAATAATTGTAAATCATACATTTGACAAAGGATTAATGTCCAGAATATATAGAACTCCTAACACTCAACAACAAAAAAAAACACCTGATTCAAAAATGGCCAAAGTACATAGACATTTCTCCAAAGAAAATATATGAATGGTCAATAAGCACATGAAAAGATGCTCAACATCATTATTCATCAGGAAAATGGAAATTAAAATCACAAGATACCACTTTACCTCTCCTAGGATAGCTATAATTTTAAAAAATGGAAAATAGGTTTTGGCAAGGGTGTGTAGAAATTGTAATCCTTATAGCATTGCTAGTGGGAATGTAAAATTCAGCCACTGTGAAAAACAGTTTGGCAGTTTCTCAAAAAGTTAAACACAGAACTATCATATGACCCAAGAATTGTTACTCCTAGGTATATATCCAAAAGAATTGAAAGCAGGGACCTGAGCAGATATTTGCACACCAATGTTCATAGAAGCATTATTCACAATAGCCAAAAGGTGGAAATAATCCAAGTGTCCATTGACAAATTAAGGGATAAACAAAATGTGATACATACATACAATGGAACATTATTCAGCCATAAAAAGGAATGAAATTTTAATATATGCTACAAAATATACGGATCTTGAAATTATTATGCTTAGTGAAATAAATGAGACACAAAAGGACAAAATTTTGTCATTCTATTTATATGAAGTACCTAGAATAGGCAAATTCATAGGGACAGAAAATAGAATAGAGGTTACCAGGGACAACAGGGAGGGGAAAAGGAGAGTTATTGTTTAATGAGTACAGAGGTTTTGTTAGGGATGATGAAAAAGCTCTGAGTATATATAGTGGTGATGATTATACAACATTATGAACATATTTAATGCCACTGAATCGTAAACTTACAAATGGTTAAAATGATAAATATTATGTATAATTTACCACAACAAAAAAGAAGTTTGGATTTGAATTCTGGCTCCACCACTAAATGTATGAATTTGATCAAGTCATTCAATCTTTTAGCACCTCTTATAAAAGTATTGAGGTAGTTAAGTTCTCTAAACCTCAATTTCTTCATCTATAAAATGGGGAATATTGATAGTACCTATTCTTCAGTGCATAATTGTGAAGATTAAATGGACTACACGTAAGGAACTTCACAGAATATCTGGCACAGAGCAAGTCCTCAATAAAAGTTAAGTATTACTATTAAGGAATATAATTTCTTACTCTAAGAGATAATGCATTCATAATTAAAGGGTCAGCAAATGAATGCTGTCTCAGCATAGATCCTTCTATGAAATACTATATAGCAGGGATCAGTAAAGTTTTTCTATAAAAAGCCAGAAAGTAACTATATTAAGCTTTGAAGACCATACACTCTGTTGCAATTACTTGACCCTGCTGTTACAGCATGAAAATAGCCATAGAAAATACATTAAAAAATGAGTGTGACTGTGTTCCAATAAAACTTCATTCACAAAAACAGGTGGTGGCCAGACTTGGCTCACAGACCATAGTTTGCAGACTCAGTGCTAGACAGTTGGCTTGCATAAACTACTAACACATTTGAATAAATTCAGACATACTTTTGCTTCCTTCTGAATGCATTGCTTTGAAGAATACTGAACCTCTACTTCTCTTAAAACAAATGATTAACTTTGACTAGGGAATTTATTAATTGCTCTTTCCTTGCTAAACACATTAGCTGATGCTGATGTTGAAACTTTACCAGATGGGCCCAAAGGGCCAAAAGAGAATTTTGAAACCTACACCTAGATCACTTTGTGACATTTTGTTGGGTTCTGCCTACGTATTAAAATAATATTTACTTTCCTCTTTCACTGTACTGCTATGGAAATTAATATCTACAAAATATTTGAAAGTTATAAGGGTTAAGTGTCATTATATAGTTCTGCATCCAAGACCTCTTTGTTAATTATGCATTTTTCTCAGTGCATATTTAGGTAAAATACAATAAATGTGATCTTATTTATCCTTTGTTGTATCAGTGCATTCATATTTAATATGGCCATAGGAACCAAAATGAAAACCTAAAGTCCCCTACAATTTTACAGGCAGTCAAGTAAGGGCTTGGTCTTGGCCCGAAAGTACCAAAGGTAGTCACCAAAACGTATCACTTCAGCAAAGGGGGTGACTGTCTACAGTTTTACTAAAGGATTCCTCTTAGAATTTTCCCTCTAAACCAGATCTCAAACATTCTCCTTCATCCAACACACTCTACTCAGGCACTCTGCACTATATTTTTAAACACGAAAAGCTTCATGGGCCTGACCTGATTGAATTACAATCAGAATCCCCATGGTATTTCTCCGAAATCCAGCACACCAAAAGTTACTTCACCTGCTATTTCTCATTAAGAAGAAAACAGATAACCTGCACTGTTCACACTGCTAAAGAAAGATAGCCTCTCCCAGAACCTAGCACTTTTCTCCTCCACAGCCCCCTTGGCATTTGTGACTGTAGTTTGAAATAAAGTTTAAACTCTATAACAATAAATTGAGAAGCTGTCCAGATTTGTGTTTGTTGATCTGCTCCACCTTAAGTGTTCAATGGACAAAAATTCAAACTTATGAAAACAACTTAATTGAGAGTTTGCTTTATTTTAAAAAGGATTAATCACAGGATTTTTATAATAGCTTCATTATTAGCACAAGTTAACAATAATTCCATTGACAAAAATAGATATTCACTAGTTAACTTCTCAGGAACATGTCAATCAAAATGCATCTGGAATTGAGATACATCATACATTGTACAAAAAAGTAAGAGATTGGCTAGGACTGAGAAGATTCTGGGTATTCTCATGGTATTTCCTGCAGCAGGCTTTGACTTCTTTACAAAATCATTTTAATTTCTGTTTAAAGCATCCCTGAAATGGTGTTTAGCTTTAAGTGGTCATTGAAACTTTGTAAAGTAGAACTTGCAAGCCTACAGAGAAATATCACCATACTTGTGTGGGGATGTGCTCTTGTCTATTGACAGAGCACAGCCAATAATTTTTTTAAAAAATATTAAGTGTGTACGTGTATCTTTTCCTCCTATTAGACAATAATGTCCCAAACAATGACAATCTTGTCTCCTGCATCTTTTAGTCAGCAATCACCCCTCTATGAACAGTCTCTATTCAAAGACTTGATCATGGAGGATACTCAGTCAAATAGGGAACAGTAAACTCAGCATTTAGGTAGTTCCTGACACCAAAATGGAGCCCTTAGACTTAACATGATCCTCAAGTGGTAAAGAGAACTGAGCAAGAACAAAAACTTTTGGTTTTAGAACATTGTTCTGTTTCCTCATTGTACGTATGACCTTGGAAAATGTACTGAAGCTCTCTGAATTCCAGATTCCTCATCTGTATAATCAGGATAATACATGCCACCTACCTCTCAGAGTAGTTATAAGGTAAGCACTGACCCAGATGGGTCCCAATAAACAGTAGTTATTCTTATTCAAATGTTTTGGAAATAGTTTCAACCAAAAGAGAGAGAGAACAGAATTTCCAAGTAATCCCGCAAAATCCCGCTAATCAGAACCTTTCATGCTTTCCTTCTTCCCACACCCCAGCATTCAGGTTAATAGAGGTTTCCTTATCACAGGTGCAAAGAAAGAGTGAAAGTATTTCAGAAGTAGCTGGCTTCTCTCAACTGACTCATGTAAAAATGGAATATCATTTCCAGCAGCTGTTATAATTCCACCTCCCCTATTTTCCAAACCTTAGTTTGCAACCAGTGATAAAAAACACAGTCATCTCTCCCTTAAAGCAGCTCTTTGTGGATTCTTCACTTATTTCTCATGTATTCAGGAGAGGCTGAGCCAATCAGATATTAGTTGGGCTCCAGGCTACTTCTTCCCTGACCTGCTCTTGGCTCCCTTAGCTTCCAGACTAGACGTTAGGCAGAGAAACAAAAGGTGTGAACTCCAAATAGAAAAAGATGGACTGTTACTTAACAGCTCCACGTAAAGGTTTATAGTTAGGGTGAAGCTTCAATAAAATGGAGTCTGCTTTTAGAGATTAATTTCTCTTTATCATCCTTGACCCATTAGTGTAGCTAGTCAAAAAATGATGACACATCTCCTCCTCCTTTCTAACATGAGTCTAGAGGGACATAATATTTAGCCATGCATATGAGACATGAAGAAAATATCTGACATAAAACTGAGGGTGGAGTGGGGAAGGAGCTGGCTTGACTCTTAATCAAATAGAATTATTGAAGTTTCCTCAACCAAGAAACTATTGTACACTTCCAAGAGTGATTTCTTAAATCGTTTAAAATCTCACTAGGTTCTAGTCTGACACACAGGATACCATCTCTTCCTAGGCATTTCATCAGTGTTCTTCTATCTGTCATGGGACACTGAAATTTGACAAATTATAAATTGAAGGAATATTTGATACTACCAGAAGAGACAGCAGATGAAATAGCATCTCTAACTTCAACTCTGTCTCAGCATTATCTTGAAGAACATATTTCAAGAGATTTTACTGGAGTTTTCTCTCCTTATAGAAACAAAAGTTCTTTATTTAACAAAACTATGCTTCCCAAGGTAGTGATAAAACCTTTTGCCTGAGTCTGAAGGGGCCAAAAAGGAAAATGCCTAAAAGTAATTATGGGCTACACCAAGGTCCACCCTTTGATTTCACAAACTTCACATTCTGTTCTATTTTCTGTTATACAAGATTCTGTCACTTTATAATTCCATCTCCCTCCATTTTAGAGTTAATTGCCCAGGGAAATGCTGAGATACCAGAAAGCTCAGTCAACCAGCCAAGAGAATAAGATAGTTGTTCTCCCTTCTCCTGGTGGAGGGATGTGGGATTTTAGTGCTCTTACAGGTCTAAAGATCAAGTTTCTTGGGTTTTCTGGGTTAAGTCACAAGGCAAAGGGTAGAACACACAAGAGAGGCCAGCTGAAAGGAGAGCATTAGCCATCAACCACAGAAAAGAGGTTTTCTGAGTAGTGATCCAATGCTCAAATAAGACAGATCTGAGACTTAACAAGAACTCAATAAATGGTGTACGTGTGTACAGAAGAGACCACTTTCTTGTAGAACTTTAAAGACTTAAAGGAATACAGCTAATAATAGCTAAGAAAAGATATCTATGAAGACTTCCCTGATAACTATCTGTCAGAAAGTCTTATTTCCCCCAAGCATATTGTAGTCATAGTAAAACACTCATAAGGAATTTTGCTTCATTAAATAGGAGCTATTTATTAAAATCCTCCCTTACAATGAGCCAAAATCTGCTTTCCTTGTAACTTTTATATATTAGCTCTAGCTCAGCCCTTCAGTCCAAAAGAGAGCAAGCCTAGTCCCACTTCCTCATGACAATCATTTGACGCTCAAATATTTGAAGACACTTATCTCATCTCCATAAGTCTTCTCTCTGTAGGTGAAACAAACTTAATTCTTTCAACTATTTTTTTGTATGATACCATATGGTTTCTACAAATCATATTTTGATTTTTTCCCATAAGAAATTCTTTAAAAATTAAGGTTCATGTTATATAAGGGTTTCAAGTTAACAAAAATATTATTTTAATTTAAAAAGGACGTGTAGACATTTTTATTTCTGCCTCAAATCTTATGAATCATATGACTTGTAACTCTCTTCTACTACCTGGTGGGGGAATATTGTTAGAAAATAATAGAGTTAGTTACTAAAAAGTAAATGAAATATTGAAACAATAAAAACTACTGCATTGTTGAAAAAAATCTACAGTCTCAGGGCAACAGCTTTCTGATATCAACTAAGCTCACCACAAGTCAATGCCCTAAACTTCCAGTATTAAAGATCAGTTCGTTTTCAAACTTATTTTAAAAAAAGACAATCTTTTCTTCAAACAAAGGCAATAATAATGCTATAGTTAAGAGTACAGCCTGGGCTCAAATCCCAGTTCTACCACTTACTATTTATTTAGCCTTGAGTAAGTTACTTAACTTGTCTGTACTTTAACTTCTGTAAAATGAAGATCATGTCTACTTCACAGGTTATTTTGAGGATTAAATGAAATAATATGTAGTGTTGAGAACAACAGCTGGCACAAAGTAATTACTGTGTGTTTGCTATTATAATAATTCCAACAAAATTTTACCAGGAAGCTAAATGCATGCATAAAAGATATAAAAGTAGCCCTTCTCTATTTGAATAAAACATACTATAGTCCTAACTATACCACAACCCACCCTATGCCTTATTCCATTCAGGCTCAGAGCAGCACAACTTGAAATCGACACTAAATGATTTCACCTCTTGGATTTGAAGAACAGTGTCATCAGAAACTCCAAGTTAAACGTAAATTATCTACTACTAATACCCTAGAATGAGTTAATTCATCTTGGAAGGTCAGTCACCTTGGAAGGGACAGAGCAGGACCCTCTGAAAAGAAGACACAGAACAAGGAGGTTTTTTTTTTAAATAAGGGAGAAAGGAAGAATACATCTGGAGCATGGCCAACCAGAGAGACAGAACAGGCCTGGGGAGAAGCACTGTGGGGAAATAATGCTGCAGCTGATGATGGTTATAGCTAACGAACATTGAGGATTTACAATGTGCTAAGCAAAAGTACCTTCTATATATTAACTTGTCAAGCCTCATAAACCTATGGAGTAGAGGCTGTTATCATCCCTTATCACCCCCATTTTACAGATGTAGATAACAAGCACAGGGAGTTTAAATAACTGGCTCAAAGTTACATAGTTATTAAATGGCTGAGCTGAAATTCAAACCCAGACACCTCCAGTCATGCATCAGCCCGATATTAATGGATGTCCTAAAGGAAAGCAAAGCAAGAAGAGACACAAATCACTAACACTCAATTGTGCCCAGTACCACCCTGATCTTGTGCAACAAAATCATCATAAGATTGTGAACTCTGGAGCCAGCCAGATGTATGTTCAAATCCTTGTTCCATCTCTTACAAGCTGAGTGGTCTTGAGCAAGACACTGAATATCTCTGAGCCTCAAATTATTCAATGTTGTCCTGAGGAGTAGAGATCATGTGAGCAAATCTCCTACCACCTTTGCATACAGCAAGCTTTCAGCCAGCAATATCATTATTGTCGATGCTCTTGATATTTTCAAAATATGGTATCCATTACTTCTGCCCCCCATCCCGGTTTAGAAATAAACATCATTCCCATAGCATATAAGAGGACACAGAGTAAGTAATTTACACAGAACTGACAGCAGGTCAGCTCAAGGCAGGAGCTCAAATTCAAAATTTCCCAGTGTCCAGCCCAATCTTTTGCAACTTTCAGCCTCATCTGCCAAATTCTTAAATTGTTCCTCTTCTTCTCAAGTCTGCCTTTCTCATCCAAGGAAGAAAGTGAGCACTTGTAACCAATGTCAGATGAAAACTAGACAGATTTCCTGAGTGACAGGATGATCCTCCTGCATTTTCTGGGGGAGATTGGTTCCTGCCAACCAACTGGCAGAGAAAAAGGTGACAGCAAGCCACATAAGTGCAAGTATCAGTGGGTGGAGAAATGTCAGAAACAAAGAAAACTCTTTAAAATATTAAATGCAAACTCATTTACTGGTGCCTGCAGATAAGATGGAAGAGTTTACCATCGACAGGGACTGTGACAGTGATGAATGAAACCATTCTGGAACTGTGAAGGAAAGTGGCCAGAGAGAAGGGGGGCAGGCATTTGAGGGGGAGCAGGAGGATGTTGTGGGCAGGGGAACAGGAAGAGAATGAGAACTTGTTACGTGTGGGCTGAGGCATTTTCAGTGGCAGAACAAAAAAAAAATAGAAATAATGTTGCTGCTGGTACTTAAAAAGCCCAGGCAGGCATCAATTCCCACCCACCCCTAGTCCCCCACACTCTAAAATCAGGGAAGCTATGACTTCTAACGAAGAATGAGGGGGAAGGGAGAAATGGGTAAGATGCATTTTGACAAATGAAATTAAACAGGGTCGGTTATCAAATCCCAAAAGGAGGAAAAGGATCCCGTGGCAGAGCCAGTATAATGGATGATGTAATCAGTGAACGCACAAAGGGCTATCCCTCAGCACTTAGGAGGGACTATTATTGAAGGACTAGGGAAGTTTGAAAGTCATTGTTCCAAGTTCTTTTCACTCCCCAGTTAAAAGACGACATGCTGCCAGAAATAAAGCAAGCCTGAGTCATAGTTGGAATTGAAAGAAAGTGTCGAAAATGGAAGGTGAGTTATGGAAATGGGTTTGTTTCTCATAAATGAAAATAAAAAATTTTGGCTCACTGCAATTCTCTAAAAGCTACTGGGAAGACAGAGAACTTTGCACGCTTCATTTTCAAGTACTTGGCTATTTTAGTGAATATAAGCATGTGTTTTAGGTTGACTTTCTCCTTTATCCCTCAACATAGCTTTGGTATTTGTGTTTCTCAAGCAAAGCTACATTACGTCCTGTGAAATCCTTTCATTCACTCTGCAAGCATTTACCATGCTCCTATTGAGTGACAAGCATGGTGTCAGATGCTACAGGATTGGAGAGTGTGTAAAGAAGAAGAAGACATAGCCCCTGCCCTCAAGGAATTTAGAGACTAGTTGAGGAGATAATATCAACAGGCATACGGAGCAGGTAAATCCCAACTCAAGAGTGAAGTCACCACCAATTCAAAGGCAAGTTGATAACACACAAGAGGCCCCAAGGCTGAATGGTAAATGAAAGGGACAACAGGAAATGAAGGCAACTCCAAAAACCAAGAAAATCTTCATTGGCTGAAGTGGTCCTGGAACACATATGAAAGGAGATGAGCCTTGAGTAATGGGTCAGATTTGTACAGGGAGGGACAAAGGAGAAAGACCATTCCAGAATGCGACGATTCTTCTACCACAAGTTTCTCTTCTTTTACCCAAAAATCCCTAGCTTGACAAACGAAAAAATCCAAAAGACCAAGTTTTCTAGACCTTTCAAAATTCCTTTTAGTAGCCTTATGGTCTACCTTTTTTTGCCTTTTAAATTCAAAACGCCATTTCTTGGCTTTTAATCTTTTCCTATTTGAAGGTCCTCAAAGCTGAGCATGCATCTGAATTACCTGGGCACCTTATTAAACAGGCAGATACCTGGTCTCTGATTCAGCCTATCTAGGGCAGGACTCTAAACCTGCATTTTTAACCAGATTCCGCTCCAGGTGAAGTCTGTTACAGGTGGTCAAAGACAGCCATGCTTTGACAAACACTAGCACTACCCCAACCAAAAATGTACCCCCTAACATAAGCCTCTTGATAGTGCTAAGCCAGAAAGAACTTGGAGAATAAAAATACAGATATTTCAGATGTGATTCCACATCCTCCTCACCACCACCCCCAACCTCCAGCTGTTTTATTCCATGGGATACAGAAAAACTGAGTCACAAAAACTAAAAAACAGAAAAAAAATGAAAAACAATACATGCACATAAATACACACTCACAAAATAAAGAAGAACATCAAACTGATATTGAAAAATTGGCCCAGGTTTAACTCAAAACCCACAAAGTTCACATAGGTTCAAAGTCTAACAGAAAAATGTACCCTCCTGTCCCAGCTGGGCTAGCTGTCTTGGCCTGAGCAGTGACCTTAGGGCTATCACTCTGGTAGCAACTAATAAAAGAAAAATATAGTTCTAAGTCTTCAAAACCCAATGCCCCATATCTTGAATAGCAGAAGCCACGAATCCATTTCTACTTCCCCTAAGGTTAGAGAAAATAGCTCAGTACTTAACCCATACTTCCTAGGCTGCCCAAATAATCCTCCTAAAGCACAGCTCTGAGCAAGGTATTGACTACTCCAAAAGCTGCCACTGACAGCCTATTGTCTACTCTATAGAATAAAACGCCGATCTCTTAATCTGACAGTCAAATGCCTCCTTTATCTGACTCCAAATCTGTAAAATCTTATCTACTGTTATTTTCACATCCTATATTCCTATAACACCAGACTATTCCCATTGTGCAGACCTATGCTTGACATTTCCACATCTGTCGGCATTGAACATGCTAGTCTCTCTACCCAGAATGCCCACAATTCCTGCCCTTTCCCCTTGCCTTCAGATGCCTCCAAGGAGACTTCCCCAGCCACTAGCCAAAAGTCATCTCCCTCTCACTGGTGTTTCTACCACGTTTGGTAGCTCCTTTATGGCACTTAGTGCATTCAGCCTGCTGTATACATGATCTTGTATATATCTTGTCTCTCTTATTAAATTTTAAGCCCCTTGAAGGTAGGTGCCATGTCTTATCCCCCACAGCACTTGATGCAGCAACTTACTAGATTAGTGAATTATTTTATGCTAGTACAGAAGGTGTTAAACACAGATTGCTATAATAACTGATAGATGGTCTGAGAAAATCTTTTCCATCAGTAGAACTAGTATTTCTCCAATAAGGGCAGACTGGATCTTGTTACTTAAAGCACATTTTCCTATAGACACTATAAGATGTGATTCCTTCATTTTTTTAATTTTTCCAATGATAAGAATCATTTGAAACTTCTGAGAAATGATAGTGTGATGAAAGCAGCCAAGTTTGATGGTCCAAGCTATTTTCCATCCATCTTTCGCTTCCTTTGCACTAGCTTTTAAGTCTTAGACTTAGTTAAGATAGCACTCTGGGATTTGAGGCACAGGACAACCAATCTTGGTTGAACCATATTAAAGTGTTGCCCTCAACTCTGGTTTAGGCATAATGCAAAAAGAGAAACCCCCCCCCTAAATCAGCAGGATTGGCCAGAATCCCCTCAGAGCCACTCCCATGTTATAGAGCCCTCTGGGAAAACCAAGACAAGTTGAAGACACAGTCTCTCTCCTCAAGGAGCTCTCTAGCTAGAGCTCCAGAATCAACACGCCCACATTTTATTTTTTCAAGAGACAAATTAACTGAGTGTTGACAGATCACTATTATGATCAGTGGGCACTGGGTTCAGGGTTGACTCTAAACACAGGCTTAATGGACAGCTGCCTAAACTATGCGGTACAAGGCCCAAGGAAAATATGTCCTTACATCAGCCTGCCTTAGTACCTTAAATTCCATTGTTCACTAAAGGTAAGCCACTAAGGACACCCATTTAAAATGCAAACATTTCCTAGAGCTAGGAGTTTGAAGAATAATTGCATGGACAACTTTTCACAAATACATAAGCCAGTGAGAAAGCAGCCATCTGCTGAACAGGAAAGAAGCCCAAACCATGGCTGCTTTTGACAGGTAGTTAAGACCACTGCCTTGGCCCTCTCTATATAACTCACCACCTGAAATATTTTGAGTGTCTTTAGCCCCATCTTCAAGAAGTCTCAATCTAGTGGGGAAGACAGATATGCAAATAAATAATTTCAATATAATGGGGTAAGTGATGAGACAGAGGTATGCACAGGTGCCGTGGACCTCAGAGGAGAAACGCAAATATGGCCCCATCTGAAGGGGTTGGAGAATGCTTCTTAGAGGATGTGATATCTGAGCTGTGTCTTGAAGTATGAACAGGAATTAGCAAAGAAAGGTGGAAACAGTGTTCCAGGCAGAATGATTTGCATGGGCAAGGACATGGAGCAGCCTTTTGTATGTTAAAGTGTATAGTAGGGGAGCAGAAATAGAAAGATCTGTAAGCCATTCAATATTACTGTAGCATCAAGGGTGAGGCAGAAAGTAGGAAGAGGTTAGAAGGATCACAGCAAGAAACAGATTGTGAAGGGCCTTGTACATCATGTCAGGGGGTTTGGACTTGATGCTCAGCTTCATAGGAAACATTGAAGGGTTTTAAGCAGGGGAATGAGATAATCAGATTTATGTTTAGGAAAAGCAATGGTGGCTGTGTGGAGAATGGATTGAAGAGAGGCAGGACTAGAGGTAGGGAGCACAATTAACAGGCTGGCTCAATAAACCCAGACACGTCCCCTTTGCCTTTCTCCTCTTCCCCTCGCTCCTTGCACACTTCCCTTCTTCCTCTTCTCTCTCTTGCCTTGAAGCCAGTCATTGCCTCAGACTTGCCCCTGGTCCTTGGTGGAACTGCAGGTGGCTCTTCAGGCTGGAGGGAGAAGTTCCCAACACTGGATTTTTTTCTTCATGTAAAATATTCAACCAACTTGGCACCTAGAAGCCACCCACAGTGATGACTACAGGGAGGGCTACAGAGGGAACAGCAAAATTACCTACTATTAGGATGTGGCTCTTACTTAAAAATCTCCTAAAGATCCTCCTTGGATGCCTCCTTTATTCAGTGCAGCAAAAATAATTTGAGTTCAAATAACCTATTTATTCTAGCTATTTGACTAGAGCGATTGAGGACCTTAGAACTGAGGTAAGTCCATGCTCTTTGCTCATTTATCACAGAAGCCCTATTTTCATTTCCCCCTCTATTTTGCAAAGCCCTGGTAAACACTTGATTTTTCCTTAATAATTTCTTATTATCTCCATTTTTGCTCCAGCAAGCTACCTGCAAGCAGCTCACCATTTAACTTGGGCACTTTCCCATAATTGATTTTTCACCTTAGATATCAACTTTAACTGTAAAATACCTGAGAAAAATAGCCCCGGCTGAGGGTTAACACCTTCAGTCTGAGTGATACCACTACCCAGTGGTGATTGATAGGAGAATCTTAAAGTAAAGCTGACCTTGGGCCCAGCTCAGGTCAGCCTGACTGGAGGCATTGCCAGCTCACACCCAATAAGAGGCCCCAGCGGCTCTCCTTAAGGCTGACCAAACTTAATACAGTGTTTCACCCAAATAAAATGAGCCATGGGCACAGGGTCACTCCAGGCAGAGAAGCTTTAGGTTGTACAATAGCATTCTTTCATTTCCATTGTTCGTTACAGATGGAATCTATTGTATTGGGCACAGTGGACATGTCTTACCTGATTGTATTAGTGAGGCAGCAAAAGCTAGGAAAAAGGGTGGTTACTTGGACTCCTGTGGAGACAAAAAGTCAACTCCAAACAGTCTCTGGATAAGATGGTGTAGCCCAGAGCCCAGTCTTTACTCCCACAAGTATTTAATTAGTATTTCCTGGGTGCTCAACATTGTACTAGGCAAGAGCCCACCTGTACCCTCAGATGATTACAATCTAGGTGATCTGAGAGACAACACCCATCTATAATAAAAGAACTAGAACTCAATTACCAACCAACTCAAAAGTGCCAAGCAATGTGACATCAAAGCAGGCAATGCAAGATGGGCTTCAAGAAAAGGCCTTCAAAAGTGTGATGGATTAGGAGAGATTGGCAAGTTTTCAGAGGGAGGACAAGTCACTTTTTTAAAAACCTACCATTTACTGAATGCTTTCCATGTTTCAGGCACTACGCGTTCACACTATTTCTGTTAATCAAGTATCAGCATTATCCCCCATTTTACAGATGAGGATCTGAGGATCAGAGGGGTTAAATTACTTGCCCAAGGTCACATAAGGTGATATTTAGCAGGGCCAAAAGACAAACCCAAATCAGCTTGACTCTAGAGCCCATGCTCTTAACTACACTCTTGCCTCCAAAATGATCCTATTCCCTGGGGCAAGATGGCTGAGCTGAATGGAAAGACTGAGTTGGAAAAGACATTGGAAGGGGATTCACACATCCATGTATATCTCTCTTCACTGGTATCAAGGATTAATGCAAATCTGACTCTAAAATGTCCTGAGTGTCCTCTTTCTCCTCTGAGCATACAGGCTCCACTAAATGCCAGTAGAATGGAAAGCCAGGAATCTCTCCTTCAGTTTTGATAAAGTGAGCACAAGTTTCAAGGAACATGAAGAGGAAAACAAACCTAAAAATTTTTAGTTTAAGCAACAATTCTGTTTCTATGGAAACACGTAAAGGCAAACTGTAGCAACTACAAAATAGGCAGGCTTAACCTCCACCCTATGAGTTGCAAAGCTATTTTTCCTTTTAAAATAAAAGAACCCTACGTAAACAAGTCATTATGGCTGTGCGGCTGGTGGGTTGTTTGAAAGGAAGGGCTTTAATAATAATGGAATTATAAGAACAGCTTGAATTCAAAAAAGTTCCAGGCCCTTTGAATTATTTTAGTTAACTCAGGCCTCTTGTTTGATATATCAAGTTTCTTTGGTGTATAAATATTAGCCTCCTCAATCTCCATCAATAAGCTACCATGATATGTGATTATTTGGTGGACAGTAAGGGACTAATTTGTGCCTGAGCTGAGTCATCTGCAATCTATGAAAGAGCCAAACCTCAATTAACCGGAATCCAAATAAACAGAGTCCTCAACTAACTGCACCCACTTTTTGCAAAGAGAGTACCCAATGATAAGAAAAAAACATATCACAGAAATTTAGTACAATATGGGTGTATGAGGAAAGGGGGGTAATCTGTATAGCTATGTGACTTTGGGCAACTTCTTGATAGTCTCTGGTCCCTCCACTTCTTCATCTATGTAGTGGTTGTTAGCAGGATTAAATGAGATAACTGATGTAAGGTGCTTCACATAGCACCTGGAACTTAGTAAGCACTCAAATCCTAGCATATATTTATACTCTTTTACTCTATAAGGTCATTCAAAGCCATCTTCCAGGGAATGTTTTGGTGTAAGTCCCCACCCATTCCTCACCATCTCCATCCCCACTTCCAAGAGTAGACAGTGATCTCTGTTAGTCTGAACAATGTTCCAGATTCCTAGCAAGGCCTTTCTTTATCACCAAAGAATCTCACATTACTTTCTGAAGCAGGAAAGAGAGCTCAAACATTTCTCAATATTTGAGAAGGAGTAAAGCCAAAACAATATTCAGGTTCCATTTCCCCTCATATTTTTAATTTCATTTCCCCTTATTCCCCCCAAATGAACTGATCTTTAGCCTGTGTGTGATGTGGAACACACATTTGGCACAAGCTGACAATACTTCCGTTCAACAACCCAGTCTCTATAACAGTTCTTTAGGCTTAATGCAGAAACAGGTCTATGAAGTTCTCTAAGTACAGCATCATACCCAATTAGGCACTTAATTGGGCACCACTTCCTGATGATGATAATTATCATTATTATCCCCACTACCAGCCTGAGGCAAAACTGTTCAAAAGGCAAGTTGTTTTCTAGCCTCAAACACCCATTGGACACTTTTCTCTCCTAGTGTTTTCCCTCCTTGTTCCCTCAGGTGGCCAGTGCTTAAAACCTTCTCACACCCATTCACACTGAGGTATAGAGGACCAGCGACAGTTAAAAGTGGATTTAAAGAAATAGATGGGATGGAGGGTCTTCAGATAAGTTTGTAACACCACTAAAAGTGTTCCAGAAGATGTAAAAAAGACCTCTGGGAACCCTTGATATCATACCACCTAGGCATGTGTTCCTCCAAAGTAAGAGGAACCAGCCTCACAAACCCCATTCTTCCAGTGAGAAAACTAAAGCATAGAGCTGCACAGGATACTCAGAATTTCTCAATGAGTCACTACTACCAAGGTCTAGGACAAAACTAAACCAATATGTAGATGAGAACACCTGTTTACCTAATGTCATATAAGGAATACCAAAATATCAACCCCAGCAGTCATCAAGGGCAATTTCAAATGATAAGTGATATGTTAAATCATTCAGAACCATGAAAACCATAGCACAGATTTTCGTATAAGTTACGAAGCAAAGAAAACACCCTGGCAAAATGACGCACCAGAAAGCTACATTTTGATTTGAAAGATTGGAAAAGAAGGGAAATCAAGAAAGGTCTAATGTTAAGACCACACCTTGTGGGGGAGGTACTAGGCTTGCTTGCCTTCCTTTTTTCTTCCTTTGTTCCTTCTAGTAGTGGGGAAAACAGGGTAAGATGAAAACAAAACAAAACAGAAAAAGGACTATTTCACTGTTTGCTTCAGACCAGCCCTGCCCTGGACTCAGGTCTCCTTTCTCAAATTAATGGTCTGCCCATATGCTATCATTCTTTACAAATTCCCCAAATCCACTTAACGCCGTTAACAATCTCCAGCTGAGTTTCCAACAGCACTCTCTGTAAAAAGAAGATACCAAATGAAAGTGAAACTGTGCATGTCTGGCCCCGTGAAGGGTGAAATATTTGGATAACATTATTGGACATTTCAAATACCTCCCATTTTCTGCGGAGGCAACTGGCTTGCTGGGAACACGTTCTTTGAGAAGTAAAAAGTTAAGCGCTCTATTCCAAATCCTCAGCGGGGCAGTGAGCTTGACAGAACATCAACTAGAGGAAGCCAATTAGTGTAGTTTTTACCATGACAACTGTGAATCTTCCTAAGAAATCAGGGGGGTTCACACATTTAAGGGAGAGAAGGGAGAAGAATGTCAGAGAATGTGCTGACTTTGAAAGACCCCTTTTTGAAATGAGCCATTATTCATTTCCTCAAAATGTCTAGAAATGGAAAATTATTTTTGTAGATGACATGACATTCATTTAGCTCATGCATGAGTAGTTTCTGGATGGGGGAAAGCATCAGCAAGAGCAGGAGTCTGAGAAAGTATCCCAATTATATGCAGGGTTTATAAATCACCTGGAATGGGGGGCATTAGGACAGGACAGATCCAAACACATCTCTGCAAATATCACTCAGTTGAGGAGCTGCAGTCATCACTGAAATTTTAATCCAGGAATTAAAAGACATTATCTTCCTTCATTCATTCATGAATTACCAGTTTTGCTAAATAAATTTCCCCCTCTCGAATGCTCTCCTCTCCCCTCCCCTACATCAATCCAAAACTCAACTCAAGTTCCTATTCTTCCATGTACCCTCCTTTCCCAAATAATCCCAGGTTTCACTGATCAATCTTTTTTTCACAACTTCTGTTAGATAGTGTCCACATCACATAGCTGAGTAGTGGATTATATATTATTTTATAATACTATTTAGTATACTTATGTCAATTTCCCATCACGACCATAATTTCAAGGGCATACTTATTCTGTACCCCCAAAACACCACACAATATTAGGTTAGAGTAAATGCCTAATAAAAATGTACATGGTGCTTGATTACTTGGAGAGTTCATGGACCTGCATCTAATTTAATGCTGATTACATGACCTTGAACTTAGTGCCTCTATTACTGCAACAGGAAATAAGACTGCCTTTCTATGTTCTCCACAGAAAATGAAGGGGGACGTGCACCAGTGGGCAGGAATTTGCTACCGTTGTGGATTTCCTATCTGCATATTGCTAGGATAATGAAGAAAAGGATGAGTCATCATTTGCAGTCCAGTCCCAGTAGGTATTTACAGCCAACTCTAGAAATAGTGTTCTCACAACTGCATGCCTTAATTCTATCCTTTCTTCAAGTCTCAGTTAGCTGTCACTTCCTCCATAATTCCTTCCTTGCTTCTTCATCCAGAAGGACTCCCAAACTCTTCTGAACTGCCAGAGCATTTTATCTTTCTTCCTTTCATGACATATCACCTTCTGCCTTGTGCTATAGTTATTTATGTTCTTGTTTTCTCTCTCCTAGTACACACATACAGTGACATAATAGGTACACAATACTAGTAATAGCTAACACCTATTGAGCATGTACTGAGTACTTTATGTACATTATTTGATTTAATCCTCAAAGCAATCATGTTGAGGTAAATACTATTCACAAAATCTCAATTTTACCAATGGAAAACTGAGGCTTTACAAGATTAAGTAATTTGCCCAGGATCCTACAACTAATAAGTCTCACAGGTAGAATTTGAATTGAGTCAGTAGTCTTAACTATGCTGTAATGACTCTTAATGAATGGTGAATGAATGAAGGAAGGAATGTAATGAATTAAAATAAAGAACTGTCTTACACAATACAGGCTTTCCGGACATCTGTACTCCTTTAGGCTGTGACTGATCAAGGGTCTTGTACTGCCTATTTGTAAAAGAATAATCAGACCCAATGTCAGAAGCAAGAGATCAAATTATAGACGTTCAATGTCATCTGTTATTCATCCAAGGAAAGAGTCCTGCTTTACATTTTCAGTCTTTCCTTGATCTGCAAACTACCCAAAGTCCATACCACAAAATTTTGCATAACTGCCCATCAAGAATACACCAAAATTTTGGAACTACCCTCACTCTTCAGTCCGGGTGATCAAGTTCTGGGAAATGTGTGTCTATCAAGCTCAGCTAAAATTGCATTAAACTACTGCAACTATTAAACTATTGCATGAAACTACTGCAGTAGAATCTACTAGTGTTTAACCCTAGATTCAGCATGAGTTGGGCCCTGCCTGCACATATGCCACATTCAGTCTGTAAAATAGCAGTGTTTTCATTGACTCAAAAGTGATTAGTGACCAAGACTAGACCTATAAATGTTTAGTTTAAAAACTATAATACTTTAGCCTTTATCTGAAGTCAGTCCTCAACAGTGGCAGGCCCACAGCTGTCCATGCACAGCACCCCTCAGGATCGTCAATGTGGATATCTAGGAAATAATGCAAATATTGTTTCTCTTAAAAAATTCTGTTATCTGGCCATTCCATTGTACAGATAGTATAGTGTAGTGTTTCAGAGGATAGATTCTGACGCCAGCCAGCCTAGATTCAAATCCTGGCACTATAACTACCTTGAACAAATTACTTAACCATTCTGTACCTCCATTTCCCCATCTCTAAAATGGGATAATAATAGCACTTACTTTACAGAATTGTAAGTATTAAATGAGTTATATGTGCAAAACACTTATTCCTGGCCACAAATAAGTGTTATGTAAGTATTGCTATTCTTATTCTAACATATAAGTATTTTTTAATACTCAAGATCTGTATAGTGCAGTAGTTCTCAACAAGGGACAATTTTGCCTCTCAGGGGACATTTATCAATATCTGGAGACATTTTTGGTTGTCACCAAAGCATGGGAGATGCAACTGGCATCTAGGGGGTAGAGCCCAAGGATGATGCTAAACATCTAAATTGCACAAAACAGACCTCTACAACAAGAATTATCTGGCCCAAAATACTAATAGTGCCAAGGTTGAGAAAACCTGGCATAGAGGCAATCTCTACTTTATAAAAACTCAATGCGACAAATGCTTGGAGCAAAACTCCAAGGGACAAATGTTAATAAATAACAGGTGATAATTCCATTTCAAAAACCTTTCACCAAAGGGTCCTTTCAATACCAGAACTCAATACACTTATGGGTGGCATATAGATTAATTATAGCTTCCTTAATAGATTTAATTATAAATATATACATATTTTACATATTTTATACATATATACCACTGGAAAATTTATAAATTCAATCCTAGTTAATATATTCAAGGCAAACTGTGGGTAGAAATATTCTTGTCAATAATTTCATAATGCAAATAGTTACCCCCTCATTTCAATATTCTGTGGATTTAGGTCTTCTTAAAGAAGTCACCTGCAATTGACAGGGAAGTGAGCAAGATAAAAACAAAAGCTAACATCTTATACATCATTGCCAATTGAAGACAAAGAACATGTGAAATGATAAACCAAGTTAATGAGGAAAGAGAGAGTTTGCATCAACATCTACTTCTCAGGAATTAATCAACTTATAGAATGTGGCCCATCTATAAAGCCAATTTTAATTATCTAGATATTGTCTTATCTACTCTATGATTGGTTATTAACTGGGCAATTCGGCCAACAAAGTCAATGTGCTTGTGTGTGTGAGACCTGTCACTACAACATCAACTGGTCAATCAATGAAGAGAAATATCAACCAAATTGCCCTTCTTGCACTGTCTAGCTCCTTCAGCTCACCTCAATTCTTCCCCAACAAACCCATAAACAACAGGAATTTGGATTGCTTCTAGGTTTTACCCAGTTGTTTTGGCTTTAAGTAAACAAAGACTCCTTGTTTCTGAAATTTCTACTTTCAGAACCCCAGCTTGGCTTCTCCCTACTTCAAGATGAACTGTGGGTCCTATGTACCTACTATATGCTCAGCACTGTATATAAAAGAAAAAAGTCTAGAGATAAAAATCAAGCTTACACATGGCTTGCCAGCACCCCAGCCCCAGTGGCCCTGGCTTCCCAGTTCCCTGGCCCCAGCTTCCCCAGCTTGACCATGCCCCACCCCAAGCTGCATCGGCTCAACCTCGATCCAGCTCCAGCTGCTTTGGTTGGCCATGCTCAGGCTCCAGCTGCTTCAGCGCCAGCTACTTCATCCCAGCCATGCTCCAGCTCCAGCTTCTTTGGCACATCGGCACTCCAGCTTCTTCAGCCCAGTTGCACTCCAGCTCCAGCTGTGTCGACCCAGCTGTACTCCATCTCAAGCTGCTTCTGCTCAGCTGCGCTGAGGCTCGGCCATGCTACAGCTCCAGCTTCTTCAGCCCACCTGCACCTGAGCTCCAGCTGCTTCAGCCTAGCTGCTCTCCAGTCCCACATGATCCTGCACTACAGCTACACCTGTTCCCGCACTCCAGCCCCAGCAGCCTCCGCTCAGCCATGTTTCAGCTCAGCCATGGTCTGACCAGAGTGCCAGTGGATCAAGGCGGGCACAGAATACACAGCTTTTGACCCCCACCAAGTGGAGGCAGGAGGAAACTGCAATCAGATATTTTCACTATGAGGAAAAGCAAGCCAACACCGACAGGCACTATGCAAAAATATATTAAATCTTCAGACCAAAAGGAAAATGACAAGCACCCAGAAATCAACCCTGAAAGCACAGAAATGTATAACCTTAATGACAGAGAATTCAAAATAGCTATCATACAAAAGCTCAACAAAATACAAGAAAATACAGATAGACAATTCAACTAAATCAGGAATTTCTTCACAAAAGAGATTGAAACTATAAAGAAAAACCAATCAGGAATCTTAGAGATGAAAAACACAATAGAGGAGATAAAAGCAAATCTGGAAGCCTTAAACATCAGAGCTGACAATATGGAGGAAATAATTAGCAATATTGAGGACAGCAATGCAGAAACTCTCCAGATGGAGGAGGAAAGAGAACCAAGACTAAAAAGAAATGAAGAAACTCTCCAAGAAATATCTGACTCAATTAGGAAATCCAACATAAGGATTATAAGTATTCCAGAAGGAGAAGAGAGGGAAAAAGGAGCACAGAACTTGTTCAAAGAAATAATAGCTGAGAACTTCCCAAACCTGGGGAAGGAGCTAGAAACACCAGTGAATGAAATCAATAGATCTCCTAAATATATCAACAAGAAAAGACCCTCTCCAAGGCATATAGCAGTAAAGCTGGCAAAAGTCAATGACAAAGAAAAAATATTAAGGGCAGCTAGACAAAAAAAAAATAACGTACAAAGGATTTCCTATCAGGATCTCAGCCAATTTCTCGACAGAAGCTTTACAGGCTAGGAGAGAGTGGAACGATATATTCAAAATTCTGAAGGACAAAAACTTTCAGCCAAGAATACTCTATCCAGTGAAAATATCCTTCAGATATGATGGAGGAATAATAACTATCCCTGATAAACAAAAGCTAAGGGAGTTAATTGCCACAAGACCCCCACTATAAGAATTGTTCAAGAAGGCCCTCACACCTGAGGAAAAAAAGAGAAAGGGGATACAAAGCTTTGAACAAGGAGAAAAATAGGTAGACAAAATCAGAAAAATTGCAGCTCCCTATCAGAATAGGTTAGCAAACACTTAACTATAAAAACAAAGATCAAGGGAAGGAAAACACCAAAAATAAATATAACTTCATCACTTTAAACACAAACTCACAACACAAGATGGAATAAGTTGTGACAACAATAACATAGAAGGGGAAGAGGAAAGGGAGCAAATTGACTTAGTTTAAGGAAATAAGAGGCCATCAGAAAATGGAGTATCATATCCATGAGATTTTTTATACAAACCTCATGGTAACCACTAACCAAATAATCAGAACAGAGTCACACATGATAAATAAAGAGAAAACTAAGAGAACCACCATACAGAACTACCAAACTGAACTGGTAGTCCAAAACACACGGGACGAGAAACAAAAGAAATGCAAAAGAACTGGAAAATGAGCAATAAAATGGCAACATTAAGCCCTCATATATCAATAATTGCCCTAAATGTAAATGGACTGAACTCTCTAATCAAAAGACACAGAGTGGTGGGATGGATTAAAAAACAAGATCCAATAATATGCTGCCTCCAGGAAACACATCTCAGCTCTAAAGACAAACACAGGCTCAGGTGAAAGGATGGAAGACAATACTCCATGCTAATGGCAAACAAAAAAAAGCAGGTGTTGCCATACTTAATTCAGTCAAAGTAGATTTCAAGATAAAACAGGTAATGAGAGACAAAGAGGGGAAATATACAATGATAAAAGGGACACTCCACCAAGAAGACATATCACTTATAAATATATATGCACCCAACACAGGAGCACCAAAGTACCTAAAGCAACTATTAACAAACCTAAAAGGAGATATTAACAACAACACAATAATAGTAGGGGATCTTAACACCCCACTTACATCAATGGATAGATCATCCAGACAGAAAGTAAATAAGGAAATAATGGACTTAAATGAAAAACTTGATGAGACTGACTTAATAGATATATATAGAGCACTCCATCCAAACACAGATTACACATTCTTCTCAAGCACGCATGGAACATTATCAAGAATAGACCATATGTTGGGAAACAAGGCATGCCTCTATAAATTTAAGAAGATTGAAATCATAAAAAGCATCTTTTCCAACCATAATGCCATGAAGCTAGAAATCAACTACAAGAGAAAAACTGGGAAAATGACAAAGATGTGGAGACTAAACAACATGCTACTGAACAACCAATGGATCATTGATGAAATTAAAGGGTAAATCAAATCACATATGGAGACAAATGAAAATGAGAATACACCATACCAACTCATATGGGATGCAGCAAAAGTGGTCCAGAGAGGGAAACTCACAGCAATACAGGCCCACCTCAACAAACAAGAAAAAGCCCAAATAAGCAACCGCAAACTACCCCTAATAGAATTAGAAAAAGAAGAACAAACAAAGCTCAAAGTCAGCAGAAGGAGGGAAATAATAAAATTCAGAGCAGAAATAAATGAAATCAAAACAAAAGAAAACAGTAGAAAGGATCAATGAAACAAAGAGCTGGTTCTTTGAGAAGATTAACAAAATTGACAAACCCGTAGTCAGATTCACCAAGAAAAAAAGAGAGAAGGCTCAAATAAATAAAATTAAAAATGAAAGAGGAGAAATTACAATGGGTACCACAGAAATACAAAGGATTATAAGAGAATACTATGAAACACTATATGCCAACAAGTTGGACAACCTAGAAGAAATAAACAAATTCTTAGACTCATAAAACCTCCCAAAACTGAATCAAGAAGAAATAGAGACTCTGAATAGACCAATCACAAGTAAAAAGATTGAAACAGTAATGAAAAACCTCCCCAAAAATAAAAGCCCTTGACCAGATGGCATCTCTGGAGAATTTTACCAACCATTAAAAGAAGATCTAATACCTATCCTTCTCAAACTATTCCAAAAAAAAGAGGAAAATGGAACACTTCCTAATACATTCTATGAGGCCAACGTCACCCTGATACCAAAGCCAGACAAGGACAATACTAAGAAGGAAAACTACAGACCAATATCCCTGATGAACATAGATGCAAAAGTCCTCAGTAAAATATTGGCAAACTGAATACAGCAATACATTAAAAAGATCATACACTATGATCAAGTGGGATTTATACCAGGGACACAGGGATGGTTCAACAACCACAAATCAACCAATGTGATACACCACATTAACAAAACGAGGAATAAAAACCACATGATCATCTCAATAGATGCAGAGAAGGCATTTGACAAGATCCAACATCCATTTATGAGAAAAACTCTCAATAAAATGGGTAAAGAAGGAAAGGACCTTAACATAATAAAGGCCACATATGACAAACCCACAGCCAACATCATACTCAATGGGGAAAAACTGAAATCCATCCCTCTGAAAACAGGAACAAGACCAGGGTGCCCACTCTTGCTTCTCTTATTCAACATAGTACTGGAGGTTCTGGGCAGAGCAATTAGGCAAGAAAAAGGAATAAAAGGAATACAAATAGGCAATGAAGAAGTGAAACTCTCGCTGTTTGCAGATGACATGATCTTATATATAGAAAACCCTAAAGAATCCATTGGAAAACTATTAGAAATAATCAACAACTACAGCAAAGTTGCAGGGTACAAAATCAACTTGCATTTCTATATGGCAATAACAATCAGAAAGAGAACTCAAGAAGACAATCCCATTTACAATTGCAACAAAAAGAATAAAATATCTAGGAATAAATTTAACGAAGGAGGTGCAAGACCTATACAATGAAAACTAAAAGAAATTATTGAGTGAAATCAATGATGACATAAAGAAATGGAAAAATATAACATGTACTTGGATTGGAAGAATAAACATAGTTAAAATGTCCACAGTATGTAAAGCAATCTACAGATTCAATGAAATTCCAACCAGAATCACAAGGACATTCTTCACAGAAATAGAATAAAGAATACTAAAATTTATATGGGGCAAGAAAAGACCCTGAATAGTTGAAGCAATCCTGAGAAAAAAGAACAAAGCTAGAGGCATCACAATCCCTGACTTCAAAACATAGTACAAAGCAATAGTAATCAAAACAGCATGGTATTGGTAGAAAAACAGACACACAGATCAATGGAACAGAATTAAAAGCCCAGAAATAAAATCTGACATCTACGGGCAGCTAATCTTCGACAAAGGAGCTAAGAACATATAATGGAGAAAGGAAAGTCTCTTCAGTAAATGCTGCTGGGAAAACTGGACAGCCACTTGCAAAAGAATGAAAGCAGACCATCTTCTTCACCATACACAAAAATTAACTCAAAATGGATCAAAGACCTGAAGGTGAGACCTGAAACTATAAAACTCCTGGAAGAAAATAAAGTCAGTACACTATTCATCATTGGTCAAAAAGGGATCTTTTTGAATTCCATGTCTACTCAGACAAGGGAAACAAAAGAAAAAATAAACAAGTGAGACTTCATCAGACTAAAGAGCTTCTACAAGGCAAATGAAACCAGGATCAAAATGAAACCAGGATCAAAATGAAAAGACAACCCACCAGCTGGGAAAAAATATTTGCAAACCATATATCCAACAAGGGATTAACCTCCATAAGATATAAAGAACTCACACAACCGAACAACAAAAAAACAAGCAACCTGATCAAAAAATGGGCAGAAGAAATGAACAGACACTTCTCCAAAGAGGATATACAGATGGCCAATAGGCACATGAAAAGATGTTCAACATCAATAATCATCAGGGAAACGCAAATCAAAACTACACTAAGATATCATCGTACGCCCATTAGAATGCATCTAATCACCAAGACAAAAAACAACTGCTGGAGAGGCTGTAGAGAAATGGGAACCCTCATTCACTGCTGGTGGGAATGCAAACTGGTGCAGGCTCTATGGAAAACAGTATGGAGATTCCTCAAAAAATTAGAAATAGAAATACCTTATGATCCAGCTATCCCACTACTGGGTATCTACCCAACAAACCTGAAATCAACAATCCAAAGAGGCTTATGCACCCCTATGTTCATTGCAGCATTATTCACTATAGCCAAGGCATGGAAGCAACCCAAGTATCCCTCAGCTGATGATTGGATAAAGAAGATGTGGTGTGTATATATATACACACACACACACACACACAATGGAATACTACTCAGCCATAAAAAATACAAAATCATCCCATTTGCAGCAACATGGACGGACCTGGAGGGTATTATGTTAAGCAAAATAAGCCAGAAAGAGAAAGACAAACACCACATGATTTCCTTCTTCCATGGAAGATAAACTAACATACGGACAGAGAACTGTTTGGTGGTTACCAGGGACAAGGCGGGCAGGGGTGGGCACACGGGGTGAAGGGATGCATTTATATGGTGACTGACAAACAATAATGTACAACAAAAATTTTACAATGAAGAAAAAAAGAAAGAAAATCAGTTAACCACACAAAAAAAATCAAGCTTATGCATATGAAACAATTAATTAATAATTTCTAAGAGTGTATATTCAAGTTTTAGATTCAATACTTCAGACTGTGCGTATATAAGTTCAGATTAATAACCAACTTACTGAGCTAGAGTTCTCAAGGTAGACTTTATGATCTAGATCTTGAGGGCTAGAGGGCAATACGTCAAGTGGTCTTTGTAATAATACTGTCATGAATTCAAATCCCAACTCCGCTATTTCTTAGCTACTTGACTTTGAGCAAGTTATTTAACCTTCCTGGATCTCAGTATCCTCATCTGTTTTAAAATGAATATAATATCTTCCTTATTGGGTGATTGTGAGGATTAATCAATATAATGAAGATTAAAGAAAATTGCACAGTGCCTGTCACATTCTATAGGGTGGCCATAAGTCCCTGTGCATACCAGTTAGACATAATCTATACTATGTTCCCCTCCATTGCACAAATTTAATTTTTCTTCATTCTTCTGGAATGTCCCTTCCTGTTAATGGTTGGAAATCATTTAAGCAGTACCTGCGAGTTATTTTGGACCTTCAACTGTTGCTATACAGACTCTTTATGCATGAGATTATAACAGAAAAAATTTTCTCAAAAGAAAGATCATTCAGGTAACTGCTACTTAGTGTGTATAGGGACGTTGTGACAACTCTTTAATGTAATCATTAATTGCAAGCCATTGTTTTTATTATCACTGGTGTTTTGTGGTTATTCAGAAGACAAGGCAGGGTAGGAGGAAACAGGGGAAGAGGAAAAGGAGGTGGAGCAGAGAAAAGAGGAAAAGGTGGAAACGAAGAAAAGTGAAGACTTACACAGACAGAAAAGAATAGGAAAGGTAATCCAGGCAAAGAGTACAGCATAAACAAAGATACAAAGGCAAGAATGAGCAGGTTGAGCATAAGCTGACCAGTCTGATTGGATTACAAAGGAGTATTTTGGATATAATGAGGCATCTTTTACGAACAGCAATAGTCACTTGCTACCAAGTAACTATATACTTCCTTTTTAGAGAGTCAACATTTTGAAATAGCACATGCCTGCTCCTCTGTAATTCTATTTTCCTTCTTTGTCCTTCTGAAAAAGGCAAATGCCCATTGATTTTGGAAAACACATTCAAGATCTGACAGGCTCACCACCTTTCCTGGTAGGTGAACTGATTGCCCCCAGGTACTTCTTGGACTAGGGGTCATTGGCTTCCCACTACTATAAACACTACCTGCAATTTCCACTCACAGTAGGTTGGCTCAATCTTCCTTGAAATGTATTACAGCCAAATGAGGTCCCCAGCATCCTGGGTAAACAGCAAGAGGCTAGAATGTTTATAAACTGCCAGCTAACCCATAATGTCTACCATCTCCAAATCAGCCAAAGTTGGCACAAACCAGGGATAAGAGTTTATCTCCCCATAATTCAGCATTTCCTTTGAATTTCAGGAATTTTTTTAAAAATTCTAACACAATTACCTGTGTGTTTTGGCTCACTTTCCATTCAAATTCCACCAAATTGAATAAATTACCCCCAAAGGTTTTCAGTATATTTATTGCTGAAGAAGAGAGGGAGAAGGAGAAGAAGCAGGTGGAGGGAGAGAGAGAAGGAGAGAGGAAGAGAGGAAGAACAAATTTTATATATAAGTTAATCTGAGGTTTTCTCTTGGGGAACCAACCAGATAATCCAAAATTAATTAAACTATTTCCCTCAGCTTAAAATCCTATGAGTGCACTAAGTCCCAGCACCCTGATCAGCCTGCACACAGCAGTAGTGAACAACAGAGAGCCACCTCCCAGGACAGACGATTCATGCCTGCCCATGTTCAGTGTCCTCTCTGCTCTCAGTTCTTACTGAACCACAGATTTCTCAGAGATGGACAGCCTAACTCTTCTGGTTAAAGCATAACTTCAGATTCAAAGGGCAAGAGAGCCGGTACTTGGCAAATATGTCAGGCAATGGAGTCTATCTTTAGTACCCATACCACCTCCCCAACCCATCTGTGCCCCTCAAATCGCCACCCCACTGCCACCTGTGCAGTATTCTCTCATGATAAAATGGAAAGTACGGGGGCTCTGGAATCAACAATATGGGTTTGTTTCACCACTTACTATGTCACTTTATTCATGTCACTAACCTCTCTGAGCCTCAGTTTAGTAATATGTAAAATGGCAATAATACCACCTGCCTTATAACATCATTATGTCAATTAGAAATGCTTAGCACAAGGCTTGGCACAGAATACTCAAACAAAAATGGCAGCTATGGTAGCTATTACTACCACTCTCCAAATCCACCCCCTCCCAACAGCAGGCATGTCTTCCCTGGAAAGGGCTCAATCATTCATTCATTCAATGGGAATATACTCAAAACCTACTCTGTGCCAAACAATATCCTGAACATCAGAATTATAGCAACGAACAAAAGAAGGTGTCTGTCAGTGAGAAGCTCACACTCTAAACTGACAATTACAATCCAATCTTGTCATAGAGAGCCATAGCCAGAATCTGAGCACACAAGAAGCAAGATCCAGTCCCACAAGGGTAGAGACAGGGAATAAGCAAGAATCAATCAGGGTTATCTGAAGTTCAGACTAGAAAGGGTTAGCAGGAAGGGGGTGGCTTCTTAAGAACTGAGGGGCCCTGAGGCATGGTCTGGCTACACACACACACACACACACACAAACTAATTACCAGGCTTAAGAAAGCAAAACAAACTAGGGTTCCAGTTGGCGATACAGACCCTGCAGTGGTCAGTTTTGATGCTGGGCCGGGCAGGTTGAACCTACAGGTTTAGTATACTTCAGTTCTGGTGAGGCTGCATAAAAGCAGGGTCTAACAGCATGTAAATAAACAAATGAGGTTTGATGATATAAAGCCTATAAATACGTACAAAGTGGTATATGAGCACAGAATCAGTTAGTCAACAAATATTACTGAACACCTATTATAGTCACTATGCTGGGTGCTGAGTAAACCAAAGGAGACATATCTTTGCCTTCATGGAGCTCACAGGATAGTGGAGGAGACAGACATCAATCACATGGATAGATAAATAATTACAGACAAGGAAAATTCCATCCACTGGACCTCCCTCACAGCTGCCCAAATTCACCCATTCCATATATTGTATCCCATTCTCAGAAAAATCTAAGTAAGTAAGAGAAAGAGTAATCATTTAGAGGGCTACTCCTCTCAGATAATATATGTACATTTTAGGAGTGGCCATCTGGAGATAGTATTTACCCCGAAGGGATGGCTGCGATGGTGGCATTCCAAGCAGTGTGGCACACCAGTAGAAGTTGTATTGTTTAGGCCCCCTTTTAGCACACCTCACAGCATGGTGAAGCCATCTGTTCTTGCTCTAATGTTTCCTAAAGTGTTGACAGTGGAGAGAGCTCAGTCATGCATGTCAAGTGGAAAGCGTGAACATGTCCTCTTGCCCTATTCCCTTCACAAAAGACAGCAGTTCTATGGTATGGGGAGAACAATTTTATTTTGCTGTTCATTCATTTATTTATGCATTCACATATTCAACAAGCAATTAGCGAGTGCTTACAATGTTCCAAGCATTGCTAGACACTAGGGGAAAACAAAGACATGGTCCCCATCCTCAGGGAGCTCATAGTCTATAGGGAAGGTGGACCACTAAACACACAGTTACAGGAGAGTATGATAAATCTTGGAACGGAGTAATCACAAAGTGCTGAAGATACACAAGAGTAAAATACTTGATTGAGTCTGGGGGGTAAGGAGGAGCCTGACAAGTCTTCCACAAGCAGGAAGCATTTGACATATTAGTAAGAGTGGGCTAGACAAAGAAAGAGAAATGGCATTTCTGGCAGAGGGCATGGCATGGGCAAAGGTACAGATATGAGACAACATATCACGTATGTAAGGGTAGGGAGACCATACATCCTGGTACCCAAGATAGTCCCAATTTACTTCTGTTATCCAGGCATAATTATAAATAGCAGCCCCTTTCATTCTCAAACTTTTCCCAGTTTAGACAACACATTATGCAATCACCCTGCATATATGAAGAACTGCAAGTAGTTTGAGAGGCAGCATGATAAAGCAGAAGTTGCACAGACTCTGGAGTCAGAACGGAGCCCATAAGTCTGAACCAAGACAAAGGAAGATAGTTACTGGACTACTTTGAGCTTTGACTTTCCTTTTTTTTTTTTTTTTTTTTTGGCTAAGGAAGATTTGCCCTGAGCTAATATCTGTGCCAATCTTGCTCTATTTTGTATGTGGGTCACTGCCACAGCATGGTCACCAACAAGTGGTGTAGGTCCACGCCCAGGAACTGAACCTGGGGCCACTGAAGTGGAGTGCACCAAAGTTAACCACTAGGCCACAGGGCCAGCCCCTTGATTTTCCATTTTTGAAATTCTAACCACAAAGTCAAGTTTCCAACCCATGCAAACTACCTTCCTACCCAAGTCTGGGCCATTAAATTCTATTTATACATTCCTAGGACCAGCTCTGCCATTTAATAACTGTACGACCCAGGGCAAGTTGATCAAATACTCTGAGCCTCAGCTTCCCATCTATAACATGAGGATTCATTCAAACACTCAGCAAATATTTATATATTGATTATAATGTGCCATGTACTGTGATAGGATTATCTCTAATCATGGTTTCTGCCCTCATGGAGCTTATAATCTAATGGGGGAGATACACATAAAAAAGCAATTATAAGAACATTGAATAAGTTTACCTGTTTGTTTTACGAGAGTAGCACAACTCTGATATCAAAGTTAATAAAGATAGCACACATATGCATGTGCACGCACACACATACAAAAAGTATTGACTCATCTCAGTTATAAATATAGATCTAAAAATGTTAAATAAAATACTAATCAAATATAGTAGTATATTAAAAGATTAAAATATCATGACACCAAATAGAATTCCTCAAATTCCTTTAAAAATATTAGCAATCTACAACCATAATACATCTCACATCAATAGAGCAATGAAAAAGTATCTATATGACCATAATAATGTATATTAAAAGGTATTTATTGAATTCCATGTTGTGTTCCTCATAAAATCTCTTAGTAAACTTGAAATGGAAGTATAATCACTTAAACATGATAAAGAACATTTATATTTCAAACCAATAGCCAGCATCCCAATTAACAGTGAACCTAGAGCAGTGGTTCTATAACACCTAAATAGAAAAATCATTCTGAAAATTAAAGATATTTACAGAGCTGATACATTGAAGATGCATAATAACTGGTAACTGCTAGTAATATTTGAAATTATTATTATCATAATTATTGTTAAAGCTGCAGTACAAGGTGAATGATTAGTGAGGCGTGGCTGAAAATTATAGGGATAAAGCTAGATCATGGAGGGCCTTGTGTGCTATATTAAAAAGATGGCATTTTATGCTATATATGAAAGAGAAGTTAAAGGCAGAGCATTTACATGAGCATATCTATGTTTAACAGGTTACTCTAACTTCTGTGTGGAGATGGATTGAAGGGAGACAAGGGTTGAATCAGAAAAACCATTTAGTCACCAAAAAAATGAACACAGGGTAAAGAAAATAATGGTGGCACTAGACATGGAGATATATAGATATGTTCAGAATACATCTAGAAGGCAAAATATCCATGACTGTCGATGTACAGGACATGGGGAAAGAAGAAAAAAGAGAGGAAGTGTAGAGGTAGGCAGACTATTCAGGGCTTGTAGGCCATGTTGAGATGATTTATATTTAATCTAACAGCAACAGGAAGCCATTAAAGAGATTTAAGCAGGAATTTGATGTGATATAATTTGTATTTTAGAAAGCTCTTTCGACTACAGGGTAGAGAATAGTTTGGAGAGGAACAGAAGTGAAAGCAAGAAGACCAGTTAGGAGGTTGTCACAATAGTTAAGGAAATGACAGAGACTCTGATTAATGCATTTCAGGAGTTGGGTGGTCACTTACCAAAAGAAGAAATTCTGGGGAAAATTTCTTCCCCAGAGGGAGGATTATGAGTTTCCTTTTGAAGATGCTGTATTTGAGACATCCCAAAGAAGGTGTCACCTAGGTAACTGTATTTATGGCTCAGTAGCTCAGCCTAAAAGCCTAGGCTGGAGATAGAGATAAGGGAGTCAAATCACACTGGCTCAAGTGAAGAGGGTGACTTGGAGGGTGTAAAGACGGGGGCCAAAGAGATCAGTTTGCTTTCTGTTCCTAGAAAAATAAAAGTGTTACACCCTAGAGATACATAAATATTTTGAGAGTTTTTAGTTTAGTGAATTTCCCTCAAAAAGACAGGGAACATACAAGAAAGCACAACTGATGATCATCCATGTATGTAAATTACATATGAAATTTTAAAACCAACACCCCCATGGTAGCATTCTACATATACAACCTGTTCCCCAAGGCTCTCAAATCAAATTACAGTGTCTTTGCACTTTCCTCATTAGGAACAAAGGGTAAAATCGAGTTGCTGATGCTCTTAGAAATTTCTGAAGGTGAGAGACAGAGATGCAGCATTCTGGATTATAGAGCTGGGAATGTGATAGTTGCAAATCTCCATCTCCTCCAGAGTAGCAGCCACAGAGCATTTCTAATTGATTAGGCTGAAAGAACTGAGGCTTTGGCAGAAGCCATTCTCTCCTTCTCCCAAGATTCCCAGTAGAATTAACATTCCAGTATCTAGGCATGTACTAGAATCACAATAAGGAAGAAAAAAATCGGGACATCGTGTGGCACTCATGAAAATCATACAAGATAAGAAGTTTCTACTAATAATGAGAAAATGAATGAATAAAGGGGAGATAGATCAAATGTTCAAGAGCATGGTCATTGTCTGTTAAAACATATTATGTAGCTTCAATAATTAAAACTATTTGATAATAAAGAAGAAATAGATACAAAGATCACTGAAAGAGAATAGAATGAAAGTAGATAAGCAAGTGTAGAAATAGTTTGAGATAAAAGTGGCATTTCAAGTTGAGGAAGAAAAGAGGGATTATTCAACAAATGAGTTTGCACCAACTGGCTAATCATTTGAAATATAAGAAGGGCTACATCCCTACCCCATTCCCTAAATCAAAATAAAATCAATTGGACTGAAATATTTGAAACTCTAAAAATAAGAGAGATCAGGTGTTGAAAGAAGATGATTTCAGCTTTGAGGTGCCTGTGGGACATCCAAGTTGAGCTATTTTGGGGAGGCACTTGAGATGAGTGTGACACTCAGGAAGGAGATAGGAGCTGAAGATAGAGATTTCAAAATCATCTGCATATATACATATACACCTACATACACATAGTATATGTATATACTTAAGCCATCAGGATGGATGAGATTCAGAAATTAGGTAGAATGAGAAAGGGGCCTAAAACAGAATCCAAAAAACACCTACATTTAAGAGATGGACAGAGAGGAGGCAACAAGGAGAAAGAGTTCCTAGAAGTAGGAGGTAAACCAAGGAGAGGTTTCACCCAAGTCACAGGAAAAAGGTTTGAGTAGGGAGTGCCCAGCAATGTCAAATGTTTCTGGGAGGGCAAGTAAGATAAAAAGAGAAAAGTATCCATTGGACATTGTACAAGGAGGTTAGTAAAAGTAGATTTAGAATATGGATGATAGTGAGTACAGATAACTCATTCACCAAGTGTGGAATTAAGAAGAGGAGAATGACACAGGACAAGTGTTAGAAGGTGTTATGGATTGACTTGTGTCCTCCAAAAAGATATGCTGAAGTCCTAATTCTCAGTATCTCAGAATGTGCCCTTATTTTTAAATAGTCACTGTAGATTTAATTAGTTAAGATGAGGTCATACTGGAGTAGGGTAGGCCCTTAAACCAAAATAATAAGTGTCCTTACAAGAAGAAGAAAATGTCATATGAAGACATATACACATAGGAAGAATGCCAAGAGAAAAGAGAGGGAGAGATCAGAGTGATGCAGCTGCAATTCAAAGAACGTCAAAGATCAATGGCCACCACTAGAAACTAGGAAAAGGTAAGGAAGAATTCTACCTAGAATAGAGTCTCAGAGGGAGTACGCTCCTGTCAACATCTCAATTTCAGACTTCTAGCCTCCAGAACTGTGAGAGAATAAATTTCTGTTGTCGTAAGCCACTCAGCTTGTGGTACTTTGTTACAACAGCCCTAGGAAACTAATACAGAAGGAGATGCAAAGGAATTGTTGTTGTTGTTGTTTTTGTTTTAAAAGTTGGGAGAAACTTATTCATGCTTTAAAAATCTGATGGGGTGAGCCAATCTAGAAGGTGAAGGTAAAACATAGTAGATAAAACAAACCAAATAGATTAGTGGTTACCAGAGGGGAAGGGGGTAGGGAGAGGGCAAAGGGGGTAAGGGGGCACATATGTATGGCGACAGATAAAAACTAGACTATTGGTGGTCAACATGATGCAGTCTATACAGAAATTGATGTATAATAATGTACACCTGAAATTTATACAATGTTATAAGCCAATATGACCTCAATAAAACAATTTAAAAAAAATAGGATGCAGGAGACTGGCTAAATGTTCACCATTTCCTTTCCCTCTTGGGCATGCAAAAAGAACACATTTCTTGGACTCCAATGTGGTTAGGAGTGGCCATGTGTCTCAGTTCCGGTCCTCAGAACTCAGAACTAATAAGTTCCACTTACAGGTCTGACCCATACAAACTTTCTAAGCATTATCTTCTTTCCCCTCCCCCATCTGCTGGCTGAATATCTATGCCCAGAGAAACACTGTTGAAGATGAAGGAGCCTATGTTAGCCTGAGCCCGCAAGGAAAGAACAAGTCTCCCTCCCACTCCATGTTGCCCATTGGGTTTGACCTGAGCAAGAAATAAAGGTATTATATTAGGCCAATGAGCTTTCTAGGTTTATCTGTTATAGGAGCTAGCATTATCTTAACTAATTTAACGGAAGTTCCTGAAATGACAGGAGGTGATGGGATACAAAGCAAAATTTGGAGGACTTGGTCTTATACAGAAAAGGGACACATCTGTTACAACAGTAGACAAATAAGAAAAAATGGAAGCAAATATAAGTTAGTGGGTTTAGAGACAGAGGTTTAGGAAATTCCCATCTGATGCCTTTTGTTTTTTATCTGAAAGGTAGGAGATGGCATGTTTTACTGAGAGTGAGAGAATATATACGAAAAGATTGGAGGTTCAAGGAGAGTGAAGAAGTGAAGAAGAAATAACTCTTGTGGTGAACAGAAGAACTGAGCAGAGAAACAGACTGACAAGAATCATTGTAGGCCCACAGTGTTTATGTTCACTGAACAAACATTTACTGACCTGCTCTATACAAAGCACCTGTTCTAGGAGGTGGTGTTACCACAGTAAAGACAGACAAGATCCCTACTCACATGAAGCTTGTGTTTTCATGGGGAGAGACAAACAAAAAGGAAAATATCATATAACTAAATTATTTATTGAATGAAAGAATTCCATTTAAGTCAGATATTAATGGACATAAGTCTTATTTTAATCTAGAAGCAGCTTGGCCAATACTAGTAAATGACAAATCTGTTCTAGACAGGTCACGTCTATACATTCACTTGTAGAGGACATGACTCTTACATGTCTATCACAAACCCCAGATGAACAAAGTAACCAGAAGACTTATTCTAGGTAACATGTATCCCAAAGATCACAATGATTTGCACTGTATCACTCTGACATCAGCTGACTAGGCCATGGATGTGTATCTTACTTAAAGGCAGCTGTTGCTGACTGGCCTACAAGAGAGATTGGCCTGAATGAAACCTCAGCTTTATCATCTACCTAGCTTTAAGTTCTATGTCTGAGCCCCAAGGTAGGTGGGTCTGCTTATTCTTGGTGTCAGTCTCAAATGTTAAGGAAAGCTTTAATATCCTTAGTTTCTCTTAATAACTCTATATAACTCTAACTCTATCTACTAAGACTTTACTTAAGGTCTTCTTGAACCTACATAGGTACAGTGAGATGAGCACAGGTTTGAGAGTCTCACAGATTTGGATTTAAATTCTAGTTTTGCTATTTATTAGCCATGTGGCATTGGGCCCATTGACAAACTTGTATCTGAGACTTATAATTTCTTCTATAAAATATGGACTCTCCAGAGTAGTTTATGAGGATTAAATGAGGCCATATATGTTAAATTCTCATTAGGATCCTTCATTTCTTTCCTTACATTTGCAGTCTCTCTGGAGGTAAAGGAAGTCTTAAGCACACTCCCCAGTCAGGAGAATCTCACTGACTTTAACTGGTCCTGAAAAGATCACCTTCGATTCTAATCTAATCTAACTCTATTCTTCTAGGACTTGGCAAACAGACCACTTGATAATTTTACAATCTTAGATCCCAGGTTTCTCCAAGACTTCATCTTTATAGATATAATTCCCAATTTTAAAATACATGTAAATTCTTCGGTTGAAACAAAATTTGAAAAATGGCTTCTTAGGACAAAATCCAACCTCAGTTGCTTAAGAAAAACTACACACATTGGCAACTTATAAAGAGACCTCAGGTTCTTGGTGGGAACCCTTCTTTTCTTTTTGGGAGGTATTTGCATTTGGAATATTTGCTGTTTTACCAGAGGAAAAAATAAGTTAAAAACAAAAGGTCATTTTATAAGCTATATTTTAATGCTCTGAAAATTGGAGTTAACAAAATAAATTACAGTGGAGATATTGAGAAGCTAGGGAAAACCTAACACTCTTTAGGAGTTAAAAAAAGTCTTTTGTCCCATGTTGAATAATCTGCTAAATAAATAGTTCCTACTGTATAACATCAGGAGACACATTACAGTTAAAGGAGCCCAATACCTGCATTGAACTGATAACACATATCTCTATAACTTTGGGAAAAAAGTAATGAGTATGGCTGTGGATCCCTATTTCTGCCACCTCTTCTGGGGAAGATAACTTTTTACGCAAACACTTTACATTTCCACCACATTGTCTTCCTTTTCCAAACAGGATATAAAATGATTTCACAGGCACCTCTCGAAATGAGCACTGAGAACAACTTCCTCTCACACAAAAGCCTACCCACTTCTTGAAAGAATCTAAAATTAGAAAGGCATTCTCTTTCACAAAAATGGAAGCAACGCTGCTAACCTACTTTGCACGATTCTTCAAGGCAGGCATAACTACCTTTCCTCAGCTTCCTTGAGCTATGACATTCTGCAAAATATTTCAGGCTACCAAACCTCTAATTGGCCCCCTTGGAAAGACCATTTTCTCACCATTAATGCTAGGCCTTAGAATGATTCCATCCTTTCAGGAGTTCCTTATCAGAAGTTAGTGGATTCTGTTCCCTGGACTTGTTTGCATGCACAATGCCAGCTGTGACTTGGGAAATTGAAAATTATCTTTTTCTCTTTCAAGTGGGTCATTTTTAATTTCTTTAGACTGCATTTAAGTTACACTCAAGAATTTGACTGGAGAGGCAGCACTGTGCAGTGGGAAAAGGGCTGACCTAGGAGTTACAGATGAGTTCTAGTCCCGAGTCCTCTGTTTACTAACCACATAGTCATGGAGAGTAGTTTAATACTTCTGAGTTTCCTCCACTATAATAAACACAATGAAAACAACAACAATAACAAACACAGTATTGGGTCTACCTCACAGGGTAATCAAATGAGATCATGTGACAATAATAATAGTTACATTTGCAAAGTGTTTACAGTTTACAGAAAGCTCTTTCTCATGCATTTGTTCATTTAATTCTGCAGGAGCACTTTGAAAATTATAAATGGCTATGTTAGGCATTATGACAATCACATGCATGAAATTTCTCTCAAATCAGCTAGGCCCAAAAGGCATAGCAAACCTCTTTAAATGTTTATGGCATTCATTCCAATTTATATGTAACCCCATTTGTTGTACTTTCATTCCTTCTACGGTCATTTTTATCTTCCAATATATTTTAGGATGGTAAAAACCATACAATTCTATGAGAAGAAAGCTATATAAAAATGTACCAGTTTAAACAGCTCAGATTTTAACTTATTCATTTATTTATTTATTGTTTTATTTTTTAATTGTAGTATATAAGCAGGCTTTATGGTAAGACTTATACAAGACACTGTTCCAAAAAATGTAAACATAAACCCACCTCATTGCTTCTTAGGTAAGAACAGTATTCATAGTCATAATAATAATAGTTTTATATCAATAAATACATTTGAAAAATGTGGTAGTCATTAGTGCTGCTCACCAAATATTTATTTCTCCTCCTTCCTAGCACATAGTGGTATTGCTTTCCCTACACACAGACACACACACACACACATTAGGTATGGCCATGTGACTAGCTTTGGTCAACAATGCATGAGTGGAAGTGATATATGTCACTTCTGGGTGGAAGCTTTAAGAGCTGGTACATAATGCACCATATACTCTTTCCCTCTGTCAAGGCAACCAGCAATGCTAGAGATGGCATTTATTCTGTCAACCTGGGTCTTGGAATGATGATGACATGAATCAGACCCTCAAGCAACCGAAAATATGTAGGGAAACAAGAAATAAATTTTTGTTATTTTAAGCCATAAGATTCAGGGTTGTTTTTTCCTGCAACACGATGGTCCATACTAACTAATACAGACTTAATGGTTACAAATTTGATCTCTGAAGTCAACAAGATCAAGTTTAAGTTCCATTTCAGGTGTATGATTTTAAATAAATTATAGAACCTCACTGAGCTTAATTTCCTCATTTGTAAAGTAGGCAAAAACAATACCTACCTCATAGGGTTGTTCTGAAGATGAAATGAAGTCATATATGTCTATAAAAAGTGTCTAGCACACAGTAGGTGCTCAGTGAGTGTTTACCGTGTGATTCTCATAACAATCCTGTAAGGTGAAAAGGACTTACTATGCCCATATTGAAGATGAGAAAATAGAGGCCAACAAAAAAATATATTTCTCTTGAACAAGGTCACAGTGTTTGTTACTGGCTATATCTAGAATATAAATCTACTAATGCCTGGCCCACTGCTGGATTTTCAAATGTAAATTATCTCCTGAAATTAGAATAATTGCTTGAAGGCAGTGGTTTACAACCTAAGGGCTCTTAACACCCAGGGGTCCATAACAGCAGTAATAAAAGTCTTTGATCGGCCCGCCCCGTGGCTTAGTGGTTAAGTGCGCGCGCTCTGCTGCTGGCGGCCCGGGCTCGGATCCTGGGCGCACGGTGACGCACCGCTTGTCCGGCCATGCTGAGGCCGCGTCCCACATACAGCAACTAGAAGGATGTGCAACTGTGACATACAACTATGTACTAGGGCTTTGGGGGAAAAATAAATAAATAAAATTAAAAAAAAAAAAAGTCTTTGATCTCTTTTACTACTTCCAACAGCCTAATATATAGCATACATTTCCCCGACAAAAAGACTAAACAAATTTACAAAAACATCAAGTCTCTTATATTTAACAGCAATCATATCAACTCAGTTTGGAAACACAATTATCTAATGGTAAATAGAAATCCTTATTGATAATCCCTGTACCTTTGATTAATAAAAATAAGATCAGTAATTAACGAGTTAATAAATGCCATTGATATGAAAATGGTTCACATGATGATAACTATGGGAGAAAAGGAGATGTGGGTAATAATGTGTAACAACAAAAGGCATTCTTGATAGCGAAAAGGTTGTGGACCACTACTTTTTAAACACTTTATTGAGATGTAATTCACATACCATACAATCATCCTTTTAAAGTATACAATTTAATGGGTTTTACTATATACACAGAGTTGTGCATCTATCACCATTATCTAATTACAAAATATTTTTGTCACCCCAAAAGGAAACCCCAGGTCCTGGCAAACACTAATCTATTTTCTATCTCTATAGATTTGCCTATTCAGGACATTTCATATAAATGGAATCATATAATATGTGGCCTTTCGTGTCTGGTCTCTTTCACTTGTCACAATGTTTTCAAAGTTCATCCACGTTGTAGCATGTATCAATACTCCATTCATTTTTATGGCCAAATACTATTCTATTGGCGAATATACATTTCATTTATCCACTCAGTTGATGGACATTTGGGTCATTTCCACTTACTGGCTATTATGAATAATGCTGCTATGAATATGCCTGTACAATTTTTTATGAAGACATATGTTTTCATTTCTCTTGGGTATATAACCTAGCAGTGGAATCTCTTGGTCATATGGTAACTCTATGTTTAACTTTTTGAGGAACTGTCAGACTGTTTTCCAAAGCAGCTGCAACATTTTACATTTCCAACAGCAATGTATGAGGGTTGCAATTTCTCCATATCCTTGCCAATACTTGTTATTGTCTGCCTTTTTTATTATAGCCATTCTAGTAGGCGTGAAGTCATGTTTCATTGTGGTTTTGATTTGCATGTCTGGGTCACTATTTCAAAAATAATCTGTTTTAGTATAAACTTAATTACAGAACCTAAGATAGTTTTCAGACTCAAACATAGTACAAGAAAAAACAATAAGTTACTTTACAGAAAGTCCACTGCCCTTCTTCTAAGGAAAATTTTTTTAACAGTGAATAGGTTTACATAGGTACAGTAAATAAATCATTATTTAAATATTTGTTTATATTTTACTTATAGCCTACCTCATTCCAAAAGAAGTTGAAGCAATTAAAAAAATAGACAATTGGGGCAAAATAAGTCAAAGATTAAAGTGAAGAAAAAAATCCAAAGTAAAATGAAGGCAGAGGCAACACAAAACTTTTACAAACACAAAATGTATAACAGAAGTTTCTAGGAAATTGTCAAAAGTAGGTCACAGATGTGGTTTTTTAAGTTAATGAAGGATACATGTTAAGTTATATACTTATACTATCCGTATGATAACTGCATATCAGTTACCCAGAAGAAATAAAGACTTTTCCTGGTACTAAAGGTGGAAGAAAAAAAATCCCTGTAGAGTTTAATGAAGAGATACTAAATAGTGTGGTAAAACTTCCCAAACTACTATTCTGTCGACCTATTTCATCAGTATCACCAGGAGTGGTTTTTTTTTTTTTTTTTTTCCAGCTTTAAAATGTTGTGACATTTTTAAAGCTACAATTTGTTTTATTTTATTTTTTTATTTTATTTTATTTATTTTTTTAATTTTTTGTTTATTGCAGTAACATTGGTTTAAAACATTGGTTAAATTTCAGGTGTACATCTTGTTAATAATACATATTCCCAGGAAGTACCTCAGATCTGTAGTTTACAAACACCTCAGATGATTCTTTTGTGCAGTCAGGCCTTGGAACCAGCTTCATAGTGTATAATATTCTCAGTGGTATCTAGCAGTAAATATAATGAATTTCAACAGCTGCTTTTCATAGTGCTCTTCAAAGCAAGTAAATGAAACACAAAACTAAAGCATGCTCTATGAAACAATTAGCCAAAGCTTGGGAACTAAGTACACAGCTTTTCAATGGTCTGGCCCAATCCAGGAGTAAAATATGCAGTATAACCCAGAAAAATATTCATTCACAGAAACTCAAAATTTTGCATAAAATTTCAATGAGTACACAGGCTTCCTGAAGCCCTGCCCCTGTTGAGCTTCAGGTAAGCACCTCTGCTCTCAACTGCTGCTTTTCAAACTTTAATGTGCATACAAAACACCTAGGGAATCCTGTTAAAATGCAGATTTTGATACAGTAGATCTGGAATGGGTCCTGAGATTCTCCATTTCTTCCAAGCTCTCACCTGATACTGATACTGTTTTAGAAGGATTGCTCCTGAGGAACTGTGTAGCCTTTCAGACAATCTTCCATGAATATATGGTCTTATCATTAAGCTTTCACAAAAACGCAAAATTATATTCTAAGGCAAAAACCTGGAATGCAGCTATATTGTGTTTCCATCCAAAATCAAATGTTTGGGTTAACTTTTTGATGCCTATCTACATGGCAGAAAAAGAGTTTTCAGAGCAAGAGAATTTATATATATATATATATATATATATATATATATATATATATATATATACAGTCATGTGTTGCTTAACGACAGGGATACATTCTGAGAAATGTGTCGTTGGGCAATTTCGTTGTTGTGCGAACATCGGAGTGTACTTACACAAACCTAGATGGTATAGCCTACCATACACCTAGGCTATATGGTATAGCCTATTGCTCCTAGGCTATAAACCTGCACAGCATGTTACTGTACTGAATACTGTAGGCAACTGTAACACAATGGTAAGTATTTGCATATCTAAAGATACCTAAACAAAGAAAAGGTACAGTAAAAATGTGGTATAAAAGATAAAAAATTGTATACCTGTAAAGGGCACTTACCATGAATGGAGCTTGCAGGATTGGAAGTTGCTCTGGGCGAGTCAGGGAGTGAGGGGTAAGTGAATGTGAAGGCCTGGGACATTACTGCGCACTACTGTAGACTTTTATAAACACTGTACACTTACACTACACTAAATTTACAAAAAAATATTTTTCTTTCTTCAATAATAAACTAACCTTAGAAAACTGTAACTTTTTACTTTATAAACATTTTTTTTAACCATTTGTAATAACACTTAGCTTAAAACACATTGTACAGCTGTACAAAAATATATTATTTCTTTATATCCTTATTCTATAAGCTTTTCTCTATTTTAAAATTTTTATTTTTTTAATTTTTAAACATTTTTGTTAAAAACTAAGACACAAAAACACACATTAGCCTAGGCCTACACAGGGTCAGGATCATCAATATCACTGTCTTCCACCTCCACATCTTGTCCCACTGGAAGGTCTTCAGGGGCGATAACACACATGGAACTGTCATCTCCTATGAAAACAATGTCTTCTTCTCCAACATCTCCTGGAGGACCTGCCCAAGGCTCTTCTTGAGGAGATGTCATTCTTTTCAGAAATACATCCATGGTGGTCTGCTTGGTTTGTTCATTTTTTTCATCATAGATTTGCATGTAAGAAGATAATGCACCATGAACAATCCTCTCTATTAATAAAAACCTTTTGGTATTGGGGTCCATGCTTTCAAACTTTTTAAGGAGCTTGTGAGGTCTGCAAAAGCTTCTGCTAACCCCTTCACTGTGAATTTTCTTGAGGGTACTTCTTTTTCTTCTGCAGTTTCTTTTTCTTTTGCCTCTTCTTCAGCTATGAGTTCCTGTTCCAGTTCCAACAACTCATTAGTCAATTCCTCAGGAACCACCTCTAGGAGCTCCCCCATATCATCCTCATCTACACCCAGGTTAAAGTTGTTTGCCATCTCAACCACAGCCTTGTTGAATTGTGCAACCTCTTCATCCTTGGAAAATCTTTTAAAGTCACAGACGAACCTCTGGAGTGTCTTCTTCCAGATGCCATTCATACACTCCTTGGTGACATCACCCCAAGCCCAAGCAAGGTTCTTGATACAGTCATAGATATTGTAATCCTTCCAGAATTGCATCAGTGTGTTCCTCAGTTGTGGCAATAGCCTGGGCAAAGGTCCTCCTCAAGTAGTAGGCCTTAAAAGCTGCTATAACTCCTAGATCCATTGGTTGGGTCAAAGAAGTGGTGTTTGGAAGGAAAAACACCACTTTGATATTGGGAGGAAGATCATCAGTAAGAGGAGCATGTCCAGGAGCATTATCAACAGTAAGCAAAATCTTGAAAGGTATGTTATTCTCCAAATAGTACTTCTCCCTTTTGCTGGCATAGCAATTCAGGAGGGCCTCTCAGAAGAGAAGCTGGGACATCCATGATTTCTTATTGCTCCTGTAGTACACCGGCAGTGTGTGCTTATTGATATACTTGAAGGCCCTGGCGTTCTCACTGTGCCAGATCACAGAGTTTCAGTTTGCAGCCTGCAACATTACCCCCAAGCAAGACTGTTATCCTGTCCTTAAAATCCTTGAAACCTGGCATTGACTTGGCCTCCTCATGGATGAAAGTCCTTTCAGTCAACCTTTTCCAGAATAGGGAGCTTTCATCCATGTTGAATATTTGCTCTGGCCAAGTAATTTTCCGCCATAAGCAGCTAATCTAGAGTTTCCAAGAATTCTTCAGCTGCCTTCACATCAGCACTTGTAGACTCACCACTCACTTTCACGTTATGTAATGAATAAAAATACTTGTATAGTTTAAACTACCCAGAGCTAGCAGTAAATTCAACATCATAGTCGGGTTCAGTCTTTTCTTTCAACATTGCAAACAAACTTTTTGCTTTTGCCATGATCACCATGATGCTGGGAGGGATACGCTTCTGTGTCTGGTCTTCAATCTAGGTCATTAGAAGTTTCTCCATGTCTCCCATCTTGAATTTTTGTTAATCTTGTTGCCTTCAATGAAGCAAACCCTTTAACAGCTTCCATCACTTAGTTCTTGTTCTTCAAGATTGTAGCTATGGTGGAATGGGACATTCCTGACTGGCGAACAATTACCATCACCGATTTTCCACCTTCACAGTCCTTAATCACTTTTAATTTCATTTCCCAGTCAATCACTCAATGTGGCCTCTTACTGGCAACATTAGCAGTGGATTTTGTATAGTTAGGGGCTTGAAGAACAAAGCAACTGACATTAAATCAAGTACAAGAGAAAATGATGCAAGAAAAAGACGCAGTAAACATGAGATGTATGAGGCTGCTGTCAGCATAACGTGGCATACTTTTTTTTTTTAATATTTGTTGTTTATTTCAGAACTAGTTTTTTTTTTTTTTAAAGATTTTATTTATTTATTTTTCCCCCCCAAAGCCACAGTAGACAGTTGCATGTCATAGCTGCACATCCTTCCAGTCGCTGCACGTGGGACGCGGCCCCAGCACCGCCGGAGAAGCGGCGCGTCGGCGCGCGCCCAGGATCCGAACCCGGGCCGCCAGCAGCGGAGCGCGCGCACCCAACCGCCAAGCCACGGGGCCAGCCCCTGGCATACTGTTTTAAACGTTTTTTTATCAGAAAGAGTATACTCTAAAATAACAATAAAAAGTACAGCAAATACATAAACCAGTAACATAGCTGCTTATTTTCATTATCAACTATTATGTACTGTACAAAATTGTATGTGCTATACTTTTATGCAAATGGCAGTGCAGTAGGTTTGTTTACACCAGCATCACCACAAATAAGTGTGTAATGCATTGTGCTGTGACACTACGATGTCACTAGGCAATAGGAATTTTTCAGCTCCATTATAATCTTATGGGACCACGTGGTATATGTGGTCCGTCATCAACGGAAATGTCATTAATGTGGTGCATGACTGTATACTGAACATGTTGGAACTCCATAGTTTCTCCTTCCCTGAGCCAGAGCAGCTACAGGTATTTAAGTACTTAATACAACCACTACATTTACACAGACAGCCATTCCACTACAAAGAGGGGCCCAGTGGGGTTCTTAGAACACTTACATTGCCTACCTCTTATCATGTCTATTTTAGCCACTATCCAAACAGATAACAGTGTACACTTTAAATTCATTTCACTGTAGTTACTATTTTTTTAGTAGTTACTATTTTTAGTAGCTGTCAATTGATTTTGTTCAACGCTGAAGTAAAATATGTGGAGAATAGTTAATTCTACATTTTTTTCACCAGCAAACAACCTAGGGGAAATCTGCTACAGAAATGTACGTATTGCTTAATCCCACTAGTTTGAGGTCCATTTGTTTGGAGTATCTTGGATGCACAAAAATGCGTTCTCAATCACAATGCACTATCATGACGGGTCCATGCATGGTACTCTTGTACTTATTCACTTATTAATTTATTATTTTAATAATATTATAAACCCATGATCCCACTAATCCAATCTAAGAACTAGAACATTGCCAATAACCTACACCTATCTGCCCCTCCCCATCTCATTCTGCTGTCTCACCCTCAGAGATAACCACCATCCTGAATTTTATGATTACGTTTACCACTTTTTTTTTTAAATTTTATCGTGTGTGTGTGTATGTGCACACGTGTGCATTTACCTAAGAAATACAATTTTTTATTTTTCTTGGATTTGTACTTTATATAAAGGGGATGATACTGTATAGAGTATCTTTTGGGAATTACATTTTTTTATTCCAATTTATTTTATTAAGATTTATCCAGGATACTGCATCTTGTAGTTCATTCATATTCAATGTTTTCTAATATTCCATTATGTCAATATATCACCATTTACCTACTCTCCTGTTGATGCAGATTTGGGTTACTTCCAGTTTTTCACTGTTATAAGAAATGCTTCTATGAATATTTGTAGACATGACCCCTGGTTTACAGTTGATATCTAGGAATGGAATTGCTATTTCACAGTGAATGTGAATACTCAAATTTACAAAATAATGCCAAGTTGTTTTCCAAAGTAGTGATACAAATTTATAATTCCAGCATCAACATACAGAAGATACTGTTTATCCTCGCCTTCTTCAACATTTGGCATTGTTAAACTTCTTGTTTTCAAATGAGTGGTAAAAAATATTATCTCAAGTCTCGATTTGAATTTTCCTCATCATCAGTGAGGTTGAGTATCTCACATATTATTATCCTTATTTATTTCCTCATCTATAAAATTTATGTCTTTTGTCTGTTTTTCTATTAGGTTGTTTATCTTTTTTATTGATTTTTTTGAGTTCTTTACATATTCTTGATACCAACACTGTGTTAATTTTATGTGTCGCAAATAACTTCACAGAATCTGTAGCTTGTCTTTTCACTTTCCTTAAGTGGTATTTTCATTAACAAAAATTTGTAATTGAATGTTATTTATTTTATCAGGCTTGTTGTTTTTTTTCTGATTGTGTTTTACGTCTTGTTTAAGAAATAGGTTGCTACCCCAAGATCAAAAAGATGTTCACCAATGTTTTTTACTAAATAATTTAGTTTTGTTTTTCACATTTAACTTATTAATTCTTCTGAAGTTACCATCCATATATATAACATGAGAGGTAGAAATCCATAGTTTCTGTATTGAATAACCAATGTTTTCCATTTCATTTATACAATAGTCTCTCCTTAACCCTGTGATCTCCACTCCAACTCTGTCATATATCAAAGTTCCATATATGTGAGAGTTTGATTCTGGACTCTGTTTTCTGTTCTATAGGTCTATTTCTCCATTCTTGCCCAATATCACACTATGTTTTACTAGAGCCCATAAGACTTGATAAACTTTTATATCTCATAGCATATGTTCTCATAACTGTTCTTCTTCAAATTTTTTCCTAACTTCTTTAGGGTATTTGTATCTCCACATAAATCTGAGAAACAGCTTATCAATTTCCATTTTAAAAAAGAGCTCGGATAGTGATTAGATTTTTATTCAATCTATAGTTCAGTTTAGGGAAAACTCACATCTTTAAAATATTGAGACTTCTAAACCATAAACATATTATGCCCTTCATTTATTTATTTTCTCTCTGAAATTTATAGTTTCTGTTTAGAAGACTTGATCATCTTTCACTAGATTAATCCATAGGTCTTGATGTATTTTGATGGTACTGTAAAGATCTGAAAATTGATAAACTTCTAGGAAGACGAACAGAAAAATGAGAGAAAACATAAGTACTAATAGCAAGAATGAAAAAGAGGATATTATTACAGGTCTCACAAACATTAAAAGTATAACAAAGCTATACTGTGAACAACTATATGTACCTAAAATTGACATTTAAGATAAAATGAACCAATTCCTTGGACTGCTTGGAAGATGGAGGCATAGGAGGATTCTGAACTCACCTCCTCCCATGAACACAACAAATTTACAACTACCCTTGGAACAGTCACCCCTGAGAGAGAAGCAGAAACTGGATAAAAAGAACCTCACAACAAGGGACAGTGCTGACTGAGGTGAATGAGGCAGGAAATACCTTTCTGGGGAGGAAAAAGCCACATTCTAGCCATGGTGCTTCATGGCCAGGAGCAATCTTAAGCCACATAGGGGATCCGCCCCACCTTCCAACGCCTGAAACAATTGTGTGCTGCTACACCTGGGGCCGGCTCCACCCAGCTGCACTCCTGAGAGAGCTGACAAAAGCCTCACAGGCTGGAGGCCTACAGCAATTGTGAGTCCCTGAGCCTGACAAACCAGCTACGCTGGGGGCCTACTCACTTAACAGCAAAACTGCAGCAGGTATGTGCTATTAGACCTTGCAGCCAACTTTGCTGGGGTTCGCCCCACCCAATAAAGTGACTAAAGGGACTAACGCCACATGCAGGTGAGGCTTACAACCAGCCAGACAGAGGGACCGCCTACCTCCTTATGAATCTGCAGTAAGAAGAATGCTGTTATAACAGAAAGACACATGTACCCACACAGGGGTCACTCCTGGAACATTTGGAAGTGGTGACAAGAGGGAAGCACATTGCTGGGCCTCATACGGCATTTCTTATACAAGGCCACTCCTCCAAGATTGGGAGATGTAGGTGATCTACCTAATACATAGGTATAAGTACAAAAAAATAGTCAAAATGAGAAGACAAAGGAATATGTTCCAAATAAGGGAACAGGACAAATCCTCAGAAAAAGAACTAAATGAAACAGAGATAAACAATCTACCTGATAAAGAGTTCAAACTAATAGGCATATGGATGGCTCACTGATCTTGGGAAAAGAATAGATGAACACAGTGAGAACTTCAACAAAGAATTGGAAAATATAAAAAAGAACCAATAAGAAGTGAAGAATACAATAATGGAAATGAAAAATTCACTAGAGGGAATCAATAGCAGAGCAGATGATACAGAAGAACGGATCAGCAAGCCTGATGAAAGACTAGAGGAAATCACCCAAGCCAAACAGAAAAAATAAAAAAAGAACTAGAAAGAATGAGGAGAGTCTAAGGGACTTCTGGTACAACATCAAGTGCACTAACATCCATATTACACGTGTCCCAGAAGGAGAAAAGAGAGACAAAGGGGCACAGAATCTATATGAAGAAATAATACCTGAAAAACTTCTTAACCTAAGGAAGGAAACAGACATCCGGGTACAGGAAGCACAGAAAGCACCAAACAAAATGAACCCAAAGAGGTCCACACCAAGACACATTATAATTAAAATGTCAAGAATTAAAGATAAAGAGAGAATCCTAAAAGCTACAAGAGAAAGGCAACAAGTTACATACAAAGGAAAACCCATAAGGCTATCAACTGACTTCTCAGAAGAAACCTTCCAGGCTAGAAGGGAGTGGCACGATGTATTCAAAGTACTGAAAGGAAAAAACCTACAGCCAAGAATAATCTACTGGGCAAGGTTATCATTCAGAATAGAAGGAGGGATAAAGAGTTTTCTAGACAAGCAAAAACTAAAGGAGTTTATCGCCAATAAACCAGCTTTACAAGAAAGGTTAAAGGGACTTATTTAAGTGGAAAAGAAAAGACCACAAGTAGGAATAAGAAAATTATCAAAATAAATAAATAAATAAATAAATAAAATCACTGGTAAAGGCAAATATACAGTAAGGGTAGCAGATCAATCACCTATGAAGCTAATATGAAGGTCAAAAGACAATAGTACTAAAATTATCTATTTCCATGATAAGAGGTTAATGGACACACATACAAAAAAGAGATTAAATATGATATCAAAAACAAAAACGTTGGGGGAGGGGAGTAAAAGAGTAGAGTTTCTAGCAAGAGGTCAATCTTAAGAGACCATCAACTTAATATATATTGCTATTTACATAGGTTATTACATATGAACCTCATGGTAATCACAAACCAGAAACCTATAATAAATATAGAAAATAATTAAGAGAAAGGAACACAAACATAATACTGAAGAAAGCCATCAAACCACAAGAGAAGAGAGCAAGAGAAGTAGAAAGGAACAGAGAACTACTAAAACACTCAGAAAAAAAGTAACAAAATGGCAATTAGTACATACTTATCAATGCCCTCTATAATGTCCATGGATGAAATGCTCCAACCAAAGGCATAAGGTGGCCAATTGGATAAAAATATAAGACCCATACATATGCTGCAACCAAGAGACACACTTCAGACCTAAAGACACTCACAAACAAAAAGTGAAGGGATGGAAAAAGATATTCCACACACAATGAAAAGAGAGCTAGCGTAGCAACATTTATATCAGACAAAATAGACTTTACAACAAAAACTGTTAACAAGAGACAAAGAAGGGCACTACATAATGATCAAGGTAACAACTCAACAAGAGGATATAATAACACTTGTAAATATCTATGCACCCAACATAGGAGCACCTAAATATATAAAGCAATTATTAACAAACATGAAAAGAGAAACAGTAACACAATAATAGTAGGGGACTTTAACATTCCACTTACATCAATGGATAGATCATCCAAACAGAAGATCAATAAGGAAACATGGGCTGTAAATGACACATTAGATTGGATGGATTTAGTAGATATATACAGAACATTGCACCCAAAAACCACAGAATACACATTTTTTTCCAATGTGCATGGAACATTCTCCAGGAGAGATCACATCTTAGGCCACAAAACAAGTCTCAATAAATTTAAGATTGAAATAATTCCAAGCATGTTGTCTGATGACAATGATATGAAACTAGAAATAAACTACAAGAAGAAAACTGGAAAAGCCACAAATATGTGGAGATTAAACAAAATGCTATTGAACAACTATTGGGTCAATAAACAAATCAAAGGAGAAATCAAAAAATACCTAGAGACAAATGAAAATGAAAAGATAACATGGCAAAATGTATGGGATACAGCAAAAGTGGTACTAAGAGGGAAGTTTATAGCAATACAAGCCTACCTCAACAAACAAGAAAAATCTCAAATAAACAATCTAACAATACACACAAAGGAATTAGAAAAGGAACAATCAAAGCCCAAAATCAGTAGAAGGAAGGAAATAATAAAAATAAGAGCAGAAATAAACAAAATAGAGACCAAAAAAACAATAGAAAAAAATCAATGAAACTATAGCTATGAAAAGCTATATGCCAACAAATTAGACAAGCTAGAAGAAATGAATAAATTCTTAGAATCATACAACCTTCAAAAACTAAATCAGGAAGAAACAGAGAATTTGAATAGACCAGTCACCAGTAAGGAGATCAAAACAGTAATCAAAAACGTGCCAAAACAATAAAAGTCCAGGACCAGACGGATTCCCTGGTGAATTCCACCAAACATTCAAAGAAGACTTAATAACTATACTTCCCAAACTCTTGCAAAAAGTTGAAGAGGACAGGAAGCTTCTTAACTCATTCTATGAGGCCAACATTAACCTGATACCAAAATCAGACAAGGATAACACAAAAAAAGAAAATTACAGGCCAATATCACTGAGGAACATCGATGCAAAAATCTTCAATAAAATACTAGCAAATCGAATACAACAATACATTAAAAAGATCATACACCATGATCAAGTGGGATTTATTCCAGAGATGCAGGGAATGTTCAACATCTGCAAAACAATCAACGTGATACACAATATTAACAAAATGAAGAATAAAACTCAAATGATGATATCAATAGATGCAGAGAAAGCATTTGACAAGATACAGCATCCATTTATGATAAAAATTCTGAATAAAATGGGTATAGAAGTAAAGTACCTCAACATAATAAAGGCCATATATGACAAAACCCACAGCTAATATCATTCTCAATGGAGAAAAATTGAAAACTATCCCTTTAAGAACAGGAACCAGACAAGGATGCCCACTTTCACCACTCTTACTTAACATAGTATTGGAAGTCCTAGCCAGAGCAATCAGGCAAGAAAAATAAATTAAAGGGATCCAAATAGGAAAGGAAGAAGTAAAACTGTCACTATTTGCAGATGACATGATTTTATATACAGAAAACCCTGAAGAATCTACCAAAAAATTATTAGAAATAATAAATGAATACAGTAAAGTTGCAGGATACAGAATCAACATACAAATATCAGTTGCATTTCTGCACACTAACAACGAAGTAGCAGAAAGAGAAATTAAGAATATAATCCCATTTACAATTGCAACAAAAAGAATAAAATACCTAGGAATAAATTTTACCAAAGAGTTGAAAGACCTGTTCACTGAAAACTATAAAACATTGTTGAAAGAAATTGGAGAAGACACAAAGAAATAGAAATATATCTGTGCTCTTGGATTGAAAGAATTAACATAATTAAAATATCCATACTTCTTAAAGCAATCTACAGATTTCATGCAATCCGTATCAAAGTTCCAATTATATTTTTCACAGAAATAGAACAAAGAATCCTAAAATTTATATGGAACAACAAAAGACCCCAAATAGCCAAAGGAATCCTGAGAAAAAAGAACAAAGCTGGAGGTATCACACTCCCTGATTTCAAAATATACTACAAAGGTATATTAATCAAAACAGCATGGAACTGGCACAAAAAATGGACACACAGATCAATGGAAGAGAATCGAGAGCCCAGAAATAAACCCATACCTCTAAGGATAGCTAATTTTTTTTTTTTGTGAGGAAGATCAGCCCTGAGCTAACATCTATGCCAATCCTCCTCTTTTTGCTGAGGAAGACCAGCTCTGAGCTAACATCTATTGCCAATCCTCCTCCTTTTTTTTCCCCAAAAGCCCCAGTAGATAGTTCTATGTCATAGTTGCACATCCTTCTAGTTGCTGTATGTGGGACGTGGCCTCAGCATGGCTGGAGAAGCGGTGCATCAGTGTGCGCCCGGGATCCGAACCTGAGCCGCCAGTAGCAGAGCATGCACACTTAACCGCTAAGCCACAGGGCCGACCCTGGACAGCTAATTTTCCACAACTATACCAAGAACATACAATGGAGAAAGGAAAGTCTCTTCAATAAACGGTGCTGGGAAAATTGGAGATCCAGATGCAAACAAATAAAGTAGACCACTATCTTACACCATACACAAAAATTAACTCAAAATGGATTAAAGACTTGAATGTAAGACCTGAAACCATAAAACTTCTAGAAGAAAACATAGGCAGTACCCTCTTTGACATAGGTCTTAGCAGCATATTTTCAAATACCATGTCTGACCAGGCAAGGGAAAGAAAAGAAAAAGTAATCAAATGGGACTACATCAAACTAAAAAGCTTCTTCACAGCAAGGAAACTATCAACAGAATAAAAAGACAACCTAACAATTAGGAGATGATATTTGCAAACCACATCTCTGATAAGGGGTTAATATCCAAAATATATAAAGAACTCATACATCTCAACAACAAAAACACAAACAACCTAATTTAAAAAATGTGCAAAAGATCCAAACAGAACTTTTTCCAAAGAAGATATACAGTGGCCAACAGGCACACGAAAAGATGTTCATCATCACTAAGTATTAAGAAAGTGCAAATTAAAACTACAATGAGATATCACCTCACACCTGTCAGACTGGCTATAATTAACAAGACAAGAAATAAGTGTTGGAGAGGATGTGGAGAAAAGGGAACTCGCATACATCACTGGTGGGAATGTAAACTGGTGCAGCCACTACGGAACACGGTATGGAGATTCCTCAAAAAATTAAGAATAGAACTACCATATGATCCACCTCTTCCACTGCTGGGTATTTATCCAAAGAACATGAAAACACAAATATGTAAAGACACATGCATCCTTATGTTCACTGCTGCATTAGTCACAATAGCTAAGACTTAGAAGCAACCTAGTGCCCATCAAGGTATGAATGGATAAAGAAGATGTGGTATACATACACAATGGAACACTACTCAGGTATAAAAAAAGATGAAAGCTTGCCATTTGCAACAACATGGATGGAGTTTGAGGGTATTATGCTAAGTGAAATAAGTCAGATAGAGAAAGTCAAATACCGTATGATCTTACTCATAAATCGAAGATAACAACAACAACCAACAACATAGATCTAGAGATTAGATTGGTGGTTACCAGAGGGGAAGGAGGGAGGGAGGAGGGTTAAAGGGGGAACTGGGCACATGTGTATGGTGATGGATGGAAATTAGTCTTTGGGTGGTGAACATGATGTAATCTATACAGTAATCGAAATATAATGATGTACACCTGAAATTTATAGTGTTATAAACCAGTGCTACCTCAATAAAACAAAATTGAAAAAAAAGGAAAAAAAATGAACCAATTCCTTAAAAATCACAAACTGTCAAAACTCACTCAATATGAAGAGATAATGTAAACAGTTCCATAATTCTTAAAGAAATTGAATATGTAGTTTTAAAACTTTTCAAAAATGATATCTCCAGGCCCAGATGGTCTCACTGGCAAATGTTACCCAACATTTAAAGAAGAAATAATGCCAATCTACACAACCTCCTCTAGAAAATAGAAGATGAAGGAATACTTCCCAACTCATTTTATGAGACAGCATATCTGAACACCCTTGTATCAAAACCAGACAATAGTAAAAGAAAATAAAACTACAGACCAATATTCCTCATGAATAAAAACGTGAAAATCCTCCACAAAATATTAGTAAATTGAATCAGGCAATATATAAAAATAATACTATATAACCAAATGGGTGTTTATGCCAGGAATTCAAGGCTGGTTCAACATTCTAAAATTAATCAATGCAGGGGACAGCCCCGCGACCTAGTGGTTAAGTTCAGTACACTCTGCTTTGGCGGCCCAGGTTTGGTTTCCAGGTGCAGACCTATGCCACACATTAGCGGCCATGCTGTGGTGGTGACCCACCGACAAAATAGAGGAAGATTGGCACAGATGTTAGCTCAGGGTGAATCTTCCTCAGCAAAAAAAAATAATAAATTAAATTAATCAATGCAATCCATCATATTAAATGGTTTAAAGAAGAAAAATCACATTATCATATCAATGGATATAGAAAAGCATTTGACAAAATTCAATATTAATACACGATAAAAAAAAAAAAACTCACCACACTAGGAATAGAAGGGAATGTATTCAACCTGATAAAGGGCATCCACAAAATATAGAGCTAACATTGTACCTAATGGAAAGAGATTAAATGCTTTCCCTCTGAGATCAGCAACAAAGCAAGGATGCCCTTGCTCACTACTCCTAGCCAGTACAATAAGGGAAGGAAAATAAATAGAACGTATACCAACTGGAAAGGAAGAAATTAAATGATCCCTGTCTGCTAATATGCTTGTCTAAGTAAAAAATTCCAAACAATCTAAAAACACATAACAACAAAAAAACCTTCCTAGTACTAATCAGTAAGTTTAATAAAATTGCAAAATAGAAGATCAACACACAAAAATCAATCATATTTCTATATATTAGCAACATACAATTGGAAACCGAAATTTGAAAAAAAATACCATTTTAAATAGCTCCAAAACATGAGACACTTTAAGTACAAACCCAATAAAATACGTACAGGATCTGTATGCTGAAAACTACTAAATTTTGAAGCAAGAAATCAACGAAGACCTAAATAAATGGAGACACATAGTGTTTTGATGGATTCAAAAACTCAATGTAGCTTAGATGTTAATTCTCCCCTAAGCAATAAAGTTAATGCAAAACAATTAGGACTTTTCTTGATATAGACAAGCTGATTCTAAATTTTATGTAGAAAGGCAAAAAAAAAAAAAAAAACTAGAGTAGCCAAAAATATTTTGAAAAAAGAACAAAGTTGGAAGACTCACACAACCCAAATTTAAAACATACTATAAAACTACAGTAATTAAGATTGCTTGGTATTGGCAAATGGATAAACATGTAGATCAATTGAAGAGAATAGACAGTCTAGAATTAGATCCACACACATATGGTAAATTGATTTTTAACAAAGACAAAAATGCTATCTATTAGGGAAAATATAGTCTTTTTGAAAAGAATGGTGCTGTGGGTCTTGAAGAAATATTTGTATGCTCATGTTCATAGCAGCATTATTCACAGTAGCCAAAAGGTGGACATACCTGAAGTGCCCATCAACAGAGGAATGGGTAAACAAAATGTGGTATATACATAAAATAGAATATTATTCAGCCTTAAAAAGGAAGGAAATTCTGACACATGCTGCAACACAGATGAACCTTGAGGATACTCTGCTAAATGAAATGTCAGTCACAAAAGACACATACTGTATGATTCCACTTATATGAGGTACTTACAGTAGTCAAATTCATAGAAACAGAATGCAGTGGTTGGTAGGGGCTGAGGAGAGGGAAAAATGGAGAGTCGTTGTTTAATGGGTATAGAGTTCCAGATTTACAAGATGAAAAAGTTCTGGAGATTGGTTGCACAAATAATGTAAATATACTTAACACTACTGAACTGTACATTTCGAAATGGCAAGATGGTAAATTTTATGTTACGTTTTTTACCACAATTTTTTAAATTTTTAAATAAGAAATGGTGCTGGAAAAACTACATAGAAAGTAGACTAGTGGTTTCCTGGAGCGGGATTAAGGATTAATGGAGATTAACAGTAAATGTGCATGAGAGATTCTATTGGGGATGATGAAAATGTTCTAAAACTGATTCATGGTGATGGTTGCAGAATTGGGTAAATTTATTTTTAAAAAATCATTGACAGGGCCGGCACGGTGGTACAGCGGTTAAGTGCACACCCTCCGCTGTGGCGGCCCGGGGTTCGGGTCCTGGGCACGCACCGATGCACCACTTGTCAAGCCATGCTGTGGTGGCGTCCCATATAAAGTAGAGGAAGATGGGCATGGATGTTAGCCCAGGGCCAATCTTCCTCAGCAAAAAAGAGGAGGACTGGCATCGGATGTTAGCTCAGGGCTGATCTTCCTCACACACAAAAAAAATCATTGAATTGTACGCTTCAAAAGGGTCAATTATATGATATGCAGAATATGCTTACATAAAGTTATTTTTAAAAATGATGCAGGAACACTATCCCCACGTAATCTATTATCTGCTTTGTTACTGTAAATTGTTCGTAGATATGATACCAAAAGCATGAGCCATAAAAAAATGGATAAAATGGACTCTATGAAATTTAAAATTAAAACAAAAACTTTTTTTTTTTTACAAAAGACACTGTTAAGAGAACAAAAAGACAAGTTACAGATAGGGAAAAACATGTGCAAATCGCATATCCAACAAAAGACTTATGTCCAGAATGTATGAAGAATTCTCAAAGCTTAACAGTAAGAAAACAAATAACCCAATTTAAAAATGTGCAAAAGACTTGACCAGATATATCACCAAAGAAGATATGCAAGGGGCAGAAAAAATAGAAAGATGTTCAACATCATTAGCCATTAGGGAGATGCAAACTGAAACCATGATGAGATACCACTACATACCTATTAGAATGACTGAAATAAAAAATACTGACAATGCCAACAGTTGGTGGGGATGTAAGCAACTACAACTTTCACATACTGCTTGGGGGAATGCAAAATTGTACAGTCTCTCTGGAAAATGATCTGCTCATTTCTTATAAAATTAAATATACCCTTAACCATATAACTTAGCAATCCCACTCCTGGGTATCTACCCTAAAGAAAATTGGTATTCACACCAAAACCTCTACATGAATATTTATTGAGATTATTTTCATAACTTCCAAAAATCAGAAGAAACCCAAATGACCATTAAGAGATGAATGGATAAAAAAACTATGGTAAATCCATACAATGGAATACTACTTGGCAATAAAATGGAATGTACATACAAGAATTTGGATAAATCTGTAGACAATTTTGCTAAGTGAAAGAAGCCAGTCTCAAAAGGTTACATACTGTATGATTTCATGTATATGACATTCTTGAATAGACAAAACTACAGTGATGGAAAATTGATCAGTGGTTTCCAGAGGTTACAAGTAGGCAGAGGGTGTAACTGTAAAGAAACAGCACAAGGGAGTTTTCAGGGGAGATGAAACTGTTCTGTATCTTCATTGTCGTGGTAGATTCATGAAGCTATACATGTGTTAAAACTCATAAAAGTGCACACCATAAAAGATATCTTCACTGAATGGTAATTTTAAAAATAAATTAAAAATAAATCATTGTTCAAAATGGTTAAATGGTAATTTATTTTTTTGTCACTGCTTCTTTTTTTTGTTTGTTTTTAATTTTTTGTTTATTGCAGTAACATTGGTTTATAACATTGTATAAATTTCAGGTGTACATCATTATACTTCTATTGCTGCATAGATTACATCATGTTCACCACCAAAATACTAATTACAACCCATCACCACACAGCTGTGCCGAATTATCCCTTTCACCCTCCACACTCCCCCCTTCCCCTCTGGTAACCACCAATCCAATCTCTGTCTCTATGTGTGTGTTTATTGTTGTTGTTATCTACTACTTAATGAAGGAAATCATATGGTATTTGACCTTCTCCCTCTGACTTATTTCACTTTGCATAATACCCTCAATGTCCATCCATGTTGTCACAAATGGCTGGATTTCTTCATTTCTTATGGCTGAGTAGTATCCCATTGTGTATATAGACCACATCTTCTTTATCCATTCGTCCACTGATGGGCACTTAGGTTGCTTCCAAGTCTTGGCTATTGTGAATAACGCTGCAATGAACACAGGGGTGCAAGTATCTTTATGCATTGGTGTTTTCAAGTTCTTTGGATAAATACCCAGCAGTGGAAGAGCTGGATCATATGGTTTCTTGAGGAATCTCCACAGTTTTCCATAGTGGCTGCACCAGTTTGCACTCCCACCAGCAGTGTATGAGAGTTCCTTTCTCTCCACATCCTCCCCAACACATGTTGTTTCCTGTCTTGTTAATTATAGCCATTCTGACGGGCGTGAGGTGATATCTCATTGTAGTTTTGATTTGCATTTCCCTGATAGTTAATGATTTTGAACATCTTTTCATGTGTCTGTTGGCCATCTGTATATCTTCTTTGGAGAAATGTCTGTTCAGGTCTTTTGCCCATTTTTTAATTGGGTTGTTAGGTTTTTTGTTGTTGAGATGCATCAGTTCTTTGTATATTTTGTAGATTAAGCCCTTATCAGATGTATGGTTTGCAAATATCTTCTCCCAATTGTTAGGCTGTCTTTTCATTTTGTTGATGGTTTCCTTTGCTGTGCAGAAGCTTTTTAGTTTGATGTAGTCCCATTTGTTTATTTTTTCTATTGTTTCCCTTGCCCCGTCAGACATGGTGCTTGAAAATATGTTGCTAAGACCGATGTCGAAAAGTGTACTGCCTATGTTTTCTTCTAGAAGTTTCATAGTTTCAGGTCTTGTATTCAAGTCTTTAATCCATTTGGAGTTAATTTTTGTGTATGGTGTAAGGTAAGGGTCTACTTTCATTTTTTTGCATGTGGCTATCCAGTTTGCCCAACACCATTTGTTGAAGAGACTTTCTTTTCTCCATTGTATGTTCTTGGCTCCTTTGTCGAAGATTAGCTGTCCATGTATGTGTGGGTTTATTTCTGGGCTTTCGACTCTATTCCATTGATCTGTGTGTCTGTTTTTGTGCCAGTACCATGCTGTTTTGGTTACTATAGCTTTGTAGTATATTTTGAAATCAGGGAGTGTGATACCTCCAGCTTTGTTCTTTTTTCTCAGGATTCCTTTAGCTATTCGAGGTCTTTTGTTGTTCCATATAAATTTTAGGATTCTTTGTTCTACTTCTGTGAAAAATGTTGTTGGAACTTTGATAGGGATTGCATTGAATCTATAGATGGCTTTAGGGAGTATGGACATCTCAACTATGTTAATTCTTCCAATCCAAGAGCACGGAATATCTTTCCATTTCTTTCTGCCTTCTTCAATTACTTTCAGAAATGTTTTATAGTTTTCAGTGTACAGCTCTTGCACCTCTTTGGGTAGGTTTATTCCTAGGTATTTTATTCTTTTTGTTGCACTTGTAAATGGGAGTGTATTCTTAATTTCTCTTTCTGCTACTTCATTGTTAGTGTATAGAAATGCAACTGATTTTTGTATGTTGATTTTGTATCCTGCAACTTTACCACATTCGTTTATTACTTCTAAAAGTTTTCTGGTGGATTCTTTAGGGTTTTCTATATATAAAATCATGTCATCTGCAAATAGTGACAGTTTCACTGCTTCCTTTCCAATTTGGATCCCTTTTATTTCTTTCTCTTGCCTGATTGCTCTGGCTAGGACTTCCAGTACTATGTTAAATAGGAGTGGTGACAGTGGGCATCCTTGTCTGGTTCCTTTTCTTAGAGGGATTTCTTTCAGTTTTTCACCATTGAGGATGATATTAGCTGTGGATTTCTCATATATGGTCTTTATTACGTTGAGGTACTTTCCTTCTATACCCATTTTATTCAGAGTTTTTATCATAATGGATGCTGTATCTTGTCAAATGCTTTCTCTGTATCTATTGAGATGATCATGTGATTTTTATTCTTCATTTTATTAATGCGGTGTATCACGTTGATTGATTTGCGAATGTTAAACCATCCCTGCATACCTGGAATAAATCCCACTTGATCACGGTGTATAATCTTTTTAACGTATTGTTGTATGCGATATGCTAGTATTTTGTTGAAGATTTTTGCATCAATGTTCATCAGTGATATTGGCCCGTAGTTTTCTTTTGTTGTGTTGTCCTTGTCTGGTTTTGGTTTCAGGGTAATGTCGGCTTCGTAGAATGAGTTAGGGAGCTTTCCCCCCTCCTCAATTTTTTGGAAGAGTTTGAGAAGGATAGGTATTATGTCTTGTTTGAATGTTTGGTAGAATTCACCAGGGAAGCCGTCTGGTCCTGGACTTTTATTTTTGGGCAGGTTTTTATTACTGTTTCGATCTCCTTACTGGTCATTGGTCTATTCAAATTCTCTACTTCTTCTTGATCCAGTTTTGGAAGGTTGTATGAGTCTAAGAATTTATCCATTTCTTCCAGAATGTCGAATTGGTTGGCATATAGCCTTTCATAGTATTCTCTTATAATCTTTTGTATTTCTGAGGTGTCTGTTGTAACCTCTCCTCTTTCATTTCTGATTTTACTTATTTGTGCCTTCTCTCTTTTTTTCTTGGTGAATCTAGCTAAATGTTTGTCAATTTTGTTTATCTTTTCAAAGACCAGCTCTTAGTTTTATTAATTTTTTCTATTGTTTTTTTGGTCTCTATTTCATTTATTTCTGCTCTGATTTTTATTATTTCCCTTCTTCTACTGATTTTGGGCTTGGTTTGTCCTTCTTTTTCCAGTTCCTTTAGGTGCATTGTTAGATTGTTTATTTGAGATTTTTCTTGTTTGTTGAGATAGGCCTGTATTGCTATAAACTTCCCTCTTAGAACCGCTTTTGCTGTATCCCATAAATTCTGGCATGTCGTATTTTCATTTTCATTTGTATCCAGGTATTTTTTGATTTCTTCTTTGATTTCTTCGTTGACCCAGTCGTTGTTCTGTAGCATTTTATTTAATCTCCACGTATTTGTGGCTTTTCTGATTTTCTTCCTATAGTTGATTTCTAGTTTCATACCATTGTGGTCAGAAAAGATGCTTGGTATCATTTCAATCTTCTTAAATTTATGGAGACTTGTTTTCTGGCCTAATATGTGATTAATCCTGGAGAATGTTCCATGTGCATTTGAAAAGAATGTGGCCTCAGGCACGGGAGCACCCAATTGTTTCAGGCTTTGGAAGGTGGGGCAAACTCCACCTATGTGGGTCTTTGAGAAGCACAAGTCTTCTGCACCTGATAAGCCCTGCTGCCCACAGGTCCACACACACAGTCAACACAGTCCTGCCCCATGTGCATGCCCTCACCTCCTGAAGCGGACCCAGTCTCTCCACGGCGGGAGCCCCACACACTCCACCACCGCCTTACACTGTCCACCCGCCCCTTGTGCACGCCCTGCCCCACTGAAGTGGGCTCAGTTGCCAGGCTGCAGAAAATCCAGTCACCAATCTATGCAGGCCCACAAGTTGCCTGAGGGCTTGTTGTTGGGTGGGGCCAGTCTCTAGGGTGGGCTGCCTGCCCTGGCTGAGCTGGATTAAATCGGTGCTCTAGCAGGTGGGGCAGACCTGGGCTAGCAGGCCTCAGGGAGAACTCCAATGGCGTCTGTGTCAGCATGCCCACACCAGGCGACGACAGTGGCTGCCGCCAATGTCCCAGTCCGTGGAGAGGTCTCACCTCTCACTGAGATGAACACAGGGCCTATTAGGTGAGTCTCTTTTCACCAAAGCACTGTGCACCTTTCTTTCTGGTGATTTTAGGTTGCTTTCTGAAACAGGTGAGTTTGCGCATGGGCCCTTTAAGAGCCGGTTTTAATGTCTTTGTGAACCAGCTTTTCTGGGGGTACTCCCCAATGTTTTAGTAGCAGGCAAAGTCAGATATTCTGCCACTCGTCTCGATTGTGCTGGGTCCATAAAATGCCCACTGCGGGGGCCCTCCCCGGCTCAGGGTCCCGTTCCTCCAGGAAGGCTGCGTACCTGTGGGCTGCTCCTGGGCGGCCGCAAGGCGCTGCGGCTTGTGAAGGTGGTGTTTTTCCTCTCCAGAAGGGAGTTTCTGCCTCTACTACCTCAGTTAGGATTGTCCATTGTTGCAGAAGTTCCTCTTATCCAGTTTTCAGTTCTTTCTCAGGGGTAATTTTTCCACGAGTAGTTGTAAATTGGCTGTGTCCGCAGGAGGAGGTGAGTTCAGAGTCTGCCTACGCCGCCATCTTGACTTCTCCCCGCCTTAAATGGTAAATTTTATGTTATGTACTTTTACCACAATAAAAAAATCATTCAATGACTCAATCCTAGTTCAATCACTTTCCAGCTCTGTGACCTTGGGCAACTTTATCTCATTTTACTTGTATGTAAAATGTGAATAATAAAACTATCTACCTCATAGGCTTATCATGAGAATTAGATGAGAACTTTATATAAAACGCTTGGCATATAAGGGCTCAATAAATGTTAGCTATCATTATTTTTTACCCTATACATACTAATTTATCCCCATTGAATCCATCCTAAACAAGTCCTTGAGAATATTTTTCTTAATCTCCTCTTTCATTATTTTCCTATCCCTTCATAATATGTCTGCATCTTGTCTATTCAGCAGTAGAATAGGTGGGCCCCCAGGAGAAGCCCAGATTCTTACTAATGAGTCCCTCAATCAATTCCTATCCTTGGGCATAGACAACGGCCCATAATGAACAAGAATTTGCTACATCCTCAGGACATCATGCTTAGACCGCTGCCTACTCTTCTTGAGACAGAGCCCTTTAGATGAGGCAGGCCTGCCACCACCCCAGCATCCCAGGTATACGTCTCTCTCTCTGTAAGTTACCACTGAGGTCTCAAGATAGACTTAACAGAGGGAGAGTCTAGATTCCCAGGGGAGAATACCAAGAAAGAAGAGGGAAAATCAATAGGAAGGTGGGAAATTAGTAGACATATTTTGCCTAGTTCATAGTTGGCCAAGGGCCAACTATCTCAGCCCATTTTTGTTTAACAATCCCCTCCTCCAAATTTAGAGATGGAATATCTTACCCTAATCTACCCTAGCATCTAGGAAAATCTTTGAAAAAGTTGAACACAGGGTGAGGCAATTGGGTTTGTTACTGGATGCGACATTTCTGCACGCCACAGCTCTAACAAATCTGTTCTATACAACAAATTATTTCCTCTGCTTAGCACATTCTACCCTCTTGCCCCACTTGCAAAAACATGTTTCAGATGCTGTTTGCTCCATTATGTTCCACTGAGAAACAAGGCATACATCATGTCCCCCACAACAGCTCCCAGATCCTACAGCTGCCTGCATCAGAATCCATCATAAAGAAGAGAAAGAAATTTCCATCTCCCGCCCCCTCATGATCAAACTGGGGCTTCAGCCCACATAGATCTGTCACTCTGAGAAGGCTCTCCAGTCACAGCATCATCTTTGCCAAGGAAGAACGAAGAAAATTGCATCTCAGAGCTACATCAAGTTAACTTTTCTATTCTAGCCTGTATTTTAGCAGCACTGCCTTCTTAGAACAATTATCTCAAAAGTACAAACTCAGTTTTCACCTGGAGTGGAAACCTGACTTGGGAAAGAAGTTTCCTGGGCTAAGTTCACACCAGAGCCTAAAATCATGTTGCAAAAGAACCAAACTGTAGAATCAGGGAACTTAGAGTGTAAGATTTGGCACCATTAAAAAAGCTTGCTTTGACAGGCCCCTCCTGAACTTGTCATCTGAAAGGGAGAGAAATAGTCTTTGAAAAAGAATTAAATATGGGGTTTCTATCATGCCATTCTGCCATCCCAGAATATCAGCACTAATACTGACTCACACATACTCTGCAATCCAAATCTTACCCATCATTCTCTAAGGCTCAGTTCAAATGTCATCTCTTTTAGGAAGCTTCTTTAAGTAGCCTGGCCCATATCTCATTTTCTATCCCAACCTTCCTAGCATGGATTTATAATTGTGTTGTGTGCTGCTCAGTCATAAGGCTTCTCTTCCAACTAAATGGTAGGCTCAAGAGCAAGGAGCCTGTTTATAACATCCCTGTTACTCAGTAGGTGTTTCACAAGTACTTGCTGTTCAACTATAAAATCCTGAAGTGCTAAGGAAGATTAAGCAACCATGGCTCCCCCTGGGTCCACAGAGACTCACGTACACAGGGCCATCCATTAAACCATCTCAGTGTTGAAAAGAAGGCACCTACCAACAATTTATATGATCTCAAAAGCTGTTTGTTGCTACCATATAAATGAAAAATGGTCCAAAATGCTCAGTCTCAAACACTTGAGTCAGGAGATTCATGTACTCACAGGGAGACTGAGGCTCAGGCAATGTAGCCCATTGAAAATCTTAAACAAGATCTTTGTTGGAGAGGAGGCAGGCTGTGGGTTGGAAAACTTGCCTTGCTCATTATGTCGTCTTTCACTGCTCATATACACAAATTAAATATTTTGCAAGTAATATAGTCCAATGGCCAATATTTCCTCATGTCACGTTTCCTTCCAACAGACTGAAAGTGGGTGTTCTTCTATGTTCTTGGGAAGAAAAGTTCTAGTGCCACAAATCCATCTGCAAGTCCTGCTGTGTCAGTGTTAGGACTGTGGGTACAAGGATTACAGAGACAGAGCAAGATGCCTGGACTGGGAAAGCCAAAACAGAGATGCATATATAGGGCAATGTATAGGTCTAAGCAAGGGAGGTAATTGAAAGCAGAAGGTCACAGTGGACTTGAGGCACAAATAAGCACTGGAGGTCAGAACATGGCAGAGGGTAGAAATCACACTGGCCATGAGGAGTCTAGAAGCACATGGGTACCAGAGAGCAAGGCAAGGATTGGGATTACACAATTAAAATCCAATGGACGGGAGGCAATCACAGTCCCAGTTATGCCACTTACTATATCTGTGATCTTTGACAAGTCATATCACCACTGCCTAAATTCCTTTATCCATGAAACAGGGACAATTAAACCTACATCACTGCATACTTCACAGTACAGTAATATGGATCAAAGGAGATAAAGTATATCTAAACATTCCTTGTAAACTCCAAATAACTGTACAAATGTGAATGATCCCTATTATTAAATCATATGTATGGACAAGGATCAGAGGTATGTAGCACTAACAAGAAAGGCAAGCTGAGTAGTGAGATCATAACCTGCACCAGAGACACTGAAATGCAAAGTAAATCATAGCAGCAGAGACAAGAGTCATAAAGTAAGCAGCAACAAAGAGGCCATGAAACTAAGATCCCTTCCACTGCAGGAAGTATCTTATATTAAGCTAAGGCAGGACACAAAGAAAAGGACTTTCTTTTAATAGATTAAAATTAAATGAACATCATGCATTTTTGAGTACCTACTGTGGATCCACATGGGATTGCAAGGAGGAGGGGAGGAGAGCCATGAGGAGTGGGCTTACTTTTCTGTGTGTTTCCCGCCTCAGTGAGTGGCACTACCACCCACCCAGTGGTCCGAACAAGAAACCTGAGAGTCATTCTAGACTTTTTCCCCATCTCTGTCCTTTCTCACCCAATTGATCACTAAGTCCTAACAATTTTGCTCCCTAACACCTCTAAAATCTGTGCTTCCTCTCAATTCCTATTGCCATGGTACCCACTCCATCAGTCCTTCATTATCTTCACCTCCTAATCAGCCTTCATGCCATCTGTCAGAGTAATCTTTTTCAATCACTCATCAGATCATGTAACTCTTCCGTACAAAATTCTACAATGCCTCACTTTTGCCTGCAGCCTAAAGTTCCCTGTCATTAACATGACAAGGCCCTCCATAATCTGATCCTTAATACTTCTCCAGTTCTATCTCTCACTAGTTATTCTACCCATCTCCACCCAAGTGCCTTCTAGTCATGCCAAGACACTTACGGTCTCTCTGATGTTTCATACTTTTCCAAGCCTCTATGACATTTCTTTTGATGCTCTGTTTGGAATATAATTCTTCTTTTCTGCAAAGTAAATATAAATTCAGCTTTTAAAACTAAGCTCAATCAATCATCATCTCCTTTTTATGAAGCTTTTCCTGCTTTCTTCAAGTAGAACTGGCCACTACTCCTTCCTTTGTGCTTTCCCTGTACTCTAGTTTGATTTCTATCACAGAACCTATAATACATTATTGTACTTACATGTTTATTTTTTATCTCCCCTACTAGACTGGGCACTCCTTAAAGGCAGGGACTATGTCTTAATCATTATCTTTGAGGCTCCAGTGCCTAGCATAGGACCTAATATAGTAAGTACTCAATGAATGTTTGTTGAATAGTTGAATGAATAAAGCAATCACCAGGAGAAGAATTATACGACATGGACTGAGCCCTCAAAGAATTTACTCTCCAATTGGAAAGGATAGTACAAGACAGTATAATAAGCAAATGTTAAATTGTGGGCTGTAGGAGAAGAGAAAAAACAATGCAGGTTCCCTAATTGGGGAAGAGTCCATGGAGAGGATGAGACTTAAAGTGAGCCTCAAAGAACTCATAGAACTTGAATAGTTGGAAGTATGTATGTGTATCTGTGTGTCAGGATGTGTGTAGGGGTAGAGGGTAGCAGAGTTGCAGAGAGATTTTAAGAAGGAGAATTAAACATCAGGAACAAGATAAGCTTCCTAAGATTCAGGGGCATAATGTCAGCCTCCATACAGCACCCAATAAGCACATTCCCAGTTAATAACGTGGTTTGCTCTTTGCTTTCTGAAAATGGAGAAATTAAATTATCTGGTTTGAAAAAGTTGCTTCAGAAGCACTTGGCACACAGAATGAATATGGAGCCACCATCCTGGCAGAAGATAAATCAAATACAGAATGGCTCTGACAAAATCTCAGAACATGCAATGAAAACTGAGAGAGACAGGACCTGGATTCCAGCCATAACCAGTAAGTCAAGGTCTCTGAGGGGCAGCTGCAAGCGCGATGCTAAATCAGAGAGGAAGAAGTAGTACTTTTAAAAGAGACTATTATCTCCAGGAAATGCACCCCCACAAAAAAAAATCCAAATAGTAGCAATGGGATGCATTACAAAAGTACTTTAATACGCAAGTGAGAAAAACAGCAGGCAGATGTGCAGAGGCTGACATAGTTGTTTCTGGGGTTTAACAACTGGGAAGCATTTGGAGAACTGAGTCATTCAAATTTCCAATACCGTGACATCCACATGCTGCTATTATAGCTGGCTGAGACTTGAGAAGTTCATGCAATCAACATGATTTTTGGCCCATTTCTATGATGCCAATAGGTAGTCTTTATTGGCGGTTTTTTACTGACGTGACCAGATATGGTGATATCATGTAATCTATCAGTCAAGTCAAATTTATCTTTTGGAGATTTCGTTTTCTCTCTCTGCAAAGTAAACATAAAATATTCCTGGTTCGTGATGTTGACATCAGAGAGAACAGCCTGGCCCTCCCACACCTTGCTCCACGGTGCCCTAGACAGAGAAGGAATCTGGGCCTGAGTGGGACACACAAAAAGGAGGGATTTGGGATGTGTATAGCATTGGAGATTCTGTGTAGGATTTCTAGAGAATAGATATAGATATATAAGAGATGATAATGATAGGTGATAGAGATAGATGACAGACATAAACGATAAGATAGAGACAGATGATGGAGAGAGAGAGAGAGAGGCGCTGTGATCACATTCCCATTCTAATTAATTTGAAGATATAGCAAATTGCTACATGGGTAGCATCTCGGCCAGCTTGTGAACTTGAACTGAACTTCTTACCTGTAGATGTATGGGTATCTAAATACCCTTCACCTCTCCAATGCAGGCTAGAGAGGCTCATGGAGCATGTAGCTCCTGACACAGCACATGCACGCAAGAACACCTTCTCCCTGATCAGCTTCTTTTTCTCTGTCTTTGTTCAGGATACCCTGAATCATATCATTGTTCTATCAAACTTAATATCTCCCCAAAATATTTCAAATAAAGATATATAACTATTTTACCAAGCACCAAAAATGAATACAGGTCCTCACTTGCAGTATTTCATGGCCCCAGGTGCTACTGCCCTGACTTTAACAGGCACAGATGTGAGACAGCTCTGTACCTTCCTCTATTCTGTTCTCTCTTCCTTAGCCAAGTTTGAGTCCATTGAGGGCAAAAGGTAGATGCTTTTACACCTTGGACAAATTGAACAAATCCATCTCACTGCTGTCATTCTATAGGAGTTACTTTACCTCACAGCAGGGAGTATCCGTGGAGGGGTCATCATCTGGGAATATTGGCCTAGTTATTTCTGACTGAAAGTTCAGCTCAAATGTCACTTTCCTTAGGAACAACTCTCAGACTAGATCGTCTATGAAATAATTTTTAAACACCTTGTTTGTCCTCTTTTTCACTCAACACAATTGTTATTAATTATCTAAGTACTATCCAATAGAACTTTCTCTGATAACAGAAATGTTCTATACGTGTGCTGTCCAGTACAGTGGCCACCAGCTGCATGTGGCTATTGAGCACTTGAAATGTAGCTAGTATGACCGAGACACTGAATTTTTAATTGTATTTAATTTTAATTAAATTTAAATTGCTACGTGTAGCTAGTGGCTATCATTGTGGATAGCGCCAGTAATTAGATTCTATGTTTCATGAGGGCAAGTGTTATTCTGGTGTTTTTGAAATACTCCATATCCCCAGCGCCTGCAGTAGTAAGCATTCAATGAATACTTAATTACTTGATGGGTTAATCAGTCTACTGTTATTTATTTACTTATTTAGCCCATTTAGCCCATTAACTCTCTTGGAAACTATTTCACAAATGATCCCACAAGATGATCGCTAGATAATTCAGGCTGAGGGGGGACGGTGTAAGCAAAGTAGGTAAAGCGGAAGGGAACAGGAAAGAGGAGAAGATGGCTACCCGAGTTCACATTCTAGTTCAGATACGTACTAGCTGTATGACCTTGGGAAAGTCATTTAACCTCAGTGAGCCTCAGGTTCCTACGTACAATCACACAATAATATCTATTTATCTATATAGGGTTATTGTGATGGTGAAATGAAATAATGCATATAAAGCCCTGTAAACATAAGTGGTATCTATCATCATTATTTTTTTTGAAGAACAGGATTAGCCAGACAGGGACAGCAGAACCCAAGTAACTGAATTCTGTATGATAAGCACAATCCCTAGTATCTCTCCTGAGAAATTCCTTTTCTTCCTATATTTTTCAACCAAATCCAAATAAGATTTTGTATGCCACCCTCCTGCCTCATCCTCTTCACATGGATAATGACAACCAATACCTAGCCACCAAACTCATGATTCAATAGCATCTTATACAGTGATATATTTTTTTTACCACATACAGGCTTCCTAAAGCCATATAATCACCTCTACATTGGCCACTGTGGTGATGCAGTCTGGTCTGAGTACTGATCATGACAATGGGTGTCTTTGTCTTTGGTCCTCCCCACCTTACCAGCACAGTCACTGGAAGAGATGGCAGCACTTCAGGCCATGATGCTCAGTGTGAGAAACAGCCTTCACAGTTTGGGATTGACAACTAAGGTTAAGGATATGAGACTTGCTGATCTGAACATCCCTTATACTGCTTCATATAGCCAAGAGTAAGGTTACCACACAACTAATTAGCATTGCAAGGACCATCCAGCCTTCCCGTTTCAGGGTAAAGTTGAAAAATATTTTAAAATTTGGAAAATAAAATGGAATCTGAAGTAAATTAATCCTACTTTTAAAAAATTCTGAACCTTATGTATCTAAACCCTGGTCAATCTCCAATATAGAAATAAATAAATTGCACTTATCAATTTTAGGGGCAGAACAATAAAAACCTAGGATTTAAATGAGGTCCTCCCTTAATTAAGTAAGGCATACTACAGCTTCCAATTTTACTTATTAAGTGTTGTAAGGAGAGGTCACAGAACATCATATGATCTGCACTTAAAAGGCTTTTAGCAACCATTTAATCCAGCCTTCCTGTTTTATAGATGAGGAACTGCAACTCAGAGAGGGAATGTGACTTATCCAAGGGCATACAAACTATTAATAAACTTTGGACCCAGGACTCCAGATTCAGAGGCATATGGTGGTATAGTGAAAATTAAATAAAGTTAAGACTCAGACCTGAATTTAAATACTAGATTTTCCTTTCACTAGCTGAAGTTACTTAACCTCTCTGAACCTTATTTTTCTCATTCATAATATGAGACTAATAATAATCCACCTCACATGGTTATTGTGAGGACTAAATAAGAAAACACATATAAAACACCTATTTTGTTCTGGATATACATGATGAGTTCAGTTAAACTTAGTTTTATTCTCTTCACCGTCGGATATAGTATTCTTTTCATTTAGCTATGCCACATCCATATCTGCTTCATTGCAATAACAGCAATTAATTATATTTTAGTGAAATGAGATATAGACAAATTTGGTCACTAGAATTTCTCTCGAGAAAAGCATTGTCTTGGATTGGAAGACTGCCTTGGTAAGCACTTAAAGCAGGATAGAAAGTGACCCTCCTCACCACTCCCCCCACAAAAAAACCTGGATAACCAGATAGCACTAAGTCTTAGGGTGGGGAAGTAGTTGCTCTGAATGAAATGGGGAAGGAATTTTGTTGTTATCTTAAAATATAAGAGAATGTGAAAGGAATTGGCAAGGTAGAGAGAAACTGGATTCAGATAGCAGGCTAGTGAAACTCTACAGGGTTGTGGCAGCTAATGGATAGTTAAGAACTGCCTATAGTGCCTGTAGAACATATTAAAGTCATTTGCATCGCTACAATATAAATTATTCTCCATATCCACCACAAAATTTCAGTAAAATATATACTTCTTAGAAATACTTTGTGCAAGTGGATTATTTGGAGGAAACTTGAATTTTTAGTGAGCCAGGGGAAGGCTTTGGACTTCTACAGACTATAGAATTGGCAGGGGTTCATGCTAATTACAACTAGGTCTGACATCGAGGTTTCACCTAACTTCTGAGGCATGAACATCTCAAGCTTTATAGAATAGGATATTTATCAATCGAATCCATGTCTCTTAGCTGCCCTGTCCCTATTCTAGCCTCCACTGAGAAGGAATTCAATCTCTGGGGACTAAGTGCATCTGTATTACGGGTAGGTGGGCCAAGAGACAAAGACCTGAAAGCCAAGGCTTTTTAAATGCCCCTAAGGAAAGGGGAAAAGCATTATTTCCAAATATTATTCACTAGCTCCAGAAGAGGAAGAAGGGCAATGAGGAAGAAGGTAGGCAATGGTCAAATCCAGCTTTAATGGCTTTCCCAATGACATTTTTAAAGGGCCAATCCTAGGTTAGTCTTGATACTAACTTCCTCCTAAAATGATATATTCCTCTATTCCTTGATTCATCTTACACATATAGACCCCATAGCCTCCAGGCTTTCTGGAATTTTCATTGACAACTCCAGACATCCCAAAGATAACTGGGATATTCAATCCCTATTTTCTGCTAACACCCTGGTAGAAAGTTCCTAAAGAGGGAACAAAGATTTGAAATGATATAGACATGTGAAAAAAGCCCTCCTTTTAGTACCCTAAAGGCCCTGTTTCAGTGGTTCTCAAATTTGGTGTGTATAAGAATCACCTGAGAAAGACATAGAGCTTCCTTAAGCCCCACCAAAGAGATTCTAATTAAATCTGGGATAGCACCCAGGAAACTGCATTTTTAACAAGCTCTCTAACTGCTTATTATACAGATAATATATTAGTCTGCTAGGGCTGCCATAACAAATTACCACTGACTGGGTGGCTTAAACAACAGAAATTTATTTCTCACAGTTCTAAACGCTGAAAGTACAATATCAAGGTGTTGGCAGGTTTGGTTTCTGCTGAGGCCTCTCTCCTTGACTTACAGATGGCTGTCTTGTTTCTGTGTCCTCACACAGCCTTTTCTGTGTACATTCCTGGTGTCTCTCCCTCTTCACATAATGACGCCAGTCCTGTTGGATTAGGGCCTCACCCTCACGACTTCATTTAATGTTAATTATCTCCTTAAAGGCTTTATCTCCAAATACAGTCAAATTGAGGGTTAGGGCTTCAGCATATGAATTTGGGGAGGACACAATTCAGTTCATAACAGTCTATAAACTTTACTTGCAGAAATAATGATGGCTGAAATATGAAATATGGAATATAGTCAGAAATAGCTACCCAGAAGCCATGATATGCAGATTCTAGGCTACTTACAGGAGAAACTACAAAAGTAGTTAAAATGCCTCTGCTTTCATGAAAGTCCAAAGTAGAAGGGAAATTTTATAAATACACTCAAGACATTGACAAGTGCCATATAAGTACAGTGACCACATAATTTATCATCCAAATTGGGACACTTGAGAGTAAAAAATGGCAACAGGCATAAACGAGGAACATCCTGGGTAAACCAGGCCCTCTGGTCATCCTATAGATAGCTTCGTCTTAAATGTTCAGGGATAAAGCGAGCTTTAAAAGGTAGGTAGCAGCCTAATCCATTTACTTCTACTGTGCACCTAATAAGATGATTTCACTCCAGGTGAATTCATCTTATAAAATATAAATGCTACTTGAGAGGGTATATGTGTATGAGAGTTGGCGGGAAGGGAGTGGTGATGCATGAAACCATTGTCGCTTATTAATGCCTCGGCTTGTTTTAGTCTTCTAGATTAACTTGAGTTCTCAGTTAAGGCCTGCTAGAATGGGTATAGAATAGGTATGCTTTGATAGAGGAAGGGGGGAAATGCCATGGATGAGGAAACTGAAGCTCCAAAGTTAAATGACTTGCCCAAGGTTACACAGCTCATAAGTGGAGAGGCTGTTTTCCAACCCAGGCCTTCTGCCTCCTATTCTAATGTTCCTATCTATCCATTATACTCCAAGATCTTTAGGAAATAACAGTCCTACATGAGTGTCGGGGATTCTGGGCAGCAAATGAATAGAATAAAAGCCTGGAGCATTTGAAATGTGTGGTATCAGAATAACGCACCCCAACTCCAACAGTAGCAAAGAAGTCCACATCCTAATTCCCAGAATCTGAGAACATACTAGACTATATGGCAAAAGGGAACTAAGGCTGTAGATGGAATTAAAGTAGCTAATAAACTGACTTAAAATAGAGAGATCATCCTGGATTAGCTGGGTGGATCCAATATAATCAAAAGGGTCCTTAACAGTGGAAGAGGGAGGCAAGAGAGTGGGTCAGAGTGATGCCACATGAGAAAGATTTGACTGGTCATTGCCGGCTTTTAAGATGGAAGATGGAGGCACAAGCTGAAGAATATAGCCTCTAGAAGCTGGAAAAGGAAAGGAAACAGATACTGCTCCAGAGCCTCCAGAAAGGAATTCAGCCCTGCCAACACCTTGATTTTCAGCCCAGTGAGACCCATTTTGGACTGCTGGATTTCTGACCTCTAGAACTGTAAGATAATACATTTGTGTTGTATTTTCTGTGGTATTTTGTTATAGCAGCGATGGAAAACTAATACAGCATAGAAGCAAGAGTGAGTGATAGACTGAGACAGTAAGGGGGGGAGGGGTGTGTGTGTGTGTATGTGTGAGAGAGAGAAAGAGAGAGAGAAAGAGAAAGACATACATACGTACACACACACACACACACACACACACACACACACCACAAAGATATCCAACAAAGTTGAGGTAATTTTTCTGCTAAGGGAAATTTTGTCTACTTCACTATTCTGCCCAACAGATAAAATTAGTAGACACTTTAGATAATAGTTTGGTTTTAATACACTCTTCTCTCTTTTTGTATAAGTAACCTTAAAGGAGTTTTCTAGTATTCAAAATCTGCATGAATAAATCACTCATTTGATAATTCTGCAATAGCTCATCTGATCCCTCGGACAGGTGCAAAGTCCCCTCCTTCCCAGTACATCTGTCTGCAAAGAATCAGCATTTTAAAACCAGTACTTCAAATAGGATAAATAAGAGAAGGAAGATTGAAATAAAATGTTTCCCTTCCAGACAATTTTCCTCTAAACAGAACATCTCTTCCTGCATGACCCAAGGATGATTTTGCCAGTGACTTGCACAAGCATAAAATTCTATTTACTCTGCATTTATTTTTCTATTACTTGATTCCATGGAGAAAGAAGAGTGTTAACCAATTATGGAGGAAGCTTACTCTCAAAGTGCTTTTCCCAATTGACAATCAGATTTTCAGGGCCAGGGCTTCAACTGTGAATATATCGCACCGTCTCAGAGAGGGACCCTGAGCTGGGCTCTCGCATAGTACCAATTCTGACAATATCAGAATTCTAATAGCTCTACAATTTTCACTACCTTGAACACCGTAGCAAGAGCAATACCTTATCAATCTGTAAACCAACAGCCTAAAAAGTGATTTCTCCTCAACTGAATTTTAAACAATTGGATGACTGGCTCATGAGGCTTAAGATTTTCAGCAAACACAGTCTCTCACCAAAAAAGAATCCAGTTCCTTCCAAGATCTCAGCAGTTAATATCCACAGCAGGAAAGAACAATTAGCTAATTCACAAAGTAGGGTTCAGTTAACACTTCCATTGGAAAAGGAAATTGTTTTTTAGCTTATATAAGAATGTATAACTTGATTTCAGTCAAGACTAGCCTTATACAGAGTGTTCACCCTTAGATAGACATTCGTTTTGTCTTAGGGCATTGTGACTGTATGAATATTCCAACTAGTGCCATTAGCACCACCAAAACAGGATTGAATTTGTAAAGTCCACTTGTGTAGTGGATTGTGATATTATCTGCCCAGCATAATATTTCCTTTCCCTTTCTTCTTATAACCAAACCCCCCTTCTTATGGGAAACTCATTCCATGAGGTTTAAGTGAGACCATCATATAATAAGCCCCACCCTCCAGACCACTTGAGTTCGCATGTGACCCAGCTGACCCCATCTATCTGGCCACCAGGATTAGTTCAGAGATAGGTGCCTGAAGCAAGGTAGGACAATCAGAGTCTCCCCTAAGAGTTGATATATAAACTATGAGAGTTAACAGTTTTTATCTTTGTCTAGGACTGCAAACCATAAGGATCATATAAACCTAGAGCTATTGTGGTCATATTTCCCCAACCATATAGAGAAAGCTTACCCAATAATGTAACCATACAGAGGAAAGGAGAGTCAAGAGATATAAAGAAAAATATAGTAATATCACTGATTGCATTGTTTAAGCCCCTAAATCCAGACATGTCTGTAATCGGACAACCCCTGGACATCTTAGGTGAACCAATAAATTCCTTTCACTTAAGCTAGCTTGGGTTTGTATAACTTGTAACCAAAACAATCCTAATACAGCTTCTCAGAACCTGTTTCATCTTCTCCACCACAGTAGTGGTGGTTCTCAACCTTGGCTGCACTTTAGATTCACATGAGGAGCTTTAAAATCCCAAAGCCTAGGCCACACCTCAGATCAATTATAAGTCTCTGGGGGTGGGACTCAGACATCAGCATTTTTAAAGTTCCCCATGCAATTCCAGTATGTAGCCAAGGTTGAGAACCATGGTCCTAGAAAGCAAATGCCACTAGGTGACCCTTGGTGTTAGATGAATATTTCCCAAGCTTGACTGGGGATCAGAATTCCCTGGGGCAGCTTTTTTTTTTTTTTGTGAGGAAGATCAGCCCTGAGCTGACATCCATGCCAATCCTCCTCTTTTTGCTGAGGAAGACTGGCCCTGGGCTAACATCTGTGCCCATCTTCCTCCAGTTTATGTGGGATGCCGCCACAGAATGGCTTGACAAGCGGTGCGTCGGTGTGCGCCCGGGATCTGAACCCAGGCCGCCAGCAGCGGAGCGCACGCACTTAACTGCTATGCCACGGGGCCGGGCCCTGGGGCAGCTTTTTTGAAAAATAGGCTCCCAGGTTCTATGGATATTCTAATTCAATAAGCTTGGGGTAGGGCATAAGAAGTGAACTGCCTTTTGAATATCCCAAGGTGATTCTAATGCTCAACCTAAGTTTGAGAACAACAGGAAAGAGCAGTGGTATCCAAAGTGGTTTGCAGGTACCCCATGAATACTGGAAACAATCCACTGGGGTTTGGGAAGAGAATATTAAAATTTATATATATATAATCTATTTTTATTTCTATTTCTATATGTTTTATAATGCTCATAATACATTGAATCGGTTTTATATGTAATACTTTGTAAATAAATGCATATATATTGGGATGCAAACATTTTTTGACAGGGTGGGTGATCAAGTATGTATGGAGAGAACTGGATTAGAGTCCTATAAGCCTCATAATCATACTTTGGCGTTAAGCATAGTTAGCTGAGACTCCAGGCATCTAGTACATATCTCCACACATAAACATGCTTTTCCTACAAAAACAGAACTTCATATAAAAACAGTGATATCTATTAATGACACATGCTAAAAAAAAATGAAGCCAAGAAATATAGTAATAGATTAAAGTTTCAAAGAAATAGGAACTCTGTGGTATCCTTTGATTTTTAACTGGAAATAAACTGCTTCTCTACTGGTTTCCTTTGTATCCTCTTAGAAAACTTCTAAATTGTCTTCTCTCCCTTTTAGGAAACTTTTTAAATTTTCTTCTAAAATCCTGACCGTGACCTGTTCACAGCCATTTGCAAACTGCTTGCCCTGGTAGAAAAGGAATCAAAGTCCATTGAGCCTTTGATTTTTCCCTGTTTTCTCCTGTTTTCCCTGTAGCATGATGTGAGATACTGCTCTCTAATTATATCTTCCAACCCTATCCCAATCTTAATGCATGAGCAATTAACAGAGAAATAATTTAACAAAACTCTGCATTTTCTATAATCCTTACCTGCTTCCCACAGCAATTTCAAAATTACTATTCTTTAAAGGGATCAACACTTTTTTTTTACTAAAACGTCTAAACATTGTCATTTCTTAGAGGCAATGGTTTCCACACTGTCTTCAAGAGTGCCCTATTAAAAAGTAAATGCCCTTGAAAGAAACAAGACATTAATAACTTAGTGAAGGGGAGTTTGAAAGTATAGAAAGCCAATTTTCAAAATGCCAGCTAGCTGAAAGTTGGGTTCCCAAGGCAGGAGACTTAGAGTAGATAAATTTTGACAGGAGGGTCAGTACAGGGAATGCTCTAGACTCACGAGTATAGAGCAATGAATCTCAAATCTGGCTCTGCTTAAGTGTCACCAAGTGCCAAGTGTCTGTTAAATATGCCAATTTCTGAGCCCTACCCCCAGAGAATCCAAATCAGTACTTCTGGGATAGAACCCAGGAAACTGTATTATTAAAAAAAGAAAACTCCCTCAGATGAATTAGGGACATAACCAGATTTGAAGCCACTATCAGAGGGTATTGCCTAGAGAAGGTAGGCATTCAGGGGACAGAATGAAGGTTCTGGGCACAGGTTGACCTTGAAGAGACAACAGGGTCCCCATAAACTCCAAAAACAAATTATTTACTTGCTGTTTCACTGGGTTCCTACCAGATTGCAGATGCCAGTGAATGAAAGCATTATCGATTTATTCTTATGTGCTAAAATATTTCCTAATTTAATCAATTTCAATCCAACGAATATTTTTTTAGTGCATACTAGTTACAAGGCCCCTGGGATAGATGCTATGATGAACATGAAGAGAAATAAGGCAGTAAGTACCTGTGCTCCAGGGACTCACAGTCCACTGAGGGAAATAGGCATTTACTCAAGTAAACCAAAGCAGACTCTAATTAGTGCTCTAATGCAGGTGCAACCAATGTGCTATGGAAAAATAAGGGACAAAGGAATTTACTCCAATTGGAGGCCTCTGGGGAGGCCTTATGGAGTAGTTATTATTTGAGAAATGTCTTTGAAGGCAGGCAAAATGATATATTCCTGGAAAAGAAGATAGCTTAAGCAAGGGCTCCAAGATGGGACAGAGCTGGACCTGTACAAGAAAGGCAGAGTTGTCTCACTTGGTTGGAGTTTAGAACACCTTACAATACTGTCATTTGTGGATTTTAATTCTATGGATGGTAGAGATTGTGTTATGTAAAATAAAGTGAGAAATATAAGCAGAGATCAGATTGTAGACATAACGGAGGCTGGACACTATTTTATATCCAAGGAGGAACCATTCTGAGGGGCAAAATGACACAGTCAGATATATATTTTTTTTAATAAAGTTACTCTGGCCTTAACGTGAAGGATAGAAAAAGAGAAAGACCAGTTAGGAATGGTGTATAATAATTCAGAACAAAGGAAATGAGGGCCTCAGCCTGAGACACGACACTGAGAGTGAGAAGATTATAAGAGACATCAAAAAGAGAAAAGTCATATGATATGTCTATTAAATTAATTGTGGTGCTGGGAAAGAGTAGATGATGATAAAAATATAACCCTGATTTTTTTTCTCAGAACTTTTAGTCCTCCTTAGGTTACAGTGCCTAGTAAATTAGAAGAGGGGAGAGTGGAGGGTAGAGGAAGTCCATTAAAACTCCTCTTTATAAAAATAATTCTAAACCACAGAAATGCTAAAACCACAGGGAAAAAAGTAGGTTGGTTAATTTACTACCACCTTTTTTGGAGGAATTAGCCAGTCTGATGGCCAACCTTATTCATTTGAGTTACTTACCCCTTTCTTTGGGCTGTTTCTAAATATTAAATAGACTTTCAAAAGACAAAGATTCAATTTCGACTTCCAGCCAAGATGGAGTAACAGGGACTGGATTATCCTCTTGCCTGAAACAACCCAAAAAACAGACACAATGAGAAACAAGAGTTTTCAAGACATAGGACACCAAGCAACAAAGAACAGTGATCCCTGAAACAAATTATTGTACCAGTTTACTGCCTGGAAAAAGCTTCCAGGGGCATGCAGGGTGCAGGGAGAGAGAACGGAGAAGAAGCCTAATGGATTCCCTGAGCTAAAGAGGAAGGAAATGAGAGTATAAGAAGAACAAGAAGACTAGAGGTTGCAAGACAGGTGCTCAGAGAGGATAGAGCAGCAGAGAGAAACCTGGAGGTCAACCGAGTGTCCTCCTGGAGTATTCAGCAGAGTAATGATCAGAACATGAGGAAACAACCAAAGGTGGGGAAAGAACCACCTGAAAGGGTTGGAGGGAACAGTAGCCAGCACTCACACAGAGCTAGGAATAAAACCTGTTCCCATAAGCTAGACTGAAAAACCTCGGGTAGAGTAGTTGTCAAGAACTTTGAAGGGTATGGGATTTTACCCTAATTGTAACCTAAAAGGATAAAATACTGTTTCATAGATACTGACAGGAGATGAAAGATCCCTAGGTCAGAGACAGAGGACTTTATTACTCACAGCACAGCAAGCAGCATAAGCATCTGCATATTTATTTCTGTTGGTTCTCTGTTATAGACTGAATGTTTGTGTCCTCCCAAAATCCATATGTCAAAGCCCTAACCACCAATGTGATGGTATTAGAAGGTGGGGCCTTTGGAAGGTAACTAGGTTTAGATGAGGTAATGAGGGGGGCCCCCACGATGGGATTAGTGCCCTTATATGAAGAAACACCAGAGAGTTTGCCTCCTCTTCTTCCCTCTGCCATGCAAGGATACAGTAAGAAGGCAGCCATCTGCAAGTTAGGAAGAGGGCTCTCACCAGAACCTGACCATGCATGCACCTTGATCTTGGACTTCTCAGCCTCCAGAAATGTGAGAAATAAATGGCTTTTGTTTAAGCCAACCAGTCTATGGTATTATTTTATAGCAGCCTGAGCAGATTAAGACAGTTCCCCTTGTCAATGAGTCCCATGAAGGTGATTTGATATGGGCCCAGATAAATGTTACACATGTGGCAAATTTCCATCACAGCTAAGGAACAATAAGCTTGGGGAAGTCTACATTTTTATAGTAAGTAGTAAGCCTGTGAGTCCCTAAGGGAATCCTAACAAGTCAGAAAGGTAACATAGGAAATCATTAGCACCCATCAAGCATGTAGAAACAAGATGATGGAATCACCAGGAACATGAGTCTGGGAAGTTGTAATGAGAATAGGGAAGGAAGGGCCAGAGCATGGCTCAAAGGCATCTAGCCCAGGGGCAAGAGGTAACTCTTTAACAGAACAAGGAGAAGTGGCACAGCGTAAGGGAAAATCATCTCATCTGTAAAATGAGGATACTTACATTTACCTAGCAAGGCTACTGTGAGTCTTAATGATAATACATAGCAAACACAGAGCCTGGCATATAGTAGATGTTCAAATGATAGCTATATGAAGACAAGGAACAGAAAAGGAAGCATATATGGTACCAATAACAAACTAGAATCCTTTAAAAGCATTGAGGCGCACTTAGAGAGAGAGAGTGCTTTGCATTCAAGGAGACCTGAGTCTGAACCACTTGCTGTGTAACCTGGGGCAAGTATCTCCCCTCTCTGTTCCTCTGTTTCCTCACATATAAAGTGGAGATAAAAATATCAATGTTGCAAGATTTAGAAATAATGTATAAAATGCAATTGTCACCTGGTATGTCTTGATAACTAATAGCTATTATTATTATTAATAATAATAATTGTTAAATTTGCCTTGAACTAGCCTCACATAAAGTGCCACAGTGTGGAGGATTGCTCTATAAACTCTTCAGGCCCTTGGCTGAAAGCACAGAAAACAGCACTACTGCTGATATCCATTTGTCTTCCATAGGTAGCAGGAGTAACAAAAGGCCAGGAAGCTCCATCCAGAGTTACAAGGCATTCAAATGAATTACAAGAAACAAGTGTCACCAGCCACATTAATAACAAAATGGAACATTCTGCTATAAGGTTCTTCCTCAGCCTTCATAGTAAATATTAGCAGAATGTCTACAGTATACTCAAACAGAAATGTTAAAGGGACTTATTTGAGGGGGAAAGAGAAAATCACAAATAGGAAAATTTATCTATTTCCACGATAAGAGGGTAATGGATACAAATGCACAAAAAAGAGGTTATATGTGATATCAAAAACATAAATGTGGGAGTAGGGGAGTTAAAAAGTAGAGCTTTCAGATAGAGGTCAAAGTAAAGAGACCATCAACTTAAGATAGATTGCTATACGTAGGTAACTATATATGAACCCCGTGGTAATCACAAACCAGAAACCTAGAATAAATACACAAAAAACTAAGAGAAAGGAACCCAAAATAAGTACATACTTATCAATATCTACTTTAAATTTCAATGGAATAAATGCTCCAATTAAAAGGCATAGGGTGGAAGATTGCATTAAAAAACAACAACCATATGTATGCTGCGTACAAGAGACACACTTCAGACCTAAAGACACTCACAAACTAAAAGTGAAGGGATGGAAAAAGATACTCCATGCAAATAGCAATGAGAAGAAATCTGGGGTAGCAATACTCATATCAGACAAAGTAGACTTTAAAATAAACACCCAATGTAGGAGTACATAAATATATAAAGCAATTATTAACACACATAAAAGGAGAAACAGACAGTAACACAATGATAGTAGGGGACTTTAACACTCCACAGACACCAATGGATAGATCATCCAAACAGAAGATCAATGAGGAAACATTGGCCTTAAATGACACACTAGAACAGATGGACCTAGGACATATATACAGAACATTCTATCCAAAAACCGAAGAATACACATTAGTTTCAAATGCACGTGGAACATTCTCCAGGATTGATCACATATTAGGCCACAAAACAAGTCTCCATAAATTTAAGAAGACTGAAATAATACCAAGCATCTTTTCTGACCATAAGGGTATGAAACTAGAAATCACCTATAAGAAGAAAATCAGAAAAGCCACAAATACGTGGAGATTAAACAAAATGCTAATGAACAACAAGTGAGTCAATGAAGAAGTCAAAGGAGAAATCAAGAAATACCTGAAGACAAATGAAAATGAAAATATGACATGCCAGAATTTATGGGATACAGCAAAAGCAGTTCTAAGAGTGAAATTTATAGTAATGCAGGCTGATCTCAATAAGAAAAATCTCAAACAATCTAACAATGCACCTAAAGGAAATGGAAAAAGAATAACAAACAAAGCTCAAAATCAGTAGAAGCAGGGAAATAATAAAAATCAGACCAGAAATAAATGAAATAGAGACTAAAAAACAATAGAAAAAATTATAAACCAAGAGCTGGTTCTTTTAAAAGATAAACAAAATTGACAAACCTTTAGCTAGACTCACCAAGAAAAAAAGAGAGAAGTCTCAAATAAGTAAAATCAGAAATGAAAGAGGAGACATTACAACAGACACCTCAGAAATACAAAAGATTATAAGAGAATACTATGAAAAGCTATATGCCAAAAAATTGGATAATCTAGAGGAAATAGATAAATTCTTAGAATCATACAGCCTTCCAAAACTGAATCAAGAAGAAATAGAGAATTTGAATAGACCAATCACCAGTAAGGAGATCAAAACAGTCATCAAAAATCTCCCCAAAAATAAAAGTCCAGGACCAGATGGCTTCCCTGGGGAATTCTACCAAACATTCAAAAAAGACTTAGTACCTATCCTTCTAAAATTCTCCCAAAAAATTGAAGAGGAGGGGAAGCCCCCTAACTCATTCTACAAAGCCAATATTACCCTGACACCGAAACCAGACAAGGACAATGCAGAAAAAGAAAACTACAGGCCAATATCACTGCGGAACATCGATGCAAAAATCCTCAACAAAATAATAGCAGATTGCATGCAATAATACATTAAAAAGATTATACACCATGATCAGATGGGATTTATTCCAGGGATGCGTGATGGTTCAACATCTGCAAATCAAACGATGTGATACACCACATTAATAAAATGAAGAATAAAAACCACATGATCATCTCAATAGATGCAGAGAAAGCATTTGACAAGATACAGCATACATTTATGATAAAAATGCTGAATAAAGTGGTTATAGAAGGAAAGTATCTCAACATAATAAAGGCCATATATGACAAACCCACAGCTAATATCATCCTCAAGGTGAAAAACTGAAAGTTATCCCTCTAAGAACAGGAACCAGACAAGGATGCCCACTCTCACCACTCCTATTTAACATAGTATTGGAAGTCCTAGCCAGAGCAATCAGGTAAGAAAAAGAAATAAAAGGGATCCAAATTAGAGAGGAAGAAGTGAAACTGTCACTATTTCCAGACGACATAATTTTATATATAGAAAACCCTAAAGAATCCACCAAAAAACATTTAGAAGTAATAAATGAATACAGTAAAGTTGCAGGATACAAAATCAACATACAAAAATCAGTTGTATTTCTAGATCTGTACACTGAAACAATAAAACATTGCTGAAAGATACTAAAGAAGACACAAAGAAATGGAAAGATATTCCATGCACTTGGATTAGAAGAATTAACATAGTTAAGATGTCCATACTTCCTAGAGCCATCTATAGATTCAGTGTCATCCCTATCAAAGTTCCAACAACATTTTTCACAGAAATAGAGCAAAGAATCCTAAAATTTATATGGAACAACAAAAGACCCTGAATAGGTAAAGGAATCCTGAGAAAAAAGAACAAAGCTGGAGGTATCACACTCCCTGATTTCAAAATAAACTACAAAGCTATAGTAACCAAAACAGCATGGTACTGGCACAAAAACAGACACACAGATCAGTGGAATAGAATCAAAAGCCCAGAAATAAACCCACACATCTATGGACAGCTAATCTTCGACAAAGGAGCCAAGAACATACAATGGAGAGAGGAAAGTCTCTTCAACAAATGGTGTTGGGAAAACTGGATAACCACAAGCAAAAAAATGAAAGTAGACCCTTACCTTACACCATACACAAAAATTAACTCCAAATGGATTAAAGACTTGAATGTAAGACCTGAAACTATGAAACTTCTAGAAGAAAACATAGGCAGTACGCTCTTCGACATCAGTCTTAGCAACATATTTTCAAGCACCATGTCTGACTGGGCGAGAGAAACAATAGAAAAAATAAACAAATGGGACTATATCAAACTAAAAAGCTTCTGCACAGCAAAGGAAACCATCAACAAAACGAAAAGTCAACCTAACAACTGGGAGAAGATATTTGCAAACCATATATCTGATAAGGGGTTAATTTCCAAAATATATAAAGAACTCATGCATCTCAACAACAAAAATCTAACAACCCAATTAAAAAATGGGCAAAAGACCTGAACAGATATTTCTCCAAAGAAGATATACAGATGGCCAATAGGCACATGAAAAGATGTTCAACATCATTAACTATCAGGGAAATGCAAATCAAAACTACAATGAGATATCACCTCACGCCCGTCAGAATGGCTATAATTAACAAGACAGGAAACAACAAGTGTTGGAGAGGATGTGGAGAGAAGGGAACTCTCATACACAGCTGATGGGAGTGCAAACTGGTGCAGCCACTATGGAAAACAGTATAGAAATTCCTCAAAAGATTAATGATAGAACTACCATACGATCCAGCTATTCCACTACTGGGTATCTATCCAAAGAATGTGAAAACACCAATGCATAAAGATACATGCACCCCTGTGTTCACTGCAGCATTATTCACAATAGCCAAGACTTGGAAGCAACCTAAGTGCCCATCAAGGGATGAATGGATAAAGAAGATGTGGTATATATACACAATGGAATACTACTCAGCCATAATAAACCATGAAATCCAACCATTTGTGACAATGGATGGACATTGAGGGTATTATGCTAAGCGAAATAAGTCAGAGGGAGAAGGTCAAATACCATATGATCTCACTCATAAGTAGAAGATAAAAACAACTACAAACAAACACATAGAGACAGAGATTTGATTGGTGGTTACCAGAGGGGAAGGGGGGAGGGAGGAGGGCCAAAGGGATAATTAGGCACATGTGTGTGGTGATGGATTGTAATTAGCATTTGGGTGGTGAACATGAGAACATGATGTAATCTATGCAGAAATAGAAGTATAATGATGTACACCTGAAATTTTTACAATGTTACAAACCAGTGTTACTGCAATAAACAAACTAAAATAAAATAAAATAAAAACATAAAAAAAGCAAAAAAAAAAAAAAAAACCTAAAACCATGGAACTAAATAGACTGCAAATAATACACTTGTTTACAGAATGAAAGCTGAAACAAGAAGGCACAGCATCACCTTGTTCAACTTTAGCTAGAAATATGTGCATCAGGAGGTTCAAACTTTTTCTACCATGAAAAATTTGCTATGCAAATGACTACAAAAGCACCATGAGTATTGACTTGGGAATTACAAATAAATCTTAGTGAGTAAGCGAATTCTCAAATACAGAATCTGTGAATAATCAGGATCAACTGTATATACATACAATGGAATATTATTCAGCCATAAAATAAATGAAGTTCTGATACATGCTACAACATGGATGAACCTTGAAAACATTACGCTAAGTAAAATAAACTAGACACAATATGACAAATACTGCATGGTTCCACTTACATGAAATATCTAGAATAGGCAAATTCATAGAGACAGAAAATAGATTAGAGGTTACCAGGGTTTGAGTGAAAGGTAGTATGGGGAATTATTGCTTAACAGGTTTAGAGTTTCTGTTTATGGTGATTAAAATTTTTGGAAATAAGATAGTGGTGATGGTTGCACAACATTGTGCATATAATTAATGCCATCAAATTATACACTTAAAATGATTAAAATGGTAAATTTTATATTATATATATTTTAACACAATAAATATTTTTAAAAATACACGATATCCACCCAAATGAAATTTTGTTTTTATGTTACAAGACAAAAAGTACAAATGTTTGAATATTCATGGTTATACCCTACCTCACCCCCACCTCATAGGATGCAGCTATGTTTGACAACTTGCCTCTTGAACTTCTGATTTACAGGATACGGTAATGGGTACAGATATTAAACTGGAGAAACCAAAGGACAGATTTATTGATTGTGGAAAGGGCATACAGTCACTCATAAAAGGTAAAACTAGATATATGAAGGCATGGAGAAGGAGAGAACAAGGTATAGAAGAGGCAGCACAGACAGCCAGATCTTGGGGAATTTCCTAAGAGACGGAGGACAACTGCCATACAGTGTGAGATATTGGAAAAGAGATGGGAAATGAGCATTTTAAGAGATTTCACTCTAGGTTACAACTTTCATCACTTCTTGGTACCTCTTCAAAAAATATTATCAAAAACAATACTTCCAAAGTTTTTCTTAGGGGGTGGATTTGTGTTTTGTTTTGGATGTAACACTTTAAGACTAGCCAGCCTTATTCAGATTATGTTAAACAATGCCTCGAGGGGTTAACTCGAAACTTTAAGGAGTGAACCAAAGAATGTGTTAAGAATGAGTGTACCAAATATCTGTAATGAGAACAATATATACTGAATCTCATGCCTAGATATACTGAACTACAAAGAATACAAATGATTCTGATTTCAGTTGCTAGCTCTTTCTCACATGGTCATAACAAACCAGAAGGAAAACTAGTGACTTAAAATAATAACCATTTTATTATATCTCATGATTTTATGTGTGGTTCTTCTGTTCCATGTGACATCAACTGGGGTCACTTAGTGGTATTCAGCTGGTGGCTTCACTCACATTCCTAGTGCCCTGTCAAGGATGGCTGGAAGACTGGTCTCAACGGGACACTTTTCTCTATATATAGAGTCTCAAGGCTCTCCACATGGTCTCTCAATGCTCCATGAAACCAAGGGGGAAGCTTCTAGTCCTCTTACCAGCTAGGCCCAGAACTGGCACAGCATCACATCCACCATACTCTATTAGCCAGAACAGAAACTAGCCAGCCCAGACTCAAGTGTAGGGGAAATAGACACCAACACCTGATGGGAGAAATGTCAAAGAATTTGAAGTCATCTTTAATCTTCCAGAAACACTTAACCAAAATGGTTAAAGGGAGATCTATTCCAATTCAGATCATCTTTTGTCCCACACTGCTTATTCCACACAGCCAATTTTGTCCCTGGGGTGGTTGTTTCATATTTTAGGACCCTTATTACTAATGGAAATGAAGTGTATGGCCTGAAACTCAGGCCTTAAGATCTTTTTTGAAATCTTTGATGAATAGATAGAAGTTTCAGTCACTTCAAGGATTGCAAGGAGTTCTCTCTCTCTCTAGAGATGAAGACTTCAGTTCAGCTTTTGGGCAGACTATGCCTTCATTTCATTCTTGGGGAAAATTTTGTGGTCATTATTAAGTTGCATACAGAGACTATAGACTGAAATTCCAACTGTACGGCTTAATAAAATGGGTGTATCTTTAGCTGGACTATAAAGAGTTAAAGAATATATATATATTTTTTGTGTGTGAGGAGATCAGCCCTGTGCTAACATCTGCCAATCCTCCTCTTTTTCTGCTGAGGAAGACGGCCCTGGGCTAACGTCTGTGCCCATCTTCCTCCACTTTATATGGGACCCTGCCACAGCATGGCTTGCCAAAGCAGTGCGTCGGTGCGCGCCCGGGATCCGAACCAGCGAACCCCGGGCCGCCGCAGCGGAGCGCGCACACTTAACCGCTTGCGCCACCGGGCCGGCCCCAAGAATATTTTTAATATAAATTTATATTGGATTGTCTCTGAAAATTATCTTTTGTGCATAGAAATTCTAAGTAGGTCTTTTTGTCCAAATATTTGCTCCCAGGAAATTGAAAGAAAAAAATCATGCCAAGAAGAGTATGTAGATATGATCATTTCTTCACCTCATACTGGAATAAAGGCTGTGAAAAGCAAATAAACTGAATGTACATGTTAAGTGTTCTGGTTTTGAAGTATAAATTGTTGTACATGGTTGAACAAGGACTCTATATCCGAAGCTTTATGCAACCTAAGGGTGAGCAGAAAAATGTTGCTAGACTATGTATGAACTGAAATAGTATTATACCTGAATATTTAATTGTGACTATAGAAATGAGCATGGACTTTGTTTTTGTTTAGTTTTGGTTTTGTTAAGAGACTTTGTGTGCCGCAATGTAGCTCTGGTATCTAGGAGACAAAGTGTGATATACAGCTAGGGGGACAGACATTCTCCCTATTTCCTCTCCAAGGAGAGATATCTTTGAAAAAATGGCACCCTAGGCACAGATGCTGACAATCTTCTGAAGGATAACCCCAATACAAGCTACAGTGAGGCGCTACTAAACTGCTTCAAGGGCAGTGGCTATTGGCTGGAGAAGAGGATGGAACAGAAGAAAAATATAATGGCAGTTGTGATGTAGTAACCGTAGAGGGCAGATAACATTTGTGAACACATTCACCACATATTTTAAGGAACTCACAGATATGTGGAGACAGGAAGGGTTGCTAAGGTCAAGATATCGGGCCAACAGGAGTTCAAGCAATGGTAATTTGAGAAAAATAAGATTTTTATAATACCAAGTGTTGGCAAGAATGTGGTACAACTGAAACTCTCATACATTGTTGGAAATATAAATATGTTCAATTATTTTGGAATAAAAAAAGTTTTTCATGATTTAAAAAAATAGAAGACATGCATACCCTACTATACAGAAATTCTACTCCTAGGTATTTGCCCTAGAGAACATATCACACTTCTAACAATATTCCTAGCAACATTCTAAATATTCATTGGCAGAAGAATGGACAAATTGTGATAGTCATATGATGGAATATTATACAGCAGTGAAAATGGGTCAACTATAGATATATGCAACAACATAGAACAACCTTAGAATATAAAGTAAAAAAAGCATGTCCAAGAAAAATACATACAGCATGAAACAATTTTTATGAAGCTCAAAATTTAGCAAAAAAATAAGCAATAAATTATTTAGCGATATCTATATATATGGTAAAGCTCTAAAGAAATTCAAGGGAATACTAAATGTAGAATTCAGGATAGTAATTACCCCTGAGATATAGCAATGATATGGTATCAGGGAATAACACACAGGAATTTAAACAATATGTGTAATTTGCTAGTTCTGTGATGAGGTGGTGGTTTAGAGTTGTTTGTTTTATTATTATGATTAAAAACTTTCATATGTGTTACATAAATTCTTCTGTGTGAGTTAAATATTTCATAGGAAAAATGTTAATGCGATCACGTTTTACCACAGGCTTGTGATGAAGCCTAAACATATCCTAGATAGATAAAGCTTGGCTAAGAGACTGTCAGAAGCCCTATCATTTTATAAAATAAAAGCATGCTAATTTTCAGCTATATAGCATGCCATTATGAAACAAAATCTACAGGCTAGCTCCCAAGAGGCCTTACGGGAAGGTGCTCATTACTTTGGTGAATTAACCATGGTCCTGAGTTTGCCCTCTGCCTTGCAACCTCTGAAGTCAGATATTGTCAGCTCACTGAGAGCAAATCCTATCCCTCAGCAATGCATGCACACTAATTAAGCTCCCCCGAATAAAATACCAAAATGTTGATTCATTTATCAACAAAGCAAAATATAATCTTCACATGGACTGGAATAATCAGGTCAGCATGAATTCTCTCCCAGTAGTCGCACCACATGGAAGGTCAAATCATAATAAAAAGTTACATTTTTATTTACAGTGAGAATTAATTGTCACAGGCACCAGATTATTCATAATTTATATGAATAGTATATTTTTCTCCGTGTAGTTATGGGGCATGGAAAGCCACATCATACTCAGAAAGTTATCTGATGAACCTGAAATTACAACAAGGAGAATCAAGTTAATCAAATGCTTAAAATCATCAGGGTAGCTTGATGTATCCATCTCATTGGGATGTTCTCACTAACAAGTCAAAGTACTAGAAGTAAATTGGCTCAGGCTCTCTCCTGCCCTGAGCATACTTAGATGGACACAGCTAACATGTACCTTCCTGAGTCTCCTTTTTCTGTGCTTATTAAATAGACCACATTCTCTCCTTATTGATATGGTCTTTATTTAGATATATTAATACAATATAACAGTAATTCTGGTCTTGGAGCCGTCTTCTTTCAGGTGATTGTACACCTCTACGCTGACCCACATGTTGATTTCAGAGGGAAATTTGTCCCTCTCATTTTTCCACATTCTTGGGGACACCTCATTAAAGCTCCCCCAAGTACTTATATTCCTATTTCCTAATGAATTTAAAATACCTTCAGTAAAATATAAATATCCACAAAATAGTTCAATAAAGACCAAACAGAAATTAGATGTCATTAATGAGAAAGGGAGTTATAGTTGTACCATAAACTAAAGATGAGATCATTACGGTAATTAAGTTTTAAATACAGCAACACGTATCCTCACAGTCAAGTCAGAAAGGAAAGGTAACAACAAGTTGCACCTCCCAAAAGAGGATATAAATATTCTTTGGGAAGCTTCATGTAGAGTCTGTCTGGTATATTATTTGAGTTGACTCGCTATTCCATTTATAGAAAATATCACTGCTCTTCCTAGACAAAGAGGACATAACGGACTCAAGATCAGTAGACTGAAGTATTTTGCTGCTTGATCTGAGCCAGCCATCTTGCCCTGACTGATCCTCAAAAATAACCATTTGTGACCAAGGTTGCAGTACCATCTGAGGCTTTTGAAGAGAAGTTGCCTAACTGTCCCTCACAAGGATAAAATTTTGGCCATGGCTTCCTTAGCCCCAGGTTGAGCAAACCACTGAGTTGGCTGGCCACTAACTTACCTAAACTCTATAGTAGTGAATGTTGAGTGTACATAGCACCCAAGCAGACTCCACAATTCTTAGGAGCCCACAGACAGTGAAAGGTAAGAAAAGCCCAAAGTTAAATTTAAGAGTCAACAGATAGTTAAATACCAATACCACAGCCTTATTCACATAATAAATGTGCCTGAGGAAACAATATACCCGTACTTCTCGTAGGGAATATCTTCCAAAGGCTCAAACACATTCCAATAATGGGGTCCATATTTTTTCATACTGAATCAGAGTTCCCCCTCAGGAAACAGGTGGCACATTCTAAAGGACAATTTAATAAAGAGACTATTTGTAATGTTGTAGGAAAAATTAAGGGAAATCAAGGGAAGGCGAAGCATTCTAGGGCTAACAACAGAGACCAGAAGCCTTTACCAACACCCTTATCTGAGGGGGTAGGGGCGGGAGGAGTAAGCAGAAGCTGTAGAGAACTTCAGGGGAGAACCACCAGATAGGAGCTGAGGTATTCAGTAGAGGAACAAAGCCAATTCCAAACCACATCAGGAAGGGAGTCTGGAATAGATGTCCCATTCTCTCATTTCTCCCACTCTCCAACTTCCTGTTGGCACCTCCCATTGACTGAATCCCATCAAAAGCCAGAGGGAAAAAGAGCTCATTAATGCAGTCCACAAAGACCAGCCTTCCAGGGCACAAAGCAGATGCAGGGGAGGAAAAATAATTTTACCTCTACCCTTCTAGGTTCTTGGCTGAAACCCCCCTGTAATAAAAGAAAGATTAACAGGAGAAAAACAAACAGATGTTTAATAACATGTATACCTCTTGTATACATGGGAGAGACCCAGGACAACCGAGTAACTCTCCAAAATGATCCAAGCCATCACTTTACATACTATCTCCTGCTAAAGGTAAAAGAAGAGGCCATGTGTGTATGGGGAGGGGGAGCCAGTTATGGGAGGTTATCAGGCAAAGCACAGTAAACCAGGATATGGCTGTTATGCAGATCTAAGTTCATGCCTTCTCCACTCATAAGAGTTTCGAAAGATTTAATCATCTTCCTCTCCCGGGTACAGAGAGGAAGACACCCATACAAATGGATACTTCCCTTATAAATGTAAACGTCTTCTACAAAAGGGTAACTTCTACTTGGTTTTCAGAGCTTTTCCTATATCAGCTGTTTCTTAAAAATAAACAGCTCAAGATAATCCTTATGCCAAAAAGGCATATTTTGGGGTGACATATTTTGCTTCCTTCCACAGATAAGGAAATTGTGCATCAGAGAGATGAATTGCCCAAGGTCACACAGGTACTAAATGACAGAGGTGGAACTTGAATTAAAGACCTTTGATTCCAAATCCCAGTTCCACTATGAAACATTGAAACCTAGAAATCCTACTCTCGGGCCGGCCCCATGGCTTAGCGGTTGAGTGAGCGCGCTCTGCTGCTGGCGGCCCGGGGTTCGGATCCCGGGCGCCTACCGAGACACCGTTTCTCCAGCAATGCTGAGGCAGCGTCCCACATACAGCAACTAGAAGGACGTGCAACTATGACATACAACTATCTACTGGGGTTTTGAGGGGAAAAAAAAAGGAGGAGGATTGGCAATAGATGTTAGCTCAGAGCCGGTCTTCCTCAGCAAAAAGAGGAGGATTAGCACCATGTTAGCTCAGGGCTGATCTTCCTCACACACACACAAAAAAAAAAAAGCCAAAAAAAAAGAAATCCTACTCTCGATGAACTTCAAGTTTTCTATGCCTCTCTTAAAGTATAGCTCCCAGAAGTTAATACAGTATTCTAGATGTGGTTTATTTAATTTTTCCAAAAGTGTTATTGGAAAATAGCTTAATATATTCTACATCCCAGGTAATATTACTGCATTTCAAGAGAGTCTTGAATGTCTTAACTCAGTGTTTTCTAATTGTGCCTTGTGGAGATGCTTCAACCAGAGTAACCCTGCTTTCATCTGTTTTTTTTGTCTTTATTTTACTTTGGGATTCCATATAAGTTTTCATTTGACAAATCAAACAGTTCATCTGCTTAATAAGTTTGAAAACCACTGCCTAGACCAAAGGAATGATTAACAATTAGTATCTCCTACACCAATTTATTTATTGTTCATAGGCCAATACAGTAAATATTTCAGGATCTTTCTACGGCCCTTAAATCCTAGCTATCTTCCCTTTCCTCATTGGTTTGTTTTTGCTGCTTCAGCATGCCTCATGACTCACCCTACATGGCAGATGACTATGACCCACAATAAAAAAGTCAACGATGAGTCCATTTAAAGAACAAACATGGCTTTTATTTTCCTCTCACAATTTCTCAGAGAAGTTGGTTGTGCTAAAACCTGAGTTAAAAAATCAATCTGATTGATAATATCTCTGTGCTTGTATATTGCTTTTTCAGGACATGTGTTTCACTTTACTGATTGTTCCTATAGGACAGGAGTCTGTGCCTATCCAGCTTTGAGAGTGGCTGTGTTACTTCCTCATTTTGGTCCTCTACCCACTTTTTGCTAGTTTCCAAGTTTTTTAAATAGTACTTACTTTTCCACTCTGCCTAGCATGACTGATATGGTTTGAACTTAAAACTCTAGACAAGGTGGAGATCAAAAGGTAGTTGCCACTAAGGCTAGCAGGCACAGCAGGGTTTAGGAGAAGAACTAGAATGAACTTCTTGAGAGCTCTGACAATGTTCCCTACCCCCTTCACAGCTTTGTGCAGAGAGGAAAAGAGAAGAGCAAAAGAGTAGGAGAAATGAAGCAAGGAGAGCTAGCAGAAGAAGAGGGGAAGGTACTTGGGTTCTCAGAGACTAATAAACATGCAATCCAGAACTCAGACCAACTTCTAATGCAAAACATATGTATATTTACAAAGCACTATAGCCAAAGGTTTACAGACATGAATAAGCATATATAACACATTGGGACGTTCTCTCAAATATGCCAAGATTTATGAAGTGTGGCAACAATCCTTTTGCTTTTTCTTAAAACAGCTGTTAATTCCCTCTGTGACTTCTAACAGCCCAATTTTCTGAAAGTTGGATCAGTGTAAATGTAGAAGATACTCTATTCCAAGAAATAAAGTTCAAAAATGGAGTTATCCTTAGGTTAAATCTGTCCAGGAAAGAAAGGCATCCTTCTGCTTCTATTTCTTCTGCATTCCCCCCAGAAACAGAGAATCACCAGTCCATTCTAGGTTTTAGTCTCAGCTCTGCAATAACTTGCTGTCTGAACCAGGGCAAGCTACTCTCCCTTTCTAATTCTTGGATTCCTCCTATGTAAAATGGGTATTCAGGACTAAATGATTTCTAAAGTTCAACCCAATGCTACCATTATTTGTTCTACAGTTCTAATGTTTAATAATTACCTAGGGCTATGAATTTACACAATTCTGCAAAATCAGTCAAAAGGAGTCAGAAAGCCAATTTTATTTCCTAACTGACCCTTAGTTGCAAAGGATTTAACTTAAAAGACATTTTGACAGAAGCAAACAATATTCACCTCCCCCACCATCAAAGTCTGACTGAAATAACTAAAAGGACGTGTTAAAAGAATAAAACTTTATCAAGATATAAATCAAAAAAGTGTACCATTGACAATATTTAAGGAATTCCTGTAAAGTAAAAAGCAAATGGTACTGGATTGGTGGATAACCAGAGCAGATAAAATCTCATCCTAGGATGGCAAAAATAAGCACAGTTTTTCTAAAAAGAGCCACAAGTGAAAATTTAAACAGGAGCTAATGAAACCAAAAGCAGAGATTGGGCCCAGAAGCATTCATCACTTTATTCCATTTAATAAATTTCATTGAAAACACCTGGACCAGGGGGACTCCACCCCCGTCAGACATAAAAAGAGCAACTGGCAACAGCAGCTTTTGCTCCTAAGACAGTGGTTCTCAAACTTGAGCATCAGAATTACCCAGAAAACTTGTTAAAACAAGTTTCTGGGATTCATCCTCCAAAATTTCTTGTTCAGTATGTCTGGGAGGGGGCCTTAGAATTTGCATTTCTACCAAGTTTTCAGGTGATGCTAATGATACTGGACTGGGGACTACACTTTGAGAACCACTGCCCTAGAATACAGCCTAAAGATCTGATCTTTTAAAAAGTAGTCAGTCAACCAAGAGATCACTTCTAACATGGGTGTTAGAACCTATCAGCAAAATAGCTCAGAGGTTGCAGTGACACAATTGATAAAGGAAGGGGAAATAAGGAAAACTGTTTCTACTCAGGAATAATACACATTAAATCACTTCAACCACACCCCCAAGAAATATCACCTTACTTTGACAATAGTGGGTGGCCATTATGAATCTATCTGCCTGATGCCTGATCCCTGATCCCATATGCTATAGGAAGATCTGCCCATCAATACTCCATGCACACTTACACAAAATAAAGTCAGCCATCTCTTTCAAAGAAGAGGTTTATTGATAAAAAAATTATATATAACAAAGGGGGAAAAGTTACCTATGTAAATCAATACAATCCTTTATTCATAGATTTGAATGGACAACTAATGATAGCCAGACATCTGAGAAAAATAGCATCAAAAAAAGGGATCAAGGGGGAGAAGTCAAGATGGCGGTGTAAGCCGACTCTGAACTCACCTCCTCCTGCGGACACAGCCATTTACAGCTACTCGTGGAAACACTACCCCTGAGACAGAACTGAAAAACTGGATAAGAGGAACTCCGGCAACAAAGGACAATCCTAATTGAGGTAGGAGAGGCAGAAACTCCCGTCTGGAGAGGAAAAATGCCGCCTTCACAAGGTGCAGCGCCTCACGGCCACCCGGGAGCAGCCCACAGGTACGCAGCCCTCCCTGGAGGAGCAGGGCCCTGAGCTGGGGAGCGCCCCCACTGTAGGCACTTTGTGGACCCAGCATAATCGAGACGAGTAGCATAATATCTGACTTTGCCGGCTACTAAAACTTTGGGGAGTACCCCCAGAAATCTGGTTCACAAAGAAATTAAAACCGGCTCTTAAAGGGCCCACGCGCAAACTCACCCGTTTCAGAAAGCAACCTAAAATCACCAGAAAGAAAGGTGCACAGTGCTTTGGTGAAAAGAGACACACCTGATAGGCCCTGAGTGCATCTCGGTGAGTCGTGAGACCTCTCCAGGGACTGGGACATTGGCGGCGGCCAGTGTTGTGGCCTGGTGTGGGCGTGACGACACAGACTTCACTGGAGATCTCCCTGGGGCCTGCTAGCCCAGGTCTGCCCCACCCACTAGAGCACCAATTTAATCCAGCTCAGCCAGGGCAGGCAGCCCACCCTAGAGACTGGCCCCACCCAACAAGCCCTCAGGCAACTTGTGGGCCTGCATAGATTAGTGACTGGATTCTCTGCGTCCTGGCAAATGAGCAGACTTCAGTGTGGCAGGGTGTGCACAAGGAGTGGGTGGAGAGCGTGAGGCGGTGGTGGAGTGCGTGGGGCTCCCACCATGGAGAGACTGGGTCCACTTCAGGAGGTCAGGGCGTGCACACAGGGCAGGACTATGTTGACTGTGTGTGTGGACCTGTGGGTGACAGGGCTTGTCAGCTGCAGAAGACGTGTGCTTCTCAAAGACCCACATAGGGGGTTTGCCCAACCAACCACAGCCTGGAAGCACCTTCCAAATTGGGCGCTCCCATGCCTGAGGCCAGCCCCACACAGCTGCAATCTTCAGATAGCTGACAAGAGACCTAAAGGCTGGAGGCTTATAGCAATTATAAGCCCTTGAGCCTAACAACCTGCCACGCTGGGGGCCTACTCACTTAAAAGAAATACTGCAACACAAATGTGGTATTAGAACTTGAAGCCAACTGTGCTGGGGCTCCCCACACCTGATAAAGAGACTGAAGGGCACACAACAACTACAAGCAGCTGAGCATTACAACAGCTGGCCAGGAGCATAACTCAGCCTCCCTGGGCGTCTGCAGGGAGAGCAAACGGGCCAAAACAGAAGGACACACGTAGCCCACATAGGGGTCACCCCTGGAACATTGAGAACTGAGGGAAGCACACTGCAGGCCTCCTAAGGCATCACTTATAAAAGGTCACCTATCCAAGAGCAGGAGACGTAGATGACCTACCTAATACGTAGACACAAGCACAGGGAAAGAGGCAAAATGAGGAGGCAAAGGAATACATTCCAAATAAGGGACCAGGACAAAACCCCAGAAAAGGAACTAAGTGAAACAGAAATCAGCAACCTACCCGACAGAGAGTTCAAACTAAGAGTGTTAAGGATGCTCACTGATCTGGGGAGAAGAATGGATGAACTCAGTGAGAATGTCAACAAAGAAATGGAAGACATAATAAAGAACCAATCAGAAATGAAGAATACAATACTGGAAATGAAAAATTCACTAGAGGGACTCAAAAGCAGAGTAGAGGATACAGAAGACGAGATCTGCGAGCTGGAGGAAAGACTTGAAGAAATTACCCAAGCTGAACAGGTAAAAGAGAAAAGAATTAAAAAGTGTGAGGACAGTCTAAGGGACCTCTGGGACAACATCAAGTCCACTAACATCCATGTTATAGGTGACCCGGAAGGAGAAGAGCAAGACAAAGGGGCAGAGAATTTATTTCAAGAAATAATAGATGAAAACTTCCCTAACCTAAGGAAGGAAACAGACATCCAGGTACAGGAAGCACAGAGAGCCCCAAACAAGATAAACCCAAAGAAGCCCACACCAAGACACATCATAATCAAAATGTCCAGAATTAAGGATAAAGAGAGAATCCTAAAAGCCGCAAGAGAAAGGCAAGTTACATACAAAGGAAATCCCCTAAGGCTATCAGCTGGCTTCTCAGTAGAAACCTTACAGGCTAGAAGAGAGTGGCATGATATATTTAAAGTGCTAAAAGGAAAAAACTTACAGCCAAGAATACTCTACCCAGCAAGATTATCATTCAAAATGGAAGGAGAGATCAAAAATTTCCCAGACAAGCAAAAATTAAAGGAGTTTGTCACCAAGAAACCAGTGCTACAAGAAATGTTAAAGGGACTGATTTAAGAGGAAAAGAGAAGACCACAAATAAGAAAAATTATCTATTTCCATGGTAAGAGGGTAATGGATACAAATGCACAAAAAAGAGGTTAGATATGATATCAAAAACATAAAATGAGGGAGGAGGGGAGTTAAAGAGTAGAGCTTTCAGACAGAGGTCAAACTAAAGAGACCATCAATTCTGTATAGGAGGAGAAAGGAATAGAGAACGACTACTAAAAGTCTGAGAAAAAAAAAGTTAAAAAATGGCAGTAAGTACATACTTATCAATAGCTACTTTAAACGTCAATGGACTAAATGCTCTAATTAAAAGGCATAGGGTGGCTGATTGCATAAAACAAGACCCATATATATGCTGCATACAAGAGACACACTTCAGACGTAAAGACACTCACAAACTGAAAGTGAAGGGATGGAAAAAGATACTCCACGCAAATGGCAATGAAAAGAAAGCTCGGGTAGCAGTACTCATATCAGAAAAAATAGACTTTAAAACAAAAACTGTAAAAAGAGACAAAGAAGGCATTACATAATGATCAAGGGCACAATCCAACAAGAGGATATAACACTTGTAAATATCTACACACCCAATGTAGATGCACCTAAATATATAAAGCAATTATTAACAGACACAAAAAGAGAAATAGACAGTAACACAATGATGTTAGGGGACTTTAACACTCCACTTACACCAAAGGATAGATCATCCAAACAGAATATCAATACGGAAACATTGCTCTTAAATGACAGACTAGAACAGATGGACCTAGTAGATATATACAGAGCATTCCATCCAAAAACCGAAGGATACACGTTCTTTTCAAATGCACATGGAACATTCTCCAGGATTGATCACATATTAGGCCACAAAACAAGACTCCATAAATTTAAGAAGACTGAAATAATACCAAGTATCTTTTCTGACCACAACGGTATGAAACTAGAAATCAACTATAGGAAGAAAATAAGAAAAGCCACAAATACGTGGAGATTAAACAAAATGCTAATGAACAACGACTGGGTCAACAAAGAAATCAAAAAATACCTGGAGACAAATGAAAATGAAAATACTACATGCCAGAATTTATGGGATACAGCAAAAGTGGTTCTAAGAGGGAAGTTTATAGCAATACAGTCCTATCTCAACAAACAAGAAAAATCTCAAATAAACAAACTAACAATGCACCTAAAGGAACTGGAAAAAGAAGAACAAACAAAACCCAAAATCAGTAGAAGAAGGGAAATAATAAAAATCAGAGCAGAATTTAATGAAATAGAGACTAAATAAACAATAGAAAAAATTAATAAAACCAAGAGCTGGTTCTTTGAAAAGATCAACAAAATTGACAAACCTTTAGCTAGACTCACCAAGAAAAAAAGAGAGATGGCACAAATAAGTAAAATCAAAAATGAAAGAGGAGAAATTACAACAGACACCTCAGAAATGCAAAAGATTATAAGAGAATACAATGAAAAGCCATATGCCAACCAATTTGACAATCTGGAAGAAATGGATAAATTCTTAGAATCATACAACCTTCGAAAACTGGACGAAGAAGAAGTAGAGATTTTGAATAGACCAATCACCAGTAAGGAGATCAAAACAGTAATCAAAAACCTCCCCCAAAATAAAAGTCCAGGACCAGACAGCTTCCCTGGTGAATTCTACCAAACATTCAAAGAAGACTTAATACCTATCCTTCTCAAACTCTTCCATAAAATTGAGGAGGAGGAGAAGCTCCCTAACTCATTCTATGAAGCCGACATTACCCTGATACCAAAACCAGACAAGGACAACACAAAAAAAAGAAAACTACAGGCCAATATCACTGATGACCATCGATGCAACAATTCTCAACAAAATACTAGCAAATCACATACAACAATACATTAAAAAGATTATACACCATGATCAAGTGGGATTTATTCCAGGGATGCAGGGATGGTTCAACATTTGCAAATCAATCAATGTAATACACGACATTAATGAAATGAAGAATAAATATCACATGATCATCTCAACAGATGCAGAGAAAGCATTTGACAAGATACAGCATACATTTATGATAAAAACTCTGAATAAAATGGGTTTAGAAGGAAAGTACCTCACCATAATTATATATGAGAAACCCACAGCTAATATCATCCTCAATGGTGAAAAACTGAAAGGTATCCCTTTAAGAACAGGAACCAGAGAAGGATGTCCACTCTCACCACTCCTATTTAACATAGTACTGGAAGTCCTAGCCAGAGCAATCAGGCAAGAGAAAGAAATAAAAGTGATCCAAATTGGAAAGGAAGAAGTGAAACTGTCACTATTTGCAAATGACATGATTTTCTATATAGAAAACCCTAAAGAATGCACCAGAAAACTTTTAGAAGTATTAAACGAATACGGTAAAGTTGCAGGATACAAAATCAACATACAAAAATCAGTTGCATTTCTATACACTAACAACGCAGTAGCAGAAAGAGAAATTAAGAATACAACCCCATTTACAATTGCAACAAAAAGAATAAAATACCTAGGAATAAAATTAACCAAAGAGGGGAAAGATCTGTACCCCGAAAACTATAAAACATTGCTGAAACAATTGAAGAAGACAGAAAGAAATGGAAAGATATTCTGTGCTCTTGGATTGGAAGAATTAACATAGTTATGATGTTCTTACTTCCTAAAGCAATCTATAGATTCAATGCAATCCCTATCAAAGTTCCAACAACATTTTTCACAGAAGTAGAAAAAAGAATCCTAAAATTTATATGGAACAACAAAAAACCCCGAATAGCTAAAGGAATCCTGAGAAAAAAGAACAAAGCTGGAGGTATCACACTCCCTGATTTCAAAATATACTACAAAGCTATAGTAACCAAAACAGCATGGTACTGGCACAAAAACAGACACACAGATCAATGGAATAGAATTGAAAGCCCAGAAATAAACCCACACATCTATGGACAACTAATCTTGAAAAAAGGAGCCAAGAACATACAATGGAGAAAAGAAAGTCTCTTCAACAAATGGTGGTGGGAAAACTGGATAGCCACATGCAAAAAAATGAAAGTAGACCCTTACCTTACACCATACACAAAAATTAACTCCAAATGGATTAAAGACTTGAATGTAAGACCTGAAACTATGAAACTTCTAGAAGAAAACATAGGCAGTATGCTCTTCGACATCGGTCTTAGCAACATATTTTCAAGCACCATGTCTGACAGGGCAAGAGAAACAATAGAAAAAATAAACAAATGGGACTACATCAAACTAAAAAGCTTCTGCACAGCAAAGGAAACCATCAACAAAACGAAAAGACAACCTAACAATTGGGAGAAGATATTTGCAAACCATACATCTGATAAGGGCTTAATCTCCAAAATATATAAAGAACTCATGCATCTCAACAACAAAAAAACTACCAACCCAATTAAAAAATGGGCAAAAGATCTGAACAGATATTTCTCCAAAGAAGATATACAGATGGCCAACAGACACATGAAAAGATGTTCAAAATCATTAACTATCAAAGAAATGCAAATCAAAACTACAATGAGATATCACCTCATGCCTGTCAGAATGGCTATAATTAACCAGACAGGAAAGAACATATGTTGGAGAGGATGTGGAGAGAAGGGAACTCTCATACACTGCTGGTGGGAGTGCAAACTGGTGCAGCCACTATGGAAAACAGTATGGAGTTTCCTCAAAAAATCAAGGATAGAACTACCATATGATCCAGCTATTCCACTGCTGGGTATTCATCCAAAGAACTTGAAAACACCAATGCATAAAGATACATGCACTCCTGTGTTCATTGCAGCGTTATTCACAATAGCCAAGACTTGGAAGCAACCTAAGTGCCCATCAATGGACGAATGGATAAAGAAGCTGTGGTATATATACACAATGGAATACTACTCAGTCATAAGAAACGATGAAATCCAGCCATTTGTGACAACATGGATGGACATTGAGGGTATAATGCAAAGTGAAATAAGTCAGAGGGAGAAGGTCAAATACCGTATGATTTCCTTCATTAAGTAGTAGATAATAACAACAATAAACAAACACATAGAGATAGGGATTGGATTGCTGGTTACCAGATGGGAACGGGGGAGGGAAGAAGGCAAAATGGATAATTTGGCACGTTTGTGGTGATGGGTTGTAGTTAGTATTTCGGTGGAGAATACGATGTAATCTATGCAGAGGTAGAAGTATAACGATGTACACCTGAAATTTATACAATGTTATAAACCAATGTTATTGCAATAAACAAAAAATTAAAAAATAAACAAACCTTACCATAAAACTAAAAAAAAAAAAAAAGTATCAAGATCAACAAAAAGGAACACCCCAGAGGAGGAAGAAATAGGAGAATGAAAGACTGGGATAATGAACTAATTCAGAGGACAAAGACAACTCTAAAAATTCTAGTTAATATCCTCCTAGATATTTTAAAAGATATAGCATCCATTAAAAAGCACACTCTGGTATGTAAAATCAAATAACAAAAAAGAATTCTTGCACATTAAAACTGATTGCCCCAGAAATTTTTTAAAATAATCAATGAATAGTGTTAAAGAGAAAAACCACAGGCTCAAAATGGCATCACTTGTGCCAAAGCTCATAACACCAAGCCTAGATTTAATACTTGACTTAATCGCAGTTTCAACCTTCTGCAGAAATATAATCTTAATCAACTAGTCTGGAATTTTCTGGTCGATACCAATGAGGTAATCTGTCATGTGGGCCCTCTCTATCCCCCAGAGGAAGAAAAGGCAATCTGCATGATAAAACTCTTGCCATTACCTTCCCCCCAAAAAAGATGTCTTGACCCAAAATAATCCTCTCTTTTCTTTTGCTAATAACTTCTTTGCCCCACTATCCTGCCTATAAAAACTTTCCATTTTGTATAACTCCTTGGAGTATCTCTCTGCTTTCTAGAGGAGTTGCTGCCTGATTCATGAGTTGTTTAACAAAGCCAATTAGATCTTCAAATTTACTCGGTTGAATTTTGTTTTTTAACAGATTTGGTGGCTGCTGGGGTTGAAGGTTTGGTGGGCCCGAAGGAGACCTCTAGCAGCTTCAGGATGAGAAACACAGGCGTGGTGCCCCACAAACCATTTTGAGTTCACTACCTTTCTTGCTGTTTCCGAGAGTTGTTGGTAAGTTCCTCTCAGTTTGAGCTCCGCTCTCTTTTTGTGCTGAGCTCCTGTTCTAATCAGCTTTTCAGACCACAATTCCCAGGTTTTTGAGTGGAAAACACCATCCCTTGATTCTGTCCTCAGATTCCACATTGGTAACTACTGTAGCTCCCCATTTGTTTGGAATCCTTCCCCGGATTCCACACTAGTAACTGTTGGTGGCAGCTGCAGTTCTCCATTTGTGTGAAATCAGTCCACAGTCCTCATTCTTTGAGGACTGCTGGTTCAATCTTTTCCTCCAGTCCAAAGTTCCACTGGAATTGTTGGTGGTTGCCAACCAGAACCAGACTGGGTCCAAGACCAGACTGGGTCTGATTTAGGCTGCAGTAACATCTAAACCCTAGCCCTTGGTTTTGTCCCTGGATTCCATGTTGCCAACTGTGAGGGTTTAGTCTTCAGTTCCCCATTTGTTTGGAATCCTTCCCCAGATTCCATGTTGGGAACTGTTGGTGGCAGCTGCAGTTCTCCATCTTTTTGGAATCTCTTGCTGTCCACATTCTTTGGGGCATGCTGGTTCAATCTTTTCCCCAGTCCCTAGTCCATGAGTTACTGCTGGTGTGTTAATGTGCGCATCAGGTAAAGGTCATTGCTAATGGGAATCTGGAAGCCAAAAAAGCTGAAAAATTGGTGGGCGCAGCTCAACCATTTAAAAGATGTTACAGCACTCGCCACCTAACCCAAAGATCCCTATGTTAGGATAAGTGATTTTTTTTAACAGTAGGATGAATAATAATATGGCCATGGCTGAAACCACCCTATCAATCTACAAAATTAAGCTGAGGAAATCTCCAAGAACATAGAGAAAAGAGACATAAAGATGGAAATTATAAGAGTTAAGAGAATTGATAGACTGAGAATGTCCAACAAGTATTTCAAATGAGTTCCAAAATAAAAGAATAGAGGTAATGAAAGAAAAAAATACTGGAAGAAAACTTCCCTGAACTAAAAATTCAACACTTTATACATAAAGGCATCAACAACTACTAATTAATGGGTAAAAAAGCACACATAGCCTCTTGAAATTTCAGAAAGCCAAAAATAAAAAGAAAGAAAAAGTTATCAACAAAGAAATAAGATTCAGATCAATATGTGCAGAGGTCTTGTGTCCTTTTAAATCCTAACTAGAAGTATACTTTTTCATGTACTTAAGTTTTAAAGACCAAAACCCATACTCAATATCACGAATAGATCAATTCTCTTCAAACTGGTCTATAGACTTAATGCAATCCCAATAAAAGACACAACTGGTTGTATGAGAGTATGAGTGTGAGAGACTGTGGAATTTAAAATTCTGATTCGTATTTATTAATATAATAATAATAATTTGTTAATAATCATATAATTAATAATGATATTATATAATATTAATATTGCACATAAGAATAATTACTATTCATATATTGATAATATAGTATAAATATTAATATTCTATTAACATAATTAATGATACTATCAATAATACTAATAAATATATAATTATATAATGTTAACAAGTAATATTAACACATTAAAGATAGAGGAAAAATTAATAGGTCGATAGAACACACTAGAGACCTCAGAAATAGGCCCGGCAAATACAGACATTTGGTATTTTACAAAGGAAGAACAGCAGAGGAGTAAGGAATAGAGGATCTCTTCAATAAATGGTGCTGGAACAACTGAGTGCCCGTATCGGGAAAAAAAATGATGACATTGAATCTAATTCATACTAGATATAGAAATCAGTTCCAATAGAAGAAAATTAGTTCTGTTATAATAAAACATAGGAAAATATTTTTATGCTCAAGTTAAGGCAAGGTATCTTACAACACAAAAAGTACTAACCATAAAAGAAAAGATTGATAAATTGGATTATACTGAAATTAAGGATTTCTGTTCATTAAAAGATACCACAGGGGCCAGCCCCATGGCTTAGCAGTTAAGTGCGTGCACTCTGCTACTATTGGCCTGGCTTTGGATCCCGGGCGCGCACTGATGCACCGCTTGTCCAGCCATGCTGAGGCGGCATCCCACATACAGCAACTAGAAGGACGTGCAACTATGATATACAACGATCTACTCGGGCTTTGGGGAGAAAAAGGGAAAAAAAGGAGGAGGATTGGCAATAGATGTTAGCTCAGGGCTGGTCTTCCTCAGCAAAAAGAGGAGGACTGGCATGGATGTTAGCTCAGGGCTGATCTTCCTCACAAAAACAAAAAAAGATACCACAGAGGGGTGATGTCAGCATTATGGTGGAGTGAGTTGTTTCCTTTGCCTCTCCCCTCCAAGTTACAACCAGTAGGACATCCATTGACCAACAAAGGACTCCCTGCATAGCACACCAGAATGCCTGAGAAATCCATACATCTATAAATCTGAAGGTGTGTTAACTGGACCTCACAGAGGCAGTGGAACTAGGGGAGCATTCCTCTCCTGCTCCCCTAGTGGTGATCCAAACTACAGATACGCCCAGCAGTAGCAGTGGTGCCCTGATCTGAGGTTTCAAAAAGCACAGTGGCAACAGAGACCAGAGGCTGCAAAGGCAGCAACAGCACTTGCAGCTTAGCCCCTACCACTCCCCAAGTAGTGGTGGATGACACCCATAACCTGAGGCTTCAAGAAATACAGTGGTGCTGGCAACCCAACCCCCTCCTCTGCCCCTGGCAGTGGCAACTGACACTGCTGATCTTTCCAGCAGTGGGGGTAGCATCCAACATGCAGATATCCCTGGCAGGGATGGTGGTGCCCTGTTCTGAGGATTCAAAAAGAGCATTGGAGCCAGAGACCAGAGGTTGCAGGAGTGGCAGCAATGCTCGTGGCTCAGCCCCTACCCCTCCCTGAGCAGTGGCAGGTGGCACCTATGACCTGAGGCTTCAAGAGCCCCAACAGTACCCATGACCCAGCACCTAGTGGCAGCACTCCTGACACCAGCCCTACCACCAGCAGGGGCTACATACAAGACCCTGTGTCCCTGGCAGTGGCAGTGACACCCATAAGCACTGCACGCCCAGCAGCAGTGCTGCCAGCATCCCCAGATAATCCAGGAGCAGCAGCACAGGTAGTGCACATGGCAGCAGCACCTGAGCCCACAGAGGGCCTCCAGAGAGCCAGGGGGGGAACACAAGACCCAGGACACCCCGAAAGCAGCAGAGATTCTAACGGCCTGGTGACGCAGTGGCAACACCTGTGACTGCAGCAACATTGTAAGGAGCAAGGCACCAGCAACCTTAGAGGCTGAAGCAGCACATGGAGGTCACTGATGATGCCTCTGGCAGGGGTAGGGGAAGGTGGAAAGTACCAGCTCTCAAACACAACCAGAAGCAGCTCAGAATGAAAGGAACCAAAGCCTTAGTGAAATAAGAAAAGTGTTTACTACCACAAGTGCACTGTCAGAGGATCAACTAATTGAGTACCATGAAGAACTACAGTAACACAGCAGAACAGAAAGACAATGACAAATCGCCAAAAACCAAACTTGAAGTCACAGAAGATTTCAGTCTAACTGACAGAGAATTCAAAAGAGCTGTCATGAAGAAACTCAATGAGTTACAAGAAAACTCAGAAAGGCAGTTCAACGAGCTCAGGAATAAAATTAATGTACAGAACGAGTACATCACCAAAGATATTGAAACCCTGAAAGAAAAACAAAAAAGAAATTCTGGAGATGAAGAATACAATAAATGAGATGAAAAACAAAGCAGAAAGCATTAGAAACAGAGAAGACCATATGGAAGAGAGAATTAGTGAGCTCAAAGATAGAAATCTAGAAATGATTCAGGTGGAAAAGGAGAGAGAATTAAGATTTTTCAAAAATGAAGAAATTCTACAAGAAATATCCAACTCAATTAGGAAGAGCAACATGAGGACAATGGGCATCCCAGAAGGAAAAGAGAAGGAGAAAAGAGCGGAGACCTTATTTAAAGAAAAAATAGCTGAGAACTTCCTAAACCTGGGGAAGGAACTGGATAGCCAAGTACATGAAGCTAATAGAACTCCTAATTATGCCAACACAAAAAGACCTTCTGCAAGACACATTATATATAAAAGTCAATGACAAAGAATATCAAGGGGGCCCAGAGAGAAGAAAACAACTTACAAAGGAACCCTCACCAGCCTATCAGAGGATTTCTCACTAGAAACTCTATAGAAGAGGAGACAGTGGAGTGATATATTCAAAATATTGAAAGACAAAAAATATCAGCCAAGAAAACTCTATCCAGCAAAGTTATCCTTCAGATATGAAAGAGAAATAAAGGTTTTTCCAGATAGACAAAAGTTGAGGAAATTCATTGCCACTAGACCTGCTCTACAAGAAATGTTTAAAGGAGCCCTCCTACCCGAAACAAAAAGGCAAAGGTATACAAAGCATTGAGCAAGGTGATAAATAAACAGAACCAGAAAATTGCAACTCTGTAATAGAATAGGTTAGTAAACACTTAATTATTACATAAAGACTAAAGGGAAAGAAAGCATCAAAAATAGCTATAACAACTTCAATTTGGTAAAAAACTTACAACACAAAAAAGGATAATTTGTGACAACAAAAACATAGAAGGGAAAGAGGAAAGGACAGAACCTCCATAGGCTAATGGAGATAAGAAGCTATCAGCAGAAAAAGGACCATCTGATCTATGAAATCTTTTTTTGTGTGTGTGAAGAAGATTAGCCCTGAGCTAATATCTGATGCCAATCCTCCTCTTTTTTGCTGAGGAAGACTGGCCCTGGGCTAACATGTGTGTCCATCTTCCTCTACTTTATATGGGATGCCACCACAGCATGGCTTGACAAGCAGTTGGTCCATGCCCGAGATCTGAACCTGTGAACTCCAGGCCGCTGAAGTGGAGCATGCAAACTTAATTGCTATGGCACGAGGCCAGCCCCCAGTGAACTCTTTTAAACTAACCTTATAGTAACAACAAAACAAAAAGTCAGAGTCATAAATCATAAATAAAGAGGAAACTGAGAAAAACATCAGTGATAACCACTGAAAGGGCAGACACAAATACAAGGAAAAGGAAACCATTGAAATATAGAACAACTGGAAAACAAGAGATAAAATGGCAGTATTAAGCCCTCATATATCAATAATCACTCTAAATGTAAAAGGATTGAATACACCAATCAAAAGACACAGAGTGGCAGATTGGATTAAAAAACAAGAACCAACAATATGGTGCCACCAGGAGACCCATCTGAGCTCTAAAGACAAATATAGGCCCAGAGTGAAGCAATGGAAGATGATATTCCAAGCAAATGGAAACCAAAAGAAAACAAAGTATGTAGCCATACTTATATCAGACAAAATAGACTTCAAGCCAAAAAAAGATAACAAGAAACAAAGATGTACATTATATAATGATAAAAGGGACAGTCCACCAAGAAGACATAACACTTATTAATACACATGCACCTAACATAGGAGCACTAGAGTATATAAAGCAACTATTAACAAACCTAAAAAGGAGACTGAAACATAATAATAGTAGGGGACCTTAACACTCCACTTACATCAATGGATAGATCATCAAGACAGAAAGTCAACAAGGAAACTGTGGCCTTAAAGGAAACACTAGACCAGATGGAATTAATAGATATATATAGAACATTCTATCCAAAAGCAGCAGAATACACATTCTTCTCAAGTGCACATGGAACATTCTCAAAAATAGACCATATGTTGGAAGACAAAAGAAGTCTCAATTAAGAACATTGAAATAATATCAAGCATCATTTCCAATCACAATGGTATGACACTAGAAATTAACAATAAGAAGAAATCTGGAAAAGTCACAAATACATGGAAACTAAACAACATGCTACTGAACAACTATTGGATCAATAAAGAAATCAAAGAAGAAATCAAAAAATACCTGGAGACAAATGAAAATGAAAATGCAACATACCAAAACTTATGCGATACAGCAAAAGTGGTACTAAGAGGGAATTTTATACTAATAGAGGCCTACCTCAAAAAATAAGAAAAATCTCAAATAAACAATATAACATAAGACCTAAAAGAACTAGAAAAAGAAAAATGAAGCCAAAAGTCAATAGAAAGAAGAAAATAATAAAAATCAAAGAGGAACTGAAATAGAAACTAAAAAGACAATAGAAAGGATCAATGAAACTAAGAGCTGGTTCTTTAGAAAGATAAACAAAATTGACAAACTCTTAGCTAGACTCACTAAGAACAAAAGAGAGAAGGCTCAAATAAGTAAAATCAGAAATGAAAGAGGGGAAATTCAATGCATACCACAGAAATACAAAGGATTATTAGAGAATACTGTGAAAAGCTACAGGCCAACAAATTGGATAACCTAGAAGAAATGGATAAATTCTTAGAATCATAGAACCTCCCAAAACTGAATCAAGAACTAATAGACAATCTGAATAGACCAATCACAAGAGATTGAAACAGTAATCAAAAACATCCCAAAAAACAAAATTCCAGGACCAGATGGCTTCCCTAGTGAATTCTACTAAACAGTCAAAGAAGATTTAATATCTATCCTTCTCAAACAAGTCTGAAAAATTGATGAGGATGGAATGCTTCCTAACTCATTTTATGAGATCAACATTACCCTGATACCAAAACCAAACAAGAACAACACAAAAAAGGAAAATTATAGGCCAATATCGCTGATGAACACAGATTCAAAAATCCTCAACAAAATATTAGGTAACTGAATACAACAATACATTAAAAGGATCATACACCACAACCAAGTAGGATGTATTCCAGGGATGCAGGGATGGCTCAACATCCATAACTCAATCAGTGTGATACACCACATTAACAAAATGAAGAATAAAAATCACATGATCATCTCAATAGATGCTAAGAAAGCATTTGACAAGATCCAACATCCATTTATGATAAAAAAAAAAACTCTCAATAAAATGGGTCTAGAAGGAAAATACCTCAACATAATAAAGGCCATATATGACAAACCCACAGCCAACATCATACTCAGTGGTAAAAAACTGAAAGCCATCCCTCTAAGAACAGGAACAAGACAAGGATGTCCACTCTCACCACTCTTATTTTACATAGTATTGGAAGTCCTAGCCAGAGCAATTAGGTAAGGAAAAGAAATAAAAGGGATCCAAATTGGAAAAGATGAAGTAAAACTAACTATTTGTGGATGATGTAATTCTATATATAGAAAACCCTAAAGAATACACTGAAAAACTATCAGAAATAATAAAGGAATACAGTAAAGTTGCAGGGTACAAAATGAACATACAAAAATCAGTTGCATTTCTATACACTAACAATGAACTAGCAGAAAGAGAAATTGAGAACACAATCCCATTTAAAATCGCAACTAAAAGAACAAAATACCTAAGAATAAATTTAACCAAGGAGGTGAAAGACATACACTGAAAACTATAAAACATTATTTAAAGAAATTGAAGAAGACATAAAGAAATGGAAAGATATTCCACGCTCTTGGACTGGAAGAATAAACATAGTTAAAATATACATACTCCCTAAAGCAATCTACAGATTCAATGCAATCCCAAACACAAGCTCAATGATCTTTTTCATGGAAATAGAACAAAGAATCTTAAAATTTATAGGGAACAACAAAAGACCATGAATAGCCAAAGCAATTCTAAGAAAAAATAACAAAGTTGCAGGTATCAAATTCCCTGAATTCAAAATATTCTACAAAGCTATAGTAACCAAAGTAGCATAATACTGGGAGAAAAAGAGACCTACAGATCAATGGAACAGAATTAAGAGCCCAGAAATAACACCACACACCAATGGACAGCTAATTTCCTACAAAGGAGCCAAGAATGTACCGGAGAAAGGAAAGTCTCTTCAATAAATGGTGCTGGGAAAACTGGACAGCCACATGCAAAAGAATGAAAGTAGACCATTATCTTATACCATACACAAAAATTAACTCAAAATGGATTAAAGACTTGAATGTAAGACCTGCAACCATAAAACTCCTAGGAGAAAACATAGGTAGTATGCTCTTGGACATAGGTCTTAGCAGTATCTTTTCGAATACAATGTCTCCTCAGGCAAGGGAAACAAAAGGAAAAATAAACAAGTGGGACTACATCAAACTAAAAAGCTTCTGCACAGCAAAGGAAACCATCAACAAAATGAAAAGACAGCCCACCAACTGGGAGGTTGCAAATCATGTATCTGATAAGGGGTGAATATCCAAAATATATAAAGAACTCACACAACTCAACAACAACAAAAAAACGATCAACCCAATCAAAAAATGGGCAGAGGATATAAACAGACATTATCCCAAAGAATACAGAATACAGAATTCTTTCCAAAGAATTCAGATGGCCAAGAGGCACATGAAAAGATGTTCAACATCACTAATTATTAGGGAAATATAAATCAAAACTACAATGAGATATCCCTGGATGCCCATCAGAATGGCTATTATTAAAAAGACAAGAAATAACAAGTGTTGGAGAGAATATGGAGAAAAGGAACCCTCATACACTGCTGGTAGGAGTGTAAACTGGTACAGCCACTATGGAAAACAGTATGGAGATTCCTCAAAAAATTAAAAATAGAAATACCTTATGATCCAGCTATCCCACTACTGGGTATCTAGCCAAAGAACACGAAAATACTAAATTTGAAAAACTTAATGCACCCTTATGTTCATTGTTGCATTATTCACAATAGCCAAGACTTGGAAGTAACCTAAATGTCCATCAACAGAGGAATGGATAAAGAAGATGTGGTATATACATATACAATGGAATACTACTCATTCATAAACATAGACAATATTGGGGCTGACCCGGTGGCGTAGCGGTTAAGTTCGTGCCCTCCACTTCGGCAGCCAGGGGTTCACAGGTTTGGATCCTGGGTGCATAGCTACCCTCTGCTTATCAAGCCATGCTGTGGCGGCATCCCATATAAAGTAGAGGAAGATGGGCACGGATGTTAGCCCAGGGCCAATCTTCCTCAGCAAAAAAGAGGAGAATTGGCAACAGATGTTAGCTCAGGGCTAATCTTCCTCAAAAAAAAAAGACAAAATTGTGCCATTTGCAACAACATAGATGGATCTTGCGGGTATTATTCTAAGCGAAATAATTCAGAAGGAGAAAGACAATTACCATATGAATTTAGTCATATGTGGAAGATAAAGAAACAAACACATAGATAAAGAGAACAGATTAGTGGTTATCCCAGGGGAAGTGTGTGAGGGGAGGGCAAAAGGGGTAAAGGGGTACATATGTATGGTGATGGATGGAAACTAGATTATAGGTGGTGAACACAATGTAGTCCATACAGAAGTCATAATGTAATGATATACACCTGAAATTTATATAATGTTATAAACCAATGTGACCTCGATAAAATTAAAAAAAAAGATACCATAAGGATAGTGGGACAATGGAAAAATATATGTGAATCTTATATAAATTACATAAAGAAATATTATCCAGAAAATATACAGAACTCCTACAAATCAATATGAAAACTCATGAACAGCCATTTCACAGAAGAGGAAATGTAAGTTTTGAATAAACAGAAGAAAAGATTCTTAACTCCATTAGGAACCAGGGAAATGTCAACTAAAACCATGAGATACTATTTTTAATCCTTGAAATAAGCAAAAATTTAGAAGTCTGACAGCTCCACATGTTGGCAAAGATGCAGATGAATAGGAACTTTCATCTACTGCAATGGAAATGTAAACTTGAAGAACCACTTTAGAAAACAATTTGGTATTATCTTTTAAAATGGAAAATTTGTTCACCCTTGACCTACCAATTTCACTCTTATGTATATAGTCTACATAAACTCTGCAGAGGCATACAGGGAGATATGTTCAAGATTCTTCATGGCAGCACTGTTTATAATAGCAGAAAAATGGAAATAACCACGATGCCTAGCAACAGAATAGATATGTAATATTCAAGGGAGCCAGAATAGCCAAAACAATCTTGAAAAATAAGAACAACACTGAAGGATTCACACTTTCTGATTTCAAAACTTACTACAAAGCTACAGTAATCAAAACAGTGTGGTATTGGCACATGGGTAGACATATACACCAATGGACTAGAATAGAGAGCCTAGAATTAAATCCTCACATATATGATCATTGATTTTTTACAAAGGTGCCAAAACCATTTGATGGAGAAAGGAGAGGCTTTCAACAAATGAAGCTGGGGAAACTAGATATCCACATGCAGAAGAATGAAATTGGGCCTTTACCTTACACCATATACAAAAATTAACTCAAAATGGATCAAAGATCTAAACTTAATAGCTGAAACAGTAAAATCCATGAAGAAAACATAGGAGAAAATCTCCATGGCATTGCATTTGGCATCAATTTCTAGGATATGAGAGGCAACAAAAGAAAAAATGAATAAAATAAACTACATGAAAATTAAAATCTTTTGTGCAGCATAAAACACTATCAAGTGAGTGAAACAACAACTGACAGAACAGGAGAAAACATTTGCAGATCTTATACCTGATAAGATATTAATATCCAGAATACAACTCCTATAATTCAACATAAACAACAACAAAATAAACAACAACCCCAAAATGGGCAAAGGACATAAATAGAGATTACTCAAAGAAGATACACAAATGGTCAATAATAAGCCCATGAAAAGATACTCAACATCACTAATCATTAGGGAAATGCAAAGCAAAACCACAATGAGATACTACTTCACATCTAATTAGGACAGCTATAATCAAAAAAAAGGAAAATATCAAATGTTGACAGGGATATTGAGAAACTGAACACTTGTGCACTGCTGGTAGGAATGTAAAATGTTGTAGCTGTTGTGAAAAACAGTTCGGCAGTTCCTTAAATGATTAAACAGTGAATTACCATACGACCCAGCAATTCTGCTCTTAGGTAAATACCCAAAAGAATTAAAAACAAGAACTCAAACAGATAATCCTTGTATACCAATAACAGTATTCACAATATCCAAAAAGTGAAAACAACCCAAGTGCCCATCAACTGATGAATGGATAAACAAAATGTGGTATATACATACAATGAAATACTATTTGGCCATAAAAAGGAAATGAAATTCTGATACATGCTACAGCATGGATGAACCCTGAACATTAAGTTAAATAAAAGCCAGACACAAAAGGACAAATACTGTATGATTCCACTTACATTAAGTAGCTAGAATAGGCAAATTCATAGAGACAGAAAGTAGAGTAGAAGTTACCAGGGGCTGGCTGAAGAGGGGAATGGAGACTTTCTATTTTGGAAGGACGAAAAAAGTTCTGGAAGTGGATACTGGTGATGGTTGCACAACAATGTGAATGTACTTAATGCCACTGAATTGTACACTTGAAAAGTGTTAAAATAGTAAATTTTATATTATGTATATTTTACCACAAAAAAACTAAAACAAAAAAAAGAGAGGAAAAATTAAATAATATATTGTGTAGGGATTCATACATATTCAATAGACATAACTAACAAGAACAACAACAGTAAACACAAAATTCAAGATAATTATACCTGAAGTAGAGAGAAGTAAGAAGAGTGGGAAATGGTAGGAACACACAGATAGATGCAGCAGTATGGTAGAGTTCTAGTTGGGTGGTAGCTTTATAGGTGTTCATTTTATCAAAATTCAACACTTACATGTGTTATATTTATTTTTAGAATGTATCTAATATCACATAATAAAAAACTGAAAATAACCTCCCCCTCAAACTAAACAGACCAGCATAAGACTTTTCATCAGCATCACATAATGCTAAAAGACAACAGAAGTAAATTTTCAAAGTTTTAAGGGAAAATGGCTCTGTGCCCAGCGTTGTAAACAGTACTGATCAAGGATGAGACAAGACAAAAATTTTTGGACATGCAAGAACTCAAAGTTTAATATCCACTCATAATATATTAAAATATTTAATTGAGAATGTTATCAATAAAATAAAAATTTAATCCAAGCATGAGGAAAGCATGGGATACAAGGAACAGTAGCAGATGAGTATAAGAAACCTGAAATGAAATAAGAATATACAATACACCTCAACACTTCTGATTTTCTTGCCAGAGGCAAAAGATTAATAATATATTTCCTTTTTTTTGGATCAAATCCCTGTAGATGATTCCACAGTGAATATTTCCATAATTTTATAATTATAAATGTGGTCTTACGGTATTCAACATGCTTTTATAGTTAATGTATAGATAAAGCACAGAAAAGTTATTTACAGGTATACAACAGATTGTAAAGTTTAAAAATTCTGAACAATGTAAAAATAATAATGGAATTAAAACTTTGGAAATGAAGGAGATAAGAGAAGTAGACATGCATCATAGCTAGAGAGTCAATATATTAGTTAACATTAAATCAAGAAATGGAGATAAACATTTTTAGAATTATGGTAATTATCAAAAAGGCATAACAAAGAAAATGGTTTTAAATTGCTACTATGGGACTAAGACTAGGAGTGATGAATAGATGGGAGATAGGAGAATATTTGGTTTTTACTTAATATCATAAAGGCAAAGAACAGAAGACCTAAAAGTAAAAATTTGGGAGGAAAGGGTGTTTGATGATGTGTTAAATTTCCTATATTACATTGTGGGGGGTCCATAGTTACTATTTAAAGAAAATAAATCAAGAGATAGAGGTGTAAGTATGGTACTCACTGTTATAATCAGTCGTGTGTTGGTAAATGCTTCCCAGCCAGCTGCCAGGAGGGGAGTTCTGATTTGCAGCATTTGCCGATTTGTGTGGCATAAATATTCCCATCATAGCCAGTTTCAGGTACCAATGTGACACCAATGGGCTTACAAAATTCCTGAAAAGTTAGTGATGCGTTCTCACAATGATCCTGTTCTAGGTACCACTGGAAATGGAAATTAACAGAAGAACTAAAAACATAAAGCTTGTGAACAGTTGTTGCCTCCAGGCAATGGGGTTTGTGGGAAAATTTACCTAATATTTTATACCTGTTTAAATTCTTACACTGTTCATGTATTAATTTCATAAATAAAATAGCTGAAACAAATAAAAGTTGTTTCATCTTGGATGTAGAACACTGGAAAGAGCATCATTACCACCTCAACAAGAAAAAGCCAGATAAACAAGAAAATCATACTTCTTTCACTGCCATCAGAGAGGTGACATGGCAGAGAAAATAAATAATTTGAAACCCAAAGAAAGGCACCTCCCAAGGCAAAGACAGGTCACAGACACTGGTTTACATGTGGTAGAGCACAGGAAGAAGAGACACTGAGTACCACACAACTGGGTAAGAAGAATTGAACTCCAATTTTAATGAATTGTTAAAAAACAAGAATTGGCTATCATAAGATTACAGAACCGCCAGAGCCTCAGATACAAGGGGAATTCACATCTATTCACAGACTCTTCTCCATAGACCTTTACCAGATGCTTTCTAGAAAGATTGTGTGGGAGAATGCAAGAGCCTCTCTCAGTAGTACAGACCTGGAGGGGAGAGGCTGCCACTACAGGAAAGACACAAACCCCTCCCAGACCTTTATGCCCTAAAGAACAAAAGTCTTAAGCCACTGAGGGAGGAACAACAACCTCGTCACTTTCAGGGCACTGGTAAAGACCGATTATGATAGAGGGAAGTGTAAAAGAAAACAGGGCTGTCCCCATGGCTTAGCGGTTAAGTGCGTGCGCTCCACTGCACGCACCGACGCACCGCTTCTCTGTCCATGTTGAGGCCGCGTCCCACATACAGCAGCTAGAAGGATGTGCAACGATGACGTACAACTATCTACTGGGGCTTTGGGGAAAAAAAAAGGAGGAGGATTGGCAATAGATGTTAGCTCAGAGCCAGTCTTCCTCAGCAAAAAGAGGAGGATTAGCATGCATGTTAGCTCAGGGCTGATCTTCCTCACAAAAACAAAACAAAACAAAAATAATAAAAGAAAACAATTCTACCACTAGGAGAGAAACAGGAAACAGTCCTGGGCTCTGGATCCTATACTAACACCATTAGTGGCCTCTTAGCACTGGGAGAGTAGCAAGAGACTCGCCTGCACAAGATCTGCCAAAGATACAAGGCTGAATTTGGTTGGAAAGGGCAAGATAACTGAGAAGGTTTCACCCCAGGAGACTCAGACACACAGGCCTAAAAACGAAACCAGACAAGAGGGTACCTCCTCTGGCTCCAGCACCAGACTACCAAGCTCTAAGTAACAAGCAACAGTAGTCTACTCTTGCAGTAGCAAGCAAGAACATGGGAGGAGACACCCTCTGAGGTGCAGGTGCACAGGCAAGCCAGAAAGCCAAGGGTAGAGCAGCAACATTTAAAAAAAGAAAAAAAACCCAGCACTTATCTGATAGAATTGCAAAGAGAAATGGACAGATCCACAATTATAGTTGGATATTTCAATTTCGTTCTTTCAATAATTGATAAACCAAGCAGATAGCAAATATCTAAGGATATAGAAGACCTGAACAACACTATCAACTAACTTGATCTCATTGAAATGTGTAGAACACACCACTCAACAAACACAAAAGTGCACGTGGAACATTCATTAAGATAGGCTTATTCTGGATCAAAAAATAATCCTCGATTTTTTTTTAATTTGAAATCATAGTATATTTTCTGACTGAAAAAGTACTAAAGTAAAACACACAAAAAATCAGGGAAATCCCCAAATATTTGGAATTAAACAACAAACTTCTAAACTCATAGAATAAAAACATATCAAAATTTATAGCATTGAATGACTGTAATTAGAGAAGAAGAAAAGTCTTAAATCAATGACGTAAACTTCATCTTAAGACTAGAAAAAGAAATTAAATCCAATGCAAACAGAGGGAAGAAAATAATAAAGAAAATACAAATGTTAAAGAAAATAGAAAGGCAATAGAAAAGAATCAACAAAATCAAAAGCCAGTTCTTTGAAAAGGTCAATAAACCTAACTTTAAAAAATATATAAATGAAAGGAAAAAAACCTTAAGTTTTAAAAAAAATCAGTGGCATCTTTCCTCACCTTTCATATAAAAAAATCAGGCTCCCAGTCTTAGAGGTCTCTCCATCCTTGTGGTCACTTTCTCCAACCAAGAAAAAAACAATAGAAACATCATTATCATATACCCAGGCTAGCCTCCATATCCTTTAGTGGCTATTTGTTTAATAGTCAAATCTACAGAAAAGTATGAGTTTTACAGTATCAATCCCTCTGACTTTCCCTTAGCACAGTGATTCTGAATTTGTAGTAAGAATAGTAACAGCAGAATTTCTAGACAGGACAGAAATGAAGTGATGACTTTCATGTTTATTAAATATTTTAGATGATTCATTTATGGCAGAAGCAAAAGTATACAGGTAGGAATATTATAAACATTCACGTTATGCAGGAACAACTCACAGACCACCTGGAATAGGATTAGTGCCAGGCAAAATTGTAAAACTGGTGAAATCTTTCATTGGTGCCACTACCCACAATGCTTTTATGCATCTCTCACTTCCTCCCATTAAAACTTGCTCTTCTCAGGAAAGAATTAGAGGTATAAAGAACTGAGAACAGCTTAAAATGCTGCCTCACTCAAGGAAGGAGAAATGAGGAAGGGAAACATTTGCTGGGCCAGGCACTTAACATATATTATCCCACTTTATCCTCACAAAAGCCATGTGAATTAGGAACCATTATCCCCATTTCATAGAGGGGAAAACTGAGGCCCAGAGAGATGAAATAATTTGTCCAAAATCATGGTCATACAGCTAAAAAATAGCAGAGTTAGGATTCATTCTCAAACTTGTCAGTTTCCAAAGCCCCTGTTCTTCTGTCACAACACTACTACTTCTCCAATGTGGTAGAGGTTGTATTGCAATAGAAACAAGAGCCTTAAACTGCAAGAACCAACCTAGAGATAAAATTACATAGAACCATACACACACACACACACACACACACACACATAAACAAGAACATGTGAAAACTAGTGAAATTTGAATAAGACTTGTAGTCTAGTTAACAGTATTATACCAATGTCAAGTTCCTGGTTTTGATATCATACTACACATTATGTATGATATTAATATTAGATGAAGCTGAGTTAAGAGTACATGGGACTCTCTGTACTATTTTCATAACTTCTTGTGGTCTATAATTATTTCAAAATAAAAAGTTAGGGGCCGGTCCTGTGGCGTAGCGGTTAAGTGCGCACACTCCACTGCTGGCAACCTGGGTTCAGATCCCGGACACGCACCGAGGCACCGCTTGTCAAGCCATGCTGTGGCGGCATCTCATATAAAGTGGAGGAAGATGGGCACAGATGTTAGCCCAGGGCCAGTCTTCCTCAGCAAAAAGAGGAGGATTGGCATGAATGTTAGCTCATGGCTGATCTTCCTCACCAAAAAAAAAAATAATTAATTAATTAAAAAAATAAAAAAATAAATAAAATTTAAAAAATATATCTTGGTAGAAATAAATAAAATTAAGAATAAACCTATACTAGTGTTGATGGAAAGCCACTTTTCCCAGTCCCTTTAAATCACACCACAAGGGTGATCATCAACACTGCTTCCATGTAAGGTCAGCCTTGGCAGACAGAAATCCACTGTGGTTGTACAAAATGAACCATTAGATGGAAAGCAGGGGCCTAACTTTTGCCCCTAGGAGTGATATGTAGTTGACAGGAAGCTCCAACTCGGATCAAATCCCTTCCTAGTGAACATGACACATATTACATGGGGGCCTCCTCCCACAACCATCCTCATCCCTGTATCTTGCTGAGTGTATATGTCACGACCCATAAAGACCTTATGTATGCAACAGCAAAAAGAGATGGATGAATTTTACTGGATTCTTGTTATAAAATGTGTGATGTTATAGGAAGAGAACTGGCCATGGAGTCAGAAAGCCCAATTCTATAACTTCATGGGATCATGATCTCGAGCAATTCATTTAACATGGCTTAACCTCAATTTTCTCGTCTATAAAATAGGGACTCAAGTTTACATAATCACATGAGATAATGGCTGTCAATCACAATTAAATTTTATAGGACTAATTCTCTTATAATTAAACCCTGAGGATTGATTTGAACAGAAGGTTTACTGTCCTGAATACTGCACATTATGTGCGCAACTAGCAAGTGACAATTCAAAGGCCCCTTATAAGGTTATTTCACCAGTGCACATTCACAAATCTCCACGCAGAAATGTGTTCAGGTATTCTCCATGGTCTGGATTAGCATGTGGATATATTTTAGCTCCCAGCCCAAACTCTGTGTGATAAAATTAATCCTTGCAGCTGCTGAAATATAAGGCTAAAGGTTTCCATTGGAGGTCCCAGTGTTAGTCACAGCTCTAGATTTATGAACTCATAAAACATCAACTGCATTTCTCTGTGATTTGTGTCCAGTTCTGTTTGTCACACATGATGTGTACATGAAGTGTGCTATCCCCAGATGACATCAGTGCCCCGATAAACCTATAAAATTGCTCTTGTGTTTAACTGCCTTCACACCCTAGAGATATAAAACTGAATGATATGAAGATGAATAGGAAATCTACAGATTTCATAAGACTATTGGTTTCACCATCCTATGCTGGAAGAGTGTGAGTGGGCCAAAGCCCAACATTAGCTAATTGGGCTCTATCAGCAGAAGTTAGGTAGGATGATTAGGCTTTCCTGGTGATCTCCAAGGAACTTTTATTTTCTATTTTTATTTTCTTTTTACATTTCCTTCAGACACAGTGATACACATTGTTTTGGGAAAAATTGCTATCAGCATTTGCTGTAGTGAAGGTTAACCATCCCTCAGACCAGGACCATAGTAGCAGGTGGGCAGTATTAAATTGCACAAAGCCTTGGCTCTAGAGACATTATGTAACTTATGTACAAGGCTGACTCCCCAATAGAATAAGGAGGTGATTCCTTGTCTGTGTATTCGGGCACCAAATTCAAAAATGGCAAAAGGACAAAAATGAGTCAAGCATTAAGGCCATTGCAGTTTGGTACAAAGCCAGACTCAGGCTACACAATTCCCATGGTCAAAAAAGAGCCACAAACATAAACAATTTCCCAAGAGCCTGGGATGGAAAAAAGGAAGAGGATAGGAAGCAGATGGAAGAAGAGGGACCTAACAGAAGGGGAGTAGAGGATATCTCTGGGTGCCTCAGGCAAAGTAAAGTAATTGCCAAATTAAGGGCCAGCCAGCAGAGCAGCATAGGAATTAAAGGACAATGCAACCTCATCCAAGATCCTTGCCATATAATCTACCATCCAAACCAGGAGAATTTTGGGAGTGAAAAGGGGTGCTTTGAATAATTATGCCAGAACTACAGGTGCATATTGGGTTTATCCCTGACAGATTGGGACATATGGTCAACCTTCCTGTAAGGTCCTCTCCCATCAGGATCCTACCTATCTGCCTTCTCACTCTCATCATACTCTGTGAAGCAGAAGCCTGTTCTCAGGTACCTCAGCTATCCTAAGAGCAAGAGCCAACTTCTTTCCCACAGAGAAGCTCCTGCCCATGTTGCATATGACACTCTCAGGACCTCTAGCTGATTAGCTCAAGTTCCCAGGCCCACCACACTCACCAGACTGAAGTAAAATCACCAGACCTCACCACCACCTCCTCATAGGTCATTCTGATTCACGGACAAAAAACAAGGCTATCTTATGCAGGACCTTGAGGTCTCAGCCTGTGGATTAAGCCAGTAAGCTCCTTGATCACGTGCATGCTTCTAGAATGAGCACAGCGCAGAGGACAGCTAAGTATAGGTGGAATCTCTGTTGGCTCCACTTCTCTCTGCTCCATAACCAGAGTTTATCTGAGCACTGATTGGCCAGTCACCATTCTGTCCCTATACCCTCAACACAACCTCTGGGAAAGGAGTGGACTAACAGAGGCCCATTTACCTTAGGAATGCATCTATCAATTTCTTTTGACCAAATCTTATTTACCTCAAAGTCTCTGAATTACCATCTACACGTCAAAGAAGAAATGGGAAATTATTGTATCATCCAGTGGGTAAACCTCATAGTTCAGGAATAGGTAATGGACACTACCTCTCTCCTGATGGTTAGAAGAACCCTGAAACCCAGTCCTCCAGTGCCTGTCATTTCCTCTCTTGCCATAGCTCTTTGCTTATCGCAAATGTGGTTTTCATCTCCTACATTTCCCTAAAACTCCAATATAGGCTGTTCTGGTCTGTTGCTTAGACTAAAGTTCTCCAATTATCTTTTTGTTTTGGACTCTGTTTATCTTTGTCAAGACTTTGCTATTTCTTTTACTGTGGCTTCCCAGCACTACTCCTGGGCAAGTTCATGTGCCTGAATCCATTTTCGCTTAGGAGTTCTTTTCAAAGAGACTCTGTCGTCCTTTAGAACAAGTGACTCCTGGAAAATCTGCCTCATGGGCCTTCCAGATGTGCCCAGACGTGTCTAATTAGTAGGATAATACCAGCTTAGACTCAAACTGGGACCATTAGCTACACTTGCAATAATCCTGTGAGTGAAGAAAATCAAGTGTTATCTCTATTTTACAGTTGAGTTAACTGAGACTGAGAGGGTAAGACTTACTCAAAGACACACTGTTAAAAAAAGTATAGAGGTATAACAGCAGTCTAAAGGTACTTTGTACTCACCAATAGAGAAACCAAGAAAAATGAGTAAATTTTGTAAAAGAAACATAATAACAAATTCAGCAAACTAGTTGTACACAGACATAATCTAGTTGTTGAACATCTTTATAGCTTCACTTTTACCCCATAGTATCTAATACTTAGTAGATGTTCAAAACCTACCTGTCAGCTCTCTCATGGGTATGTTGGCTGCAGCAGGGCCTCACCTCATGTTCAATACTTCACAAAAGGCACTGCAGGGTTTGTCAGACGATGTATCTTCCTTTAGCTTCAAGCAACTCACGATGAAGGCCAGAGATGTATTTTATGATTAAAAATGAACCGAGAAGTGGAACATTTATAAGGGTCCATTAGAAACATACCAGACCTTGAAACCTCCAGAGAAAGGAAGGGAACCAAGACACATATTCATCCCCCAAACAGTCAAAGGCTCACAGCCAAGAGCTAGCAAAAACTAGTTAGAGACTCTAGGATAACATGCAACAATTATTAGTCCTATGTTAAGGTTACCAAAGCACTACCTTTTCCAAAAAAGCACTAGAAATCCAAGTCTCCACCAGCCTGTGCCCATGGAAACCATTCTGCCTACAGAAATTGTCCCACCAGGGAACAAGCTAGCAGAGCTCCAAGTTGCTCCTCTAAGCAAAGTGTGATGTCAAAATGACTCCTCTAGCCCTACAGCTCACTAGTGCCCCATGATTTGAACGTTTTCTTCCTATAATCACTCCTTTACCCCTCAAGAAAGGAAAAATTTAAACTTTAGACCCTCAAAACAAGTCAAATGATGGGCCAGTCTATCTGAACAAATAAGAGGTGATTCACTGACTGATTTATCCTCCCACAATGGCAGAAGGGAAGAATTTATTGCTTGTCTGAAGCATCCTTCAATCTGACCTGCAAAGCAAACAGATTTAAAGTAACGTTAGCTTGGCACTAAGGATTTTTTGGCCCAAATCCAAAGATACTTCCATCATTTGCATTTTACACACCACATACACACAGAGACAAGTGTCTTTGCCATACCAAGGTCATTCAATATCAAGCCCATCTAATTAAATTCTCTCTAAAATGAAGCCCCATTATCAAGACTAATAATGACTAAATACACCACTGAGTAGTGCCTCTGCTTTAAAAACGCTTATTCACTGTTCTGGAGCTCCTTAGCAAAAAGCTGGTTGTCAATAAGGAAAAGTTATTTGCATCATTAGGTTAAAGCCCTTCCTCTCCACCCTCAACCCCACTGTCACTTACACACCCACCCACTACCACCATAAATTATGTCTAGACAAGTTTTGGTAAAGAGTTAGACTTTAAGGTCTAGTGTTTATTCTTTTGAAGCCATTAGCATTTAAGCTTTCAAATGTTCGTCTCTCATTTTCCAGCACTCTCTCTGGGCCAAAGTCAGCTCCCATTCCATAATTCCACAGGCTGCATCATTATGCATGGCTTATAGCACTTTAGGGAAAGGGTGGAATGTAGACAGTTCCATCTAAGCACACATTATCAAACAGAGCAGGCAGTGTGGCTGGCGATGTACAACTTTGAACATGACATCAATATTTAAGGTGGAAACTTCTCCCACAAAATATGGAAAAGAAGGAGGAAGAACACAAGGAATTATATCCAATATCTCATAAAGCCAGGGCAGGTTAAATTCTCACTGCTGGTGTCACCTTGCTAGTGTCAGATTTTGACAAAAAGATAAAATTAACTCCCTTCAAACAAATTTTTGAAGTCCAGGAAGGAGGCTTCTCTGTCTATCTGACACCAATACAAATAGGATTAGACCATTCTCTATGACTTGATACTCTTAATATTCTATGGCTATAGTCCAAACAGGTTGATCTCAACATATATTGCCTACAATGGAGAATATCAATATTGCATTCTATTGTTCAGGTTTTCAATGAGTTCAGGTGAAATGAGAGTAACAGGACAAAAAATAAAAACTGAATCTCAGTCACCAACTCTCTGCTACCCTACTACCCATGCAATTTTAATCCTTCGCTATTTTGTTAAAGTCACAATTAGCCAGATAATGCCCTATAAATAGCATTCATTCCTACCTCTGTGCTTTCATTCATTGTGGTTCATAAGTCTTCTTTTCAAAAGTCCATCTTGCTCCTATATTTAATTTGTCTCACATTCTCCATGAAGTCTTCCTTTCCTGAACTTCTAGGGCAGGGGTTTCAAACTTGAATATGTATCAGAATCCCTTGGAGAGTGTATTAAAACAAAGACCCTTACTGTACATATATACCACATCTTATTTATCCATTCATCCATTGATGGGCACTTGGGTTGCTTCCAAGTCTTGTCTATTGTGAATAATGCTGCAATAAACATAGAAGTGCATATATCTTTTTGAATTAGTGTTTTCTTGTTCTTTGGATAAATATCCAGTAGCGGGATAGCTGGATCATATGGTATTTTTGTTTTTAATTTTTTGAGAAATCTCCATACTGTTTCCATAGCAGCTGCACCAATTGACATTCCCACCAGCAGTGTGAGGGTTCCTTTTTCTCCACATCCTCTCCAACACTTGTTATTTCTCATCTTTTTAATAATAGCCATTCTGACGGGCATCAGGTGATATCTTATTGTAGTTTTGATTTACATTTCCCTAATAATTAAGGACACTGAACATCTTTTCATGTGCCTGTTGGCTGTTTATCTTCTTTGGAAAAATGTCTGCTCATATCCTCTGCCCATTTTATGATTGGGTTGTTCATTTTTTTGTAGTTGCATTATATGAGTTCTTTATATATTTTGGATATTAACCCCTTATCAGATGTATGATTTGCAAATATTTTCTCTGAGTTGGTAGATTGTCTTTTCTTTTTGTTTTGTTGATGGTTTCCTTTGCCATTACAATAATATGGATGGACATAGAGGGTATTATGTTAAGCAAAATAAGTCAGATGGAGAAAGACAATTACCATATGGCTTCACGCATATATAGAAGATAAACACATAGATACAGAGAATAGATTGGTGGTTACCAGAGGGGAAGGGGGTGGAGGTAGGATGAAAGGGATAAAGGGGCACATATGTATGGTGACGGATGGAAACCAGAGTTTTGGTGGTGAATGTGATGCAGTCTATACAGAAGTCGAAATATAATGATGGACATCTGAAATTTATATAATGTTATAAACCAATGTGACCTCCATAAAATAAAAATAAAAACAAAGATTACTGGGCCCCACCCTCAGGGTTTCTGAGTCAGTAAGCCTGGGGTGGGGCCTGAAAATTTGCATTCCTATCAAGTTCCCAGGTAATGCTGATGCTGCTGATGGTTTATTTTCAGTACGTTTAGCACTTGATTACATATTGTCATTTATTGTTCTTCAGTTGATTTATGAATATATCAGATAAGACTTTATGCTGGAAAGAACAGAAAACCCAATGCAAACTGGCTTAAACAAAAAGAGGATTGATTTTCTCACTTAACTGTATCATCTAGATATTGGTTGGTCTAGTAATTCAATGACATCTTAAAGGACTCAATTTCTTTACATCTTTCTGCTCTGCCATCCTCAGTGTCAGCTTTATCCTAAAACTAGTTCCTCTCCTGGCAATAATATGGCTGCCAGCCACAATCAAGACTGCACATTTTCTTATTAATATCCAGAAGAACACAGAACTTCTTATCAGCATTCCAAACAAAAGCACTAAAATTCACCCTGATTAGGTAGCCTGAAGCAAGTGGCCTGTGAAGGAGGTGGACAGATACCAGAAGAAAACTGAATATTGTTAGAAAGAGAATGGATCCTGGAAAGGCACCTAGCAAATGTCTACTACACAACCCAGTAAGAGTATGAAATCAACTAGGGTAGTGATGACATCATCTACATCTCTTATATCACACAGGAAGCACACAATAGACACTGGATGATTCATTGCCTTTTTAAAAAAATTCCTACCAATTGATTTAGATGTAGACTTACAATATAGACTGGATGATCACTTACCTAAATTTTGTTCCTGATCACCCAATTGTTTGAACTTTATGCGGAAAATGTTGGTAAGAGCTTTCTGTGTTTTTCTTATATACATCTAAGGAAGCAAGCACCAGTTCAGACTTTTATTTTCTGTTACAATGTAAAAAACTATTCTTCCTGGTTTTCCATGAGAATATTTAATTCTTTTTAAAATTAATTTTTATCCAAAGTATTCATAAAAAACTAGTTCCACTACCTCAACCAAAGGTCTGGGGTCTGACTATTAGAACAGCCCTTACTGACGATGACTATTGTGATTGTTAGAAAGCTCTATTTTACATATTGAACTAAAAAAATCAGTTATCCTTATAACTTTTACTCATTGGTCTTAATTCTACTATTAGGGGCTACCCCAAACAAGTCTCTTAGGGCATCAGCCGTATCTTGGGATATATATTTGAATGTAGGTGTTTTATACACTGGAAATTAACAAGACCATTTTTAATATGTTACTTCAAAGAAAATCCAATTTGGGAAAACATGGTAAGCTCTTGTATCAGTTTCCCTAGCTGCCACAACAAATTACCGCAAACTAGATGACTTAACAGAAATTTCTTCTCTCACAGTTCTGGAGGCTAGAGGTCCAAAATCAAGGTGTCAGCAGGGCCTTGCTCCTTCTGAAGGCTCTAGGGGAGAATATTTCCTTGCATCTTCCTAACTTCTGGTGCTTGCCAGCAATCCTTGGCATTCCTTGGCTGCATCGCTCTACTTTCTGCCTCTATAAACACATGGCCTTTTTCCTTGTGTTTCTCTTCTGTGTCTCTGTGTCAAAATCCCCCTTTCCTCTCTTCTATAAAGATAACAGTCATTTGACTTGGGGCCCACCCTAATCCAGTATGACCCTGTCTTAACTCTATTACATCTGCAAAGACTCTATTCTAAATAAGGTCACACTCACAGGTACCAGGGGTTAGGACTTCATCTTTTTTTGGTGGGGGCACAAGTCAACCCACTACAGCTGTGTAGGGCACCAATCTTCTCAAAAATTACATAAGTCTGTATGCTTAAAATATTTCACAGCTTAAAAATTTTAAAAGAGGAAATATGTGAGTAGGAGGCATAATTAAGTCACATTAATATACCAAAAAAAAAAAAGCAAAGGGGAAAACCCACATTTTGCCAGTGATAAATAGTTCAAATATTAATGAACACTTATCGACTGTTTACTATATGTCAAATCTATACTGAGCTCTTTACATACATTAGCTCATGTATTCCTCACAACAATCGTATAAGGTAGGTGTGGTAGATAGAATAGAATAATAATGCAATCTTCCCTCCAACCCAAAAGATGTCCACATCTGAATCCTCAGAACCTGTGAATATGTTACTTTGCATGATGAAAGGGCCATATGCAGATGTGATTAACATTATAGGCCTTAAAACGGGCACATTATTCTGGATTATCTGAGTGGCCCCAATCTAATCACATGAGCCCTTAAAAGTGGAGAACTTTCCCAAGCTGGAGTAAGAGAGAAGAGAGGGAGGGAGGCAGGCAGACAGATAGACACAGACACAGTGATGTGATGGAAAAGAGGTAAGAAAGAGTTGAAGAGTGAGATGGACTCAACCCACCATTGTTGGCTTTGTAGATGGAGGAAGGGGGCCATGAGCCAAGGAATGCAGATGACCTCTACAAGCTGGGATTGGCCCTCAGCCGACAGCCAACAAGGAAATGTGGATCTTAGGCCTACAACCACAAGGAGCTGAATTCTGCCAACAATCTGAATGAACAAGGAAATAGAATCTCTCCTAGAGTCTCCAGAAAGGAAGGCAGCCCTGCTGAAAACTTGATTTTAGTCCACTGAGAGCTTTGTCAGACTTCTGACCTAGAGAACTGTAAGATGATAAATTTGTGTTGTTTTAAGGCATTAAGTTTGTGGTAATTTGTTATGACAGCAATAGAAAACTAACACAGTAGGTAAATAATAATAATTTATAATAATTATTATTACCACCACCATTTACAGACCAAAAAGAAAATAATAAGTCTCAGAAAGATTAAGTAATATGCCTAAGGGTCACACAAGTAATAAGTAGCAGAGCAGAAATTTAAATAGAAGTATGCCTGACAGCAGAGGCCATGCTTTTGATTACAATGCTATACTGTCCATCCAAAGAAATGGTAAGATCTCAAAGAAGTTAGTTTTAAAAGTAAAATAAAATTATGTTAACCCTGTGCCTCACTTCACACAGTACTGACAGTGATGCCAGTAAATTTAGGGAGGCAGCTCTTCTAGTCTTTGAAAATACGTGCTTCAAAAGCAGGGTTGACTTTTAGAATAATTGTGACATGAGCAAATGTATATTTGTAAACCTCCTTCTCTACCCTCTTTTCCCTCACAATTCCTTCATCCTTCTTTCCAATATCACACTAACCTGAAATATTTTGACAAAGTAAATGGCCAAGAATAGCCAAAATGATCCTGAAAAATAAGTTGTTGGAGGAGCCGGCCCGGTGGTGTAGTGGTTAAGTTCGTGCACTCCGCTTCGGCAGCCCAGGGTTCACAGGTTCGGATCCCGGGCATGGACCTCTGCACCGCTCATCAAGCCATGCTGTGGCAGGCATCCCACATATAAAGCGGAGGAAGATGGGCATGGATGTTAGCCCAGGGCCAATCTTCCTCAGCAAAAAGAGGAAGATTAGCAACAGATGTTGGCTCAAGGCTAATCTTCCTCACCAAACAAAATAATAATAATAAGTTGTGGAGACTTGTTCCCCTCTCCAAGATCTTAAAACTTTATAAAGCCACGGTAATTAAGAGTAGGAAAATAGACAAACAGAATGAAATAGAGAATCCAGAAACAGACTTATGCGTATATGAAAACTTGATATATGATAGAATTAGCCATTGAAGATGAGAAGGGAAAGAATGGGCTATTTAATAAATGGTTCTGGGATAACCGACTATTTATTTATATGGAGGAAAAAAAATAAAATTGGATCCCTACGTTACACCATACAAAATCAGTTGCAGATCAATTAAAGAAGACTCTATTTGAAAGGCCAAACTTAAAAAAAATTGTAAGGGAAAATATCCTTTATGATCCCAAGTTAGGAAAAACATTTTAAGTATATCAGAAAAGCATTAATCATAAAGGAAAAGATTGATAAGCCTGATACATCAAAATTGAGAGCCTCTGTGTATCACAAAACACCATAAAGAAATTAAAAGGCAACTTACAAACTTAGAGAAGACAATTGCATGTCATATAACTGGCAAAGAATTAGTATCAGGGATAAATAAAGAACTCCTACAGATCAATATGGAAAAATACGAATTGTTCAACAGAAAAATGGTCCAATGATACGAACAGCTTTTGACAAAAGAAAAATTAAAAATGGCCTATAAAACATAAAAATCTGCTCAACCTCACTTGTAATCAGAGAAACACAAAATAAAAATATGATATGAATTTTGAAACCACCAAATTTGTAACACATTAAGAGTCTGTTAATAGGAAGTGTTGGTGAAGATGAAGCACGACAATAACTTTTATACTCTGCTGATAAATTGGTGTGAACACTTTGAAAAAGCAGAATATGCTCATTCCCTATGATCTAGTACTTCCACTCCTATACACACACCCTAGAGAAAATCTTGAACATGTACAAGAGACATGTACAAGAATGTTTCATAGCAGCACTTGTAATTGCAATATCTGAGAACAAACTAAATATTCATCAATAAGTGAATATTTAAATTATAGTATATTCATACAGTGAAATACAGTACTGAAAATGAATAAAATACATGCACTAACATGAAAGCATCTTAGAAATATAATGTTAAGGGAAAAAAGTAAGTCACGGTATTATTCCATCCCTAAAAAGTGAAAAACATGCAAAATTAAAAAATATTTTCTATAAAGATATATACATATGTGATTTTAAAAACTGAAAACAGCAAGGGGATGATGAAGACACAATATCAGTATAGTGTTTTCCTCTCGTGTGAGTGCTAATGAGTGAGGGGTGCAACAGAGTTTTCAAACGCACTGATAATGCTCAATTTATTAAGCTAAAGTGGAAGATATCTAGGTGCTCATCTATTATTCTTTTGGACAACAGCTTAGAAAATATATACTTGAGGAGTAGTTTTCAAACTGTGCTCCACTGAGCTGTCTAAAAGACCACTGTAAGAGGGAGTGAAAGGGGTGTCAGAGGTGTGGAAGTGTTAAGAAGGTAAGACGCTGGGCTCCCCCACTCCAACTTCACTCAGAGCAGCTGCACTCTTCTGAATATAGAGGTTTGAAAACCACTCCATTTCAAACAGGATTATTTTACAGAAAGAATGGTGCACAGAATCACAAGATCCCCTTGTACACCTATGTATTTGTTTGTATGGCATTAGCTATTTGCCAGAAGGCCAAAGAAATCAAAAGTTTAATATCAATAGTCATTGTCCACACGTGAAAAATTCAAAATAAAGACAAAACATTTGTGAAATGATATTGTACGTCAGGATAAGAAAACTGGTACCTACTTATATGCAACTTTTCAGGAACTCATCAATAATGAAATAGATAAAGAGAAGTAACTTTTCTCTAAGCCTCTGCCCTTGGTTTCTTCTTTCAGCCAGCTGCAAGCTTCATAATCATTTCCAACATCTAAAGGGGGTCTGTCTCTTATTCTTTTTAATCCTACTTCTGCTGCTCACTCACTCTCTTGCTCATTCTCTCTGATAAAATGTCTCATGTGGCTATATATTTTTCTTTTATAAAGTGTGTCGGCAAATGTGAAAATTTATCAACTCCCCCGTCTCCAAATCCCCAGCATCAGTCATGAAGTATTGTTGCAAAAATATTCTGACCTAGCTGTATGCTTCAGCAATTCCAGTATCTAAATGGAGACCATCAAAAAAAAAAAGGTTCTTATAGCTTTTAACTTATTTTTCTTTTCTCTGTAGCATTTTCAACCTAGCGCAACATCCCTGCTGACTTTGTCTTTTTGTTTGGCAAAGGTCAGCTTTGACTGTGCCTTGGTGTTTCAGCAGAAATGGATAATCTGCTTAATGAGAGCAATTTCCTGCTCTGACCTACCCTTTAATTATTTTTTAATCATATATTTGTCATATTTGGTCATGGTAGTTCATCACTTTGCAAAGTTGCTTTGTAAATGAGAATGAGAGCACTTATTCTGGACAGTATGGAATAAAGCTATCACAGGGAGGGTGAGTCTCACTTTACAGTACACATAGGTTCCCAAAAGATGGGTACAAATGGCATTTCTGTAAATCCAGCCTTATCTTTCCATAAACAAACATGATCCTTTCTAATATGCTTCATATTCATCTTTGAGTGATCATCAGTGATTATGTGCCCTTTAAATTTTTATTTTACTTAGGTCTTTCCTCCGAGTTGTTAATGCTCTATAAACATATCAAACATAAGAGAATGTAATATTTAAAGAAGCAAATGAGAAATTTGGGGATATGGGAAGGCATTTTATAATGTAACTAATAACTTCACTAATACGTTGGGGCTTTCAACTTTGAACTTTCATTCACAGATAAATACTCTTATATATAAATACCATTATAAAGAATTTTGTATAAAAAAGAATTTTCAAGTCCTACTGGATGACCTTGTACTCAGTAAAGGAGCTACGCTATGCAGTGCATCACAAACTAGTGTACCAAAACTGAGGGAAGATATAGCAGTATGCTACAGGATTTGGAACATGTCCTGGCACAGCTTACTGAGATTTCACTATTATTCAAAGACTTTAGGGGCAAGGAGAGATTCACCTAATTTAACTAAGTAATTAAAAGCAATATTTTTTATTAAAACAAACTTTCATTCTGAAACAAGAATTATAAAAATTATAAGCAAAATTATAAAAAATTAATATAATTTTAAGGTAAAGTACAACTATTCAAAGAAATATCTTGCTTTCAGAGGTACTTAGAACTTTGCCCCCTCACCTCTACACTTACAGTAAAGTTTAATCTTCTCTACCATCAGGGGTACGTTGGCAGAAAAGTTTGAGAAGCCAGATCTACAGCAGCTCTGACAAGAAGCTATTCAGTCTCTATTTGAACATTTCATATAATGGGTGGGCTTTCACCTCAAAAAAGCAAAGGACTGCATTGTTCAAAAAAATCTTTAAGTGGGGGCAGGCTGCCTTGCCTGCCTGAAGCTTATCCCTTCAGGTACTACTGCGCCTGCGTGCTCTCCCTCTCCCCACTTCCGGATTAGTCTGTTTCCAATTAAAGGCTACTTTTTCTTGAGGCTTAAGAGTAGCCTAAGCAACCTCAGCACTAAAACTCCACATACTCGCTTTTTCTCCTTATGCTTGACTCCCTCACTGGAATTGGGGTAGGTGTGAAGAGGTCAAAGTTGGGCCGACCTCGTTGCACTTCCGCCTCCTGGGTTCAAGAGCGTAACACGCATGCGCTCCCTGGGTCAGTGAGGTTGACTTCCGCTCCCACTGTGCCCTGCGGCAAGCTGAGTCATGGAGCGCGCGGAAGGCCTTGATTCTAGTGAGGAAGAATGGTACGTCTCTAACAGAGGTGAATCGTTTAGAAATGAGCCAAGATCTGTTGGAGAGCTATTTTGGGACTTTAACATAAACATCTTAGGTAAAAAGGATGACACCACAATTCATTTCTGTGACAAATGCAAATTACCAATTAAAATCTATGGGCGGATGATTCCATGCAAGCATGCTTTTTGCTATGCCTGTGCTCTTTCACATGGAAGAGAAGGTATGTGCCCAGGCTGTAGTAATCCTGTGGAGCGACTTGAGAAGCATAAACAAGGTTCTCTTTTCATGTGTATCGCTGTTCAAGGATGCAAGAGAACATATTTGTCTCAAAGGGACTTAGAGGCTCATATCAACCTCCGCCATCCGAGAGCTGAAAACCTTGTTGCTCGTACTTAACTTGAAAATATTCATTCTGCATATTGTCCTACCACCAACTGAAATCTTGGATCGTTTCACAATGCCGCCAGACAAGCATCGTATGAACCAAAGTAGTAAACTATGATACCACCACCTCCTTTGCAACATGTGCTGCACCAGCCATATAATAAGCCAGGAGAAGATGTTCGTGCTCCTCCAGCAGGATTAATTGTCCATAGTTTCACCTCTACCTCCTTCAGTGAGTCAGGAAACTGTGAGTCAGGAAACCTTTGTATTTCAATAAGAAAACACAGCAATTTAATAACTGTCCCTATTCAGAATTATTCAAATTCAGGTGCTTGAGAACCACTGCCTCCTGCCTCCACATCTGCTTACCAGGATCAACCAGTAGTATTGAACCCACATCATATTATGCCTCCACAGGAACATTCTGTACCACACTACCTCCTCCACCACCAATGAGCCATCAAATGCCACATCCTTCCTAGGCGGCAGGTATTTCTCACTTGATTGATAGCCAAGCTTCAGGTCCACCAATGACTTCTACTCCACTGCCCTGTCTGTAGACATATTATTGCTCAGATGCCACCTTATATGAAATATCTTCCTCCAGGGCCTGCCCCACCTCAAAAGGGTAGTACACCCTTCTCGCCATTATAATTCGCACTCTTTACTCCAGTTTACTGAAGATCAAGAAACTCTGAGCCCTCCATTTGTATAACTAAGGGAAGTGAGTCATGGTATGTGGCCTGCACACCTTCCTCCATGAATGTAGGGTCTGCCTTCCCAAACCTCACTTCTTGGACTGTATTATCCAGATGAGACAAGATATAAGCCATATTATCAATGATAATAGTATTTTGAACGGAAGATATGATGAGGAAAAAAAGGTAAGTATTGTCAATCTTCCAATTAAGCTTTGACCGTTTGGGGAAGGAAAAGTACCTCTTACAGAAGTGACTATAAAACACCTAAAGTCTTGTCTCTTAAAATGTTTTTAAACCTTGATCTTAGGAATGATTTCAAGTACTTTACTGTAATGTAGATAAGTGGCTCAGTTGAGCATAGCTATGCTGTAACAAGTTTGTTCCTCTAGTGTGGTAAATTGACCCGGAAGTTACCATTTGCACTATTATTTCCCGAAAAAAAATTGTGTTCTACTTTCAAAAGTGTTGTGTTTGTTAAACCCAATATTTAGGTTTTTTTGTGACATATTTTGTTAACCTGGGTAAAAGAAGTAAATTTCAATACGATTGTAAAAACTAGTAAGGCATTTGTACACAAACCTATTTCCCTGTAACTTCTAATGTTCTTCTTTCTAGGCCCAAATTGATTTTTCTTTACTGTAGCTGAGGCTCTGTGACCCAAATGATCTGCAGGCTGAGCCCTGCCCTGGATTCTATAAGCCACACAAAACAAGTATTTAAGCAGCTGTAGCCCAAATCTATCAAACCCAGCATCAAATCCCTCTTTCTACTCCAACCCTGACCTTATGCCCCAGTTATAATGGGGCACTGCCCTTAGCTATGCTAAAAGATAAACTGAGGCATATTAAAAGTTTTAAGAGTTTATTTGAGCAAAAATTAATTTGAATCAGGCAGCATCCAGTCTAGCAGATAGAAAGGAACTCTGAGGACCTGTATAAAATGAAAGACATTTATAGGCAGAAGGGAGCAGGAACAAGGAAGTTATACTAGGCAAAAAAACAGATTGGTTATTGCAAGGTTACTTTCCTTTAGGGGATGGCAGGGGTCTATCAGGCAGTTTACCTAACTAGTGCTGATCAGATGCTTCCTGATTGACTGGTTTAAGGTTCCATTTCTGGGAGAACCAAAACTGTAATTAAGTCTCGGTTTGGTGACATGGGGCTTAGCATAAGCAACTCCATTTTGTTGTCTTATTTTTAACACCTGAGAGCCAGTGCTCACCTCATACTCTAGATCCAATTACTAAGGCCTCTTCTTCCTGTGTGTGAGTCCCTATTGGATAATTTATTAGGTAGTATAGGCCCTCTAGGATTGTGACTTTGACTTTTCTTTGCCAGTGTAAGGGTAAATAAAAATCTGCGGCCAGCCCAGTGGCTTAGAGGTTAAGTGCGCATGCTCCGCTACTGGCGGCCCGGGTTCTGAACCCCGGGCGCGCACCAACCCACCGCTTGTCGGGCCATGCTGAGGCGGCGTCCCACATACAGCAACTAGCAGGATGTGCAACTATAACATACAACTATCTACTGGGGCTTTGGGGAGATAAAGGGAAAAAAAAAAGGAGGAGGATTGGCAATAGATGTTGGCTCAGGGCCGGTCTTCCTCAGCAAAAAGAGGGAGATTGGCATGGATGTTAGCTTAGGGCTGATCTTCCTCACAAAAAAAAAAAAAAAATCTAAAAAAATTAATTTAAAATTTTCCCTAGTGCAAAAATGTAGAGAAGTTTTTCCCCCTCTTTTCTTTTAAGATTTCCTTCAGAAAACTTGAGATTATAAATGCTAGCTCTGCCTTTTTGAAATGTATATAAATCTTTTTCAAAGCTAAATGAGCCTCTTGCAGTTTTGCATCCCAGGAATGTCATTCGTGGGGACCAAGGAAGCATCTCTTTGAAAAGTGAACCCCAAGAAGGATGGTGCCCTGTCTCCCTGTCTGTGGGAATTCAGCTCCAAGATGTAACTTCTTGTTTGTTAAAAAAAGATGAGAAATTTTATTTTTCCTCTGGATAGATACAATTAGTGTGTATGTAATAGATTAACATATATATAAAACATATATACATGTTAATGGGTTGACATGTATATAAAAGGGTAAGAGTTCTTTTTTGTCTCTGCAATCTCTTTAGCAAATTGATTGCCTGTGATGCACATTGCAGTCTGGTTTAATGCTTATTCAATAATAAAACTATTTCATTCTTTTCTGTTTTATGGAGAGGTTTTACTGGGTTGGCAGGAAATTTTATGTTTAATTACATTTCCCCCACAATTTGGCAATGAGGATAGGATCCATCTGGCAATGCCTGAACTGGGTGAATCAGCTGAAGTTCTTGTGGCCACACAACAGTCAGGTAAAAGACCCTGAATTATATAAAAAAAAAAAAAAAGCCTCCTTTCTAGCTCTCCACTCTTTTGGAACACTAGCCAGATGAATTACCCTCTCCAAATTCAAGATTTTATTATTGAATAAGCATAGGTGATTCCAGTTCTAAAATCCTGTCACGATCACCATTAGCTTTGATAGTGAAAAAATATGGGAAGCCAGAAATGTTGCCTGCAGGTCTCTCTCTTAAACTGCTAATATCTCTCGGTCACATTTGGAATGGGTATACATGTGAGAATCCAGTCTTACGGTGACCTGAGGACTGTTTCTTTGATTTGGACAAATTAAAGTGTTTACAGGGATTCCTGGAAGTGCCTCTTTCCAAGCATATGAATTACTGGTACAGTAGTCCCCCACCTATTCACCGGGGATATGTTCCAAGACCCCCAGTGGATGCCTGAAACCGCGGATAGTACCAAACCTATATATACTATGTTTTTCCTACACATATGTATTTGAGGTGCAACAGCACAACTAGCACGAATTTCTTTTTCCTTCTTCAGAATTTTACGGATAGAAGATTAATTCTTACCATAGATCTTAGCAACCTCAGCATATGATTTTTTTTCTTTCCTTATTAAGTCAAAAACTTTTACCTTTTCACTTAAAGGAAGCACTTTACAGCTTCTCTTTGGTGTATCTGAATTGCCAGCATCACTACTCTTGCATTTTGGGGCCATTATTAAGTAAAATAAGGGTGACTTGAATACAAGCACTGCGATACCATGATACCACATCAGTCGATCTGATAACCCAGATGACTACTAAGTGACTATTGGATGGGTAGCATATATAGCATTGATATACTGGACAAAGGGATAACTCACATCCTGGGTGGGACAGAGCTGAGTGACATGAGATTTCATCACACTACTCAGAAGGGTGCACAATTTAAAACTTATGAATTATTTCTGGAATATTTCATTTAATATTTTTGGACCACAGTTGACTGCAGGTAACTGAAACCGCAGATAAAGGGGGAATACTGTATTCATGGGATGACTATCATTCTAAGGAGAACTAAAAAAATGATATGATAACCAGAAGGAAAAATCGAGAAAAATGAAAGAGGAAATGCAAGAATTAAGGCCACTTTATCTTTCACAGAATCGCTATCTTTTCTGTTGTCCCAGCTCTGAGTCTCTTTATTTTTCCCTACATCAAATCAACTCCTGGGAAGGAGGAGGCAATGATCTTTCAGATGGGTGGTTCCCTCTGAGTAGTAGATTTAGTACTCCCTCTTATTAGATTTCCCTGCAAGGAGAGACAAGGACACAACTTCTCAAGCTGGTAATACATTATCTGCCCTGTTTGAGGGAACATGTTTGTATGCCTCATGTCCTAGCCTGAATCCACTTCACGTCTCAGCCCTGGAATCCACCTCTAAGAGTCCCTTATCAAATGCACACCACGTAGCTAGGAAAGCAGACATGATAAAGAGATGTGATCAGAGAATAATTGAGAATTTGGATAAAAGAGTGTGTCCCTGTATGAAGGTAACAGGATAGAGTAGCTGCACTGGCCACGTGGAAAAAGACAAACAAAAAAGATGTTAGGGTTGATAAACACCAGCATGGGAAAAGAAACGATAGTGCCATATAATCCTACATTTTTCTTGTCTCAATATAAGGTAAACCAGCCCTTTCTATTCAGATCACCTATGAAGCTGATGCCGTCAAGAAGCTACCCAGGCCTCCCAGGTAATCCATATGCCTTTCTCAAGAGCTCATATTAGTCATTTAAAGACTTATTTTCCTGTGCCCAGAAAGACTCACAGAAGTACTCCACAGCATGTTTTCAGTCTGTAGCCCCATGTATGGGGATGTGCACCAGCTGCTACAGGGAATTCTGCAACCAGCAGACTTTGCTCAGGCTATGGAGCAAAAATGTTGGGGACTAGAAGGTGACCCACCACAATGAGTATCATGGCCAAGGGAAGCTGATCATAGGCAACCCCTACCATGGTGGAAGAACTAAAGGCTTTACAAACCCATCAAGAGGGGTTGCTGGGGCCGGCCCGGTGGCGCAAGCGGTTAAGTGTGCATGCTTCGCTTTGGCGGCCCGGGGTTCGCAGATTCAGATCCCAGCACGCACCGACGCACTGCTTGTCGAGCCATGCTGTGGCGACATCCCATATAAAGTAGAAGAAGATGGGCATGGATGTTAGCCCAGGGCCAATCTTCCTCAGCAAAAAGAGGAGGATTGGCAACGGACGTTAGCTCAGGGCTGATCTTCCTCAAAAAAAGAGGGGGTTGCTGATGGCCCTACTTAAAGCCTTTCTGCTAATAGTGAGCTGGTAGACACTACCACAATTATCCAGAAATAGGTGAGTCCCCAATTGATTTCCATCAGCGATTTGTTGCTTTCTCAAAATTCACTGGCATGGATACAGGGGCAGATCAAAATCACCCTCTAGTCCTATTCACCTTTGTCTTGGCTGTCTTGCCAACTATCCAAACTCAAATTAAAGAAAAGATAATAGGATGGCAAGAACAGACTGTTACTCAAATCTTAGCAGCAGCTACTCAGTTTTGGGGTAATCTGGAGAAGGACAAAGATGAGAAAAAATTAAAAACCGCACTGTTAGCTGCTCAGTTAGACAATTTACTCAAGGGCATAACCCTACTCTGGGCAATCTGTGAAGGGAGCAAAGGAAGAAGGGAAAATTGTATATCATTATTGCAAAAAGCCAGGATATTGGAAGAGCGGTTGTAGGAAGAGACTCCAGAGAATGCAAAAATTGCAACAAGGGAATCAACAAAGACAAAACCCTCAGCTAGGAAATAATTGGCAAGTGGCTCAAAATTGACAGACTGGAGGAATCTCAGAGGGGGGAACTGGAGAACCGAATGCTTTAATAACTTTCCCTCAGGCTAACCTATCTTTGCATTGTCTGGTAGATACTGGTGCTACTTATTCTGCAATTAACTTGGAAATTTCTCACTTTGCATCTGGTGATAGTTCAATACATGTTGTTGGTATTTCGTGTCAGCCTTCTAATTGTTCCTTTCCCATACAGATTGTTCCTCTGACTGAAGAACATGCTTTCTTACTTTCTCCTGATTCTTCTGTAAACCTATTAGGGAGAGACCTGCTGTGCAAATTAAAGGCTATCATCATACTCTATACTCCAGATGGAATGTTTGCTGAGCTCCCTTGGAAAAAGTCACCTTATTTGGTTACTATGTGCCAGGGCTGAAACAAATTGATGCATCTCTTTGGGCCATTTTTGGGGAATAATGACACTGGTTTAATTGGAGATAGAGAACCAGTGAAAATAGTTTACCAAAGGAATAAGCTATTGTCATGTGTAAAACAATATCCTTTGTTTAGTGCTCAATTTGAAGGAATAAAACTAGTTATAAAAAATTAAGGGAAAAAAGGAAGAATAATTTTAAAAGTGCACTCACCTTGTAATACTCCCATACTTCTAGTAAAGAAGGAAGATAAATTTGATACAGATAGTTGACTACTATATAGATTTGTACAATATCTTAAAGAAAGAAAGAAATTTTCTGTTCCATTACTCTATGTAGTTTCTAACCCTGCAACTATTCTGACTTCAGTACCATCGTCTGCAAAGTTTTTCACTGTAGTTGATCTATATTCTACTTTTTTTTCTTTTTCTCTAGTGAATGAGTCTATTTTTTTTGTCTGCTTTTACTTATGAAGGAGTCATAAGTCTTATGAAGAAGGATCTATAATTATTTAATATGTAGATGATTTTCTGGTAGTTTCAGAAACTAAAGGGTAATGCAAAACTGGTACTTTGGCTTCACAGGGGCTTAAGGCCTCACTAGAAAAACTGTAGTATTGCCAAACTGAAAAAATATTTGAGGCATCTGTTGTCAGCTAAAGGCCACAGAGTGTTGTAATATAGGATTCAGCCAATTATGCAGATGAAACAACCTACTATGAAAAGAAAACACTACTTAGGCAATTGAGGGGACTAGTAGGATAATGTAGACAGTGAATTCCAGCTTTTGCGGAACAGGCAGAACCTCTGACAATGCAATTGCATAATTCTCCAGATCCTCTGGGGTTTGGTCCCTAGAATCTCAAGAGGCATTTGAACAATTGAAATTGGCTATAGTCTCTCCTCCAGCTTTGGGGATTCGAAATTTTGCAAAACCTTTCCATTTGTTTTATCCTGAAAATAAAGATGCTGCTAGTAGAATTTTAACTCTAAAGTTGGGATTAGACTATAGACCAGCATGTTTCCGAGCAGTGGTGGCAACCACCGCACTTATTGAAAAGGCTCAAGCCCTTACATTGGGTCATTTGTTTTGAGTATCCCACATGTTGTGATAGTTATCTTACAAGTGCATAAGACCCAGTATTTTTGGTGCACTGTCATTCTGGCTATGAACAAGCATTATTATCCAGTCCTAACATTGTGCTTGGACAATGCAGTTTCCTAAACCTGCTACTCTTTTACCAGATCCTAATCAAATAGATGATCATGATTGTACAATGATAATAGAAGAAAATACTAGGCCCCAGTCTGAGTTATTTGATAATCCTTTCCAAAATGCAGAGTTCATAATGTTTACTAATGGATCATGTACTCAGGACGAAAGTGGCCAACTTAAGGCTTTCTATGCTGTGGTGATTTATCATGAAATCTTGGAATCTTTTGTCTAGAATAAAGTTGGCACAAGCAGATAAGTTAATAGCAGTTACCAGAGCCAAAATTCTTGGTTCCGGACTTAAAAGCAAATATATATATATTGATGGTAAATGTGTGTTTGGTGTCTGTCATGCAACGGGGCAAATTTAGAAAAATAGGGGCTTCTTGACTTCTATGAGAACTAAAATATTCATGGAAGACTGAAAGTTGATTTGTTAGAGTCTTCATAACTGCCTACTCAGATTATCAGTAATCCATTGTAGAGCTCACATAGGGTGAAATGAAGAAATTTCTAAAGGCAACGATTTTGCTGGAAGAGCTGCAAAAGCCGCTGTTAAAACATGACAGACTCCAAACTTAGAGGCCCCACTTTTAATACTAGAAACCGTTGTCTATTTTCAAAAATAAGCTTCACAAAGGGAAATGAACAAATGGATTGAAAATGAGGCTAAAGGAAATTTGACTGGACTGTAGGAATTACATAACAAAATAATTCCTATACCACAGTCTTTATTTGCTTGTTTAGTTTATCGTTAAGGTGTCAACAAAATCATCAAAGTGAAAGAGGGATTTTTAAAGGCACTAGACTCATCCTATGCCTATTAAAAAGATGAATTTATTCAAAACATATTAAAGAGATTTATTATTTGTCAGCAGAATTCTTTACGGACTACTCCCAAGGTAGGTGCAGAAAGTTTTTCCCTACCAACTTTACCAGGAACCTGATGGCAGTTAATTTCAGAGAATTAAGGCCTATGGAAGGTAAGAGATTTTTGTCTAGTTGTGGTGGGTATGATGTCTGAATGGCCTAAAGTCTTTCCCTTTCAAAAGCGGATGCTTATGCAGTGGTCAAGGGCCTCTTAATGCACACAATCCCCACTTTGGGGACCTCAGAGCTTACTGAATCAGACAGAGGAAATCATTTTATGTCCACTGTTGTCCAGGAATTATGCAAATGTTTGCAGATTCCTAAAAGCTATCATAATCCAAGTAGAATGGATGACTCAAACTCTGACAAACTCATTGGCTAAGATTCAGCAATCTACTGGGTTAAAATGGCATAGAGATTTACCACCAGGTTTGTTAAAAATTAGAGAGACTCTTGCAAGCGATGTTATCTCTCTCTTCGAATTTATGCTTGGCAGGACTGTGAATTTTGGTCTCAAATCACTTCCCCTGCCTGATTTAACTGAATCCTCTCAGAGCCATGTTCAATACTTAAAATGGCTTCTCTCTTCCCTAGAAACCCTGAGACACAAAGTCAGAAGAGCCTGGAGGGACCTACTGGAAGAAGTCTGCCACCCCTATCAAACTGGGCAATTTAGTTTATATTAAAGTGTTCTGGAGGAAAGACGGGCTGTCACCATGCAGAGGGACCACTTCAAGTGCTGCTGATCACCCATATGGCTATTAAAGTGAAAGAAAACCCAGATGGATTCATGCTTCCCACATGAAGCCAGCTCCTCAGGAGGACTGGACTGTGGTTCTGAACACAAAGGACCTGAAACTTAAATTTTCTAGAATGATATTGGCGCTGAACTCAATTGAAAGGAGGTATTCTAATGAACTTATTACTATTCTCAGACTAAGCCTTGTTCTCTTATTCACAGTAGTAGTTATTTTAGTTACTATAAGAATCAATTTTACTAGGAAACAAACATGTTATTTGTTACACCACTCTTTCTTTCTGTATTCCCTTTGGTCACACATTTCTGATCAGCTCTAAATTGTACTCCCAGTGTAGACATAGCCTGGACTTATAAATCCAACTATCTTATTATTGGCAGAATATAAATAGGAACATACACACTACTAATTTTTATAACATCAAAGTAAAAGTAACTAATATGCATCCAGATACTCAAGCCCTGAATTTGACACAAAAAATGTTTTGTTAACTACAGTTGTCCCTCAGCATCTGCAGAGGATTGGTTCCAGGCCCACACCCCACCATGGATACTAAAATCTGAGGATGCTCAGGTCCCTTATATAAAATGGCATAGTATTTGCATATAAGCTACACACATCCTCCCGTATACTTTAAATCATCTCTAGATTACTTATAACACCTAATACAATGTAAATGCTGTGTAAATAGTTGTTATACTGTATTACTCAGGGAATAATGACAAGAAAAAAAAGTCTGTACGTGTTCAGCACAGACACAACCGTCATAGGCCCTTCAATCCACAGTTGGTTGAACCCGCAGATGCAGAACCCATGGATGCAGAACCCGCAGATGCAGAAACCGCGGATATGGAGGGCTGACTCTAGTTTGATTAAAAGGGTGGTATAGAAAAACATCTGATTAATAGGAAAAACAGAAATCTGGCATTTGTGAATAGAGACTACAGAAGACAGGTCTATCGTCACTGTTAACTACTTTGGGATACAAGTTTTTTCCAGTCTTAGTATGGATAGATAAAAATACCTATTATGTTATTACAGTAGTTCATTAAATATCCATGGATAACTACTGATTTGAACCAAGGTAAAACATGGCCCACAGGTTGAGTTTGTCCTCAAGACTTAAAACAATTAGAGGCATGTACATTAAACACTGGAAGTTGAAGGGGAGCAGAATTTGCCACCCCGAAATATGCCTCTTTGGCATAAGAATTATCTTGAGCTGGTTATTTTTAAAAACAGCAGACATAGGAAAAGCTCTGAAAACCAGTAGAAGTTACCCTTTTGTAAGAGACATTTACACTTACAAGGGAAATCTCCATTTGTCAGGGTGTCTCCCTCCCTGTACTAGGAAGAGGATTAAATCTCTAGAAACTCTTACCAATGGAGAAGGCAGTGACTTAAATCTACATAACAACCTTACCCTTGTTTACTGTGCTTCCTGATAGCCTCCCATAACTGGCTCCCCCACAACATCTTCTTTTGCCTTTAGCTGAAGATAGTATTTAAGATAGTGGCTTGGGCCATTTTGGAGGGTTACTCAGGTTTCCTGGATCTCTCCCATGTATACAAGCGGTACATGTTACTAAACTTCTGTTTGTTTTTCTCCTGTTAATCTCTCTTTTATTATGGGGGTGGTCTCAGCTAAGAATCTAGAAGGGTAGAGGGAAAATTATTTTTCCTCCCCTACAAATTTCAATCTGTACCCTTCAGTGGGTGCCTCATAATAGGACTTTGATACTAGATAATGGCCATGGGTGTCTTTGTGTTTTACAGCTGGGAGAAATTATTAGGAAAGATGGAATAATTACTGAAGGGCCTAGTTTATCCTATAATTGTAATGTTACTTCTCTGACTGATGAGAACTCAGGGGAAATTTGTTGGGCCTTAAGAAAAACTCAATTAAAAATTTAGATTATCAGGCTCCAGAGTTAAACTACTCATTAGGTTTGGATTGGATGGGATGTAAAAAAGTACAAAATAATACTCAAGTAGTTAATTATTTGAAAGCACAAACAATAAAGACATCACAACAGTTTGTAAAATTACTGTATGACAAATGAGAATTTTTGCACATTGTTAATCAAGAATCTGCTTTAACCATTCACCATTGGTATGATATACTTAAAAGGTTTTCCCCAAGGCAAATATTATACTAATTTTTTAATTCATCCTATTGTAATTCTGATAATTGCTTTGTTATGTATTTTACTATGGATTTGCTGGATGCTTAGATGGCTTCTGGAGAAAGGTGGAAATGGTAATGTAGACAATTAGAAAACTGTAGTTTTACTAGAAAATACTAACAGAGAGGGGAAATTATAAGGATAAATACAAATCTAAAAAATTTAATTTAAAATTTTCCCAAGTGCAGAAAAGGAAAGACCTTTTCCCCCTCCCTTTTCTTTTAGCATTTCCTTCAGAAAAGTTGAGATTGTAACTTCTATCTCTGCCTCTTTGAGAGATATGTAATTTTTTTAAAATAGTAAATAAGCTTCTTTTCAGTTTGCATCCCAGGAATGTCATTCTTGGGGCTCAGGGAGCCATCTCTTTGAAAAATGAATATCAAGAAAGGTGGTGCCCCATTTCCCTGTCTGTGGAAATTTAGCTCCAAGATGTGACTTCCTGCTTGTCAAAAAGATATGAGAAATTTTATTTTTCCTTTCAATAAGGACAGTTAACATGTATATAATGGATTGTATCTGCCTGGCTATATAAAAAGGGTGAGATTGCTTTTTTGTCTTTACAAACACTTGAGGGGATTGCCTGTGATGTGCATCACAGTTTGGTTTAAAACTTATTCACTCATAATACCGTTTAATTATTTTCTACATTTTGTGGAGAGGTTTCACTGGATTGGCAGGAGAGTTTTATGTTTAATTATATTTCCCCAACACCAGTCACCCATCTCAGGACAAAAGTCATTCCCTGGATCTCCAGCCCAGTGGCGAAAACCTCACAACACTCATCTGCTGGACTCACTTTTTGCAGACTGTTCCATGGCTGCCCAGATTTTTCTTTCTTTTTTTTTTCCTGAGGAAGATTTACCCTGACCTAACATCTGTTGCAAACCTTCCTCTTTTTTTCTTTTTTATGTGAGCTGCTGCCACAGCATGGCCACTGACAGATGAGTGTTGTGATTCTGTGCCGGAGAACCAAACCTGGGCTGCTGAAGCAGAGCATGCTGAACTTTAACCACTAGGCTGTTGGAGCTGGCCCTAGATTTTTTTAGCTCTCTTAACCAAACTCTACTTAACTGACTAATGAGGTTAAGTGAAGCTCTCAGTCCCCTCTGTAAAACATACTGATGACCTCGGAATGCTAAATGCTCATAGCACATAGACTATGCTTTAGGATTTATTCACACTTTAGTTTCCACCAGTTGAATTGTATGCTTAAAAGTCAACTATTTTAGTTCCTAAACCTGTTGTATACAACTTGATCGTATAATTGTAACTACAAAATAGAATTTACATAAAACAATGATACATGACTGTACAAAAAAAGGAGTTGTTTCTATAAAAAGCTATATTGTTTTAGAAAGACCTACTGACATTTGGTGGTCCTCTAGTGAAAAAACCAGCTTGTCCCTCACTAGTGTGGCCCACAAAAAGATAAACCTCACTCATCCATAAATAACTTCCATCAGCATTTCTTTCTTTTAAAGTCAACTTTATTGGAGTATAACTTTCAGAGTAAAATGCACCCTCTTAAGTGTACAGCTAAGTGAATTGACAAATGTGTACACTAGTATATACCACAGTCAAGATAAAGAATATTTCCATACAACAAAATTTCCTCCAGCCCCTTTGCAGTCAACCCCTACCCCATTCCTCTCCTCAGACAACCACTGATTTACTTTCTGTTTTGCTTATTACAGTATTTCATCTAAATGGAATCATACAATATGTATTCTTTGGTGTCTGGTTTCTTTTCCTCAATGTAATGTTTTGAAATTAACTCGTATTGTTACATGTATCAGTTTTCTCTTTTTATTAGGGAGTAGTAGTCCACATACTGTATTAATATACCACATTTTTTTCCATTTAAATGTTGATAGACATTTTGGTTGATTTCTACTTTGGGACTATAATAAATAAAGCTGCTATGAAAATTCATGTGTAAGTTATTTTGTGGACATATGTTTCATTTTATTGAGAATGTACAAGTATGTAGAAGTCAAAAATGCTGGGTAACATAGTAAGAGTATGTTGACCTTTATAAAAAACTGCCTAACTAGTTTCGAAAGTAACTGTACCATTTTACACAACCACCATTAATGTATAAGAGTCTCAGTGGTTCTACATCCTCCCCAAAACTTGGGCTTGTCAGTCATTTTAATTTTAGCCATTCTAGTGGGTGTAGAGTGGTATCTCATTGTGTTTTTAATTTACATCTGATGGTGCTCAGGGCAGGCCACCCCAAGATGCACCACTCTGGTATGCAGATTATTTCGAACTGAAGACAATAAAGACTCAGAACACTCAGGAAGAACATTTGAGTTTCCCCTCCCAAACTGCCTAAAGAACTTAACATAAAAGATCTGTTTCAGGCAGGAGTTACTATCCTGATGGCTGTAATATAATGTAAAATAGATGTTACAATAGGAAAGGCACCAAGCCCCTCATCAAAATTCTGTCTCTTGCTGGCCACATTCTCTGGGTGGCCCTGCTGGGACTTGCCAGACAAACATTTACATTTATAAGGGAAATCTCCATTTGTAAAGGTATCTCCCTCTCTGTGCTGGGAGGAGGGGGGATGACCTCGTCTCTAAAAACTTATCAATGTGAAAGATGAGGCCTTAAATCTGCATAATAACCTTACTCTTGTTTACTGTGCTTTTCTGGTAATCTCCCATAACTGACTCCCCCTAACCCCAACATCCTCCTTTGTCTTTGGCTGAAGATGGTATTTAAGATGAGAATCTCTGCTATTGTGTTGAGAAATTCAGTTTCCCTGGTTTCTCCCATGTATACATGTTATTAAACTTGGTATTATATTTTGCTACTAACCTGTCTTTTTAATTATTTGGCCAGCCAGAAGAACCTTAAGGGAAAGGGCAGAGGGGGATTCTTCCTCTTCCCCTACACATCTTTCTGTTGAGTAATGATGTTAAACATCTTTTAATGTACTTATTGGCTATTCATATCTTCTTTTGTGAAGTGTCTAAGTCTTTTTTACCCATTTATATCATGTCGTTGGTCTTCTTATTATTGAGATGTAAGTGTCCTTCCTATATTGTGGATAAAAGCTTTTTATCAGATGTATGTATTGCAAATACTTTCTCCCTGCCCATGACTTGCCTTCCAATTTTCTTCTTGAAGAACAGAAAATTTTTTTTTCTTTTATGTTTAGTGAAAAGCTGCAAAGATATACTCCCACAGACTCTTTCAGAAATGTTATATAATGTTTTGGTTTTTTTATGTTTAGTTCCATAATCAATTTAAAGTAGGTTTTGTGTATGATATGAGGTAATGGCCAACATTCATATTCTTCTATATGGTTATCCAGTTGTTCTGGTACCATTTGCTACAATAGATTTCCTTTCTCCAGTCAATTACCTTAGCAGTTTTGTCCAAAATTGATTGAACATATATGTGTAGGTCTATTTCTAGACTCTGTATTCTGTCCCATTTCTCTAAGTCAAAGTATATTTAAGGACAAGTGATATTACTAGTGGTATGCTGGTAGATGTTTACCAACAGGCACTTTGGGAGCATGGGTACAAACAAACAAAAAAAATCCTGATTTGTAGCATTTGCTGATTGTCAAGGTATAAATTCCCCAACTATGGTCAATTTCAAGGTACCCTGCACTACAAATTCCAGCTGCCTCAGACTCCCTAGACTACAGTCTCTAGCTCCTCAACTCAGTGAGACTTCCACACTTTGCTTGGGTATCCTCTCCCTATGCTGAGGTCTGGAAAGTGCCTCTAGGCAGAAAGCTGAGATGATCATAGAGATCACCTTGTTTGTGAAGAGGAGCAAAATATACCACCTCAAAATATGCTTCTTCAGCATATTGATTATTTTAACCTGGTTATTTTTAAGAAACTGCAGACACAGGGGAAGCTCTGAAAACTGAGTAAAAGTTACCCTTTTGTAAGAGACATTTACATATAGAGATAAGGGAAATCTCCATTTGTAAGGGTATCTCCCTTGCTGTACTAGAAAGAGAAGGATGACTAAATCTCTAGAAACTGTTATCAAGGCAGAAAGCAATGACTTAAATCTGCATAACAACCTTACCTTTGTTTACTGTGCTTTTCCTGGTCACTTCCTACAACTGACTCCTCACCCCCAACATCTTCTTTTGTCTTTAGTTGGAGATGATATTTAAGGTGATGGCTTTGGCCATTTTGGGAAGTCTCTCAGTTTTCCTATGTCTCTCCCATGTATACAGGAGATATATATGTCATGAAACTTTTGTTTGTTTTTCTCCTGTCAATCTGGCTAATGTCAATTTGATTATTAGACAAGCCAAAGAACCTAGAAGTGAAACTGGGGCCAACTTGCTTTAACTATACTCAGTTAGTTGTCTGTTTGCAAAAGTAGTTAGATAATACATTGCTAAAGCCCACCCTATAGATTGGATCACCATGGTAATGGGTGGGGTGCTTAAGTTTTTCAGGAACTGAGAGTCAATTCCTTGTACAGTTCAGGCTGGTTAAGACCACTGACTCATCAACTGAGTCTGTGTGGATGACCAGTAGGTGACCTTTGACATCAAGGAGCTGAAAACTCCATCCTCAGATTATGGTAATGCCACCATTTTGTGAACATGTGTCCTGTGAAAAGTCATGTCTCTTGACTATGCTTGCACAGATCATCAATTATTTCACTTTTCCTTACTCCCAATCATCTATTTCCACACTTCAGACTATCCTGACCCCTTATCCCATAAATATCCCTATTTTGGGGGGAGGTGGATTTGAGATTCATTTTCCTGTCTCCTCATTCGGCTGCCTTGTAAATAAAAACCCTTTCTCTACTGAAAACTCATCATCTCAGTGATTGGCATAATCGTGCAGTGGGCAAAACGAACCTGGTTCGATAACAGAAGGGAAGAAGGGAAAAGTTTTCAGTCCCTACATTTGTTTCTCTTCACTCAGAGATCACAGTCCTGTACTGCCTGTAGTACAAAGTCTGAAAAATAGTTGTTTCATATATTTTGTCGAACTTTCTAGTTGTCTATGGCAGAAGGGCAAGTCTGTATCTATTACTCCATCATGGTGAGAAGTGCTTCCCAATTAGCTTTAAATGCCTCACTCAAATATAATTATATAGTCATAAACTACTATGCATTTGAGGACAGCATCTAACATGAAACACAGAGATCAAAATAAACAAAAGAACTTCGTAGGAAAAATATAATACAGAAAGCAGAAGGAAACATTTTTTAGAACTATAATTAATATCTTTATTTTATTCTTTTTTTGGTGAGGAAGATTAGCCCTGAGCTAACATCCATTGCCAATCCTCCTCTTTTTGCTGAGGAAGATTGACCCTGAGCTAACATCTGTGCCCATCTTCCTTTATTTTATATGTCGGATGCCTGCCACAGCATGGTTTGATAAGTGGTGCATAGGTCTGTGCCTGGGATCCAAATCGGCAAACCCTGGGCTGCTGGGGCGGAGCGCACGAACATGACCACTATGCCACCAGGCTAGGCCCTATAATTAATATCTCTAGAGAGTTAAGATATTCCATCCATGAAACAAGAAAAAGGATGCTGTAGTAAAAGGAAAATTCAGAGAACAAGAAAGAGGTCTTAGAAATTAAATATATGTATATACAAATATATGTCTACCTGTATATGTAAATATATATGTGTATGTATGTATATATACACACATACACTCATATATATATATATGAGAGAAAATAAAAATAAGTAATGGGTTGGAAAAAAGTAGAAAAAAATTTCCTAAAAATTAGAACAAAAAGACAAAGAGACAGACAGTAGAAGAGAAATAAAATATAAGCTCATTACAGGACATTCAACTAATAGTGCTTTCAGGGAAGACAGAAAATAAAGGGAAGGAAATAATTCAAGAAAATTTCTACATTTAAGAGTCATACCTTCATAGATTTAAGAGGCCCAGCACAATGATTAATACAACATAAAACAAGGCACATGATGAAACTTCAAAACACCTAGAATGGAGAGAAAATTTTAAAAGCTTTCAGAGAGAAAGAATGTGAAACATACGTAGGATTATGAAAGAAAGTAACATTGAGCTTCTCAACAGCAACACTAGAAGGTAAAAGAGGACTAATGCCTTCAAAATTCCAAGGGAAAATTATCTTTGACCTCGATAGCTATACTTCCCATCAATCAAATATGAAGATAGTCTAAAGACATTTGAGACATGTAAGATCTCAAAAAATAACGAATGAGCTCCACCAGAAAGAAGGGAGTAAACCAAAAAAGATGGCACCATGGGATCCAGAAAACAGAACCAGTACAGAAGATAAATCAAGTATTTTTATGATAGTGAAGGGAAGCTCCAGGATAAAAGCTGTACAGCAGAACTAAAGAACAACTGGTCCAGACTGAAATGGCATGAAGGGGAATTTTAGGAGGGATGTCTCTAAGAAAAAAAATAGAACTGACAAATTAACTCCTGTGCCTTCCTCTATTAAGAAGAGTTTACAACTCTAGTGGGATTATGATAGTTACATTAGAAAGCTAAGCCAAATATGAACCCTTTTTTAATTCCAAAGAAAATCAGAATTTGTAAGAAAGTGTCTTTGTCCATTCAGGCTGCTATAACAAAATAGCACAGACTAGGTAGCTTATAAATTACGGAAATTTATTTCTCACAGTTCTGGAAGCTAGAAGTCTGCGATCAGGGTGCCACCATGGTCAGGTGAGGGTCCACTTCTGCATCGCAGAGTTCTGATTGTATCCTCACATAACAGAAGGGGCAAGGGAGCTCTGTGGATCTCTTTTATAAGAGCACTAATTCTATTTATGAGGGCTCCACCTTCATGATCTTATCACCTCCCAAAGACCTCACCTACTAATACCATCACCTTTGGGGGTTAGGATTTCAACATATGAATTTTAGGGGGACACAAACATTCAGAGCATAGTGGAAAGAAAATCATAATATACTACATGGTTTAGCTGGCTGTGCCTGTGCACAATATTTATATAGCTGTAATGTAAATACTAAATATTGATTTATCCACATATTGGGGGAATAGGAGGAAAAGACGTGTGTGTGTGAGGGGAGGGAAATTTTGGTAACTTCGTCTCATATTAAATAGTATGAAATCAATAGATAATGCTAAAAGTTAAAAATCAAGAAAAACCAATAAAACATGTTATTTTAAACTATGAAGATAACAACAGAAGAAGTACTTCTGGGGAACAGGAATCAGGAGTAATGAGGACAGGTCAGAGGATTGCTGCTTTTATATATGTGCCTTGCAGTACTAGTTGACTTTTTAAACTGTGAGTACACATTGCTTTGATAAAAATTTAAAATTAAATTAAAAATAATATCTTCCCGCCACTATTTCTAGTTTTATTGGATGCAATACCTCAAAAATGGAAAGGTCAAGGCGTGATTAGAAGAAGGAAAGGGATGAGATTTAATGCACCTGGGTTGAATTATTACCCGGTGGTCTACCCTCAACGTTCATGCTTATTGAATTCCTTCCAACACTAGATCTTCAATCTAGACTAACCAGATTCTGGAGTTAGAGAGACACGAGTTCAAATTCTGTATTATGAGAAATCCAGATGTTCTTTTCCCAATAGAGGATACTGATAAATTACGACTATTGTTTTTAAGAAAATGGGCAAAGGTCACTGAGCTGTTCATAAAGTTACATGTCTTCATTAAGGGAAAATGAGCAACATCTGGTGGTTTTGTGATTAAATCCCCTTAATTTGGAAACACTGCTTGCTCACTTGCTTTTTGCTTACTTTTTTATATATGTCGTGTCTCCATAGATAAATTAGGGAGAAATCTGTCCCTTTGTATTCCAAAAATGGCAACAGAAGTTGTAATTAGATTTCTCCATTGATACACTATTTCCTTCCTGGGGGAAGTAATAAAAAGAGCATAAAACACTTTCCCTAGCTAGGATTGTTATCTAAAACTCCCCACAGAAGTTTGGCTTCAAACGGGGAAAAAAAGGTTCTTTTATGCTCGACTCAATCATCACATGAGTAATTCCATCTGTGGAGTTCAAGACCCTCAGGAAAATTTGAAGATTCCCACCCTCACACAGAAGACTGGAGGAAGTGTGGCTAATATCAGGATATTTGGGAGTATGTCATTTGATAGAGAATAAATAGTAGTAAAGCTCTTAAGTGAATGTTTTAAGTCAAAATAAAATATTTAGATATCTATCTCCTTTAAGATTCTCTGATATAACTGATTTTTTCATTAGCTAGTCCTGATCATATCAGATAAGAGGGCCTTTGTTGTATTGTTTACTCCTCAATTTCCCATTGCAATGCCTCACCCCATCTCATAGACACATACACACACACATACACTCACTCACTCACAGTAAATCACTGGCCTAGACTCGCACACGCTGTCTGTTTCCACATTTTGGGCTAACCTGCTTTGCCTATTGCACTAGTTGCAGATCTCAGTCTTTCCAAGTCTGCCCCTTCTTGTTTTAAGATATGATACTAGTTCTGACCTCTGGGGTATCACAGAATATGTCTACCAGTCCTTCAAGCTCTTAAAGACAGTTAAGTTCCTATCCACAAATTTTTTCAACTCTTTTTCATGTGCGAATTCACTACAGAAAGCCTCCATTTAACTTGGCTTTCTTTCAAGGAATGTAGTTACTGGATTCATTTTAGCCAAATGTCAATATAGCAAAAATACTCTAACTCGGGTTATTATGCAGTTTGTACTTCCATTGCCATGGTTTTCAGACTTTAGCGTGCATAGGAATCTCCAGAGAGGCACCTAAATTGCATATTCCTGGGGCCCATTCTCCCTCCACCAAGAGATTATGAGTCAGTAGGTCTAGGGTGGAGTCCATGAATCTGCAGTTTGTATAAGCACTCAGGTGATTCTGATGAAGGGAGTGCTATGGACCACACTTTGAAATACCATGCTTAGCTTGTCAATAAAGCCTACATGGATCCACTCAAGTAATAGGAATATAAATTCTCCTCTCAGTGCTTTGAAGTATAGGCATCTAGAAGTCTACTTTTCTCTTCTGATGGCATTAAACGCAGAGAGAAGGAAATCAAGAACTAAATTGCTGTCACTGTCCCTTTAAAGAGCATCATTATTCTGAAAATGAAATGTTTGCATGATTCCTTTACAAAGAAAAAGTTCTGCTTGCCGTGGGAGTAAAAGGTGTTATGATTGCAAAATTTTTGTTCACCAGACAAATCCCAGTCCTTTCACATGGCTTTAGACAATGCTCTCTTAACTGTTTGTACAGCACTTCAAAATCCTGAGGAGGTGGTTTCAGTGTGGGCTAATGCCAGTGTTATTTAGAGAACATGCAAACAGAATCAAGACTTAGAGCTGCACAAGGGGACAGAACAGTGGCCTCCTCAGCAATAGGACTTACACTTGCTAGAGCCACTGAGTCATCCTGGAGCACAGACTACCCACACTCTTAAAGGTGTGGGAAGTGAACTACTTCTCAAACTCAAAGACCAGAATCTGGCTCAAACACTCCTTGAGATGTTCTCCCTATGCCTGGTTCCAGGCTCTCATAAGAAAATCCCAGACAATGACTGAAATATGAGAATTCAGTTGCAGCTCTGACACTTTCCCTACTATAAGACCTTGAGCAAGTCATTTCACTGTTCTGAGCTTATAGAATTAGGGAATTAGGATGGCAATATGTACCTCACAAGATGGTTGTGAAAATTAAGTTTAGTTTATGAATACATGTAGCCTAGTACCTGGCAGTAAACCACTGCAACATTCATTTTTTCATTCCTACCTCATAATTTCGTCTGGAGTCATTGCCACACCAATCCCTCAATGGCAGTGAGTCTTTCCAGCCACCATTTAGTGCAGGGAAGCACCTTTTTCCAGTGGACACATACCATTTAATATGGTTGATTTCATGGGCTAGTAGTTAAGAACAGTCGGGGTCGTCAGTTACCAGTGTGATAGAGTAGCAAGCAGATTATGGGTTTTAATGCTAATTAATGATACTTCTCTTTTCCTTAAAAATCCCATTTATTTTCACAGTATTTTAATAAAGTTTAAAACTTAGATATAGCAAAATTCGGATTTACCTAACAGATCAATTAAAGCAAGGGCTTTCAATGGTGCAAGGGAGGCTATGCAATTTTCTGAAAAACTGATGAATGCTATGAATTCTTTTTCTGTCATCAGGAGAAAAATATACATACACATCAAATTTTGCATTCAGTTGATGAAGTTTCACAGACTCCCCACAGACCATCAATGAAACCCAGCCTAAAAAGTCCTGATATGAGTATCATAACTCACTTACCACTTCCTCTAGTAAACTAGGAGCCTAAGCTCCTCCTAACCCTGAGAACAAACGGGAACTTCTCTATGAAGGCTGTTAAAACCCCACAGAAGACTTGTGTGGGCTCCTTTAACAGACACTTGGGTTCTCAAAAGGACTACATACAGCATATATCTAGCAATGATGGGGTTGCCATGGTGAGGCGATTAGGAACTCAGTTTTCTAGTGTACCAAATATGTTTTCTAGCTTCTATAAAACAGGCAGACGGAAAGCAGGGGAGGGAGAATAGTCCAAGGAAAACTAAGTTTACTTGAAGGGCCTCATTCAAACATTAGGGGTCATGTTATCCACATTGCTCAAGTCATATTGCAACCATTCTGGAAAATGCTTCTGTTCCACTGTCAGACACTGTCCCCCACCTTCCCGATTCTGCTTTGTCTGATGGGGATTTCAGAATATCAACTTTCCAATGTCCTGTTTCTCAGAAATCAAGAGTCAAACAGTGACAGATCTGTTTTCCAGGTGACAAGCAGCTGGGGGAGGCAAGGACAAAACAGGCTGCATACAGTAAATAGCAGAAATTAGAAACCAGGCAAAAAGTAAGTGGTAAACTATGTTCAATTAACTTGTATTATTACATTTTTTTAAAACTTTCAGTGTAGGCATGGCATAGTTATTCATAACCCATCTGCTTCCTACAGAGAACTATGTTTTAAGAGTTGGAATGCAGTATCATTCAGATATGAAGATAATCCTGGCCTTCCCCCCAAAAAATGTAAATGCAGAGTTGCTCCTCCATAAGAATCACCTCCCCTCCTTCACCCCTGTGTTTAAATGTGTGCTTTTGAGAGAACACTGGTTAAGTCAGGAATAAAAGCTGTGGCCAAAGAACAAGACATATGCGGCTCACATATGTCATGTATGTGGTTTATATGCATGCCTTTAACTTCATTAGCACAAGTCTTTGTCCTCATCAGCCCCATCTGAAGAATCATCAAAAGCAAACATACAATTTGTTACTTTTTCTAGAAAGGGATGATATCCAGGGAGAAAATTAAGGAGGTCAATGGTAGCTCTGAAAAGAAAATGTGTCATTTTGAAATTAATTGGTAAATAATGAATTTAAATATGTAAGAAAAAGGAGAAATTAAAATAGAACCTTAAACTGAAAAAAAAATAGGACTTATTCTGTTCTAATACTCAGCTAACACAGGAAAGAAGCTCTCACCTTGTGTCTTCAGCAATGAGGACCAATGAAGATATCCAAATGACAATTATATCACCTATCCATAAGACTTAAAGGACAAATACAATCTTATCCACCAATAGGCAAGTTAGGCTTTCAAGTTCTCAGGGGTTGGTCCTGCATTTTCTGCTCTTCTCTGACTATATTCTCTCCCTAAAAGACCTCATCTAGTCCCACAGCTTTAAATACCATCTATATACCAATTATTCTTGAATTTATTTCTCTAGCCCTGACTTCCCCCAGATCTGTGTGTTCCACTGCCTACTTAATTGCAATTCCCAGGGTAACCAATAAAAAAATAACTAAAATACATACAGAAGAGGAAATGACAGGGAATCAAAATGGTACAATAGGAAAAAAACAATCAAACACAAAAGAAGGCAGCATTTGGAGGAACTGAGGAACAAAAATGATATAAGCAATAGAGAAAACAAATAGAAAAATGGCAAAAGTATTTCCTTATCAATAATCAATTTAAATGTGAATGAGTTAAACTCACCTATTAAAAGACAGATTGGCAGTACGGATTTAAAAAATGATTCATCTATATGCCGTCTACAACAGACTCACTTTAGATCCAAAGACACAAATACATTGAAAGTAAAAACATGGAAGGGCGAGCCTGGTGGCATGGTGGTTGAGTTTGGCGCTCCACTTTGGCAGCCCAGGGTTTGCGGGTTCTGATCCTGGGCACTGACCTACACACTGTTTATCAAGCCATGCTGTGGCAGGCATCCTACATATAAATTAGAGGAAGATAGGCACAGATATTAGCTCAGGGCCAATCTTCCTCAGCAAAAAGAGGAGGATTAGCAACAGATGTTAGCTCAGGGCTAATCTTCCTCACCAAAAAGAAGAAAAGAAAAACATGGAAAAAATATATTCCATGCAAAAAGTAAACAAAAGAAAGCTTGAGTGGCTATACTAATAGCAGACAAAATAGACTTTAAGTCAAAAATTGCTACAAAGACAAAAAATGACATTATTTATTGATAAAAGGGTCAATTCATCAAGAAGACATAACAATTATAGACATATATGCACAAACAAAAGAGCCCAAAAATATATGAAACAATCATTGACAATTAAAAAGAGAAATAGACAGTTCTACAATAATAGTTGGAGACTTCAATACTTTATTTTCAATAATGGATAGAACATCTACTTAGAAGATCAATAAGAAAATATAGGACTTCAACAACAGTATAAACCAAATACTCCTAAGAGACACACAGAACACTCCACCCAACAACAGCAGAATACAAATCCTTCTCAAGTGCACATGGAATATTCTTCAGGACAGACCAAATGTTAGGCTACAAAACCAGTCTCAATAAATTTAAAAAGATAGAAGTCATACAAAGTATCTTATCTGACCACAATGGAATGACTCTAGAAATCAATAACAAGGAAAACCAGAAAATTCACAGATATGTGGAAATTAACACACTCAAACAACCAATGGGTCAACAAAAAAAATCACAAGATAAATCAGAAAATACTTTAATACAAATTAAAATGAAAACACAGCATACCAAAACTTATAGGAGTTAGTGAAAGCAGTGCTTAGAGGGAAATGCACAGCTCTAAATGCATACATTAAAACAGCAGATATATCTCAAACCAATAATCTAACTTTACACCTTAAGGAATTAGAAAAAGTAAACTAAATCCAAAGATAGCAGAAGAAAGAAAGAATAAATGTTAGAGCATAGATCAATGAAATCCAGAATAGAAAATAAGAGGATCAATAAAACCAAAAGTTGGTTTATTGAAAAGATCAACAAAATTGACAAACTTTTACCTAGACTAAGAAACAAAGAGAGAAGATACAAATAATGAAAATCAGAAATACAAGAGGTGACATTATTCTAAATCTTACAGAAATAAAAAGGATTATAAATGATTATAGATAAATACCATGAACAATTTTATGCCAATAAGTTACCAAACTACTAAATTGACTCAAGAGGAAATAAAAATGAATAGATCTATAACAAGCAAAGATATTGAATCAATAATCAAAAGCCTCTCAACAAAGAAAAGGTCAGGACCAGATGGCTTCACTAGTAAATTCTACCAAACATTTAAAGAATTAACTGTATCAGTATCTGCTTTACTCAAGTACCATTGATCTTGCAGTTGCAAGAATATACAAAGTTCCTTCCTGTAATGCATTCCAATTCCCAGAATCTTCTTCTCTCACATCTTTAAATAACTGGCTGGCCGGCCCCATGGCTTAGCGGTTAAGGGCGCGCACTCCCCTGCTGGGTGCCCAGGTTTGGATCCCGGGCACGCACCGACGCACCGCTTCTCTGGCCATGCTGAGGCCGCATCCCGCATACAGCAACTAGAAGGATGTACAGCTATGACATACAACTGTCTACTGGGGCTTTGGGGGAAAAAATAAATAAACAAAATCTTTAAAAAAAATAAAAATAGATAAATAAATAACTGGCTTATTCTTATGCTTAAATCTCAGCTTAACTGTTTCTCCTTCATAGAGGCCTTCCCAAATCATCCCCTCTATTTATTCTTTATCATAGCACGCTGCTTATTTCAGAACCCTTATCCTGAAATTAACCGTCCTCATTCATTTTTTTTTTACCTTTTGATCTTCTGTCTCCCTTCCCACTAAATTGAAGTACCATGAGGGCAGAAGCCTTGTCCATCTTATTTTTAATTATATAGCCAGAGCCTAGCAAGGTACCTGATATATAGTAAAAGCACTAAGCAAATTTTAGTGAATTAATAAATAAAAGGAAAGAAAACACATTATACAAGCCTTAGATAGAAATCACTGACTGAAAATTTGGCACAAGATATAACTAGGTTTCAAGTTAATATTTCAGCAAACTAAAATATATTCGTCTCCATTCTATTCCATCTCTCCCCACTCCAACCTTTTAAACATATAGATCATTATACAGTCTCCTAGAAATTTAAGATGAAGAATGATTTTTTTCTAACTGTAGCTAAATACTATCCTTTGGCATTACTCTTCAGATAACCAAATATCATATTCCCCTTAAGCAGGCTAAAAAAAGGACAAACTAATAATGCTTTATTTGTACATAAAGTTATGATAATAAGTAAAACTCATTCTAATAATTTTATTATTTATTTTCCCCCCAAGCCCCAGTAGATAGTTGTATGTCATAGCTGCACATCCTTCTAGCTGCTGTGTGTGGGACGTGGCCTCAGCATGGCCAGAGAAGCAGTGTGTCGGTGCGCGCCCGGGATCTGAACCCGGGCCACCAGCAGCGGAGCGCGCGCACTTAACCGCTAAGCCACAGGGCCGGCCCAAATAAAACTCATTCTAGATACTATTAACAAGTGGCAGTAAATATGTAACAGTAAACGTATCAGTATTCCCTAAAAGGAGATCCTGAATAGTAAGACGCTGCCTGAGTGTTATGTATAGGCATATAAGCCTAAAATAGAGAGTATATTCTCAGTTTACATTCTCACAAGAGACTCAAACCACATTGAAATGAGAGAGAAGGGTGACAGCTTCATCTCAGCCACATTTTCAAGTTGGTTTGTCTGATTTTTTAAATGCTGTTTTAGATTTCTAAAATTATTACCCAAAATTGTCTAATGGCCAGATTTTATGGACAAATATCTTATAATCCCACAATGTCTCATGTAAAAAAAGACCCAAAAATTTAGTTTCACTTGTACTACTATGAAGTCCCTAAAAGCTAAAGTACTATCCAACTCTACACTTTACTTAGAAGTCAGAAATGGAGAAATCAAGAGTCATTAAATATTGCCAGCAGTTAGGACCCATTAACATAACTAGAAATAGTCCCATAAAAAAGTGTTTATCATTTTAGTTAACATATATTGAATGCTTACAATGGGCCAGGTTTTTCTAGGCATTTATAATTTTTATTGCATCTAAACCTCACCATAACTCTAAGAGATAGTTACTACCATGATGCTCAATTTACCACTGAAGAAACCAAGGCTCTGGAAGGTTAGATAACTTGCCAAAAGCTCACTGGTAGTTAATGGAAAAGCTAGAAGTTGAAGCCACGTACTCTGACCCCAAGGTTAGAACTATTAACCATTATACCATAATGCTAAAGGGAAAAAATTTTAAAAATTAAAGAAATTCTATTGAAGATGCAATCTCAAAACTCGTTTATTTTTAAAAATCACATGCTTTGCAAGTAAATTTATTGAACCAACGTTCTTGACCCTCCTTATTCAATGCCATATAAGTCTGAAGGTTCTCATCATGGCCTTTGTTAGTATTATCTAAAGGGGATATGGATTATATATCTTAATATATGAACATTCATTCAATAGGCCCAGTTAATACGCACAACTCTAGGTAGCATCACCTTTACTTTTCTGTCCCTTTTAACTTAACAGAAGTTAAGATGCTTATGACAAAAGCCATCATTTTATGTTGAAAGAGAAGGGAAGAAAATTCTATGAACAGTAAAATAGTGATTGCATTTCCAGGAAAGTAGCAAACCATTACCTTTAGGTTACCTTGTTGTGGTCATAAAGTCTGCTAGTTAAGACACAATTTCAGTAACTTTTGTAGCCTTGGACTACAGTTTACTATTATTGACCTCGAAGCTAATCACTGTATCTATCTCCCCTCTAAGAAAAACCACTTCAGGATAAGTACAAGAGCTAAGTCTGCATTTGCTGCAAGGATAACTCAGATGCTATAGGATTCCAATTTCTGTTTCTATTTCCACCTTGGTGTAAGTGCCATATCTTTTCTCCTAAGGTGATCATATAAGCCATTAATGGGAACCACCTCAGGAGGAGCCAGAGGATGAGATTCAACACAAGGCCTCTTCTGCAATCTCCCACCAGCATTAGAGAACCCATTAATCTTAGGCATTTTTGCATTCCTTCAGAGAGATAACAGAGCTACAACTTCCAAGGAGGTCAGGGATAGGATGAAGCAAGAGGCAGGAACAACTCTTACCTAGTAATTAGTATTTTTTACCTAGTAATAAAAGTATTCTTGTGTTTTTTACATAATTGTTCTGATGCTATATCAAAATAGCTGCATCAAAATATCTTAAGTACCTAAAATGGTTATATCTAATTGTTCCCTGGACTTCTGGTTCTGTGAAAAGACAGAGGAGTAGAAGCACTTCTCCATATTCCTCTCACTAAATACAATTAACAATCCTGTACATTATATATAAAAACATACGACAACTCTGGAAGGTGGAGAGGAGAAAGACCAGGTGGGAACCTTAACATCCAAGGAATAGTAAGGTGTTAAATTCCCTGGGTTTTCTTTTTGCCTAATATATTCTGGATTGGGTGCAGTAGAATCCTGCAACCAGGACACACCAATGAATGCAGACTAAAATTTTACCAAGAAAAGCCTGCTCTCTCTAGAGAAGGATAAAGCTAGCCTAGTAAGACAGAAATCTTTTATACAATAATCACCCTACTCCAGCCAAACACCATGGGAAAAAACTGTGGTCTCACCCTAACCCATGACAGCATAGGCCAAGTGGAAGATCTAGACGTATACATTTACAAAGCTGTAACTATGTACCTCTTCCCCTCCACCAAGGAAGTCACAGAGAAGGCTAAGTAGATAGTCAGAACTTTCATTCTGGCCCTGTGGTAAGGAGGTTCCCTTTCATGGTGACAGTGGAAGCCATGTCAGGAACAGTAATGAGGCACCCCTTCCCCTTCCAGCCAGGGTGGTGTCAGCAGAGGCCTAGTGGGTACTTGAAACTCTATTCCTGCCCAGAAGTAATAAGAGGCTCCTCTACCTGCAATATCAAAGGTAGCCTAGTAATAAACATGAACTTCCATCCCTAACTGGCAGTAATGAGGCAGCATAACATTTCTCACTCTTGTGTGGTGACATACATGTCCTACAAAACAGGATTTAATAAGATCCAGGGTCTCATGACATAATACTCAAAATTGCCAGGACACAATAAAAATAATCATTCATCATACTAAGAATCAGGAAAATCTCAACATGAATGAGAAAAGAAAATCAACAGATGAGAAAAAGATAACACAAATAATAGAATTATCTGACAAAGATTTTAAAGTATTTGCCATAATGCTTCAATGAATAATTATGAAAAAGCTTGAAGAAAATGAAAAAACAAAGTCCCAGCAAAGAAAAATTCCCATCAAATAAATATAAAATCCCAGCAAAGAAACAGAAGATATAAAGAAAAACCAAATTTCAGAAGTGAAAAATGTAATAAGCAAAAATGAAAAACTCACTAGAGGGGGCCAACAGCAGAATGGAGTTGACAGAGTAAAGAATCAGTGAAATTGAAGATAGGACAGAAGAAATTACCCATCCTGAACAACAGAGGAAAATATAGACAGGAAAAAAAATACTTAGGGACCTGTGGAACTATAACAAAAGATCTAATATTCTTGTCATCAAGAGTTCCACACATTGAGAAGAAAGAATGTGGCGCCGAAGTAGTGTTCAAAGAAATAATTGAAACTGAAAATTCCCCAAATTTGGCAAAAGATATAAACCTACAAATTCAAGAAGTGAAGCAAACCCCAAACAGGATAGACCCAAAGAAATTCATGCCACAATACATTATAATCAAACTCCTGAAAATTAGAGAGAAAGAAAACTCTAGAGAGCAGCACAAGAGAAATGACACCTTACTTGCAGGGGAAAACAACTCAAATGACAGCGATTTCTCATTATAAGTCCATGAGGAGTGCAGCCAAGAAGTAGGAGCTCCCTTCTCTGAAAAATCCCTACTCATGGGACAGGGGCTCTACCTTGAGGCCACAAAGAAGTGGCATACCTTTTTTAAAATGCTGTAAGCAAAGAATTATCAACCCGGAATTCTATATCAAGTGAGAATACCCTTCACGAAAAAAGAAGAAATCAAGACTATCTCAAATGAAGGAAAATTCAGGGAATTTTCCACCAGAAGACCTGCCCAAAAATAATAGCTAAAAGAAACTCATGAAACAGAAAGTAAATTATAAAAAATAAATCCTGGAACATCAAAAATGAAGAAAGTACAATTGGAAGAGTAAAAAGTTGGGTAAATACAACAGACCTTTCTTTCATTTGAGTTTCTATATACTAACAATGAACTATCTGAAAAAGAAATAAAGAAACCAATCTCATTGGTGGTTACCAGAGGGAAAGGGCAGAGGGAGGAGAGTGAAAGGGATAATTCTGCACATGTGTGTGGTGATGGGTTGTAATTAGTATTTGGGTGGTGAACATGATGTAATCTATGCAGAAATAGAAATATAATGATGTACACTTGAAATGTATACAATGTTATAAACCAATGTTACTGCAATAAACAAAAAATTTAAAAAAAACGAAAGAAACCAATCTCATGTACAATATCATCAAAACAACAAAATACTTAGGAATAAATTTAACCAAGGAAGAAAAACATCTATACACCGAAAACCAGACAACATTGATTTAAGAAATTGAAAAAAAATGCAAATAAATGGAAAGATATCCCATGTTCATGGATTGGAGTAGTTAATATTGTTAAAATTTCCATACAACCCAAAGAAATCTACAGATTCAATTCAACCTCTATCAAAATTTCAATGCCACTTTTCACAAAAATAGAAAAAACAATCCTAGATTCATATGGAACCACAAAAGACCCCAAAGAGCCAAAGCTATCTTGAGAAAAAAGAACAAAGCTGGAGGCATCACACTTCCTGATTTCAAACCCTGTTACAAAGCTACGATAATCAAAACAGTATGGTACTGGCATAGAAACAGACACATAGACCAACAGAACAGAATTGAGAGTTTAGAAATAAATCCCCTCAGAGGAGTCAAATAATATTTGACAAGGTAGCAAAGAATATGCAATGGGGAAAAGATAGTCTCTTCAATAAATGGTGTTTGGAAAACTGGATAATCAACACACAAAAGAATAAAAATGGACCCCTATCTTATGCCACTTACAAAAAATTAACTTGAAATAGATTAAGGACATAAATATAAGACCTGAAACTGTAAAACTCCTAGAAAAAAACACAGGGAAAAATCTCCTTGACATTGGTCTTGGCAATGATTTTTTGTATATGACACCAAAAACACAGGCAAGAGAAGCAAAAAATCAAGTGGGATTTCATCAAACTAAGTGGGATTTCATCAAACTAACGAAGAAATCAAAAAAGAAATCAAAAAATACCTGGAGACAAATGAAAATGAAAATACGACATGCCAGAATTTATGGGATACAGCAAAAGCAGTTCTAAGAGGGAAGTTTATAGCAATACAGGCCTATCTCAACAAACAAGAAAAATCTCAAATAAACAATCTACCAATGCACCTGAAGGAACTGGAAAAAGAAGAACAAACAAAGCCCAAAATCAGTAGAAGAAAGGAAATAATAAAAATCAGAGCAGAAATAAATGAAATAGAGACCAAAAAAACAATAGAAAAAAATTAATAAAAGCAAGAGCTGGTTCTTTGAAAAGATCAACAAAATTGACAAACCTTTAGCTAGACTCACCAAGAAAAAAAGAGAGAAGGCACAAATAAGTAAAATCAGAAATGAAAGAGGAGAGGTTACAACAGACACCTCAGAAATACAAAAGATTATAAGAGAATACTATGAAAAGCTATATGCCAACCAATTCGACAATCTGGAAGAAATGGATAAATTCTTAGAATCATACAACCTTCCAAAACTGGATCAAGAAGAAGTAGAGAATTTGAATAGACCAATCACCAGTAAGGAGATCGAAACAGTAATCACAAAACTCCCCAAAAATAAAAGTCCAGGACCAGACGGCTTCCCTGGAGAATTCTACCAAACATTCAAAGAAGACTCAATACCTATTCTTCTCAAACCCTTCCAAAAAATTGAGGAGGGGGGGAAGCTCCCTAACTCATCCTACGAAGCTGACATTACCCTGATACCAAAACCAGACAAGGACAACACAAAAAAAGAAAATTACAGGCCAATATCACTGATGAACATCGATGCAAAAATCCTCAACAAAATACTAGCAAATCACATACAACAATATGTTAAAAAGATTATACACCATGATCAAGTGGGATTTATTCCAGGGATGCAGGGATGGTTTAACATTTGCAAATCAATCAACGTAATACACCACATTAATATAATGAAGAATAAAAATCACATGATCATCTCAATAGATGCAGAGAAAGCATTTTACAAGATACAGCATCCATTTATGATAAAAACTGTCAATAAAATGGGGATAGAAGGAAAGTACCTCAACATAATAAAGACCATATATGAGAAACCCACAGCTAATATCATCCTCAATGGTGAAAAACTGAAAGCCATCCCTCTAAGAACAGGAACCAGACAAGGATGCCCACTGTCACCACTCCTATTTAACATAGTACTGGAAGTCCTAGCCAGAGCAATCAGGCAAGAGAAAGAAATAAAAGGGATCCAAATTGGAAAGGAAGAAGTGAAATTCTCACTATTTGCAGATGACATGATTTTATATATAGAAAACCCTAAAGAATCCACCAGAAAACTTTTAGAAGTAATAAACGAATATGGTAAAGTTGCAGGATACAAAATCAACATACAAAAATCAGTTGCATTTCTGTACACTAACAACGAAGTAGCAGAAAGAGAAATTAAGAATACCATACCATTTACAATTGCAACAAAAAGAATAAAATACCTAGGAATAAACTTAACCAAAGAGGTGAAAGATCTGTACACCGAAAACTATAAAACATTTCTGAAAGAAATTGAAGAAGACAGAAAGAAATGGAAAGATATTCCGTGCTCTTGGATTGGAAGAATTAACATAGTTAAGATGTCCATACTTCCTAAAGCCATCTATAGATTCAATGCAATCCCTATCAAAGTTCCAACAGCATTTTTCACAGAAATAGAACAAAGAATCCTAAAATTTATATGGAACAACAAAAGACCCCGAATAGCTAAAGGAATCCTGAGAAAAAAGAACAAAGCTGGAGGTATCACACTCCCTGATTTCAAAATATACTACAAAGCTTTAGTAACCAAAACAGCATGGTACTGGCACAAAAACAGACACACAGATCAATGGAATAGAATCGAAAGCCCAGAAATAAACCCACATATCTATGGACAGCTAATCTTTGACAAAGGAGCCAAGAACATACAATGGGGAAAAGAAAGTCTCTTCAACAAATGGTGTTGGGAAAACTGGATAGCCATATGCAAAAAAATGAAAGTAGACCCTTACCTTACACCATACACAAAAATTAACTCCAAATGGATTAAAGACTTGAATGTAAGACCTGAAACTGAGAAACTTCTAGAAGAAAACATAGGCAGTACGCTCTTTGACATCGGTCTTAGCAACATCTTCTCAAACACCACGTCTGACCGGGCAAGAGAAACAATAGAAAAAATAAACAAATGGGACTACATCAAACTAAAAAGCTTCTGCACAGCAAAGGAAACCATCAACAAAACGAAAAGACAACCTAACAATTGGGAGAAGATATTTGCAAACCATACTTCTGATAAGGGCTTAATCTCCAAAATATATAAAGAACTCATGCATCTTACCAACAAAAAAACTACCAACCCAATTAAAAAATGGGCAAAGGACCTGAACAGACATTTCTCCAAAGAAGATGTACAGATGGCCAACAGACACATGAAAAGATGTTCAAAATCATTAACTATCAGGGAAATGCAAATCAAAACTACAATGAGATATCACCTCAAGCCCGTCAGAATGGCTATAATTAACAAGACAGGAAACAACATGTGTTGGAGAGGATGTGGAGAGAAGGGAACTCTCATACACTGCTGGTGGGAGTGCAAACTGGTGCAGCCACTATGGAAAACAGTATGGAGATTCCTCAAAAAATCAAGGATAGAACTACCATATGATCCAGCCATCCCACTGCTGGGTATTTATCCAAAGAACTTGAAAACACCAATTTGTAAAGGTACATGCACCCATGTGTTCATTGCAGCGTTATTCACAAGAGCCAAGACTTGGAAGCAACCTAAGTGCCCATCAAGGGATGAATGGATAAAGAAGCTGTGGTATATATACACAATGGAATACTACTCAGCCATAAGAAACGATGAAATCCAGCCATTTGTGACATCATGGATGGACATTGAGGGTATAATGCAAAGTGAAATAAGTCAGAGGGAGAAGGTCAAATACCACATGATTTCCTTCATTAAGTAGTAGATAATAACAACAATAAACAAACACATAAGGACAGAGATTGGATTGGTGGTTACCAGAGGGGAAGGGGGGAGGGAGGAGGGTGAAAGGGATAATTCGGTACATGTGTGTGGTGATGGGTTGTAATTAGTATTTTGGTGGTGAACATGATGTAATCTATGCAGAAATAGAAGTACAATGATGTACACCTGAAATTTTTACAATGTTATAAACCAATGTTACTGCAATAAACAAAAAATTAAAAAATTAATAAATAAATAAAAAGCTTCTGCTCCGCAAAATAATCAATCAACAAAATGAAAAGGCAACCTATTGAATGAGAGAAAATATTTGCAAACCATCCATCTTATAAGGAGTTAATATACAAAATATATAAGGAACTCGTAACTCAATAGCAAAAATACAAACAATCCGATTTAAAAAATGGGTAGGGGAACTGAATAAACATTTTTTCAAAGAAGACATACAAATGGCCCAGAGGTATATGAAAAAATGCTCAACATTAATCATTAGGGAAATACAATTGAAAACCACAATGAGGTATAACTTCACACCTGTTAGAATAGCTATTATTTAAAAGATAATAAGTGTGAACAAAGATATGGAAAAAAGGAAACACTGTGCACTGCTGCTGGGAATGTAAATTGGTACAGTCACTAGGGAAAAGAGTATGGAGGTTGCTCAAAAAATTAAAAATAGAAGTACCATACAATCCAGCAATCACTCTTCTGGGTATATATCCAAAGGAAACGAAATCAGGATCTCAAAGAGATATCTGGACTCCCATGTTCACTGCAACATTATTCACAATAACCAAGATACAGAAACAACCTAAGTGTCTGTCTATGGATGAATGGAATAAGAAGATGCAATGCACACATAATGGAATATTATTTAGCCATAAGAAAGAAGGGAATCTTGCCATTTGCAACAACATGGATGGAGCTTGAGGGTATTATGCTAAGTAAAATAAGTCAGAGAAAGACAAATACTATATGACATCACTTATATGTGAAATCTAAAAAAGCCCAACTCATAGAACAGAGAGTACAATGGTTCTTGCCAGGGTCTGAGGGGTAGGGGAAATGGGGATGTGTTGGTCAAAGGGTACAAACTTCTGGTTATAAGATGAATAAGTTCTGTGGATCTAATGTACAGCATGGTGACTACGGTTAGTAGTACTCTGTTGTATACTTGAAAGTTGCTAAGGAAGTAAATCTTAAATGTTCTCACCATAAAAAAGAAATGGTAATTATGTGAGGTGATGGAAGTGTTAACTAACCCTACTGCAGTAATAATTTCACAATATATACATTTGTGAAATCATCATTTGTACACTTTAAACTTACACAATGTTATATGTCAATTATATCTCAATAAATTGGGGGGGAATATAAGAAGGAAGGAAGGGAAGGAAAGAAGGTGAGAGGGAAGGAGGAAACAAAAAGTTTGAAGAGATAAATTAAAAAAAAGAAACTATTCTTACAAAGGATTTGATTTTAATTGGATCAATCTGTGAAGCAATTTATTCTCCAAGACATTGTTGAAAACTATAGAACAATCATCCAGCAATTAGTGGAGCTTAATAGCTGAGTGTGTTCAGGGAAAGAGACAGAGAGCCTTGCCAAAACAACTCTTATTCCAGGGTGAATGTGCATGTGCCCAAGGCTGTGTCCTCTGGTGAGTATCAGAGGCTTCATACCATGGGGAGGAAACCCATTTCATTAAAATGATCCAGTTAGCCACACACAAACAAATAAACAAGTATAATCAGCCTCCTTCCATGGGTGGTGTGGAATATGGACAAGTAACCAGAGTTGCCACAATATATTACTTAAAATGTCCCATTTCAAACAAAAAATTAAAAGACATGCAAAGAAACAGTAAAGTCTGACTCATATATGGGGAAAAAAAGCAGGCGACAGAAACCGTGTATGGGAGTGGACAGATGTCATGCTTAATGGACAAAACTGTCAAAGTAACCATTATAAACATATTCAAAGCACTAAAGGATATCATGCTTAAATAAAGTAAGGGTGATAATGTCTCATCAAATGGAGATTATCAACAAGAAGAGAGAAACTACAAAAAATAACAAAATGGAAATTCTGCAGCTGAAAGTATGCTAACTGAAAGGAAAAATTTACTAGAGGGGCTTAACAGTTGAGTTGACCTGGCAGAAGAAAGAATTAGCAAACCTGAATATAGACCAATAGATATTATGCAATCCAAATAACAGAGAGGAAAAGAGAAGAAAATGAAAAAAGCCTCAGAGAAATATAGGACCCCATAAAGTATACAAACATGCATGCAACAGAAGTGCCAGAAGGGAGGAGAGAGACAAAGGAGCAGAAAAAGATATCCAAAGAAATAATTGCCGAATATTTTCAAATTTGATGAAATAACTTTAAGCTACACACCCAAAAAGCTCAATAATTTTCAAGTATGATAAAAGCAACCAGATCCACAAAAAGACTCGTCATAGTAAAAATGTTGAAAGCCAAAAGACATGGAGAAAATCAAGAAAGCAGCAAGAGAAAAACAAAGTGTCACTTATAAGGAAATCCCAATAAGATTAATAGCTGACTTGTCATCAGAAACAAGGGAGGCCAGAAGGCAGGGGGAAAACATAGTCAAAGTGCTCAAAATAACAACAAAAAACTGTTAACCAAGAATCCTGTGTCCATCAAAGCTATCTTCGAATAATAAATGTGAAATAAAGACATTCCTTGATCAACAAAATCTGAGAGAATTTGTTGCTAGAGACCACATTATAAGAAATACTAGGCTGAAAGCAAGTGACCCCAAAGAGTATTTTGAATCCACACAAAAAAAGCAAAAAGCACTTGCAAAGGTAATTATGTTAATATAAAAGACAGTATAAATGCATATTTCTTTCCTTTATTCTCTTAACCAATTTAAAAAGCAATTTAAAAAAAGTATATATATATATAATTGCACTGTTGGACCAATAATATATAGAAGTCTGATATATTTGCCAATAACAACACAAAGGAGGTGGGGAACAAAGCTGTATTGGATTAAGGAAATGACTGTACATGGTAACATGGATCAACAGGAACAAATGAAGAAATCAGAAATGGGAAATAAGAAGGTTAATATAACAAAAGCTATAAATATATACATGTTCTCCTTGCTCCTGTTTCTTTAAAAGATCTAAAATTATATAAAGTAATAATTACAGCACTGTGTTGCATTTTTAACAAAAAGAGGAAAAAGGGAATAGAGCTACACAGGAGTAATATGTCTATATCTCACTGGTATTAAATTAGTATAAATCTGAAGCCGATTCTGATAAGTTACAGTCTATATGGTAAGCCTAAGGAACCACTAAGGAAATAACTCAAAACTATAATAAAAAAATCATTACAGAAATTAAAATTTGACCTTAGAAAATATTCGCTTAATGAAAAAGAAAGCAGTCAATGAGGAATAGGATAACAAAAAAGGTGTGGGACATATAAAAAACAGAAAAGTAAAAATAGTATACATAAAACAAATTATACCAATAACAACATAATCAAAAGTCAGAGTTTGTCAGAAAGAATAAAAAAAAAACAAGACCCAACTATATGCTGTCTATAGGAGACACAGTTAAGATTTAAAGATATAATAGATTGAAAGTAAAAGGATGGAAAAAGATATATCATGCAACAGCAACAGTAATAAAGCTAGAGTGGCTATACTAAGATCAGACAAAATGACTTTAAAATAAAAACCAAATGTTTTTAGAGATAAAGAGGAATAGTTTATAATGATAAAAGGGACAATCCGTCAGGAATATATAACAATTATAAACATACACACCTAATTACAGAGCACCAAATTACATGAAGCAAAATCTGACAGAAATTAAGGGAGAAATAGACAATTCTACAATAATACCTGGAAAATTCAATAACCCACATTCAATAATGGATAGAACAACAAGGCAGAATGTTAACAAGGAAATAGAAGAACTGAATGAAACTATAAAATATCTATACCTGATGGACATATATAGAACATGCCTCTCGACAACAGCAGGGTACACATTCTTCTCAAATGTACATGGAATACTCTCCAGGATAAACCATATACTAGGCCATAAAACAAGCCTCAATACTTTTAAAAGGATGGAAATCATACAAAGTTTGTTCTTCAACCACAATAGAACAAAATTATAAATCAGCAAGAGAAGGAAATTTGGTATGTTCACAAATACATGGAATTAAACAACACACTCGTAAATAACAAATGGGTCAAATAAGAAGTCACAGGGAAATTAGAAAATACTTTGAGATGATTGAAAATGATAACATACATACCAAAACTTATGGGACAAGTGAAAGCAGTGCTTGGAGAATATTTTATAGCTATAAATGCCTATTTTAAAAAAGAAGAAAGATCTCAAATCAATAGACTAACCTTGTACCTTAAGTCACTGGAAAAATAAAAGCAAAATAAACCTAAAGCAAACAGAGGTAGAGAAATAATAAAGATTAGAATAAAGATAAACATAGAAAATAGAAAAACAATAGAGAAAACTCAATGAAACCAAGATTTGGTTCTCTGAAAAGATCAACAAAATTGACAAGCCTTTAGCCAAACTGATCAAGGTAAAAAAGAGATAGACTCAAGTTACTAGAATCAGCAATAAAAAAGGTAGCCAATATAGACTGAATGTTTGTGTGCCCCCAAATTCTTATGTTGAAACCTAATGCCTAATGTGATTATATTTAGAGGTGGGGCCTTTGGGAAATGAATAGGTCATGGAAGCATGATCCCTTATAAAAGAGACCCCAGGGAGCTCCCTTGCCCCCTTCTGCCATGTAAGGACACAGTGAGAATATGGCAGTCTACAACGCAGAAGAAGGCCTCACCAGAACTCAACCATGCTGGCACCCTGATCTCGAACTTCCAGCCTCCAGAAATAAATGTCTGTTGTTTATAAGCCATCCAGTCTATGGTACTTTGTTATACCAGCCCAAACTGACTAAGACAGTGACATTACATAAACATAAAGAATTACGAAGGAAGAGTATGAACAATTGCATGCCAATATATTATATAACAGATGAAATGGATAAATTCCTAGGAAACACAAATGACTAGAACTGACTCAAGAAAAAATAGAAAATATGAATAGACTTTTAACAAGTAAAGAGATTAAATCAGTCATCAAATATCTCCCAACAAAGAAAAGCCCAGCACCCGGTGACATTACAGGTGAATTCTACCAAATATTTGAAGAAGAATTAATACCAATTCTTGAAAAACTTTCCCAAAAAATAGAAGAAAGAACATCTCCCATCTCATTCTATGAGTCCATTATTACACTAATACCAAAATCAGGAAATGACATTGCATGAAAAAAATCTACAATATCTCTCAAGAACTTAGACTCAAAAATCCTCAACAAAATATCAGCAAACCAAATCCATCAACATAAAGAAAGAATTATACATCATGACTAGCTGGGATTTACCCCAGGAACACAAGGGTATATTAATTTCAAAAGCAATCAAAGAATATAATACCCCATATGAGCAAAATAAAAAAAAAAAAACATGGATTATCTCAACAGATGCAGAAAAAATTCTGACAAAATCCAGCATCTTTTCATGTCAGAAATGCTCAAACTAGGAACAGAAAGGAACTTCTTCAATCTGATAAAGGGCATCTACAAACACCCCACAGCTAAACTCCTACTTAATGGTGAGAAATGGATGACTTACCTCTAAGACTGGGAATAAGACAAAAATGTCTGCTCTCACCACTTCTATTCAATATTTTACAGGAGGTTCTAGCCAGAGCAGTTAGGCAAAAAAAATGAAATAAAAGGTATCTAGATTCAAAAGGATGAAGTAAAACTATCTCTATTCACAAATGACATAACCTGGTATAGAGAAAATCCTAAAGAATCCACTAAAAGAAAAAACAAAAAATAATAAATGAGTTAAGCAAGGTTGCAAAATACAAGATAAATATGTAAAAATCAATGGTAGTGTGACATCAGCATCATGGCAGAGTGAGTTGTTCCCTTTGTCTCTCCTAAGTTATGACCAGTAGAAAATCCATAGGCCAAAAAGGAGTCTCTACACAGCACACCAGAACACCTGAGAGAGCCATACATCTATACATCTGAAGGTGGGTGGACTAGACATCATAGAAGCAATGGAATCAGGGGAGCAGTGGCAGCAGCTCCCAAGACCTGGAGGTTCCGGGAATTGTGGCCACATCTGTGACCAGAGGCCCCAGGACCTGAGGTAACACACATGAATGGAGGTCCCAGGACTCCAGGGAGCCCATACTCCCAAAGGCACCAGAAATCACTGTAGGAAACATTGGCCTTAAATGAAAGACTAGACCAGATGGACTTATAGATATATATAGAATGTTCCATCCAAAAGTAGCAGAATACACATTCTTCTCAAGTATACATGGAACATTCTCAAAAATAGACCATATGTTTGGAAACAAAACAAGCTTCAATAAATTTAAGAAGATTGAAATCAAATCAAGCATCTTTTCCAACCACAACGGTATGACACTAGAAATAAACTACAAAAAGATAGCTGGAAAAGTCACAAATACATGGAGACTAAAGAACATGCTACTGAACAACTACTGGATCAGTGAAGAAATCAAAGGAGAAATCAAAAAATACCTGGAGACAAATGAAAATGAAAACACAACATACTGAAATCTATGGGATCCAGCAAAAGTGGTACTAAGAGGGAAGTTTATAGCAATACAGGCCTACCTCAACAAACAAGAAAAATCTCAAACAATCTAACACTATATACCTAAAAGAACTAGAAAAAGAAGAACAAAGCCCATGTCAGTAGAAGGAAGGAAATAATAAAAATCAGAGCAGAAATAACTGAAATAGAGACTAAAAAGACAATGGAAAGGATCAATGAAACTAAGAGCTGGTTCTTTGAAAAGATAAACAAAATAGACAAACCCTTAGCTAGACTCACTAAGAAAAAAAGAGAGAAGGCTCAAATAAATAAAATCAGAAATGAAATAGGAGAAATTACAACCGATACCACAGAAATAGAAAGGATTCTAAGAAAATACTACAAAAAAGCTATAAGCCAACAAATTGGATAACCTAGAATAAATGGATAAATTCTTAGAATCATGCAACCTTCCAAAATTGAATCAAGAAGAAACAGACAATCTGAATAGACCAATCACAAGTAAAGAGATTGAAATATTAATCAAAAACCACCCAAAAAACAAAAGTTCAGGACCAGATGACTTCCCTGGTGAATTCTACCAAACATTCAAAGAAGATTTAATACCTATGCTTCTCAAACTCTTCCAAAATCTGATGATGAGGGGACTCCTTCCTAAATCACTTTACAAGGCCAAGATTACCCTGTTACCAAAACCAGACAAGGACAATACAAAAAGGAAAATTACAGGCCAATATCACTAATGAACATAGATGCAGAAATCCTCAACAAAATATTAGCAAATTGAATACAACAATACATTAAAAGGATAATACACCATGATCAACTGGGATTTATTCCAGGGATGCAGGGATGATTCAACATCCACAAACCAATCAACGTGATATGCCACATTAACAAAATGAAGAATAAAAAATCACATGATCATTTCCATCTTTGACAAGGTTCAACATCCATTTATGATAAGAACTCTCAGTAAAATGTATAGAAGGGGGGCCGGCCCGGTGGCGCAAGCGGTTAAGTGCGCGCACTCCGCTGCAGCGGCCTGGGGTTCGCCGGTTTGGATCCTGGGTGTGCACAGACGCACCGCTTGTTAAGCCATGCTGTGGCAGCGTCCCATATAAAGTGGAGGAAGATGGGCACGGATGTTAGCCCAGGCCAGTCTTCCTCAGCAAAAAGAGGAGGATTGGCAGATGTTAGCTCAGGGCTGATCGCCTCACAAAAAAAAAAAAAAAAAGTATAGAAGGAAAGCACCTCAACATAATAAAGGTAATATATGACAAACTCACAGCCAACATCATACTCATTGGTGAAAAACTGAAAGCTATTCCTCTAAGAACAGGAACAAGACAAGAATGCTCACTCTTGCCACTCTTATTCAACATAGTATTGGAATTCCTAGCCAGAGCAATTAGGAAAGAAAGAAATAAAAGGGATCCAAATTGGAAAGGAAGCAGTAAAATTGTCACTGTTTGTGGATGTCATGATTCTGTATATAAAACTCTAAAGAATCTACCAAAAAACTATTATAAATAATTTAAAAATACAGTAAAGTTGCAGGGTACAAAATCAACATACAAAAATCACTTGCATTTCTATACACTAACAATGAACTTGCAAAAAGAGAAATCAAGAATGCAATCCCATTTACAATCACAAGAAAAAGAATACCCATGAATAAATTTAACGAAGGAGGTGAAAGACCTATACATTGAAAAGTATAAGACATTATTGAAATAAATCAAAGAAGACATGAAGAAATGGAAAGACATTCTGTGCTCATGGGATTGGAAGAATAAACATAGTTAAAATGTCCATATTACCTAAAGCAATCTACAAATTCAATGCAATCCTCATCAGAAGCCCAATGATGTTTTTCATGGAAATAGAACAAAGAATCCTAAAAGTCATATGGAGCAACAAAAGATCCTGAATAGCCAAAGCAATCCTGAAAAAAAGAACAAAGCTGGAGGTATCACAGTCGCTGATTTCAAAAAACACCACAAAGCTATAGTAATCAAAACAGCATAGTACTGGTAGAAAGTCAGACACAGAGATCAATAGAACAGAACTGAGAGCCCAGAAATAAACCCACACATAAAAGAACAGCTAATTTCCAACAAAGGAGCCAAGAACATACAATGAAGAAAGCCAAGTCTCTTCAATAAATGGTGTTAGGAAACCTGGACAGCCACATGCAAAAGGATGAAAGTAGACCATTATCTGACACCATAGACAAAAATTAACTCAAAATGGATTAAAGACTTGAATGTAACTCAAAATGGATTAAGACTTGAATGAAACCATAAAACTCCTAGAAGAAAACACAGGCAGTATGTTCTTTGACTTCAGTCTCAGCAGTATCTTTTTGAATACCATGTCTCCTCAGGTAAGGGAAACAAAAGAAAAAATAAGCAAATGGGACTACATCATACTAAAAACCTCTTGCATGGCAAAGGAAATCATCAACAAAACGAAAAGACAGACCACCAACTGGGAGAAAATATTTGCAAATCATATATCTGATAAGGAATTAACATCCAATATATATAAAGATCTCATAAAACTCGACAACTACAACAAAAAAAACACAATCAAAAAACGGGCAGAAGATATGAACAGACATTTTTCCAAAGAAGATAAACACCCAACAGGCACATGAGAAGATGTTCAACATCACTAATTATTAGAGAAATGCAAACCAAAGCTACAGCGAGATATCACCTCATGCCCGTCAGAATGGCTATCATTAAAAAGACAAGAAATAACAAGTGCTGGAGGGGATGTAGAGAAAAAGGAACCCTCATACATTGCTGGTAGGAATGTAAATTGGTATAGCCACTATGGAAAACAGTATGGAGATTCTTCAAAAAATTAAAAATAGAAATACCATATGATCCAGCTATTCCATTTCTGGGTATTTATGCAAAGAACACAAAAACACTAATTCAAAAAGATACACGCACACCTATGTTCATTGCAGCATTATTCACAATAGCCAAGATGGAAACAACCTAAGTTCCCATTGACAGATGAATGGATAAAGAAGATGTGAGATATATATACACACACACACACAAGAGAATACTACTCAGCCATAAACAAACATGAAATCTTGCCATTTGCAACAAGGTGGTTGGACCTTGAGCTTATTTTGCTAAGCAAAATGAGTAACAGAGAAAGACAATTACCATATGACTTCACTCATATGTGGAAGATAAACAAACATATAGATACAGGGAACAGATTGGTGGTTACCAGAAGGAAAGGGGGTGGGGAGAGTGCAAAAAGGGTAAAGGGGCACATGTGTATGGTGATGGATGGAAACTAGACTTTTGGTGGTGAACACGATGCAGTCTAAGCAGAAGTCAAAATATAATGATGTACACCTGAAATTTATATAATATTATAAACCAATGTGACCTCGATGAATAAATAAATAATAAAATAAAATAAAAATAAATACCAATTGTATTTCTATATACTTGCAATGAACAACCTGATACTGAAATTAAGAAAACAATTCCATTTACAATAGCATGAAAAAGAATCCAATACTTAGGAATACATTTAACAAAAGAAGTGCTAAATAGGCTGGAGACCCAGGGAAGAGTTGATGCTTGAGTCTGAAGGAAGTTTGCTGGCAGAATTCCCTCTTCTTCTGGGGTTGTCAGTCTCTTTTCTCTTAAAGCCTCCAACTGATTAGATCAAGTCCACCTACATTATGGAGGGCAAGCTGCTTTATTTAGTCTACTGATTTAAACATTAATCTCATCTAAAAAGTATCTTCCCAGCAACATCCAGACTAGTATTTGACCAACTATCTGGGTACTGTGGCCTAGCCAAGTTGATAAATAAAATTAACCATCACAGATTGGAAGGCTTAATATTGCTAAGATGGCAATACTCCCCAAATTAATCCAAAGATTCCTTATAATCTGTATCAAAATACTAACTGGCTTTTTTGTAGAAATTAACAAACTGATCCTAAAACTCCTATGGAAACTCAAGAAACCCAGAATAGCCGAAATAATCTTAGAAAAGAAGAACAAAGTTTGACTTACAATTCCTGATTTCAAATTTTACTACAAAGCAACAGTAATCAAGAGAGTATGGTAGTGGCATAAGGATAGACATATAGATCAAGAGAATATAATTGAGTCCAGATATAAGCCCATGTATCTGTGGTCAATTGATTTTCAACAGAGGCATCAATACAATTTAATGAGGAAAGAATAGCCTTTCAATAAATGATGCTAAGACAACTTGATAACCACATACAAAAGAATGAAGTTAGATCCCTACATCACACAATATACAAAAATTAATTCAAAATGGATCAAAAACCTAAATGTAAGAGTCACAACTATAAAACTCTTAGAAAAGAACATAAGAGTAAATATTCATGACCTTGGATTTGTCTAACAGATTCTTAGATATGACACCAAAAATGCAAGTAACAAAAAAGAAAATAGTAAACTAGACTTCATAAAAATTTTTAAGAAAACTTTTGTGTTTCATAGGACTCTATCTAAAAAGTGAAGAAAACCCACAGAAAGGCAGAAAATTTTTGTAATCATATACCTGATAAGGGACTCATATCTAGAATAGATAAAGAACTATTTCAACTAAACAATAAAATGACAACCTAATTTTAAAATGAGCAAAGGATCTAAACAGACATTTCTCTAGAGAAGATGAATGTATGGCCATTAAGCACATGAAACAATGCTCAATATCATTAGTCATAAGGAAAGTATAAATCAAAACCACAATGAGATACCACTTCATACCTACCAGGATGGCTATATTAAAAAATGAAGAAAGGTGGGCCAGCCCCATGGCTTAGCAGTTGAGTGCTCACGCTCCACTACTGGCGGCCCGGGTTTGGATCCCAGGCGCGCACCGATGCACCGCTTGTCTGGCCATGCTGAGGTGGTGTCCCACATACAGCAACTGGAAGGATGTGCAACCATGACATGCGGCTATCTACTGGGGCTTTGGGGAAAAGAAGGAGGAGGATTGGCAATGGATGTTGGCTCGGAACTGTTCTTCCTCAGCAAAGTGAGGAGGATTGGCATGGATGTTGGCTCAGGGATGATCTTCCTCACAAAAAAAAAAAAGAAGAAGAAAAGAAAGAAGAAAGGTAATTAGAATTAGTTTGGTGAGGATGTGAAGTCATAACCCTCATACACTGTTGGTGGGAATATAAAACTGTGCAGCCACTTTGGAAAAGAGTCTAGCAATTTCTCAAAAAGTTAAGCATAGTTACCATTTGAGCAAGCAATTCTACTTCTAAGTATTTGCCGAAGAGAAAGGAAAACATGTCCACACAAAAACTTGTACATAAAAGTTCATGGCAGCATTATTCATGATAGCCAAAAGGTGGGATCAACTCAAATGTCCATCGACTGATAAATGGATAAATAAATGTGGTATATCCATATAATAGAATATTAGTCAATCATAAAAAGAATGAAGTACTGACACGTGCTACAACATGGATGAACTTTGAAAACATGTTAAGCAAAAGGCAGTGACAAAAGATTACATATTATATGATTCCACTCATATGAAAGGTCCAGAATAGGCACATATAGAGCGAGAAAAAGTAGATTAATGGTTGCTTAGGGCTAGTGGGGTTTAGAGGTATGCAGGGTTTCTTTTTGGGGTGATGAAAATTGATTGTGATGATGGTTGCACAACTCAATATACTAAAATCTATTGAATTGTGTACTTTAAAAGTGTGAATTGTATGGCATGTGATTTGTGTCTCAATAAAGCTGATATAAATAATATAGATAAATCAAAGCAGAATTCTAAAGAAGGTATGAGTAACCCAAAAGAAAACGGGAAAAATAAACACAGAAATGAAGAACAGAGGGAACAGAAAACAAAAAAAATGTTACATTTAAGCCCTAACATATCAATAATTACATTAAATTTATATGGTCTAAATATACAAATTAAAAGACAGAAAGTGGCAGGGTAGGTTAAACATATGCCCAATAATAAGTTGTACAAAAGAAACTCCCTTCAAATTGAATATATGCAGGTTGGAAGTAAAAGGATAGAAAAAATATATCATACAAACGTCAAACAAAGGAAAGCAAGAGTGGCTATATTAACATAAAATAAAGTGGATCAGAGCAATGAAAATTATCAGAGATAGAGAGAGAAGGACATTATGTAATCAAAAAGTTTCAGTCCATCAAGATGTCAATGCGATCCCAATGTTTGTGCCCCAAACAACAGAGCTGCAAAATATGTGAAGCAAATACTGATAGAAATGAAAGGAGAAACAGACAAACAATTGTAATTGAAGACTTCAACTCACCTCTCTCAAAAACTGACAGAACTAGAGAGAAAATCAGCAAGGATAGAGAAGATTTCAACAACACCATCAACCAACAGGGTCTAACTGACATTTATAGAACACACCAGTCAATAACAGAATATATTTTCTTTCACATCACATGTAACATATACCAAGATAGACCATATCCTGTGCCAAAAACAACTGAACAAATTTTAAAAAGTGAAATCATACAGAGTATGTTGCCCAACTACTCTGAAATCAAACTAGAAATTAATAACAGAAAGATAACAGGAAGATCTCCAAACACTTGAAAAAGAATCAATATCCTTCTAAATAATCCATACGTCAAAGAATCAGTCTCAAAGGAAATAAAATAATACACTGAATTGAATGAAAATAAACACATCAAACTTTGAGGAATACAGCTAAAGAAGTGCTGAGAGACAAATTTATGGCACTAAATGCTTATATGAGAAAAGAGAAAAAGTCTCAAATCAATATCCTAAAGTTCTAACTTAAGAAACTAGAAACAAAATACAGTTGGCCCCCTGTATCCACAGGTTCCACACCCGCAGATACAGAAGGCTGACTAAGGGACTTGAACATTCATGGATTTTGGTATCTGCCAGGAGTCCTGGAACCAATTCCCTGAAGATACCAAGGGATGACTGTAAAGCCAAAGCAAGCAAAGGGAAGGAAATGACAAGTGGAAGTCAATGAAATTGAAAACAGAGAAATAGTAGAGAAAACAAATGAAACAAATAGGTGGTTATTTGAAATGATCAATGAAATTGACTAAACTCTAGCAAAACTGACAAGGAAAAAAAGAAGACACTTCACCAAAAAGGATATATGGATAAATAAACAAATGAAAAGATATTCAAGATCATTAGCAATTAGTGAAATGCAAATTAAGACCATAATGAGATATCACTACACACCTATGAGTATACTAAAAACATAGTTATAAACTTTAAATGGGTGAACTTTATGGTGTGTAAATTATCACAATAAAACCTTAAAAATAAATAAATAAAATAAGGCAACATCCCCCCTCCAAAATCATGACAATTCCAAATGCTGGTATGGATAAGTTGAAACTGTATCTCTCATCCTTTGCTATTGGGAATGTAAAATGATACAGCTATTCAGCAAAATAGTTGGTAGTTTAAAAAAAAAAAAAAAAAACTAAACATATGCTTATCATACACTCAGCAATCGCGCTCCTCATCATTTATCTCAGAGAAGTGAAAATTTAGGTCCACATAAAAACCTATACACAATTGTTCATAGCAGCTTTATTTGTAATTCTCAAAACCCAGAAAAAAATCAAAATTTCTCTCAATAGGTGACTGTGGTATATTCATACCATGGAATACTACTCAGTAATAAAAACAAATGAAGTAGATACATGCAATAAATCGGATAGACCACAAAGGAATTATGCTGAGTGTAAAAATGCCAATCTCAAAGGGTTACATATAATTCCATTTATATAAAATTCTCAAAATGCCAAATTATAGAGATGGGGAATTAGTGGTTGCCAGAGGTAAGAGGTACTATATGGGATGGGAGTGGGTGTGATTATACAGAGGTAGAACAATGGAGATTTTCGTGTTGCTAGAATAGTTCTGCATCTTGATTGTGGTTGTAGTCAAAGAATCTACACATGTGATAAAGTGGCATAAAACTATACCCACACGTTACACCAATGTCAATTTTCTGGTTTTAATATTTTATTGTAGTTATTTGAGATTTAACCATTGGAGGAAACTGGGTGAAAGCTATACAGGACCTCTCTGTACTAATTTTTAATCTTCCTGTGAATCTTTAATTATTTCAAAACAAAAAGTAAAAAAAAAAATAAAGTCCCCTGTATCAAATCTGCCGGTTCAAAACGTCCTACTTCATGGTGGGCTTAACCATGAACTAGGATTGTCAACCTCTGCTTCATTCCTCTACTTGTACCTTCCCTACCACCACATTGTTAGCCTCATTGATTGCCCCATCCTAAGGCTCAGTCTTGTCCTAATTTAGACTTATTTCGACTAGAGGCAAGCAGGATTAAATGTGTTGGTCCATCTATTCCTGTCCTCTTCTCTCCACTTGTCCACTCACCCCCAGTGAGGCTTAAGAATAGTCACTCTACAAAACCTTGAATCCCTGTGCCCCATTACTAATACTAGCTACAGTTTCCTAAAATTCCACTGCCTGCCAGATGCTTTACATACATTAACTCATTTAATTATCACTACAACATTCTATGAGGGAGGTACTGTTTTCATAGTTGTTTTACAGATGAGGAAATAAAATTACAAAGAGCAAGTTCCTTGCACAAGGACACTCAGAAAATTGATGGCAGAACTGGGATTCAAACCCAGATCCTAAGGCCATGATCTCTATTGCTGTAACCATAAAGTTCTCTAGTGTGACTGTTAAGTTTCCCTTTTTCCTCTCAAGTCACAGCTCTCTTCAGCTACTTAGTTCTTAATTTAGAACTTTAGTCCCTATCACTCCTCTTGCTCTGGCCAGTCCCTTGACCCCAAGCCTCATCCTGGAATTCACCCAAGGAAAGAATGTTATGATGTATGAAAGTGTTAGCATGGTGCCTGAAACATAGTAATCCCCTTAATAAATGGTATTTATTATTGTTATTATTATAATTTACCTCATTTAATCTTCTCTGTCATCTTACAAATTAGGCATTATTATTTCCTATTTTACAGGTGAGGAAACTAAGGTTCAGAGTACTTAAGGAACTTATCCAATCAAGAATCAACAAATGATAAACAAATATTCTCATCTAAATTTTTGGCTCTAGGCTCAGGCTCTTTCTAATATCAGTGAGTCTTAACCAGGGCCTTGCATCAGAATCGTCTGAGGAAACTTTTTCAGTATATTTTCCTGGGCACACCACCAGAGATTCTGAGTCAGTAGGTCTAGACTGAGATGCAGTACTTTGAAAAAGTTCCCCAAGTAATGCTGATGTGAAGAAACGTTGCATTAACCTTCATAATTCCTGGTATTTTAATCAGTAACTAAGCTTCCAAATGTATATCATCTAATCCATAATTGTCCATCTTCTCCACAGAAATGTCATGAAAGACTTTGCCAGATTCTCTGCTGAGATCTGGGTACATCATACATTTGCAGACAAATCATATCTACAGTAGCATTTCCAGAACCCTCAAAGTTGTCAATTAAAAATTAAAAGATTCTATGACCAAATAAGTTTGGGAAACCCAAGATACTTCCCTTTGGGAGTTTCACAATCTATGGTAGCCTATCAAAGTCTCTGAAAAGTACTCCAGTTAAAGAAAAAAAGACTTAACTTTGTGGGCCGGCCTGATGGCATAAGGGTCAAGTTCTCACACTCCACTTTGGCGGCCTGGGGTTCACAGGTTTGGATCCCGGGCGCAGACTGATGCACCAATTGTCAGGCCATGCTGTAGCAGCATCCCATATAAAGTAGAGGAAGATGGGCACGGATGTTAGCCCAGGGCCAATCTTCCTCAGCAAAAAGAGGAGGATTGGCATCAGATGTTAGCTCAGGGCTAATCTTCCTCACACACACACACACACACAAAAGACAACTTTGTTGAGCACAGTATTTTATAACTTATTGTTCCATAAAACACCTTTATTATGTGGAATGCCAATCTATAGAACATAGAAATCTTGGCATATAGAGTTCCCCATATCTGATAACTGTGTCCAGAAACCTTATGACAGAAGTAAAAGATGTTATTATGTTAGCACTTATTTCATGACTACTTGAATTCCCCCAAACATGCTTCTCCACCAGTCTTCCCTCTCTCTATAAATGGCATCACCTTCCATCTGACTGGTCAAGGCAAAAAAATTAGGCATCCTTAATTTATCGTCTCTTTCCCTCTTCTCACACAATCCATCAAAAGGACTTATTGATTGTACCTACACATTACATGCTAAATTTTTCTACTTATCTCTATCTCTTCCTCTATAACAATACTAGACTAAAACATCGCCACTTACTGCAAAAGCCTCCTAATTTGTCTCCCTGCCTCCACTCTTTCCCCTCTACAGTCTATTTTCCACTCAGCAACCATATCATGTCACTCCCCTACTTGAAATGAGACGATGGTTTTCTATTACATTTTCCAAACTACTTTTCCATGACTTTACTATGGCCACAAGGTCCTACATAACTGGCCCCTGCATACCTCTCACTCCCTTACTCATTCTGGTCTAGTTACACTAGCTTTTGTTCTATTAAGTTGAACCACATGAAACTGCCACTTTTGTAGGTCCCTTAACTCTGCCCCACATGTCTGTAAACAGTTATTTCATTAAACTCTTTTCTTTTAATCGTTTTGAATGTATCCTCATTTCCTGTTGGGACCCTGACTGATAACTGTCTTCTTAATAATCTGTTTTAAAATAACCTATAATAGAAGTTGAGCTGATGAGTCTATGGTTCACAGAATCCACCTTTTCCATTTTGGAAATCAGGACAATATCTGCTCCTCTCCCAGTTTCTTTACAGACCTAGTCCATTTTCATGATTCCTTTAAGACCCCTAACAGCAGTGCTATAATCCCATCTGTGAATAAGTCCTCTGGGACATAAGCTATCTGGTCCAGAGACTTGAGGTCACAAGATCATCTTTTCTCTTGACATTGGATTCCCTCTTACCACGGTTAGTTCTACCTTTTGTGATACGGACAGAAGCCAAATGAAATTTGAAAAATACTTCTCTCTTACAAAAATATCAGCCCTAACCACCAGACTCTTCCCTCAGTGGCCATCAGAGCAACTCTGTAGAACCCCTAGACTCTGGAAAACAGTTTGAAAATCATTATACTAAACTATGCTGCCTCTCCTCTACAAATAGAAAAACCAAGTCTCCATACACTCCACTTCCAGCAAGATTACAATCTCATTGCCTGACCATGGCTTATTAAACCGTGACTAAGGTTTGTCCTCCTTTAAAAATGTATATATTATATTCCTTATTGCCTAGACATGCTAATGAGAGAGTGACTCTGGAACCATCATCTTAAACTCTGGTAAGTATGATGTCATAATCATTAGCAGACCCCAACGCAATCTCTAGGTCTACTTTGGTGGTGGTGTTTCATTTCCAAATATCCTAGGAGTACACTATTTCAGCATGCACATAAACTCCTTTAAGAGCAACAAAACATGAAATAAAACCTTGGATAAAAATGTAAAAATCATAGCACTGAATAAATTGATTCCTGAAATATTCACTAAAACAGCAGCCGGTATCCAGTAGTATATCACCAAATACCTTCCTGCGACAACAGAATCTGAGCCAAAGAGGTTTTTATCTTCAATGTATTTTTGGAACCTGTATTTATGAACCAAATCTGTGTTGTTCATTGAAAAGTAGTTGTTTGGGAATTTGTTATGCTCTACCAAATGAGAATACAAAGGGCAAGAAATATGGTCCATTATGAGCATAAACACTCTTTCCTGCCTCCTTCTTTTGTTTTTCCTCCTGCTCGGTACTGGGCAAGGCCCTTGGGAGATACAAAACACTCAAGGAATAGACCCTACCCTGAGGGAGTTTATGGTCTGGTTGAGATAACAGACATGCCTGAGAAGTTTAAAAAAATGCAATAAAAAAGACAAGATTGCTGATGAGTACTCTGGGAGTTTGGACGCTGTGGGCTATTGGGTCAGAGAAGACACTAAGAAAGAGATTAGACTTAAGGAATAGCTAAGATTTGGAGAGGCAGTGAAGAGAGAAAGGGCATTTCAGCCAGATGGAACAAAGTGATCAAAAGCTCTATAGAGTCAAGAATGTGTAAAGCATGTTTGGGGGACAATGGCTAGAATCGAGGGTCTATGTTGAAGAATAGGAAAGATGCAGCTGCTTCAAGATCAAGACTGATATCCTATATTAAGGAGCTTTGGCCTTAGCCCGCTAGCTACTACTAAAGTGTAGCCATCTGCGTCAGAATCACCTGGAGAGACTGTTTAAAATGAATTACAGGCCCCCCACTCCAGTGACTCTGGTTCAGTAGGTGTAGGGCTGGGGCCAGGGAACCTGCATTTTGAACAAGCACCTCTGCCCCCTCCCCAAACTGATTCTGATGCCTTATAGAATATAAGAACACCTTCGGGCAATGGAAAGCCACTATAGAAAGCCAATGAGGTGCTTTTAAAAGGGGAGCATCATAGTGATAGAGCAGTGATTCAGGAAAATAAATCTAGTCGTATGGTGGGCAGATAGAAAGAGAAGGAGATAGGGAAAGCCAGGTAGAAGGCTTTACAATAGTCCAGGTGTTAAGTCTAATCACTGTGATTTATCCATCTCTTTGTTCTCAGGGCCTAGCATAGAGTCTGGTACATAGTTATTCACTCAGAGGCAGAGTTACTTGTGAAGCTAAAGAAGCTTATGCTTCAGAGTCCCTTACTTGCACAGACCCTTTCCTGGTCCCCTTTTGTTTTTATTTAAAAAACTCACTTTCATACCTATTTTTGAATTCTTTCGCTTAAAGAAGGCTCCTAATGTTACCCCAACTAAAAAAAAAATTGCAATGAAAATTTTGAAAAAAAAAAAAAAAAAGGAATGCTCTCAGAGCTATATAAAGCCTCATGCCCCACAAACACTGGATCCAACCCGGCATTCAGTGTTTATTGAATTGAACTCAAAGATTTACTCTTTGGACAAATCACATAGTGAGTTCTTCCTCCTTGCTAGAACCCACTAACCCTGGTTTATTCTCAATATAACAGATAGAGGTTGATCCTAGTCATATCATATCACTCCTCTGCACACACCCTCCAGTCTCAGAGTAAAAGCCAAATCCTTACAATGGCTACAAGGTCCTGTACAACCTGGGCCGCTGTTACCTCTTTGATCTTATCTCCTACTCTCCCCTCTGCTCACTCTGCTCCAATTACATTAACCTCTTTGTTGTTCCTTGATCATGCCAGGAATATTCCTGCATCAAGGTCTTTGAAATTTCTGTTCCCTTTGCCTGGAATTCTCTTCCCTGCAGATATTCTCATGGCTCACTCTCTCACCTCCTTCAGAGCTCTACTCAATGTCACCTTCCTAGTGACACCTTTTCTGACCACCCTCTCTAAACTGCAGTCCTACAAACATACTCCCTGTACCCTTTCTCTGCTTCATATTTCTTCTTAGCACTCATCACTATATAACATACATTTCTATTTTTATTTGTTTGTCTATTACCCTTAGAAATGTAAGATCCATGAGGGCAAGAATATTTGTCTCTTTTGTTTTCTGCTATATCCCTACCGCTTGGAACAGTAGCAGGTGCATAAAAGAAACTAAAAAAAAAACCTCACTGAATGACTGAATGCCACTTTTTAGCTGTGTGCCCTTGGATAAATCACCTAAGGTAAGCCTCAGTTTTCTCACCTATAAAATTGGGCAATAACAGCACCTACATCATAGTAGTCTTCTGAGGTTTAAAATGAGATAATTTGTTAACATTCAGTATAGAATCTTGCACAGATGAAGTAATCAATAAACGTTAACGAGAGTCCTTAATAACTTAATCCAAAGAACATCACCTACTCTACCTCCATGGAAGAACAGCCCAATCCAGGCATAACCTACTTAGCCAGGCCCAGCCAAAGTCATCAATAGAGCTGCAACTGCAGAAGCTACTTTCATTTCAGTTCTTCCCTCCACTGATGAATGTTGCTGACAAGTACAGAGGCAGACAGACACACACAGAGAAGCAGATGTGACACACCAGAAGCTCAGTCAGGATGTGGTCCCAGGCAAGAAGAATTAGAATCTATCTTGTTTCACAGAGACATTAAAAGGGAGCCAAGCAACATGCACATTTGTTTTATTTGTGAGGAGTCAATCACAGCAGGATCCCAGCTAAAAGACACTCACCACCACCCCAACACATACACACATCCTGGTGTGCATATCAAATAAGCCCTCTCTATTCCCGACGAGCCATGGGAATCTGAATCAAGAGCAAATCTCCTCACACAGAGAGCAGCAGGAGTCATAACTATTGGCATCATATGGTTGTTAGCCAATTTTGAGTCACTATCACCCTTTAACTGACAGCCAGCCCCTCTCACTCACATATAAGCATGCTGAGCTCAGTCAGGACCTAACAGGACCAGTGCTGCTTCTAACATCTGCTCCTGGACTCCATCCTAACTCTTCATTGTCCAATTACAGGCTATAGATGTGGGTCTTCCTGAAAGGAAAGGCAGCTAGGGAAAGATGGAGTCTTTCACGCTGTCATGTTACAATCTGCTCCTGACAAATATATGACTCCAGCTTTGAGGCCATAACTCTTGATCCTTCCTTGTTTTCTCTACATCTACTCGGAGAGTAATTTTCTATACACACTAAATAATAATAACAACAACAATTACTAGCTACCATTTATTTAGCAATTACTATGTATGAAGCACCATACTATGCCCTTTACACTCACTGTTCTTAATCCTTCAATAAAATGTTAGGTAGGTACTATTGTCCCCCTTTTACAAAGGGGGTAACTGAACTGACTCAGAAAGACTAATTTATTTGCATAAGGTCATATAGCTAGGAATTGGTAAAGCAAGGATTCAAACAGATCTGCCTGGCTTCAAATATATACTTGCCACTAGGTAACAATGCCATCTAGAAAAAAATATTCAACTACATGCATAAAACAGCCTTGAAGATATAAAGTTCATATCAATTAGGTAATGTGAAGTGTAGTGAGGAGAGACTGAGAGCAGCTTCATCCAAATCAGAAATAAGATCAATGGCATTTGGTTCTAGATTATAAAACTGCTCCTGCAGAGGAGGAGTCAAGATGGCGGCATAGGCAGACTCTGAACTCACCTCCTCCTGCGGACACAGCCAATTTACAACTACTCGTGGAAAAACTACCCCTGAGACAGAACTGAAAACTGGATAAGAGGAACTCCTGAAACAACGGACAATCCTAACTGATGTGGAAGAGGCAGAAACTCCCTTCTGGAGAGGAAAAACGCCGCCTTCACAAGCCGCTAGCTTCACGGCCGCCAGGAGCAACCCACAGGTACGCAGCCCGCCCTGGAGGCGCGGGGGCCTAAGCCGGGGAGCGCCCCCGCTGTGGGCATTTTGTGGATCCAGCACAATCGAGACCAGCGGCATAATATCTGACTTTGCCTGCTACTAAAGCATTGGGGAGTACCCCCAGAAAACCTGGTTCACAAAGAAACTAAAACCGGCTCTTAAAGGGCCCACGTGCAAACTCACCCGTTTCAGAAAGCATCCTAAGATCACCAGAAAGAAAGGTGCACAGTGCTAGGGTGAAAAGAGACTCACCTAATAGGCCCTGAGTGCATCTCGGGGAGGGGTGAGACCTCTCCAGGGACTGGGACAGTGGCGGCGGCCATTGTTGATGCCTGGTGTGGGCATGCTGACACAGACACCATTGGAGTTCTCCCTGAGGCCTGCTAGCCCAGGGTCTGCCCCACCCGCTAGAGCACCCATTTAATCCAGCTCAGCCAGGGCAGGCAGCCCACGCTAGAGACTGGCCCCACCCAACAACAAGCCCTCAGGCAACTTGTGGGCCTGCATAGATTGGTGACTGGATTCTCTGCAGCCTGGCAACTGAGCCGAATTTAGCGGGGCAGGGTGTGCACAAGGAGCGGGTGGAGCATGTGGGGTGGTGGCAGAGTGTGTGGGGCTCCTGGCGTGGAGAGACTGGGTCCGCTTGGGGAGGGAGGGAGGGGAGCACACATGGGGCAGGACTGTGTTGACTGTGTGTGTGGACCTGTGGGCGGCAGGGCTTGTCAGCTGCAGAAGACTTGTGCTTCTCAAAGACCCACATAGGGGGTTTGCCCCACCTTCCAAAGCCTGAAACAATTGGGTGCTCCTGTGCCTGAGGCCAGCCCCACACAGCTGCAATCCTCAGAGAGCTGACAAGAGACCTAATAGGCTAGAGGCTTACACCAATTGTAAGGCCCTGAGCCTAACAACCTGCCACGCTGGGGGCCTACTCACTTAAAAGAAATACTGCAACACAAATGTGGTATTAGAACTTGCAGCCAACTGTGCTGGGGCTCCCCACACCTGATAAAGAGACTGAAGGGCCCACAACAACTACAAGCAGCTGAGCATTACAACAGCTGGCCAGGAGCATAACTCGGCCTCCCTGGGTGCCTACAGGGAGAGCAAACAGGCCACAACAGAAGGACACACGTAGCCCACATAGGGGTCACCCCTGGTACATTGAGAACTGAGGGAAGCACACTGGAAGCCTCCTAAGGCATCACTTACATAAGGTCACCTATCCAAGAGCAGGAGACGTAGCTGACCTACCTAATACGTAGACACAAGCACAGGGAAAGAGGCAAAATGAGGAGGCAAAAGAATACATTCCAAGTAAGGGAACAGGACAAAACCCCAGAAAAGGAACTAAGTGAAACAGAAATGAGCAACCTACCTGACAGAGAGTTCAAGCTAAGAGTGTTAAGGATGCTCACTGATGTGGGGAGAAGAATAGATGAACTCAGTGAGAATGTCAACAAAGAAATGGAAGATATAAAAAAGAAGCAATCAGAAATGAAGAATACAATACTGGAAATGAAAAATTCATTAGAGGGACTCAAAAGCAGAGTAGAGGATACAGAAGAACGGATCTGTGAGCTGGATGAAAGACTAGAAGAGATTAACCAAACTGAACAGGTAAAAGAGAAAAGAATTAAAAAGAGTGAGGACAGTCTAAGGGACCTCTGGGACAACATCAAGCACACTAACATCCGTGTTATAGGTGTCCCGGAAGGAGTAGAGTGAGACAAGGGGGCAGAGAATCTATTTCAAGAAATAATAGATGAAAAATTCCCTAACCTAAAGAAGGAAACAGACATCCAGGTAGAGGAAGCACAGAGAGCCCCAAACAAGATAAACCCAGAGGCCCACACCAAGACACATCATAATCAAAATGTCCGGAATTAAAGATAAAGAGAGAATCCCAAAAGCCACAAGAGAGTGTCAAGTTACATACAAAGGAAACCCCATAAGGCTATCAGCTGACTTCTCAGCAGAAACCTTACAGGCTAGAAGAGAATGGCACGATATGTTTAAAGTGCTAAAAGGAAAAAACTTACAGCCAAGAATACTCTACCCAGCAAGGTTATCATTCAAAATGGAAGGAGAGATCAAAATTTTCCCAGACAAGCAAAAATTAAATGAGTTTGTCACAAAGAAACCAGTGCTACAAGAAATGTTAAAGGGACTGATTTAAGGGGAAAAGAGAAGACCACAAATAGGAAAAATTATCTATTTCCATGAAAAGAACGTAATGGATACAAATGCACAAAAAGAGGTTAGATATGATATCAAAAACATAAAGGGAGGGAGGAGGGGAGTTAAAGAGTACAGCTTTCAGACAGAGGTCAAACTAAAGTGACCATCAATTCTGTATAGAAGAAGAAAGGAACAGAGAAGGACTACTAAAACACTGAGAACAAAAAAAAAAGTTAAAAAATGGCCGTAACTACATACTTATCAATAGCTACTTTAAATGTCAATGGACTAAATGCTCCAATTAAAAGGCATAGGGTTGCTGACAGGATAAAAAAACAGGATCCATATATATGCTGCATACAAGAGACACACTTCAGACCTAAAGACACTCACAAACTGAAAGTGAAGGGATGGAAAAAGATACTCCACGCAAACGGCAATGAAAAGAAAGCTGAGGTAGCAGTACTCATATCAGACAAAATAGACTTTAAAACAAAAACTGTAAAAAGAGACAAAGAAGGGCATTACATAATGATCAAGGGAACAATCCAACAAGAGCATATACCACTTGTAAATATCTACGCACCCAATGTAGGTGCACCTAAATATATAAAGCAATTATTAACAGACATAAAAACAGAAATAGACAGTAACACAATAATAGTAGGGGACTTTAACACTCCACTTACACCAATGGATAGATCATCCAAACAGAAGATCAATAAGGAAACATTGGCCTTAAACAACACACTAGAACAGATGGACCTAGGAGATATATACAGAGCATTCCATCCAAAAACCGAAGAATACATGTTCTTTTTAAATGCACATGGAACATTCTCCAGGATTGATCACATATTAGGCCACAAAACAAGTCTCCATAAATTTAAGAAGATTGAAATAATACCAAGCATCTTTTCTGGCCACAACGGTACAAAACTAGAAATCAACTATAGGAAGAAAATCAGAAAAACTGCAAATACGTGGAGATTAAACAAAATGCTACTGATCGGCGACAGGGTTAACGAAGAAATCAAAGAAGAAATCAAAAAATACCTGGAGACAACTGAAAATGAAAATACGACATGCCAGAATTTATGGGATACAGCAAAAGCAGTTCTAAGAGGGAAGTTTATAGCAATACAGGCCTATCTCAACAAACAAGAAAAATTTCAAATAATCTAACAATGCACCTAAAGGAACTGGAAAAAGAAGAATAAACAAAGCCCAAAATCAGTAGAAGAAGGGAAATCATAAAAATCAGAGCAGAAATAAATGAAATAGAGACCAAGAAAACAATAGAAAAAATTAATAAAACCAAGAGCTGGTTCTTTGAAAAGATCAACAAAATTGACAAACCTTTAGCTAGACTCACCAAGAAAAAAAGAGAGAAGGCACAAATAAGTAAAATCAGAAATGAAAGAGGAGAGGTTACAACAGACACCTCAGAAATACAAAAGATTATAAGAGAATACTATGAAAAGCTATATGCCAACCAATTCGACAATCTGGAAGAAATGGATAAATTCTTAGAATCATACAACCTTCTAAAACTGGATCAAGAAGAAGTAGAGAATTTGAATAGACCAATCACCAGTAAGGAGATCGAAACAGTAATCACAAAAGTCCCGAAAAATAAAAGTCCAGGACCAGACGGCTTCCCTGGTGAATTCTACCAAACATTCAAAGAAGACTTAATACCTATCCTTCTCAAACTCTTCCAAAAAATTGAGGAGGGGGTAAGCTCCCTAACTCATTCTATGAAGCTGACATTACCCTGATACCAAAACCAAACAAGGACAACACAAAATAAGAAAATTACAGGCCAATATCACTGATGAACATCGATGCAAAAATCCTCAACAAAATACTAGCAAATCGCATACAAAAATACGTTAAAAAGATTACACACCACGATCAAGTGGGATTTATTTCAGGTATTCAGGGATGGTTTAACATTCGCAAATCAATCAACGTGATACACCACATTAATAAAATGAAGAATAAAAATCACATGATCATCTCAATAGATGCAGAGAAAGCTTTTGACAAGATACAGCATCCATTTATGATAAAAACTCTGAATAAAATGGGTATAGAAGGAAAGTACCTCAACATAATAAAGACCGTATATGAGAAAGCCACAGCTAATATCATCCTCAATGGTGAAAAACTGAAAGCTATCCCTCTAAGAACAGGAACCAGACAAGGATGCCCACTGTCACCACTCCTATTTAACATAGTACTGGAAGTCCTAGCCAGAGCAATCAGGCAAGAGAAAGAAATAAAAGAGATCCAAATTGGAAAGGAAGAAGTGAAACTCTCACTATTTGCAGATGACATGATTTTATATATAGAAAACCCTAAAGAATCCACCAGAAAACTTTTAGAAGTAATAAACGAATATGGTAAAGTTGCAGGATATAAAATCAACATACAAAAATCAGTTGCATTTCTGTACACTAACAATGAAGTAGCAGAAAGAGAAATTAAGAATACCATACCATTTACAATTGCAGCAAAAAGAATAAAATACCTAGGAATAAACTTAACCAAAGAGGTGAAAGATCTGTACACAGAAAACTATAAAACATTTCTGAAAGAAATTGAAGAAGACACAAAGAAATGGAAAGATATTCCTTGCTCTTGGATTGGAAGAATTAACATAGTTAAGATGTCCATACTTCCTAAAGCCATCTACAGATTCAATGCAATCCCTATCAAAGTTCCAACAGCATTTTTCACAGAAATAGAACAAAGAATCCTAAAATTTATATGGAACAACAAAAGACCCCGAATAGCTAAAGGAATCCTGAGAAAAAAGAACAAAGCTGGAGGTATCACACTCCCTGATTTCAAAATATACTACAAAGCTATAGTAACCAAACAGCATGGGACTTGCACAAAAACAGACACACAGATCGATGGAATAGAATCGAAAGCCCAGAAATAAACCCACACATCTTTGGACAGCTAATCTTTGACAAAGGAGCCAAGAACATACAATGGGGAAAAGAAAGTTTCTTCAACAAATGGTGTTGGGAAAACTGGATAGCCACGTGCAAAAAAATGAAAGTAGACCCTTACCTTGCACCATACACAAAAATTAACTCCAAATGGATTAAAGACTTGAATGTAAGACCTGAAACTGAGAAACTTCTAGAAGAAAACATAGGCAGTACGCTCTTCGACATCGTTCTTAGCAACATCTTTTCAAACACTATGTCTGACCGGGCAAGAGAAACAATAGAAAAAATCAACAAATGGGACTATGTCAAACTAAAAAGCTTCTGCACAGCAAAGGAAACCATCAACAAAACGAAAAGACAACCTAATAATTGGGAGAAGATATTTGCAAACCATACATCTGATAAGGGCTTAATCTCCAAAATATATAAAGAACTCATGCATCTCAACAACAAAAAAACTACCAACCCAATTAAAAAATGGGCAAAAGACCTGAACAGACATTTCTCCAAAGAAGATATACAGATGGTCAAGAGGCACATGAAAAGATGTTCAAAATCACTAACTATCAGGGAAATACAAATCAAAACTACAATGAGATATCACCTCACGCCCGACAGAATGGCTATAATTAACAAGACAGGAAACAACATGTGTTGGAGAGGATGTGGAGAGAAGGGAACTCTCATACACTGCTGGTGGGAGTGCAAACTGGTGCAGCCACTATGGAAAACAGTATGGAGATTCCTCAAAAAAATCAAGGATAGAACTACCATATGATCCAGCTATTCCACTGCTGGGTATTTATCCAAAGAACTTGAAAACACCAATTTGTAAAGTTACATGCACCCCTGTGTTCATTGCAGCGTTATTCACAATAGCCAAGACTGGGATGCAACCTATGTGCCCATCAAGGGACGAATGGATAAAGAAGCTGTGGTATATATACACAATGGAATACTACTCTGCCATAAGAAACGATGAAATCCAACCATTTGTGACAACGTGGATGGACATTGAGGGTATAATGCAAAGTGAAATAAGTCAGAAGGAGAAGGTCAAATACCATATGATTTTCTTCATTAAGTAGTAGATAATAACAACAATAAACAAACACATAGAGACAGAGATTGGATTGGTGGTTACCAGAGGAGAAGGGGGGAGGGAGGAGGGTGAAAGGGATAATTCGGTACATGTGTGTGGTGATGGGTTGTAATTAGTATTTTGGTGGTGAACATGATGTAATCTATGCAGAAATAGAAGTATAATTATGTACACCTGAAATTTTTACAATGTTATAAACCAATGTTACTGCAATAAACAAAAAATAAAAAAAAAAAACTGCTCCTGAATCAGCCCTTCCACATCTGTCAAAAAGGACAATATTCACTTTCCCATTTTAAAGATTTTATTTATTTATTTTTCCCCCCAAAGCCATAGCAGATAGTTGTATGTCATAGCTGCACATCCTTCTAGTTGCTGTATGTGGGATGTGGCCTCAGCATGGCCGGAGAAGCGGTGCCTCAGTACGCGCCCGGGATCCGAACCTGGGCCACCAGCAGTGGATCGCGCGCACTTAACCGCCAAGCCACGGGGCCGGCCCTCACTTTCCCAATTTAGGTGGCTCCCTCTTGGTTGCCTAAGAAGAGTCTGTCTACTGGTCCCCAGACATCCTAAGCATCCAGGTTCAACATGTTGGCATATTAGTGTGGGTCCCATTAGGAGAAACAAATGACATAGTAATTTCAACAGTGAAAGTTTAATATAAAGAATTATTAATTATAACAGGAGATTGGAGTAACAAAGGGTTTTCTGGGAAGAAGTAAAGAGAATTATAAATACAGAAGTAGCACATATAAGGAGAAATTACTATCCCTAAGGCTGAAATAGGATGCCCAAGGAAGAGGTCCTCCTCGCCCCTACAACCTCCCTCCATAGGGCTGAGATTCAGTCATTGATGGAGAGTGCATAGCCATAGCTAACTGGATGGCAGAGAAGTTGCTGTGGTGTCACACCAGTAAAACTTGCTAGAAATCTGCTCTTTGGAACTTGTCAGAAACTCATCCTAATGGAAGTTCATGGGAAGTGTCTCATCAGAGGCACTCCACTACAAAACCACCTAAGAGGGGGTTACCAAGGGAAGCTTTTGGCAGCTGGGAGCTGCTGAATTCCATGCACTGCAGAAACCAGGCACTAGAGAAGCTGGACACTGGGGAAGCCACTTGCCCAGCAGGAGCCTATTGTGTGAGCACATTGGCACCAGAAAGCAAAAATTTTTTTCTTCTTCTTTAGTACCTGGTGACAAAACTTAATATCGTGATAAATAGAAAAGGAAAAGCATTTAAAAGGCCCACATTCATTTTCATAGATCAGACAATAAAGATACATATTGAGCTAAAATTAAAAACTGATACTATCAGATCTGTTAAGCCTTGGTAGGTTCCCGAGTAGCCTGTTTCTCCTGGTTCTAGCTTCTACCCAATGCTATGCCTTCTCTCCTCCTCTCCTCTGCCTCTGCCCAGAAAAAAAAACTGATAAATTTATTTTTGTTATTTTAATTTGTTCTGATTCCAGTTAGTAATAAATACGCATTATAGAAAAATTGGAAAAGTCATCACTTTTAGAGAGGAAAATTCAAAACACCCTCAAATTCAACCCAAGTGATAACCCGAATTAACATTTTAATGTATGCCCTTCTATATATATAGAAAAAATATATATAACCCAAACACATGCATACAAACCCGTGTGCACCTGCACATCTATGTATATATACATATTTATATAGATAGATGTATATGTAGATATAAATATAGAAATATTTTTGTAAACAAAAGGATACAAATACTAGGTATCCTTTGACTTTTTATTCTGTAAGACTAAGACCTTTATATCTCTCCCATAAAAGAACAAGAGAAACACCTTGTTTACTCATGAATCATTAATACTCAGCAACGTGACAGTATTTCATAATGGTTAAGAGTAGTGTTCAACAAACAATAGCCCACAGGCTACATTCTGCCCTCCACCTGTTTTTGTAAATAAAGTTTTATTGGAACATATCATTAATTTATGTATTGTTTATGGCTCCTCTTATGCTAAGCAGCAGAGTTGAGTAGTTGTAACAGAGACTATATGGCCTGCAAAGCCTAAAACATTTACTATCTGCCCTTTACAGAAAAATTTGCCAATCCTTGGTTAAGAGCATGAAATCTATAGTTAGACCGCCTGTGCTAAAATTCTAGCTCCAACATTGACTATGTGCCTTGGGCAAATCACTTCAACTCTCTGAGGCTCAGTTTCCTCATCTTTATAAAATGGAAATAACAACACCTACTTCATAGGGCTATTGGAAAGATTAAATGAAATGTAAGGTGCTTATTACTGTTACAAAATTAAAATCGAAGGAATGCTTGATATTGATATTTTTATAAGCACACCAAATATCAACAAAAGTAATCAAACACAGTATATCTTTGGCTCAGTACCATACCCTGGAGGGATGGACCTAATCATCTATATCTTTCTTCTGTTTTTCTTTCATTACGCAAAACGGAGGCTTGGAGAAACAGAAAATCAGCCAATTTATATAAAAATGGAAGTGTGCCATCTCTTTCCCTTAGGAGAAGCCCCAGCACAGGAGGCTGAATTCCTCACCCATTCAGTTGGCAAAGCCAAAGAGAGAGCAGCAACAGAGGTTTGAAACAAACCTAGACCTGGACATAAATATACAACATGCTTAAATACATACAAGCTGCAGGAATTTCCCTCATCTCATATCACAGTTCCATTTCAGCATCAGTGAGGAGGCTTTGTGTGCATCAAGATAACACCTTCCCGGCGATATCATTACACCTACCAACAAATTTAAAAGCATCAAAAAAAGTGGTAATAATGCCAAGGGATAAAGAAGTAGTTTGACTTGGGTTAAAACAAGAAATTATTATTATACCTATTTCTTGGAAGCCTTAAAATAGTATTTTCTTAAAACTTAGCATCTTTTGTGATGGTATTATCAAGTCTACAGAAGTAGAAGAAAGGTTTATCTGGGTAAATTGCTTTGGACAAACAAATCAAGGAAACCTAGACATTGAATTATTTCCATCCTCTGAAGTTTTATTTTTTTGAGAAGCTGAGGAGAAATGAACAGTTTTGTTCTCTTCATTTTAGTAGAGTATTCATTCCCCCCCTTGACTATTCTTACCAACAGACATAGATAGGCAGATGGGTGGAGGTGGCATGGAAAGGAATGGGACACAATAGGATACTGTAATAATTAGTTTCTCCACAAATTGATACTCATAGTTTTTGGTTTCTAGTTCAGATAAAAGTGTGTGCAACATTTTACACTATAACAAAACAAATAGGACAATGAATTGTCTTTCGCAATTTATACAACTGAATTCATGTTTTCTTATGATTATTTTTTCCAGAATTATTCCTCTCTGGAATATGGGGTTATTCCTTTGGGCCACTGCAAGCAGATAAAAATGTGAGGGAGCATAATATGATATAAAAGGCTCATATTCCCAAACACTACACTTAGATAACAAGTATGGTCTGCTTCACCAGCATGGGGTACAAATAGGACCCCAAGTCTCACAGCGTAGTTCCATTTCTGCATCAGTGAATTTTGTGGGCACCTAGATGACACTCTCAAACACCATTTTGTTGCTAGAAGGGCACACCATACCTCTTCCAGTGTTGACTGTCTTTTGCCCTTAGTCATGGCTCTTTGGAATTCCCTGTCCAACCATTTCTGCCTGAGGAAATCTTGGTCACCTTTCAGATCCAACTCAAGTAAAACTACCTCCATGAATCCTTCCCCAATCCAAGAAAATACTTCTAAAAGATGTGATTATTCCTATTGCTATGAGATGGAGGATATGAGAAGGCATTATAACTAGAGTTCATGTGAGTGTGTGAAACACTGACATGGAGTTGCTGGCATAGAGGTGGAAGGAGGGCTTTGAATTTTGTATTGAACTTTTTCCCCTAAGTTTGTATATTTGAGTTGAAAAGCTGTAAACTGGTAAACTAACAAGGTCTGTTTAAAACCAGACTGTATCTGAACAAGAGAACCACTTCCAAATTCTCACAATTAGCACAGCACAAGTAATAGACAACAGCAGTGTATCACTGTCGAAGGGGAAAGAGCATGGAGAGAGATGTCCCTCTTTGATGCAGGCATCCAGGGATGACAAAAACACTGAGAAAAACTATCTGGCAATCCAGCCACTACTCTAAGTACAAGATAATAACACCCAACTGCTAGAAGAATTTGAAGACTGTGATGCCCTGAAAGTAAAAATAAACATGTAAAAAACCAAATCCACCCAACTCCTGACTATATTGACTCAACCATACATTAATGGCTTGACAGAAGAAGAGGAAGCCCATTCCTAGTCATAAATAATATTTACCTCAGTCTCTACTCTTCTTCTAAACATTATGTCCAGCATTCAATCAAAAATTATGAGACACACATAGAAGCAAGCAAAAACAGGCCATTGTCAACAGATGGTCTCCTCCTACACTTCCCTCCCACACTACTAAAGGCCTATGTACAGCAGTTCCTTTTACCTAGTACATCATATCTGGCTATCAATAAAAATTACAAGTCATACCAAAAGGCAAAAAATATAATTTGAAGAGACAGAACAGGCATCAACACAAGACATGGCAGGGATGTTGAAATTATCAGATTGGGAATTTAAAACAACTATGATTAATATGCTAAGGGATCTAATGGATAAAGTAGACAGCATGCAAGAACAGATGGTCAATAGAAGCAGAAGGATGGAAATCCTAAGGAAGAACCAAAAAGAAATGCTAGACATCAAACATACTATAACAGAAATAAGGAATGCCTTAGGGGCCAGCCCAGGGGCGTAGCAGTTAAGTACGTGCGTTCCACTTCGGCAGCCCAGGGTTCGCTGGTTCGGATCCTGGTCGCAGACCTACTCACCGCTCATCAAGCCATGCTGAGGCAATGTCCCACATAGAGCAACTAGAAGGATCTACAACTATGACATACAACTATCTACTGGGGCTTTGGGGAGAAAAAAGAAAAAAAAGAGGAGGATTGGCAACAGATGTTAGCACAGGGCCAATCTTTCCCCCCCAAAAAAAGAATAAGCCCTTGATGGGCTTATTAGTAGACGGGACACAGCTGAGGAAAGAATCTCTGAGCTAGAGGATATATCAATAGAATCCTCAAAAACTGAAAAGCAAAGAGAACAAAGACTGAAAAAACAGAATAGAATATCCAAGGATTGTGGAGCAACTACAAAAGCTGTAACATATGCATAATAGGAATACTAGGACAAGAGAGAACGGAACAGAAGAATTTAAAACAATAATGAGTGAGACCTTCTCAAAATTAATGTCAGACACCAAACCACACAGATCCAGTAAACTCAGAGAACACCAAGCAGGATAAATGTCAAAAAAAAAAAAATACATCAAGGTGTTTCATCTTCAAACTACAGAAAAATCAAAGATAAAGAAAAAATCATGGAAGAAGCCAAAGGGAAAAAAAACACATTACCTACAGAGGAAGAAAGATAGGAATTACATCTGAGTTCTCAGAAACATGCAAGCAAGAAGAGAATGGAGAAAATATTCAAAGTTTTGAGAGAAAAAAAATCACCAAATTATAATTCTGTACCTTGTAAAATCATCCTTCAAAAGTGAAGGATAAACAAAGACTTTCTCATATAACCAAAAAGTGAGGGAATTTGTTGCCAGTAGACCTGCCTTGGAAAAAATGTTAAAAGAAGTTCTTTAGACAGAAGGAAAAATATAGATCAGAAACTCAGATCTACATAAAGAAAGGAAGAGTATCAAAGAAGGAATAAGTGAAGGTAAAATAATTTTTTTCTTATTCTTAATATAACAGCTAACAATTTGCTCAAAATAATAATACCAACAACGTATTTGATTATGCATGCATGTGTATAGACATATATATGCTTATGTATGCTTATATATAAGTGAAATGAGCTCCAGTAAGAATACAAGGGACAGAAAGGAAGAATTAGGATTATTTTGTTATTATAAGGTACTCACACTATCCACGAAGTGGTATAGTATTATTTGAAAGATAACATGGATCAGTTGCAAATGTATATTGCAAACTCTAGGGCAACCACTAAAAAATTTTTTTTAAAAGCGTAAGTGATATGCTGCAAAAGAAAAGAAAATAGAATTATATAAAATACTCAACTAAAACCACAAAAGGCAGAAAAAAGAGTGGAATACAAAAATAGGAACAAAAAACACAAGGAAAACAAAATATAAAACAGTAACAAATATAGTAGATATTAATTCAACCATACCAATAATCACTTTGAATGTCAAGGGTGTAAATCCGCCAATTAAAAGACAGAAATTGTCAGAGTGGATCAAAAGCATGATCCAACTATGCTGACTACAAGAAATCCACTTTAAATATAAAGAAACATATAGATTAAAAGTAAATGAATGGAGAAAAATACACCATGCTAACACTAATCAAAAGAAAGCAGGAGTAGCTATATTAATTGCAGACAGAGCATACATCAAATTAAGGAAAGTTATTAGGAATAAAGAAGAACATTACACAATGATAAAGGGGTCAATTCTCCAAGTAGACGTAATGATTCTCAACGTGTACGCACCTAACAACAGAACATCAAACTATGTGAGGCAAAAACTGATGGAACTGCAAAGAAAGATAGATGAATCTACTATCATAACTGGAGACTTCAACACCCCTCTCTCAGAAATGGACAGATCCAGCAGGCAGAAAAATCAGTAAGGACATAGTTGAACTCAACAGCACCGTCAATCAACTGGATATAATTGACATCTATAGACTACTTCCTCCAACAACAGCAGAATAAACATTTTTCTCAAGCTCACATGGAACATTCACCAAGACAGACCATATTCTGGGGCATAAAACACACCTTAAATGTAAAAGAATTTAAATCATACAGTGTCTGCTCTCAGACCACAGTGGAATTAAACTAGAAACCAATAACAGAAAGATAACTGTAAAATCCCAAAATACATGGAGATTAAACAGCACACTTCTAAATAACACATGAGTCAAAGAAAAAATCAAGACAAATTTTAAAACATTTTGAACTAAATGAAAATGAAAACACACCTTATCAAAATTTGTGGGATGCAGTGAAAACAGTGCTAAGAGGAAACTCTATAGCATTGAATGCATATATTAGAAAAGAAGATAGATCTGAAATCAATAATCTAAGTTTCTACCTTAGGAAATCAGAAAAAGAAGAGCAAATTGAATCCAAAGTAAGCAGGAAAACAAGAAATGATAAGAATTAGAGCAGAAATAAAATTGAAAACAAGAAATCAATAGAAAAAAATCAATAAAACCAAAAGCCGATTCTTTGGAAAGATCAATAAAAATTGATAAGCCCCTACCCAGGCTAACTAAGAGAAAGAGAGAGAGGACACAAATTACTAATATTAGAAATGAAAAGGGGACATGACTATAGATCTCATGGATAATAAAAGGATAAGAAAACCATACTTTGAACAATTCTATGCCCACAAATTTGATAACATAGATGAAATGGACTTATTCCTTGAAAGATACAATCTACCAAAATTCACACATGATGAAATAGATGATTTTATATGCTTGTGTCTATTAAAGAAATTGGATGAATAATTCCGAAACAGAAAGCACCAGGCCCAGATGTGTTCACTAGTGAATTCTACCAAACACTTAAGGAAGAAGTTATACCAATTCTGTACAGTCTCTTTCAGATGATAGAAGCAGAGGGAATACTTCCTAACTCATTCTAAAGGCCAGCATTACTCTAATACCAAAACTAGACAGACATTACAAGAAAAGAAAACTACAGATCAATATGTTTCGTGAACACAGATGCAAAAATCCTCAACAAAACATTAGCAAAAAATTGAATCTAAGAAATCATAAAAAGAATTATATACAACGACCAAGCAGGATTTATCCTAGGTATGCAAGTCTGGTTCAACTTTCAAGAATCAATTAATGGAATACACCACATGAATAGACTAAAAAAGAAAAATAACATGATCATATCAATAGATGCAGAAAAAACATTTCAAAAAATCCAACACTCCTTCATGATAAAAACTCTCAGTATACAAGGAGTAAGAGGGGAACTTTCTAAACTTGACTGTCTACAAAAAAACTAAGGTAACATCATGCTTAATGGTGAGAAACTTGAAGCTTTTTCACTAAGATCAGGAACAAGGCAAGGATGTCCTCTCTCACCACTCTTTTTCAACGTCATACTGGAAGTCCTTGCTAATACAATAAGGCAAGAAATGGAAATAAAAGGTATACAGATTGGGAAGGCAGAAATAAAACTTTCTTTCTTCACAGATAACATGGTCATCTATGTAGAAAATCTTAAATCATCAACAAAAGTCTCCTGAAACTAATAAGTGATTATAGCAAGGTTGCAGGATACAAGGTTAATATATATATAAGTCAATCACTTTCCTATACACCAGCAATGAACAAATGAAATTTGAAATTAAAAACACAGTACCATTTACATTAGCACCGCCCAAAAATGAAATACTTAGGGATAAATTTAACATAATATGTACAAGATCTATATGAAGAAAACTACAAGACTCTGATGAACAAAATCAAAGAACAAAATAAACAGAGAGAGTCCATGTTCACGGATAAGAAGGCTCAATATTGTCAAGATGTCAGTTTTCCCCAATGTGATCTATAAATTCAATGCAATCCCAATCAAAATCCCAGCAAGTTGTTTTATGGATATGGACAAACTGATTCTAAAGTTTATATAAAGAAGCAAAAGACCCAGAATAGTCAACAAAATATTGAAGGAGAAGAACAAAGTTGGAGGATTGGTGCTACCTGATTTCAAGACTTACTATTAAGCTACGATAATCAAGACATTTTGGTATTGGTGAAAGAACAGACAAGTAAATTAATGGAACAGAATAGAGAGTCCAGAAATAGACCCTTATAAATATAGTCAACTGATCTTTGAGAAAGGAGCAAAGGCAATACAATGAAGCAAAGATAGTCTTTTCAACAAATGGTGCTGGAATAACTGGACATCCACGTGCAAAAAAAAAGAATCTAGACACAAGCCTTATACCATTCATAAAAATTAACTGAAAATGGATCATAGGCCTAAATGTTAAATACAAAACTATAAAACTCCTGGAAGATAACATAGGAAAAAACCTAGATAACCTTGGGTGAGGTGATGCCTTTTTAGATACAACACCTGAGACATGATCCATGAAAGAAAGAATTGATAAGCTGAACATCATTAAAATTAAAATCTTCTGCTCTGCAAAAGACAATAGCAAGAGAATGAGAAGACAAGCCACAGACTGGGAGAAAATATTTGCAAAAGATGCATCTGATAAAGGACTATTACCCAAAATATACAAAGAACTTTTAAAACTCAACAATAAGAAAGCAAACAACCTGATTACAAAATGGGCCAAAGACCTTAACAGACACCTCACCAAAGAAGATATACAGATTGCAAATAAGCATATGAAAAGATATTCCAGATCATATGTCATCAGGGACAATATAAACTAAAGCAACAATGAAATACCACTACACACCTATTAGAAAGGCTAAAATCCAGAACACTAACAACACCAAACGCTGACAAGGATGTGGAGCAACAGGAAATCATACATTGCCTGAAGGAACCCAAAATGATATAGCCACTTTGGAAGAGAGTTTGGCAGTTTCTTACAAAACTAAACATACTTTTACCATACAATCCAGCAATCACACTGCTTGGTATTTACCCAAAGGAGTTGAAAATGCATGTCCAAAAACCTGCACACAGATGTTTATAGCAATTTTATTCATAAGTGCCAAAACTTGGAAGCCACCAAGATGTCCTTCAGTAATTGAATGGATAAACAAACTTTGGTACGTCCAGACAATGGAATATTATTCAGAGCCAAAAATAAATGAGCTATTAAGCCATGAAAATACATAGAGGAACCCTAAATGCATAACACTAAGTGAAAGAAGCCAATCTGAGAAGGGTACATACTGTATGATTCCAACTATATGACATTCTGGAAAAGGCAAAAACTATTAAGACAGTAAAAAGATCAGTGGTTGCCAGGGGTTGAGGAGAGGACAGAGATGAATAAGAAGAGCATAGATGATTTTTAGTGCAATGCAAATACTCTGTATGATATTAAAATGATGGATATATGTCATTATACATTTGTCCAAACACATAGAATGTACAACACCAAGAGTGAATCCTAAGGTAAACTATGAACTTTGGGCAATTATGATGTTTCAACGTAGGTTCGTGGTTGGTTAAAAAAAAAAAAAGTACCATTCTGTCCAGTGATATTGGTAATGGGGGACGCTATGCATGTGTGGGGGCAGGGGGCATATAAGAAATCTCTGTACCTTCCACTCAATTTTATTATAAATCTAAAACTTCTCAAAAAAATAAACACTTTAATAAAAGATCATTGACAGTCTAGAGTAAATAGTAACAATGTATTATGCAGTTTGTAGCATATATAAAAGTGGAACATATAATGAAACAGCACAAAGATAGGAGAAAGGAAATGAAATTATACTATTTTAAGATTCTTACAGTATAAATGAAGGGGTATAATATTTTTTCAGCTTTATTGAGGTATAATTGACAAGTAAAACTGTAAGATATTTAAAGTGTTTATCATCATAATTTGATATATGCATAAATTGTGAAAAGATTCCTCCCATCTAGTTAATTAACACATTTATCACCTCATATATTTATATATACAATTTTTTTTAGTGAGAACATTTACGTTCTACTCTTTTAGCAAATTTCAATTATACAATACAGTGTTATCAATTATAGTCACCATGTTATACATTAGATCCTCAGACCTTATTCAACTTACAGCTGAAAGTTTGTACTAACCTCTCCCTATTTCCCCCACCCCTCAACCTCTGGCAACCACTGGGGCATAATATCTTTAAAGCAAATTTTCATAAGTTAAAGATTAATTTTTTAAACCCTAGGGCAACCACTAGAAAATTTAAAAAGAGGAACAATTGATAAATTAATAGAGGAAATAAATTAGAATCATAAACTGGGTGAACTAACATCAAAAATGTAATATACTAAGATATGATTGGTCAGAACAGTGAATCCAACCTCATAGCAACCCTATGTAGGTAGGAAGATTGGAATCCATTTCACAACCGGGAATTAGGAGAGAACGAAGACAGAACTTTCAACCAAATAACTGCACATATAAGGAAAGGGAGTGGGTGGTGGTAACTGCCTCAGAAGGAGTTTTCCTCTGCTCCTTCAGAAAATAAGCCATTATCAAATTGTACAGTTAAGAGAGAGTTATAGAGGGCAGCATGAGTGGCCAACATGGGTGGTAAGGCGGTGAGAGCAGAGTTAGAAGTACCACACAGAAGAGTCAGAACCATGAAGAGAGGGAATAAATGGCATAGCTGATACTTGGGCCCTTTGCTGCATGGCTTTAGCCATGCCCTTAATCACTAAACTATCAATACCTGTCACATGTAGATGCTTAATAATAGTTGAATAAATCATTTCCTACTGTTGTCTCTTTACGGAATGCTCTTTCTCTTCTATCACCATCTGTGAAAACTCTGTCCATTTTTCAAGGACCAGCTCAAATGTAGCTTCCTCCATGGTGCCATCCCTGATCTACTCTCCCCCTGCCCAAGAGCCTGTTGTAATAATACTAATAATAGCAGCTTCGTACTTATTGAGTGGTTCCTGTGTGCCACGTACTATGTTAGAAGTTTACGTGGATTATCTTATAAAATCCTACCAATAATCCTATGAAAGATATACTGTTACTATCTACGTTTTGCAGACGAACAAACAGTTTCAAGAGGTTTCAATATGGCTCACGCAAGGGTACACAGTGGAAAGCCAGTATTCCAACACAGGTTTCTGCCTCTAAAGCCCATAGTATTAACCACTAAGTCCTATGGTTTCCTCTAAATTGGGGGCTGTATCAGCGACTAATTGTCCCCTAGGATTTATCTTCCCTTTATTTTAACAACAGGGCCACCAAGTTTTATCTGGGCCCATGAATGCCTTGATAGAGACTGTATTCTCCAACTTCCCTGTCAGTTCATTGTGGCTATGTGACTTAACTGAGCCAATAGATGAGAGTAGAAGTGAAGAGTGCAACTTCCATATCATCTCTTTGAAGATGAAACCACTTGATCTGTACTCTTTCTTTCCCTTTCCTGAAATCAGGAACATGCACTTGGAGGTGAACCAGCTTCAACCATGTAGACAAGGAGTATACCCTAGAAGTTGGTGAGCAACAAGATGGAAGAAATCTAATTTCACGAATGACTGTGTGAAGGAAGGAAGGAAAGCCACCCTGCCAGACCTGATCCATTCATCTCTGGACTATCTCATGAATGAAAAATAAAGTTCTATCTACTGAAGCTGATGGAGTTTTGTTTTGTTTTGTTTTTGTTTTTGTTTTTGCTATAGCATATTAGTCTTTACCCTAATGCAGAGATTTTTTGCTACACTAGAAAGAAGAAACTAGACAACTATCTAATTGAGCATATGCAATTGAGAGGCGATTATAACACAGGATAGTATGGGAGTGGAAGAGTGTGATAACATAAGGAAGATTTGATGAAGTACAGTTAGCATGTGGCAAAGCTTGAATTTGAATTGAGGTTCATCTGACTCTAAAGACCATGGCCTTAAATTCTAACCAATGGTTCTCAAACTCTTTACGCATCAAAATAACCTGCACCACTTGATAAAGTACAGATTCTCAGGACTTATCTCCAATGATTCTGATACTAGAAATCTGTATTTTTAACAAGTACCTCCAGTTGACTCTTATCTACAGCCAAGTTAGAAAAATACTAGCCTATGGCAATGTTTCTCTTTCTAGGTCACTCAAGCTCTCAGGAAGCTGCAAGTGTCGGATGGCTATTGGTCACCCCAGGGAAGAAGGAAGGAAAAAGCAGCAAGAGCCTCACCTCTCCCACTGGAAACATTTGCTTTGCTTTTTTCCTCAGAGGCCTGAAATTTGCCTAACAGTATGGGGGCCCAAAAAGAATACCTTCAGTATACAACAGCAGGAAACCCACCCATATTCAAACTGTGCAGACCAAAATTCTTAGCCTTAGTCTTCTTCTTAGCAATTTACATTCTCTTCCCTAAAGACCACTCTGTCTTTCAGGGTGAATAGGTAAAGGCAGACCTGGTAAAAAATTTAAAGGGCAATATTACTCCATTATTTTGCCAAAGCTCATAAGAGCCAGGAAACCCAAATTCCAAATACTGCCTGCTCTATGTGATTTACTCTTACAAATTATATGCGGTTCATATTTGCAGAAAAAAAAAAAAAAGACGTCAACCATAAGTTTCATCTTTTGAAGGAGCCTTTGGGATTATCATGTTTGGCAATTAATCCATATTTCTTCCTACTTTATCTGGATTATTGTTAGTGATTTAATTAATGCACTTTCAGAATTAAAAAGACAGACTTATGTGTTTTATTTATATTCATTTATTTGATAACTTGACCTAGACAACTACTACATTAACTTCAAATACTCTAGAATTCTGGACTGTACTATAATAAAAATTTTGACCCAACTTAGGCAAAATCAAGTCTTACAGAGAAGCTCAATGCAAAACAGCCTTTATTACAAGGTAGTATCTCCCAATACTAACCTTAAAAAGGAGAGAGTTTGTAAAAAATACAAGATAAATTTTTAAGCACTACACAAAAGGAATGGATTGTGATGACTACCGATTAATGAAGTAATCTACCATAAGGGTGAGGCATTTGGGAAATTTTTCATACTATTTCACACTGCCTCTTTTTTGAATGGTGGAATCTCAGTTTCTGAGCTAGAGTAAGCCAAAATCTCTCTGGCCCTAAAGTCTTAAGTTTCTACCAAGCAATGAAATACAGTGAAAAGAACTCTCAAAAAGATTTAGGCATTTCAAGATCAAGTCCAAGCTCTGCTACAAACTCACTGTTTGACCTTGGACAAGGCCTTCAATGATCAGGACCTCTGAAATGTTAGATGTAGATATTGACACTTCTTCAAAGAGGCCATAGTAATCTAATAAAATGAAACAATATCTTGTTTTCCTCCTAATCTTCAGCATGTAATAGAGTACATAGCACATAGTAGGTACCCAATACATACATGTTTTCTGAAGTGAACAAGCATGTAAATAGAGAAAAAAAGAATGACAAAGGTAAAAGATGATGATAATGGTAAAAGTTCAAGGAAAAGCAAAAATGCGTCATAAAGATACAAGCGAGTTCCACATTCAATAATAGCAACTAGGTAATTTGTATTAACCCTTCCATTGAGAACAATTAGAAAACCTTTGCAGAATTTTTTTAAAAATCTGTTTTCAAGGCACCGAAGACCTACTCATGACAACAAAGAATTAGAGGGCCAAGATCTGAGAGAAGGAAACCCAGAAAGGAGAACCCAGTTTGGGGGACCATAGTTCCCCTAGAAATATCCTCTAATTTGGAAAGAGGCATCTGAGAGGGTGAGAAGATGAGCAGGGTTTTCAATAGACTCTCAAGGCTAGGAGAATAAAACATGGAGTTCAGGTCCCACAAAGAAAAGGGACTCTAGTAAAACTCCCAGAAAAAGTGATATGTTCTAGGAGTAAGGGTGAACTGGAAATGGACCAGAGATTGTTAGTGCTCCTAGCCTGGACACCTACCTGAAGCAAATATAAATCTTTTCTGGGGGAAGGTAACATTACCTAAAACCTAACATTATCTTAATTTTTTTTCCACACACAATGCCTGGTCTGCAATCAAAATAGCAAAGTATGAAGAGACAACATCTCACACACACAGACAGAAAGACAGAGAAAATAAAAACAAATCCATAAAAAATACACATAATGGAGTTTCAGACATAAAATTTAAAGTAACTCTACTTAAGATGTTCAAGGAAATAAAAGAAAAATTGAGAAATTTGGCAAATAGGTGGAAACTATACAAAATGAACAAGTGGAAATTCTAAAAATAATAAAACATAAAAACTGGAATTAAGAATTCAGTGGATGAATATAACAGTAGAATATATGGATATAACATCATGATAGATGATAGATAGACTGACATAGTCTAGAATAAAATATCCAAACTAAAACACAAAGAGACAAAAGTATGGGAAACACAGTCGATGCACACAAGATAAAGAGAAGGTAATCAAAGTTTACCACTACAGAATATCATCAATTCAAAAGGAAGACAGCAAGAGAGGAAGAAAGGAACAAAAGAACTACAAAACAGCTAGAAAACAATTGACATGATGGCAATAGTCCTTATCTATCAATAATTACTTTAAATGGATTAAACTTTCCAATCAAAAGGCATAGAATATGTATATGAAAACAAGATCCAACTATATGCTACCTACAGGAGACTCACTTCAGCTTCAAGGGCTCACATAGGCTCAAAATGAAGCGATGGAAAAAGATATCCATGCAAGTGGAAACCAAAAGGAGGGAGAGCTATACTTATATAAGACAAAACAGACTTTAAGTCAAAAACTGTAATAAGAGACATAAGGTATTATTGAATGACAAAGGGGTCAATTCATCAAGAGGATATAATAATTATAAATATATATGCACCCAACATTGGAGAACCCAAATATATTAAGCAAATGCTAAGAGATCTGAAGGGAGCAATAGACAATAATACAGTAATGGTAGGGGACTTCAATAACCCACTTTCAATAATGGACAGATCATCGACAGAGAAAAATCAATAAGGAAACATTGGATTTGAACTATTCTTTAGACCAAATGGACCTAACAGACACATACAGAACATTCTAGCCAACAGCAACAGAATACATTCTTTCACGTGCACACGGAACATTCTCCAGGATAGATCATATGTTAGGTCACAAAACAAGTCTTAGCATATTTAAAAAGACTGAAATCATACCAAGTATCTTTTCTGACCATAATGGTATGAAATTAGAAACCAATAACAGGAAGAAACTGGAAAATTCACAAATGTGTGGAAATTAAATAAGACATTCCTGAACAACCAATGGATCAAAGATTAAATCAAAACTAGCTTTAAATGAATGAAAATGGGAACACAACATACCTCAAAATTTACAAAATAATAATTGACAGGACTGAAAGGAAAAATAGAAAATTCCATAATAATACTGAGAGATTTCAACATTTTTTTTTTAGCAGAAGACAAAAATTCAGTAAAGCTATAGAAGATATAAACAACACAATTAACAAACTGGATATATAGAACACTGCACCCAATTTGTCAGAATATATATATTTCAAGAACTCATAGAACATTTACTAAAATTAACCACATGCATTAAAAAGTAACAAGTTTGAAAGGACCAAAATCATACAGAATATGCTATCTCACCAGACAAGATAAACTAGAAATAATAATAACATGATAAATAGAAAATCTCAACATGTCTGAAAGATAAGACATTCATTTCTAAACACTCCATGGATAAAAGAAAAAAATCACAATGGAAATTTTTAAAATATTTTGAACTGAATTGTAGTGACAATATGATATATCAAAGTTTTGGGACACCATGTTTGGAAAGATACTTAAGCAGTGCTGGCTTCATAATTGGCCAGGCCCAGCGCAAAATGAAAATGGATGGGCCCTTGTTCACAAAGCCATGGGGAGGGAAAGTCCCATTAAAGATAATATATAAAGCCTTCTCCTTGCTGCCAAAGTCTCTTTCACAACTTGTCATGGTATTTTTTATTTGCTATTTAATGTAATTTTAAGGAAAGAAACATTTAAATTTTAAATTATTAGCATGAATTTTTACTGTTCATCTTTATATTATGCAATGCCAGAATCCTGTGCACATGGAGCATCACAAACACTATATGCAAATAGGGCAGCAAGGAACTTCAGACATGCATCTTGTACGTATCTCCTCCGCTCATGTTTATGCTGTTGTCCCGTAAGATTTCACTTTAAAAACACAGTACAAAGATAAAATTAAGACTTTCAAGATGGCAAGAGCATTAAACCAAGCAGGGGTCCTTCTGAGTGTGGGGTCCTGTGTGACTACACAGGTAGCACATCCATGAAGGTGGCCTTGGCCTTAAGAGCATATCTTAGAAAAGATGAAAGGCTGATAAATCAATGCAAATCTAAGTATACAACTCAAGGAGTTAGAAAAAGGGCATCAAATTAAACTTAAAGAATGTAGAAGGAAGGAAATAATAAAGAGCAGAAATTAATGAAGTAGAATTCAAACACAAAATAGAGATCAAAGCCAGAAGTTGGTTCTTTGAAGAAAGAAACAAAATTGAAAAACCCCTAGCAATGTAATTCCCACATTAAAAGAATAAAAGAAAAAATCTATTATTTTAATACATGTAGAAAAAAGGATTTAATAAACCTCAAAGGAAACTTTCCTTAATCTGATGAAGAGAATCTCACCTTGTAGGCCCAAGACTCTCCTGGCCTGCCCAGAGACACCTTTCTAAACTGTAAACAAATAAGTAAAACATAGAGTAGGATAGAAAGTGATATGATCTGGCAAGAAAAATAAAGCAGGGAAAGGGAAGTAGGAATGTTGAGGGAGGGTTTCAAGTTAGAATAGTCAGGGAAGACCTCAGTCAGAAGATGACCATTGATTAAAGAAGAGAAGAAGGTGAGGGAACTAGGCACACAGAGGGTTGAGGAAGAGGATTCCAGGCAGAGGAAACAACCAGTGCAAAGGTCCGGAGGAAGAAAATGCCTGGTGTGTGTTAGAAGCACAGCCAGTGTGGCTGAAACAGAGTAATGAGGAGAGAAGTTGGATATGAGTTCAGAGAAGTAATGAGGGTCCAGATCATAGAGGGCTCTATAAGGAATAAAGTATAAGGAACTACTTGGATTTACTTAACATGATATAGGAGACATTGGAAGGACAGTTTTGGACATGATCTAATTTATGACTTAACAGGATCACCCTCACTGCTGTATTGAGAATAGACTGAAAGATAGCAATAATGGAAGCAGGGAGACCAGTTACGATATTGCAATAATAAGGGTGGGAGATTCTTAAAGATTGAACTAAGGAGGAAGCAATAGAGTTGAGGAGAAGTAGATTAGGTTTTCTTCTCCATCTCATCATCAAATTCTGTACCATTTCTGAAAGGCCCTATGGCATAACCAAGGGAAACACTTTTACAATAACTTTTATCTTCCAATACAAAAAGTCACACCACCCTTTAAAGGCTTGATCTTTGAATTCTCTCTATTATAAAATCTCTTAGTCCTCCCTTAGGTATCACTTTCCTAATTAAACAGTACATCAATGGCCTACTGTCTAAATATTAACAGCATATTTGATAGCCAACAGTAATTCAGGCAGGAAGTCAGAAGATTCAAAATATGTTTGTGAAACTGCTAGGGATAAGGACAGATATTGAAAGCTCTGCCAGGACTCTCGCTGAGTTAAGGTGAGGTTATATGAAAGGAAGACGCACCAGTATGCAATTACTACATTGGTTTCCGTTAAAATCCAGGATACTTGGATCTCCGTATCTCACTAAGTCGATTATGGACCTTGGATTTTCATCACTCCAGGAACCACAATGAAGGGTAATCTGCCATGTATTATTCTAATCCTAGATTACAATTCAAGTCAATAAAATCAGGAAACTATCAGAAATGGCATTAGTGCCATAAACTCATTCAGATAATCTAATTCAGCTCGTGTCTTACAGGAACACTCTAATACAAGTTGCTCTCCTGGGTTATTTGGAGGAGAAGAAAGAGAAAGAAAAGGAATAAGGAAATGCTTCTCTTCTGATATTAGCTGGGTGATCCATGTTTGGAATAGCTAGAACAGAAGTCAGGCTACAAATCCCATGCCAGTGCTACTTTTTAAAAAAGGTAATAAACAAGGGAGGAGGTTGAAAGGGATGATTAGGCAGATGTGAGTGGTGATGGATTGTAATTAGTATTTGAGTGGTGAACATGATGTAATCTATGCAGAAATAGAAGTATAATGATGTACACCTGAAATTTACATAATGTTATAAACCAATGTGAACGCAATAAAAAATAAAATATTTTTAAAAGTGAAAAAAAAAAGGTAAACAATTAGCAACCCGTGGTCACACGTGGGCTGAAAGCATATTGTGTTTGGCCCAAATAGTAACTTAAAATTCAGGAGATTTCACATTAAAATATAGTCATTAGCATCTCTCGAAATATTAGAAGATCAAATAACACAGGCTATATTCCCACATGACAAAAAATAAAGAGACATTACCCAATCTCGACAACTAAAGTTGGATAGACAAGAAGCAGACCTATCTCAGATTCAGATTAGAAGTCAGAGATCCTGGTTTTAGTCATGGCTTCTCTATTAACTAACATGACCTTAGGAAAACCAGTTAGCTACCCTGGGCCTCAGCTTCTCCATTTGAAAAAAAATGGACTTAGACACAAATCTCACTCCCACCTAGTCTACATTCCTAGAAGTGTTACAGAGTGCACAGACACACATCAAGGGAGAGGAAAGGAATTATTCAACAAATGATGCCAGAGGTTAGCTGTTTAGAAAAAAAAAATGAGATCCAAGGTCATATCATGTGCCAATATAACTCCAGATGGAAAAGGGTATACATGGTAAAAAATCGCACCAAAAAATGAGAAGAAAATATATAGTTGAATGGTTTTATCATCAGATGGCAAAGAATTTTGCAAATTTAAAGAATATGGAAGAAATAGAAAAGGAAAATATTGAGAAACTTCTACAAAAAAAGGAAAACCAATATACTGAGGAATATTAACAAACGTAAGAGGCAAATGCAAAATGAGAAAAATACAACAGAAAGAACAAACGGTTTATGTCCTACCCCGCAATCTGACAACATCTCCCTCTCTCAGTCCTTGACAAAAGGGAAGGCAGGGTGTAAACTCGGACCCAGTAGCCAGCGGGGTAAATGTTTAAGTAACTAGAGGGCTGTTGCTAAAAGCCTGAGTAACTACCCAATAGCAGCCACCCTGTAAATTAAACAACTCAGCGGGGAGGCAGGACAGAGGTAATTACCCTAATTTGGTAGATGAGAAAACTGAGGCACAGAGAAGCTGAATGAGATTGCAAAGTCATAGCAACTGGTAAGTCTTAAAACCGTTTCTGGAACCCAGCTGGGGTTCTGCCTCAGTTGACCCATCTGTGAAACAAGGAAGTTGAATTAGACTGGTGGTTCTCAAAGTGCAGTGCAGGAACCAGCAGCAGCAGCTCAGATCTGTGGCCCAACGAGCCCTCCAGGTGATTCCTATGCACACTCAAGATTGGAGAATCACTGGATTCCAGGACTTCTAAGGTCCCTCCCAGACCTAAAACATTTTCATTAATATCTGAGCATTAATCTCCAGGGCATTTTGCACAAAACCCTGCTGTCTTATTGACTGGGACCAAAAGGTAAAAAAAGTTTAATTGGAGTTTGTGTTACTGAGTGGAAACACCTCTTCCCCTGCATGGAATTTATACCTATTGTGTTTGTTAAAGCTACCTGTCTTAAGTCATTTGCATATGGCATATTGGTAATCATAAACTTGGCTTTCTCCCTGGGGTCTGCGTGGAGAGAGGAGCAATGAGCCCCCTCCCGCAAAAGCAAACTGGAGACAGCGGGCTGGGTGGGCGGGCAGGGCGACGAAGAGACGGCCTGTCAATCACCTCCTCTCAGCAAATGAGCTTAGACCTAGAGGCCTCCAGGACCAGCTGAGAAACAGCAGGGGGCGACTGTTGACCATTCCCGAGCCCAGTTGCGCCTCCTTGACTTGCCTTGACCTTGGACAGGTTTAAATGCCAGCTCAAGGCTGACAGGCAATCTGCTAGTCCTGCTCTGCTTCGAGGCCGCCGGGACTTGCAGTGGCAGGCAAGGTCTGTGCTGCTGAGCCATCGTTGCCTAATCCTGGTGACCCAGCAGTAGTGGCCGTCACCTCAACCGCAGCCCATCACCCTTACCCCAGCAGCACCGCTGCTGCCACCTCAGTTTGCTGTCACTTGTGCCGCCGCTTCCCAGCCATAGCTACTGAGGAGGTATCTGGGTTCCCCCAACATGTCTGATGAAAGTGACGTAACACCAGCTCTATTTGCCTAACCAGAAGCGGCTAATGTGAAGGATGGAGGGGGAGGAGGGGAGAATGGCAATGTCCAGGGGAGTGCTAAAGACGTTAACCCTGATGCTGAGGAGGCAGCTCACGAAGGCCCAGAGGAGGGACCTGGCGACATGGCACCAGATAGAATATGGTGCTGAGGGCCTGCCTGTCATCTCTCACCATCCACACGTTCCTGGGCTTCCTGTCTTAATTAGGAGATGGAGGACACTCGAGCAACTTGGCCCCACAGATAATAATGAGGAAGATAAAGGCACTGAGGTGGGAAAGCAAATAAACCTCAAGCTGTGCCCAGGAGGCTCTGGTCTCTGCCAGGAAGGCTGTGGCACCAGCATCTGAAGATGGGACAAAAGAGGGGCCCGGCCCCACTGTGTTGAGGACAGGATGGAAGAAAAAACTATCGAGGAGAGGCAAATCCCTCAGTCGGATGTAGCTTCCCAAGAAAGATGTGGTGAGCATGTGCCAACTTCTTTCAGGACTTGCCTAGTGTTGTTAAGCAGCCACTTAATGCCCTCAGAATCCTCCAGAGAGAACAGGCAAAAATAAAATCCAACATCATAAAGCAATTCATGATACTGAGAGAAAATATGCCTGTCCTATCAACCTGTTTAACAAGAGATACATAATCATCTTATGAGCCTACAGAAGATGAAAATAAATGGAAACCAGGTGTTGAGGAGACAGTTGTTGAGGAAATAAAGAGAAAACTTGAGAACAAGTGTGAAGGTAAAAGCTACCCTAAACTAATTCTTTATTTTTTGGCGGAAAGTTTTGAAGGCTACAGAGTTGCTCAGAAATGTGGTTTGGAAACCTAATGAACCATTTTTAGAGCACCTGAAAGATATTCATCTCAAGTCCTCAGATGCTGGTGAGCCCGTGCATTTCACAATAGAATTTCTCTTTGAACCCAGTGAATATTTCTCAAATGAGGTGTTGACTAAAACATATATAATGAGGTCATACCCAGAAGATTCTGATCATTTCTTTTCTAATGAGCCACAGGTTACAGGCTGCATTGGGTGCCAAATACATTAGAAGAAGAAGAATGTCAATCAGAATGAATTAAGCAACAGGATATCAAAGGAAATGGAACTTCTAGAATAGTGTACAAAACAATTTCCAAAGACTCATTCTTCAATTACTTTTGTACTCCTGAAATGCACAAGTTTGGAATGCTAAGTGGGGTTGTTACAGCTAAAATTCTTGAAGATCTTCAATTGGGGTTCTTCCATGAGCATCCACTCCCAAGATCAGTATTATACTTGGCAGGACAAGGCACATAGAATGATGATGACTGTGACACAGGGGAAAAAGCCGGGTGAGAAGAAGAAAAGGAAGAGGAAGAAAAAGATTAACCAGAAGTGGAAGGAGCACCATAAAACAAACTACTTTGCAGAGTGCAAACTGCAGTGAGCTGGATGTGTTATATATCATTAAAGAATAACCTAAACATACTCTGAGTTGCTTACAGCTTCATTTTTTAAATTTTCTAGGTAGCTGAATAAGAAGTTTTTTAAAGATTTTAAAACCAGCACTTTCTTCTTAGAATTTCAATGGTCCCACTTTTCTGCCAGATATAGAACTCACTGCATCCTTGAACTTCCATAGTCTGGTTCTTGTAAAGTACTTTTGTCATAGCCATAAGACTACAATTTAAAATATCAGAAGACTTAACAGAGACCATGAGTGGTTTAGAAAACCTTCTTGAGAAACCAGCTGAAGTAGTTTTCAAGCCAGCTTGCGTGACTTGTGCCTTCATCATTGTGCAGTAGAAATGTAGTCTCTTGTACTAACTAGTAAATGATGCATTTTTAACCTGACCATGTGGGTGGTTAAGAGTTCCAGTCAGACCGTATTCGATAACTATTAGCTTGAGGATTTTTGCATTGACTGTTAAATTAAAAGAAACTTAGGGGGCCAGCCAGGTGGTATAGTGGTTAAGTTCATGTGCTCCACTTCAGCGGCCCGGCATTCACAGGTTCGGATCCTGGGCACGGACCTACACACCGCTCATCAAGCCATGCTGTGGCGGCATCCCACATACAAAATAGAGGAGAATGGGCACAGATGTTAGCTCAGGGCTAATATTCTTCAGCCAAAAAGAAGATTGGCAACAGATGTTAGCTCAGGGCCAATCTTCATCACCAAAATAAAATAAGAAGAAGAAGAAGAAGAAAGTTATAGTCAGGTGACTAATCACTGGGGTACTAATAAAGTCTTGTCTTCATCTTTTATTTTGTCATGAAGTACATTTAAACTGTTAACAAAGCAGTTTTTGTACCACCCTACCTGCTAGGAATGCTATCTTTTCACCGTTTTGTAAGCTTGACTATTTTGTTGAAGGAAGGCTAAAATATCAAGGGGAAAAAAGATGCTCTAGAGCAGTGGTTTTCAAAGTGTGGCTTCCAAAGTGATGATCTAGGAGGCCACATGGTGCAGCTGAGCCTAGCCCTGTATTTTGGGTTAAGACAACAGGGGAAGAAGCTGACCTTCACCTAAGTGAAGACCAACCTTCATTCACTGGTGTTGCAGGTAAACTGACCAGGATAGCAAGGACTCAGCGGGGGAGGAAACTAGAACTCACTAGGGCCTGAGCCACATACCTCTCTGAGAGTAATGAATGGGTGGTGATAGGGGAGAAAAGTATAAGGCACAAAGCGAGTTGCAGAAAAATATAGATACTATGATGCCATTTATATAAAGTTTGAAAACATGCAAATATACTATATACTTTGGGATATAAGTGTATATTTAACAACATGTATTTCATTCCAGTAAACGTAAGGCAAAGTAAAGATGTGCATGGGAATAAAACGCTAAATTCATAATACTGGTTACTATTTGAGGAAAGGATGCACAGTGTCAACTCCATTTCTTTTTTTTTTTTATGAGGGTTTTTATTTATTTGTTTATTTATTTTTTGTGTGTGAGGAAGATCAGCCCTGAGCTAACATCCATGTCAATCCTCCTCTTTTTGCTGAGGAAGACTGACTCTGAGCTAACATCCGTGCCAATCTCCCTCCACTTTATGCAGGATGCCGCCACAGCATGGCCTGAGAAGCGGTGCGTCAGGGCGCGCCCAGGATCCGAACCCAGGCGGCCAGCAGCAGAGTGCATGCACTTAACCGCTACGCCACTGGGCCACCCCCGTCAACTCCATTTCTAATGTTTTATTTCTTAAGCTAGAGAGTGGATACATGGGTGCTAAGGAGGTTCATATTAGTGTTCATATTAATATTGCTATAGTTTTATCTGTGACTTTAAGTAGTAAATGGGCCTAAACTCTAGAATCTAGATGAGAAAGTAGGTGAAAAGGTAGTTGATCAGAGAAAGGGAAGGTGGCCAACGAGTTGGGGAGAAGGCCTTGTTTCTATATTTAGCTAAGATTACTTAGATACCAAATCTGGATGGCATTGATAACTTCCTCTCCCATATGTTATAATAGCATACTTCATAGTCTGCTTTATGTCAGCTTTCCTACATTGTGAACTCCTCATTGGTTGGAACCTCAAAGGGTCTTACTCATCTTTCTATCTTAAAATACCAAGTACCTCCAGAGACAAGTTGGCCTGAAGCAAAGCTATGGAAACAGGACAACACTTGCATCCTTAGCTCCTTTGCCTCTCTTTCCAATGTCCTCCTCTTCATTCTCAGGCAGTGACCTCTGTCCCCCTCCCCAACCCCACCATTATCTCCAGGCACCTAAAATCAGGGTTACCCACTGTCATTCCCCGTACAGACCTCCCTTCCCTGGGAGCACTTCATGCTTCAGATTTTTTCTTCATTCCTCTACTCCTTGCCTCCTCTCAAAATTTCTGTTCTAATTCCTCAAGACCTTGCCTTGAAGTAATACCTGGTTAATGATACTTTAAGGTAGGTTGTGATACCATGTTAACTTACAGTGTACTTGTCTCTAAAAGGTCCTATGAAACGATGCTAAGATGGGCAATTTCAGACCCCATGGCAAGGCAGGGGAAGAAAATATTGGAAGATTTTAACTTACACTATGTAAAGACAGCAAGTTGGCTTACATCTGACCTTTCTGACCTCCAAAAGTTGCAATTTAGTGTGAGTTAACCACAAAGCAAACAAACTTTAACACTGCAGTAACCCCCTGCAATCCTATGTACACTTTTAATGGTCAAATTAAGACATTTTTTCCCATGAAGTTGCCCCTCAATCTAAAGATAGTTATACCCTCTGGCAGTACGAGATGTATTGGTATCTAGGGAAAGTACTAACACTTTACAGAAATTCAAGGTTCAACTTTAGTCTCACTAAGCCACTGGCGGCTCATGCAATTCATTCAGCTTCATGCAACTGTGATTCTACAACCTAATAACATTTGGTTTTGCACCTTGTACAATCAAGCAATATAGAAAAGCAAGTTGCTTGTAGTCATTTAATAAAAGTTTGACTATTTATTATGTTCCAGTCATTATTCTAGGTGTTTGGGGGATATATCAGCAAAGAAAACAAACAATAAGCCCTGCCTTTGTAGCATTTACCTCTTGCGGGGGGTGGGGAGGGTGATGGGGATAGGGATAATAAAAACAAAGATAAAATTAGTTAAACGGGAAAAATTCCAAGCTATGAAGGAAACAGAACAGGGTGGTGATATGAGAGTGATAGGGGTGGCGGTGGGTGACAGCTTTAGTTAGGTGGTCAGGGACGATCCCCTGTGAGTGCTCTATGACAAAAACCTGAATTCCAAGAAAGAGGCAGCCATGGGACAATCTGGGAGGAAGATTCCCATGAAAATGACAAAGAACATAAAAATGGGGTGAGGGGCCTGCAGGCATGTATTTCTAGTAATTTCTTCTATATAGAGGGCAAGCATTTACTGTTTGAAGGTGGACAAGAGGACCAAATTAGAATTCTGCTTCTTTTGAAAGAATTGCATGCTTAAAAAATGAGAAGACTCTGACAAACCTCACTAGTAACCCCTAATTCTGATAATGCTCATTGTATATTATCACATTTTATATGCACAAGAATCCTGTGGGGTGGTAACTATTTTCTTTTTTAAGAGATGAAACTGAGGACAAGAGTATCAACTTATCCTAAGCCACACAGCTGTTAATAACAGAGGAACAAGAAACTTTCTTAACATGATAAAGAATATCTATTTGCAATCAACAGCCAACTTCCTATTTAAGGAGGGGGAGTAGGAATCTCTAGTCAAAGAGGAGAGTTAAAAATTATAGTTTCTGGGCCGGCCCGGTGGCTTAGCGGTTAAGTGCACGAGCTCCGCTACTGGCGGCCTGGGTTCAGATCCGGGGCGCGCACCAATGCACCGCTTCTCCGGCCATGCTGAGGCCGCGTCCCACATACAGCAACTAGAAGGATGTGCAATTATGACATACAACTATCTACTGGGGCTTTGGGGAAAAAAAGGAGGAGGATTGGCAATAGACGTTAGCTCAGAGCCAGTCTTCCTCAGCAAAAAGAGGAGGATTAGCATGGATGTTAGCTCAGGGCTGATCTTCCTCACAAAAAAAGAAAAACATTACAGTTTCTTACCAACTTGGAAAAATGAAACTGAGCTATATATCAAATAGCAGAATGATTATTTCTGGGTAATGAGATTAAGGGTGATTTTTATTTTCTCAATTCAGGCTCTGTCCCTTACTGGCTGTGGATCCTTGGGAAAGTCACTAAATCTCTATATGTTCTGGTTTCTTCATTTGCAAAAGATGGATAACAGTACTCACATCATAGAGTTGTTACAAGGAGTAAATAAGATTATCTATGTAAGCGCTTAAAATAGTGCCCAACCTATAATGAACACTTAATAAATGCTAACGATTATCATTACTTCAATATAATTTTAATTTGCATTGAGTTTGAGCATATCTCCATATGTTCCAAAGCTATTTGTCCATGTTTAAAAACCATTTGTATTTATCTATGATTTATCTATCCATGTCCTTTGCTCATTTTTCTATTGCTTATTATCTTATTGATCTGTATGAGCAGGATATGTGTGATTTTTGCTTCCCTGTTTTGGTTTATGTGCTTTATTAATCTGTTGTACATAGAATATGTATTATTTTTATAAAGAGAAAAAGCGTGGATACTAAAACTTGCTGGAAAGACCTTTGAGGGCCTTAGCAGACCTTTTCTTGACTCTACTGGTTCCTAAATGCACCACAAACTATTCTGCTAACTCTGCCACCATCTCAATGGCTGTCTGTTTGGGAGGCAGAAGACCTATTTTCAGGACAAAGGCAAACTCCTTACTGAAACATTCATGGCCCCAATCTGCTTTAAAGGCCCACTTGCCACTCTGCCCAGTGCACCAGCCATTTCATTCCCTGGATAGGTACAAAACCACACACACACCCATCTCTGCCACTGTTCATGCTGCTTCCTTTACCTGCAGTAACCTCCCTCCCACCCCTCTTTACTGCCAGTTGAACTCCTAATTTCAGCACCCACCTGAAATGCCTCCTCTTGAGCAACTTCCCAGGCACCAACCCACCTCCTTCACCTCTCCCCTGACCCAGCTAATCATTCTCTCTCCCATGCTCCCATAGCAATTTGTGCTTATCCCTCTTATAGCACTTGACACCTGTGTCGTCATTATCCAAGTGTCTGTCTAACCCTCTAGACCATGAACTAGGACAAGCCATGGGTCTTAGATACCTGGGAGTCCCTGACCCCTAACACAATTCCAGGATGATAGTTTGTGATTGATACATGCTTAATGAATGATTGAATGACTAGGGTCTGGAGTGTTTGTCCTGTAGCTTCAAGTGGACAGCCCAGATTTGCATTACCTGCGAAGATATTTGTATGGTTTTTGTTTTCTATTTGTTTGTTTTTTGGTAACATGCTGTATCCTTTAAAGTAAACAGTGATGGTCTTGTTGACAGTTTTGAAAAAAGAATGGATGGAGACAGGAAGGAGGTAAAGAAAGCAGGAATACTCTGCTTTTGTAGAAAAAAAAATGTCTACCTTGGAGTATTTGTTTCTGCTAAGGAAGAGTGGAGGCAGCCCTGGTCCTAGCATGCAGTAGGAAATGGGGATGCCCTATTAGGCACCTTCCTCACCACTCGATTTCCATCACATCACCTAGGTCTGCACTCTGGCCAGAAGCAACATCTGCTTCCTTTCCCTACCCCAAGGCTCAGGCTTTTTGTACAGCCAAGGACCCTCTGGGGTTATGAGCACATTTTAACAAGGGCCATATGGAGACAACATCCTGCATTTACTGTCGTTCTCAGTCAGGACATGTTGCCCATCTTTTGAGTCCAAGTCCTCCCTCCTCTGTGAAGCCTTTTCTGAAAAAAGCCCACCAATTGTGATGCCTCCTGACTCACTTGGCTGAGTTAATATATTACAGAATAAAGATAGAAATGTTTTACATTATCAACGTCCTCCAGCCAAAGACCACAGGAACATGCCTGTAGTTGAACAAGTTGGGTTTATTACTCATTGCAGTGAGGGAGAACACACCAGGGGGAACCATGTGGTGTCTCAGTAAGAGGTATCAGCAAGAACCTATTATAGGATTTGGGTTTTGGTTGAGTTATTTTGGGAAGTTTTGAAGGAAATGGGGGTTTGCTCTAGATTAGATGCTGTTAGAAAGCAGGGGCAATTCTATGATTGGAATTTCAATAAATCTTATCTATAGGGAGGGGAGACTAGAACCAGGATAAAGCTGTAATTGGTAAAGAAGTGGTAGACACTCATTTTAGTCAAGAGAGGGAGATGTTTAGTATTTTATGACCTTGTTTTTGTCTCTGCTTAAACAAAATTACAAAATGGCCTTGTTTTGTCTCCTTTTATCATGTTCTTGGAGTGACCTTGTCTGATGTTGGTGTTCTATGACATTGTGTATGTCCAATAGGAGAATAAGATGGCCTAGCCGTGGGTATCAGTCCAGTTCTGAATGTCAGGGGCTGCTCTTTTTTTTTTTCATTCTCAACATGCAGTCCTTTTCTCTCAACTAGGCTATGAGGTGCTTATCGCCAAAGATGACAGCACTTGCTTCTCCATCCTTGGCAAGGTCTTGCACGAAGCATTATACGTAGGTGCTTAGTAAATACTTGCTGATTGTTTGGGCATCAAGAGGGCTGGTCTGGGACTTTCAGAGACCCTCATCTCACGGCCATTTACTTTATGCCTGGGTAATTAACCTTCTGCTGTCAGGTTTCTCCTAAAGCTGCATGTATAAGAAGTAGGCCTGTCTCAATTTTAAATTAAAGGTCAGGAGATTGAATCTAAACCTGGCTCCTCCATTAAGTGGCATGAGTTGGGGAAGCCAGTTAGCTGCCCTAAGCCTTAGTTTCCCCATTTAAAAAAGAATAGGCTTAGATTCAATATCTAAAGGTCTTTCCAGCTCTAGAATTTTAGGAAAATATGCGTTTTCTCTTGCATCTCTCCTACCTTTATAGAAAGTGCTAAAGGGTACATGGCCACACATCATTATAGAGGAGAATCATTACTCAATAAATGGTGCTACAGGTGAGCTGTTTAAAATAAAAATCAACCAAGATTTTAATCTTACATGTGTCAGTATTAATTCCAAGTGGATTAAGGAGTGAAATGTAAACATTCAGAAGACCTCCAAAAAGAATATAAAATTCATCTCAGGATGAGAAAAGATTTGCAAACTTACAACGATATTAAAACCATGAAAAAGAAAATATTATTATATTTTGCAACACAAAAACGAAAAACTACATACTTAGAAGTACTAACCAACTTAGAAGGCAAAATGAAAGTAGGAAAATATTTTCAACAAATGGTTAGTATCCTAAATACAATCTCATCTCATTCCATCTACCTATCTCACTCAAATCTTGACTGAAGGCAGGGTGTGAACTCAGCCAGGGAAGAAGCATGTAACTGCATATAGCTGGAAACAATTGACTCCTCAAAAACCAAATTAGATGATTCTCTCTGAAGGCCTGAGAGACTACTAAATAGCTTCTCTCCAATTGTTCAAGAATGGAAAGATTATTATTGATGTAATAAAACCTTGTATGTATAAAATTTCACAGTATGAAAAAGGGTTTTCACCCCATTATCTTAGTAGATTCTCAGAGAAACACTCTAAGATAGCTAAGTAATCATTACTCTAACTTTACAGATGATAAAATAAGCCTAGAAATGATAAGTAACTTGCCCAAGATCACATCAGGGGGCAAATGTTAAAACCAAATCTAGACCTCAGATTGGGATTCTGCCTCAGTTTTGTTATCTTCATAGGGAGGATTTGGATTAGAGATTTTCTACATTGCCTTCCAGATTTAAATCAATGATTTATGACAACACCATGCTCCATTCTTGAGGTGGGACCAGAGGAAAAATAAAAACATTGAAATTTGGTTGTGTTGATGAAAGGAAAAAAAATCCCTCCTCACCTTGATGTGATTTATTGGTATTATTTTTCCTAAATTTAATATCCAAATATTATTTTATTTGTTTTTTTTCCAAAAAACATTTTTAGTGTTACATTTTTTTTTTACAGAATGAGTATAAAATAGCAGTAAATTTTTCTATCATTTTCCAAACTACTTACCCTTGAGGTCTCAATTAAGTGGATCTTGAAACCAATCAAAACTCTTAGACTATTGCCTCAGAAACATCCTAGGAAGCCTGCCCTTTTAACGTCTGTCATGCTTAGCTCTTAGGAGATGACCTGATCCTTTAAAAGAAGTATGTCCTTTTTTATTCATTCTTTAGAGGCTTGAAGTGAATTTGTCAGGGTTCATTATACACCTTCCAGCTCCTGTCATTTACCACTTCTTCAATATCAGTTCTGACTGCATCCATTTCAGTTTTGTCTATTATTTTCCAAGTAGTTTTGACCACATTAAATCATTCAAATTCTTCTCTCTCTCTTCCTGGGAGATTTTTCCTACTGCAGAGGTCTAAGTTATACCTTTTTTTGACCCTGTCTCCACTCGCCATTACCAGGTGAAAATCAAGGAAGTCCTCGTGATTAACATGGCCCAGAGTGCCTTCATATCAGACTATTCTAGTTTTTTGGACAATTGTAAAATTAAAAGGACAGGAGTTGCGTGGAACTAAAAGTTGCACAGGACCCTAAGGCCTCAAAGAACAGAGGCGGTTGCGAGCAATCTTAGAACCTAAAGGCCTTGGTCATTCACTGGATGCAGGGCATGTCAATCCTCACTTCTCAGCAAATGAGCTGGGAGCTCATGATGAGGGGGCGTGGCCCTTTGACTTCTGGCCCCGCCCCCCGTCACCTGCCTAGCGGGATCTTTCCCGCCTTGTCCGCCTACGTCTGAGGTGCCGCCTGGGCGGGTGCTCCTGACCGTGGTCCCCTGCCCTTCCCGTCGTGGGGCCTCCTCAGGCACCACCACAGACTGTTGTCCCCTCAGCGGCCGGCTCCTCTGCCACCCCGTGCGCCTCGCGTCAGGCCCAACTGCCCACGGCCTCCTCTCAGCGGCAGCCGCTGAGGGGGCCACCATCTTCGCCGTCGTCGCCACAGCCGGATCGCCGCCCCGGTTGAGGTAGCGCCTGGTGCCATGTCTGCGACGGGAGAGGGAGACATGACCCTAGGTGGCCCGGACAGCCCCATGGGCATGGCGGGAGCGTGGGCCAGGGCGGCCGGAGCCGGCGACGGGGTGGGCAGTGAGTCCGGGCCCCACGGGGCGGCCGGCGTCCGGGGCGCCGCGGGAGGCCTCGGGGAGGCGGCGGGCGAGCAGGGGGCCGCTGCGGCGGAGGGCGGGAGCGCCGGGGAAGACTCGGACATCGGGCCGGCCGAGGAGGGCGAGGAGGAGGCGGGCCGGGACCTGGTGGTGGACGCCCACCTGTTCCCCATGGCGAACTTCCGCCTCATGTTCCTGGACCTGGTGCGCTCGCTGCTGCACCGCGTCTACTACAACGACCACGTGCTCGTGCGGCCCCGCGCCGGCCGCCTGCTGCTAGGCCGACCCCGGCCTCGGGCGCCCGACGGCGCGGCCGAGCTCCACGCGCCCCAGCCGCCGCCAGAGGGGGCCGCTGCCCCGGCGCCCGCGGAGGAGGCCACCCGGGAGCCCCCGGAGGAGGCCACCCGGGAGCCCGCGGAGGAGGCCACCCGGGAGCCCGCGGAGGAGGCTGCCGCCGCTGCGGGTGAGGAAAGGCTGCGGGGGGAGGGCCTCCCTCTCGGCGGGGCTGCGGGGGGGGGGGGGACCGCGTCCCTCTCGGCGGGGCTGCGGGGGGGGGGGACCGCGTCCCTCTCGGCGGGGCTGCAGGGGGGGCCGCTGCCCTCTCGCTGGGGCTGCGGGGGGGGGGCGCTGCCCTCTCGGCGGGGCTGCAGGGGGGGGGCGCCTCGTGGGCGCAGCCGGGGCACGTGCCGCCCGCCCAGCGCGGCCCGGGGGCGAGGCCGTGGGTCCGGGTCCCCAACCCGCCGAGGGGCCAGTGGGCCCGATTCCGTGCCACCTTGACGGTTGTGAGGAACAGTACGCGGCCGTGGCGCAGCCTCTGATGAGAGCTGAGACCACCCGGGCGATTTCGGAGCCGCCGGTGCCTGTCGGCCGAGGCGGCGTTCGCGGGGAGCGTGGGAGGAAACAGAGGGGAAGCCTGGGGAAAAGAAGGAGCTAACGGCACGCCTCCTTTCTGGGTCGTGGCTGTCAAAATTCAAGATCCTTAGAAAGTTGATCCCAAAACATCAGGAACGGATAGGCGGGCACTTGGTAAAAAGTAAATATTCGGTGGGTTGAGGAACTAATGAGCTTCACCAGAGATTTTGTCGTTGAGGCAAAACGTATTTTCGCAAGAAAGTTCTGACCAAAACATACAACATGCATCAGGCCCCGGTAATTCGGATCCCTCCTTCTCGGAAGGGCCCGAGATAACCAGCAGCACAGGGTGGCGGGTTTACCGGAAAGAGAAATAAGGTCGCTGTGAAAACGGTCAGGCAGTGGAGGTGTGAGGGCCGTGGCAGCGTCGTACCAACCAGCAGGAAGGTGGCCAACCGTTCTTCTCTTAGTTCCTTCCATCCTCCTGCTTCTCCTGAGGGCAGAGTCCTGGATGGCACTATTCCTGATAAACTGGGATTGTGTTCTCTGAATGTCTGGTCCCAACATCTCTGTTGTTCTTCACTAAAGAAACAACTAAATGTCGGTATGAAAACGCGAATGAAGAGGTCGAGGACGCTGAAAGTAAGGAAGAAAAAGAGAAGTTTAACAGAAAACAGGAAGGACCCGAAAAGGATCTGGACCCAGCAGAGAGCACGCTGAGAAAATCCAGGTATCTGTGTATAACTTTGAATATCACCCAATCATTCCTGGAATTTACCTGTTACTGACAACTTTATTTTTTCTTAATTCTTCCAGTAAATTAATTAAGAAAATGTTTGTTTAAAATTAGTTTAAAAATTCAATTTTACCTACTTAGAATGTTAACAGAATACTCATGTATCTATATAAAATGCGTCATATACTGAAATATACTTCATGGCTACTCATTGGTTCCTATGAGGTCTCTTGTCCTCTACCTGTAAGTCTACTAACGAGTAGTAAATGTATCAGTACCTAAGACCAGTATTTGTTTAGAAAACAGTTACTAGAAGCAGCAGCTAAAGTCGCTGGGCTGTGCACTAGTTGGGCCTTCAGTACTTGGCTACAGAAATGCAGTCGCCTGTACTAACTAGGAGACAATACCTTTTAGAATGTGACTACTTACAAAGAGCAAAACGTTAAGAATTTCGAGTAGGACCACATTTAATGCTTAATACCTAAACATTTGTTCCATTGTAGACTTTTGTATTTTATGTGACAGTCAAAAGAAAAGAAACTTAGTCATAGTATGACTGTTGTTTATCACTGAATTGGTAATTAAGTCTTAAGGTAGTTCTTGTCTTTGAGTATATTTAAATGATTAACATATTTCTTTTTCTTGTCTATTTGCATTTTCACAGCTGTGTATTTCCTACTAACAGCCTCTTTCTCATATGGTAGATATAGAAACCAAGGGTCTGGGAGGGTGAGGGAGTATCATTTGTGGAATGAGCATAGGCTTTTAAAGGTGGAGAGATTTATTTAAATCCCAGAATGGCCTCTCAAGGATCATAAAAGCATTTACAGTGTTAGGCAAGAGACAAAGTTGGTATGATCACATGACTGAAGCCATCGGTTGCAGGAGCACCTTATATCCAAGGGTGCAGGTTACAAGAGGAAAACGTGTTGTTCTTCTCTACTTGTTGGGATATAGCACACAAACGCAGCAGATACACATAGGGCTGACTATTTTCTTAGATTTAGAAAGTGACTGTGCTGGTTAATGCTGGATAATTGTTAATTTTCTCTCATTTCATCCTGCAGTTGCGAGGAATAGAAAGAAGATGGAAGAAGAAGAATCTGTTCTTCACTCTCTAGATTTCTTGTTTTTTAGAAGCGCGAGGGAATTTTATCAACAGTGATTTCATTCCAACTTCATCACCCAAAAAGTGATATCCACTGACATCTGACTTTTCCCTCACATTTTACAGATATATTTGACAACATTTGTTCACGTTAAAAATAAAAGTTTGTTTTAATGCGCAAGTTGAAATATGTGCACATTTTTTTAAGGGTAAATAGCACTCAAATCCCTGTTTTACCTCTTTTTGTTCTGGCCCACTTTATCGTCATTTGAAAGGGATCACTTTCCACCATTTGGTAAGCTCAAATTCTTTTATCCCAGCCCAAATAATTAAAATATCAAGTTTAAAACAGTTTTGAAAAGACAGAGCTGGAGGTCAAGCCTTTAGAGCTTCACTATTAACTCCGTTAGTCACTACCCACGTGTGGTTGCTGAGCATTCAAAATGTGCCTAGTCTGATTTGAGATGTGCTGTAAGTGTAAAAAATAATGTAAAATATCTCATTAATAATTAATTACATATTGAAATAATAATATATTGGGTTAAACAAAATATAATATTAAAATTACTTTCATCAGTTTCTTTTGACTTTTTAAATATGGCTGGTAGAACATTTACAATTACACGGGACTGGAGTTATATGTGTATTGGCCAGCACTGCTGCATGGTTTTGAAGGAAACCTCATGGATGGCCCAGCTTGCCTGGAGGCCAGATGGTGTTGCTCAGCCTGGGCCCACACATTGATTTAGAGCGCTGGTTCTCAAAGTTTGCTCCCCAAAACAGCATCATCAGCATCACCCAGGAATTCTTAGGCTCTACTCAAGATCTACTGAATCAGAAACTCTGAGGGTTAGGCCCAGCAATCTGTGTTTTAAGAAGCCCTCCAGGGGCTTCTGATGCAGCTAAGGTTTGAGAAGCACTGGTTTAGAGGCATAGGGGAAGAAGCTGAGACTCACCTATGGTAGGACCAGCCTTAATTCACTGGCTTGGGACTGTTGCAGGTAAACTGAACAGGATGGTAAGGGCTGGACTGGGGAGGAGACTAGAATTCACGGTGGCTCAGACACAGAGGGCCTAAGATTGGGTCATGGCAGCAGAAAAATGCATAAGGGAAAAAGCTAGTTCCAGAAGGATACAAACATGGTACTATGTATATGAAGTCTAAGAAAACATGCAAATTGATCACCATATATTGATTGTGGATACAGGTATCTGGGGTAAACATGCATATGAGAAATGCATACAAATGTTGCATGTGTAACAGCATGGGAGGAAAAGATAAACATCTCATTTGGGATGGTGGTTACCTCTTGGGGAAAGAAAGGGAGGGGGATTCTCTTGGGGAGGGCTTTACAGTGGGTTTCAACTGTATTTGTAATATTATATTTCTTAAGCTGGGTTGTTGGTAAATGGATGTTTATAGTAGTATTCTCTATAATTTTGTGTAGATCCAAAATATTTCATAATAAATAGTGAGAAAAATAAAAAGAGGAAAGGGAGAGAATGGACTTAATCTCTGGAATCTGTTTAAGGGAAATCTCTGGAATCTGTTTAAGGGAAAAAAAGATAAAGTCAAAGTTCACTAGAGTAGAGGATCAGAAAAGGGGAAAAGCTTGGGGTTTGAGACTAGATAGCCTTATTTCTGCGTTTAGTTAAGGCTTCCTAGGTGCCCCCTTGGTAGCACTGATACCTTCTGTCATAATCTGTGGTAGTCAGAATATCATATTCTAACTTATATTTTATATATATATATATATATATATATATATATATATATATATATATATATATATATATAACCTAACATATATAATATATGCTACTCCACCAAAACCAACCCCAGGACTGAACCTCTGAATGGATGGGACCTTAAAGAGTTTTATTTATCTTTCTTTCTCAAAGCCCTAGGCAATGAGTTTTCCTCTTAGTAGGTGCTTAGTTAATGTCTGTTCAAGTGAAGTAAACAACACTCCCACAACTCCTTTTTTGGTTACCAGTGTTGACATTTTAAAATGTATTATCACGTAGTGTTCCTTATGGCTAGAACCACATGGTAAGACAGAAGGCAAAGGGCTCCTTGTCACTATTATTTAAACTAAAAGGGCAGGCCAAGTAGTGTGATTTGAGGGGCTTCAAACTGGTTCTGATTTGTCGATGTTTATGCTGTGCTAGTTGTTAATATAGTATTCCTTTCAGACCCAGGCAACAGGGACCTCTGTCCTGAGCTCCATGCTTTAGAGGCCCCACTTTGGCTCTCTTCAACCACACCCCTCCCTACAGGGCCAGGAGCCAGGCCCATAGGAACAAGGGGTGTGCCCCTCTGCTAGACAATGCTCCAGATACCTGGCACTTCTGCACAGTCCCAGGACTGCTGCCAGGACCTGCATGCTCCTCTTGGAGCTGTCCTTGGGAGGGCTGACTGCATGGCCGGTATGTGCTCCCAGGCCCAAGGGAGGGTTGTATGCCCAAAACAGGGGATGGGGCCTGGTCTAGGAGCCGGGGCAGGGGTGGGGGAAGGGAGAAGGGGCAGCTCTTCCCACACCACTGGAGCAGAACTTAGAGGAATACAAGAATTCTACATCCCAACCAGGACTTTCAGGTCATCATAAAGGTATATTTGTCATGGAAGGAGATAAACCATTAAATAAAACATGCTGTATTATGTGATTTAAACATTCAAACATTTAGACGTACAGTATATGGATCCCCAACTGAACTCTTTTTCTGAACTCTGCAAATGTTACAGGAAGGCCAGGTTAAATATCTGGTCTAACCCCCTTTTTCCCTTCTTCAATGTGTGTTATACTTTGTTACCTGAGCATAGTGGGGCACCTTGCTTCTGAAAATGGCTTGTTCTAGTAGCCTGTCCTGCTATAAGACTTGAATCTAGTCCCTAGTCCAGGCTGGAGTACAACCACCCACCATCTTGCCCCCACTACTCATCCCCAACTGCATACCCTCCCACTGGTCTCTTTCTTTGCTCCCCAGGTGTTTATATCAAAATTTCTCTTTGATAGCACTTCTCTGTCATACAAGTACCCACTTGGAGGCCATCAGCTTGGTCAAGCACACCTGCGTGGAGGTCCTTTATGCCCTGCACAACCTTTTAAGAACATTTTGCTTCTCTGACAAACTTCAGGTCTGAGTTGTCAATATCCTATTTGATTTCCCTCCCCATGTGATAGACAAACTGAGACAGACTACACAACAGTTCCGTTGTATTTTTTTTTTAAATAGCAAAAATCAAAGGAGCTACAAAGAAGCTGAATACTTGTAAGAATGTGACTCTGGGCATTAAAAAATAACCTCTTCACTTAAAAACAGAGTTATTAACCATGGGAAAAATTATTAATGAAGACTTCTCAGAGTAAGAATAACCTAATAGAGGTCCACAGGTCCTTCCTGAGAAAAGGGAAGTGTAACAGCTAATCTACCAGAATTACCTGGATAAAAGGCATCTCCCTAAATGAATTGGTCACTATGGGAATACAAAGGAAATAAAATCCAATCAATCAAAACTTAGCATTATCAATAAGGTAAAGATACAATATCAGGAACAATAGATGCGTTATACAGAAAATGCAAAATCCAGCATATGGTTGTTTAGTGTCACATGATACCATCATCAGCAAAACCAAGCAGCCATTGGTTTTTCTCAGCCTTTCCACTCAGAACTTAGAGGCACAGTTATGTCTAGGCTTGCATTTCTCTTAAAGCAAAGTAGCCCCAAGGTGACAGAGGCAGAAACAGTGAAAGGTATACTCAGAAGACACTTCTGGGTCTCCCAAGAAAATGATCTAGGTACTGTCCAGGCATCCAAAGGGAGCTCTCAGTGTTTGGTGTGTTTGGGGGATGGAATAAAGAGGAAGGACTTGGAAAGGAAAATTTAACTAACTTTCAGTGAATCTAGATGAAAATCTAGGGTTATTTGTGCCTTGGAGAGCCAGCCTATTAACCAACTAACTTGAGTGGTAAAGGTGCCTACATCTTCACTCCTCTGCTTGGAAGTTCTTAATGGAGGCAATGCTACAAAAGGAAAAGACTGCATGGCAGGATGGGAAGGGAGGAGTCAAAATTTACTGGGCTACACACAGGGGTCACTCCTGGAACATTTGGAACTGGTGACGAGAGGGAAGAACACTGCTGGGCCTCATAAGGACTCACTTACATAAGGTCACATCTCCAAGATCAGAAGACGAAGCTGACCTACCTAATATATAGACACAAGCACAGGGAAAGAGGCAAAATGAGGAGGCAAATGAATACGTTCCAAGTAAGGGAACAGGACAAAACTCCAGAGAAGGAACTAAATGAAACAGAAATGAGCAATCTATCAGAGAGTTCAAACAAAGAGTCATAAGGATGCTCACTGATCTCAGGAGAAGAATGGATGAACTCAGTGAGAATGTCAACAAAGAAATGGAAGATATAAAAAAGAACCAATCAGAAATGAAGAATACAATACTGGAAATGAAAAATTCACTAGAGGGACTGAAAAGCAGAGTAGAGGATGCAGAAGAACAGATCAGAGAGCTGGAGGAAAGACTAGAGGAAATCACCCAAGCTGAACAGATAAAAGAAAAAAGAATTAAAAAGAGTGAGGACAGTCTAAGGGACCTCTGGGACAACATCAAGCACACTAACATCTGTGTTATAGGTGTCCCAGAAGGAAAAGAGAGAGATAAAGGGACAGAGAATCTATTTGAAGAAATAATAGCTGAAAACTTCCCTAACCTAAGGGAGAAAACAGACTTTCAGGTACAGGAAACACAGAGAGCACCAAACAAGATAAACCCAAATTGAAGATACAAATAAAGGGAAAGGTATCCCAATTTCATGGATAGGAAGAATTAATATTGTTAAAATGTCGATATAACTCAAAGCCATCTACAGATTCAATGCAATCCCTATCAAAATTCCAATGACATTTTTCACAGAAATAGAAAAAACAATCCTAAAATCTGTGTGGAACCACAAAACACTCAGAATAGCCAAAACAATCCTGTGAAAAAAAGGACAAAGAACAAAGGAGGCATCACACTTCCTGATTTCAAACTATGTTACAAAGCTGTAGTATTCAAAACAGCATAGTACTGGCATAGAAATAGACACATAGACCGATGGAACAGAACTGAGAGCCCAGAAACAAACCCATGCACATATGGTCAACAAATATTTGACAAAGGAGCCAAGAATACTCAATGAGAAAAGGATAGTCTCTTCAATAAATGGTGTTGGGGAAACTGGTTATCCACATGCAGAAGAATGAAATTGGACCTCTACCTTATCTTATACCACTCACAAAAATTAACTTGAAATGGACTAAAGACTGAATGTGAGTGATTAAAGACTTAATTATGGTTTCAATACTGAAACCATAAAACTCCTAGAAGAAAACATAGTTTCCCTATGACAAGCTCCTTGACATGGGTATTGGCAAAGATTTTTTGGATAGGATACCAAAAGCACAGGCAAGAAAGGCAAAAATAGACAAGTGGGACTACATCAAACAAAAAAGCTTCTGCACAGCCAAGGAAACAATCAACAAAATGAAAACATAACCTACCGAATGAGATAAAATATTTGCAAATCATATATCTGACGAGGGGTTAATATCCAAAATATATAAGTAACTCATACAACTCAATACCAAATATACAAATAATTCAATTTAAAAATGGGGAAAGGACTTGAATAGACATTTTCCCGAAGAAGATATACAAATGGCCAATAGGTGCTCAACATCTTTAATCATCAGGGAAATGCAAATCAAGACCACATTGAGCTATCTCCTCACACCTGTTCAGATGGCTGTTATCAAAAAGTCAACAGATAACAAAAATGGCCAATAGGTGCTCAGCATCTTTAATCATCAGGGAAATGCAAATCAAGACCACATTGAGATATCTCCTCACACCTGTTCAGATGGCTATTATCAAAAAGTCAACAGATAACAAGTGTTGGCGAGGATGTAAAGAAAAGGGAACCGTTGTGCACTGCTGGTAAATTCGTACAGCCACTACGGAAAACAGTATGGAGGTTCCTCAAAAAATTAAAAATAGAGCTACCATATGATCCAGAAATCCCACTTCTGGGTATATAGTCAAAGGAAATGAAATCAGGATCTCAAAGAGATATCCGGACTCCCATGTTCATTGTAGCATTATTCACAATGGCCAAGACATGGAAACAATCTAAGTGTCTCTGGATGGATGCATAGATAAAGAAAATGTGGTGCTTATATACAATGGAATAATATTTGCCATAAAAAAGGATGAAATCCTGACTTTTGTGACAACACGGATGGACCATGAAGGCATTATGCTAACTGAAATAAGTCAGAGAGAGAGAGAGACAAATACTGTATGATCTCACTTATATGTGGAATCTAAAAAAGCCTAACTCAGAAACAGAGTAGAATGGTGATTGCCAGGGGATGCAGAGTGGAGAAGATGGGGAGATGTTGGTCAAAGGGTACAAACTTCCAGTTATAAGATGAACAAGTTCTGGGGATCTAATGAACAGCATGGTGACTATAGCTAACAATACTATATTGTATCCTTCAAAGTTGCTAAGAGAGTAAATCTTAAATGTTCTCATGACAAAAAAAAATGGTAACTATGTGAGGAAATGGATGTGTTAACTGACTTTATTGGTAATCATTTCACAATATATATGTATATCAAATCATCACATTGTACACCTTAAACTTACAGAAAGTTATGCATCAATTATATCAGTAAAGGTAGGGGGAAAAGGGAAATAAGCTATTAAGTCACGAAAAGACATGGAAGAAACACGTCATATTACAAAGTGAAAGAAGCCAATTTCAAAAGTCTATATACTGTAGGATTCCAAATGTATGACATTCTGGAAAAGGCAAAACTATGAAGACTAAAAAGATGAGTGGTTGCCCGGAATTGGGGAGAGGGGGGGATGAATATGCAGAACACAGGGGATTTTTAGGGCACTGAAACTGTTGTGTATGATATGTAATGGTAGATACATGTCATTATACATTTCATAAAACCTATAGAATGTACAACACCAAGAGTGAATCCTAATGTAATTAGGATTTCTCATATAGCCTTATGTGAGAAATCTCTGTATATATGAGAAATCTCTGTACCTTCTGTTCAATTTTGCTGTGAACCTAAAACTATTCTAAAAAATAAAGTCCATTAAAAACAAATCCTTGGACTCCCACATGCCTATGTAAAAATCCATGAGCTTATTCTACTTTTCCCTTCCCTCTCCTCTTCTTCCACATTTTTAATTGTGCTATTTATTCATATTTGTCAATATATATTTCAATTACGAATTGTATATCACCTTTGTCCCAAGCTCTTAGTCTTTGATCTATAATTATATTCAATGTAAAAAAAAAGGAAGGACAGATACAGGAAGCAGGTAAAGAAATGAAGAGTGCTCTCTTTTGTTTAAAAAAAAAATATCTACCTAGGAGTAGTCATTTCTGCTAAGCAAAAGTAGAGGCAGCCCTGGTGATAGCATGCAGTAGGAAATGGGGGTGCCCTATTAGGAACCTTCCTCACCACAGGACTTCCATCACATCACCTAGGTCTGTCCTCTGGCTAGAGGCAATATCCCATTTGTTCCCCACCCCTTGGGTCAGGCTTTACATACAGCCAAGGACTCTTTCAGGCCTTGTGTGAATTTTAACACAGGCCCTGTGGAGACAATTTCTTGCCTTTACCACCCTACCCAGGTAGACAATGCTGCCATCTTTTGAGTTGAAGTTGTCCTTCCTATAGGAAGCCATTCCTGAGAAAAGCCCACACACTGTGAGTCTTCCTGACTCTCTCTGCTGCAGAGTTGAGTATTTATATGAGTGTAAAAATGGAAATATTTTACATTCAATTTCTCCCAAATAGACTCGAGCGCTGTCACCAGAGATAATAACACCTGCTTCTCTGTCCCCAACAATGTCTCATATGAGTCATTGAACAGTAAATCGTTACTGATTTATCTGGGCTGGGTGAGGCAGGCTGGTCTGAACCTTTGAGACCCTAGGTCATGCTCATTTACTTTGTGGCTGGTTAGTTAACGTTCTGCCATCAAAGGTCTCTGGAGATGGGTAGACAAGAAGCAGACCTATCTCAAATTCAGATTAGAAGTCAGAGATCTTGGTTTTAGTTGTGGCGTCTCCATTAACTAACATGACCTTAGGAAAACCAGTTAGCTGCTCTGGGCCTCAGTTTCCCCACATGAAAAAGAATAGGATTAGACTCAAATTTATTTTCCACTTATTCTACCTTCCTAGAAGTGTTACCGAGTGCACAGATACACTAAGGGAGAGGAAGGGAATTACTCAAGAAATGATGCCAGTGGTTAGCTTTTTAGAAAAAGAAAAAAAAAGCCAACTGAGATCCAAAGTTCATATCACGTGCCAATACAATTCCAGGTGGAAAAGGGTATACATGGTAAAAAAAAAATCACACTGAAAAATGAGAATAAAACATATACTTGAACAGTCTTATCAGATGGTAAAGAATTTTGTAAATTTAAAGAATATGGAAGAAATAGAAAAGGAAAATATTGAGAAACTTCTACAAAAAAAGGAAAACCAATATACTGAGGAATATTAACAAACGTAAGAGGCAAATGCAAAATGAGAAAAATACAACAGAAAGAACAAACGGTTCATGTCCTACCCGCAATCTGACATCTCCCTCTCTCAGTCCTTGACAAAAGGGAAGGCAGGGTGTAAACTCGGACCCAGTAGCCAGTGGGGTAAATGTTTAAGTAACTAGAGGGCTGTTGCTAAAAGCCTGAGTAACTACCCAATAGCAGCCACCCTGTAAATTAAACAACTCAGCGGGGAGGCAGGACAGAGGTAATTACCCTAATTTGGTAGATGAGAAAACTGAGGCACAGAGAAGCTGAATGAGATTGCAAAGTCATAGCAACTGGTAAGTCTTAAAACCGTTTCTGGAACCCAGCTGGGGTTCTGCCTCAGTTGACCCATCTGTGAAACAAGGAAGTTGAATTAGACTGGTGGTTCTCAAAGTGCAGTGCAGGAACCAGCAGCAGCAGCTCAGATCTGTGGCCCAACGAGCCCTCCAGGTGATTCCTATGCACACTCAAGATTGGAGAATCACTGGATTCCAGGACTTCTAAGGTCCCTCCCAGACCTAAAACATTTTCATTAATATCTGAGCATTAATCTCCAGGGCATTTTGCACAAAACCCTGCTGTCTTATTGACTGGGACCAAAAGGTAAAAAAAGTTTAATTGGAGTTTGTGTTACTGAGTGGAAACACCTCTTCCCCTGCATGGAATTTATACCTATTGTGTTTGTTAAAGCTACCTGTCTTAAGTCATTTGCATATGGCATATTGGTAATCATAAACTTGGCTTTCTCCCTGGGGTCTGCGTGGAGAGAGGAGCAATGAGCCCCCTCCCGCAAAAGCAAACTGGAGACAGCGGGCTGGGTGGGCGGGCAGGGCGACGAAGAGACGGCCTGTCAATCACCTCCTCTCAGCAAATGAGCTTAGACCTAGAGGCCTCCAGGACCAGCTGAGAAACAGCAGGGGGCGACTGTTGACCATTCCCGAGCCCAGTTGCGCCTCCTTGACTTGCCTTGACCTTGGACAGGTTTAAATGCCAGCTCAAGGCTGACAGGCAATCTGCTAGTCCTGCTCTGCTTCGAGGCCGCCGGGACTTGCAGTGGCAGGCAAGGTCTGTGCTGCTGAGCCATCGTTGCCTAATCCTGGTGACCCAGCAGTAGTGGCCGTCACCTCAACCACAGCCCATCACCCTTACCCCAGCAGCACCGCTGCTGCCACCTCAGTTTGCTGTCACTTGTGCCGCCGCTTCCCAGCCATAGCTACTGAGGAGATATCTGGGTTCCCCCAACATGTCTGATGAAAGTGACGTAACACCAGCTCTATTTGCCTAACCAGAAGCGGCTAATGTGAAGGATGGAGGGGGAGGAGGGGAGAATGGCAATGTCCAGGGGAGTGCTAAAGACGTTAACCCTGATGCTGAGGAGGCAGCTCACGAAGGCCCAGAGGAGGGACCTGGCGACATGGCACCAGATAGAATATGGTGCTGAGGGCCTGCCTGTCATCTCTCACCATCCACACGTTCCTGGGCTTCCTGTCTTAATTAGGAGATGGAGGACACTCGAGCAACTTGGCCCCACAGATAATAATGAGGAAGATAAAGCCACTGAGGTGGGAAAGCAAATAAACCTCAAGCTGTGCCCAGGAGGCTCTGCTCTGCCAGGAAGGCTATGGCACCAGCATCTGAAGATGGGACAAAAGAGGGGCCTGGCCCCACTGTGTTGTTGAGGACAGGATGGAAGAAAAAACTATCGAGGAGAGGCAAATCCCTCAGTCGGATGTAGCTTCCCAAGAAAGATGTGATGAAAGAACACACACAGCCTACCCAGAATACAGCCAGTTTTGCCAGCAGTTATTTAAGGCCCTCAAAAATGTTCAGTTTGTAATTGCTCAAAGAAAAACCAAATTCCGTGGAGAAGTTCATGATATTTTTTTAAAGTGCTTATCTCTATCAACCTCTATTTGATAAGAGATACAAAATCAATACAATTTATGAGGCTACAGAAAATCAAAGCAAATGGAAAACAGGTTTTCAGGAGGCACTTGGTGAAGAAATCGAGACAGCTCAAGAAAGAGACCAAGTCTGAAGATAAAAGCTACCCTAAAGGAATTCCTTATTTTTGGTTAATGTTTAAGAATACACTGATGCTCAGAAACATAGTTCAGAAACATGATGACCTGTTCTAGAGCGCCTAAAATGTATCAGTGTCAAGTTTTCAGAGACTAGTGAGACAGTTTCACAGTAGAATTTCTCTTTGAACTCAATAAATATTTCTCAAATGAGGTGTTGACTCAAACATATATATTTACCTTAGGCCCAGATGATTCTGGTCCCTATTTCTCTTTGGGACTTGAGATTACAGGCTGCATAGGATGCTGCATAGAATACATTGGAAGACGGGGAAAAATGTCACCCAGCGAACCATTAAGCTTCAGAAAAGCGACAGAATTGTAACTTTCAGAACAGTGTACAGAACAACTTCTAATTACTCTTATTCAATTACTTTTGTATTCCTGAAATGCCTGAGTTTGGGATGCTATAGCTAAAATTGATGAACATTTTCAATTAGGGTACCTTTTTCATGATCATGTAATCCTATAATTGGTATTGTATGTCACCGGAGAAGCATTTGATGACTCACAATGACTCCAAGTTTCCAAGTACTATATAAGAAGTGGGTGAGGAGGAAAATGACAATGACAATGATGATGATGCAGAATAGGAAAGAGAATCTTAAAGTAAACACTACTTTGCACAGTGCAAGCTGCAGTCAGCTGGGTGTGTATGTATCATTGAATAATAGCCTAAACGTAATTGTGAGTTGCTTACAGCCTCATCTTTTTTGAATTTCTAGATAGCTCAATCAGAAGCTTTTAGGGGTTTTTTAAGCCAGTGTTTTCTTAGAATTTCAATGGTCCCACTTTCCTGCTAGATATAGAACTCACTGTATCCTTGAACTTCCATAGTCTGGTTCTTGTGAAGTACTTTTGTCATAGCCATAAGACTACAGCTGTAAAATATCAAAAGATTTAACGGAGACCATGAGTAGTTTAGAAAACCTTCTTGAGAAACCAAATGAAGTGGTTTTCAAGCTAATTTGCATGACTTGTGCCTTCATCATTGTGTAGTAGAAATGTAGTCTCTTGTACTAACTAGTAAACGATGCCCCCTTTTTTTTTTTGCAGGTAAGAATTAACCTTTAATTTGAATATGACATTATTAATGGAAAACTTTCGTTGATTTTTTTTTAATTTTTTGTTTATTGCAGTAACATTGGTTTATAACATTGTAAAAATTTCAGGTGTACATCATTATACTTCTATTTCTGCATAGATTACATCATGTTCACCACCAAAATACTAATTACAACCCATCACCACACACATGTACCGAATTATCCCTTTCACCCTCCTCGCTCCCCGCTTCCCCTCTGGTAACCACCAATCCAATCTCTGTCTCTATGCTCTTTTAACCTATGTGTGTGGTTAAGAGTTCCAGTCAGACCGTATTCGATACCTATTAGCTAGTTTGAGGATTTTTGTATTGACTGTTAAATTAAGAGAAACTTATTTACAGTCAGGGGACTCATCTATTGGGGTACTAATAGAGTCTGTCTTCATCTTATATTTTATCATGAAGTACATTTAAACTGGTAAAGCAGTTTTGTACCACCCTACCTGCTAAAAATGCTCTTTTCAGTATTTAGGAAGCCTTTTTCAAGCTCAAGCTTTTTTATTTTAGCCTAAAGTATCAAGAAAGGAAAAAACATCATTCTAATGTATGTTTACAAAGTATGTTCCCTAGTCCAGTGGCAAAGGCATCCCATGGGAAATAGTGAGTAATGCAAATTATCAGGCCCCACCCCAGTCCTACTTAAACTCCATGGTGGGGCCCAGCAATCTGTATTTTAAGAAGTGCTTCTGGTGATTCTGATACCCGCCCAAGTTTGAGAAGACCTGACTCTAACAAGGAGAGCAGGCAAAGTAGGGAACTGCCCACATAGTTTCATTTAAGGGGCTCCCAAGCACTCAAACTATTTTCCCCCACCAGCTATTCTTTGGATCCCGACATTCCACTCAATGAGCTATTTCTTTGGGTTAAGACATTGTGTGTTGATTAACAAGTGATTCAAAACAGCATATGCACATGTTAAAAACTATTGTTTATTAGTATCTGTTTACTGGGGTTAGAGACACTAATGAATGGAGATAGGAAAAGGAAGGTGGTGCTAAGGGGTTGAGGATTTTGCTGAGAACCTCACCTTCCTCACTATTTTGCTGAAAATTATCTTAGCAAAAAAAGTGTAAATTCCTTTTCTCCTCCATGGTGGTAATAATTGATGGCTTTATTTTCCCTCACAATCTCCATCAACCATCCTAAACAAACATACAGTATAATCTAGATATTTTGTGTTCCTTGCAAACAGTCACAACAAATTATAACCAAATCATCCTCCCTGAGTTCCTTCTATAAAGAAATTCTAGAGCCATTTCTTTTCCCTCTCCTTAGCAAATTTCATCACTTTTTATTTGAAGCTAAGTCTAGTGAAGAGATATCGTCCAAGTAAGAACAAAGCCCAGGATCTCAAGGAAGACCCATCGTTTTCTAATACTCAGGAATCCTACCTTGGAGATTAATTTACTAAAGTCAGGTCCTCAAAGGCTCCCTTGCCATTTACTCTTCAATAGAGCCTTCAGGGGAAGATGATGACTTCTGCATAGGTAAGCTAAATCAGTGGTTCCCAAACTTTGTTGCACATTGCACTCACCTGGGAATCTTAAAAAAAAATGGCTGGCTCCCACCCCTCGACATTCTGATTTAATGGGTATGCGGTGCAACCTAAGTAGCAGGATTCTAAAATCTCCCTAGGTGATTCTAATATGCATCAAAGTTTGGGAACCACTAGAGTAAATCTTCAAGGTTATGAGGGGTTTTTTCTGTGTATTTTCTGAAATTTTCCTGCTTTGTTTTGGGTAGTCATATGCAGTTAGGGGATGTGTGTGTGTATGTGATTTCTGACTTTTTGATAGTATAGTTTTTCGTTCTTTGCAATGTGATTGGCCTTGCATTAATTCTCTATTCCTTAGCGTTTATTTTCATTATCAATGTTAATTATTCCTCCCCACCAAAAAAATCTAGATACGCTCATGAGCAAATTATCTGTCCCAAAACAGACATTTGCAAGCCACAATAGTTCTCGCATAACCCAGGAAGAAGACCAGTTTGAATCTTCTTTCTTGTGCCCTGCTCCTCCTTGAGGATATAAACATCGGGGAAAACCTCTGGGATAGGATGGGCTGCAATGAAGCCCTCTTTTACATCAGTAATCCTAAGGACCCACTCTGCTCAGAGTCTTTGGCTGCCAGGACTATTCAATTATTCTCAGATAAAAGTAAGTCAGGCAGCTACTTATGTTTTTAATCTCCTCATTAGTGTTAGCCCCATACTGATTTATAGAATAACTACTATTCTATAATAGTAGTGGGAGTGGGGCAGTGAATGAATATATCTATTTATGTAATATGATGACCTTGTACTAACTCAATGTATAGAAGCTTGGAATTTGGGGGAGAAGAGAATTTTAGAGCTCATTTAAACCAGCCCCTCCCCCTCAGCTCTGCCACTTCTGTCCAACTGGCCACAGTGGACTACAGAAGCTGGAGCCCTTGGGCAACCCGGAGTCGGTCTGCTTTGGCAGACACATTCTGAGTCTGTTAAAGTTGGTGACAGTTCAAAAAAAAAGAGGTGATGTGACTTGGACAAATCACCTAACTTCTCTGTACCTCAGTTTCTTCATTTATAAAATGGAGATAATAATACCTACCTCACAGGGTGCTTGTGAGCATGTTTAAATCAGGTAATACTTGTATAGCACTTAGAACAGTTCCTAACTCAGAAATTGTTTGTTAGCCTCCTTATTATGCCAGTCCCTGTGGTAAAAGCTTTATATGCATTTATCTAATTTATTTATCATAAGGACTCTGCAAGGAAGAGTCACTGTACCATTTCATGACTGAGGAAACAACTGAAGCTCAGAGAAGTTAACAACATACAAGGTCATCCAGCCAGTAATGTGTGGAGCTGTGAGATGAACCCAAGTCCGTCTGTTCAATTCCACAGCTCACACATGCTCTTTCTACTTCACCCCACTGTTAGTGATTGTACGTGGAAGGAGTTCAGCTTGCATCATGGTCTCTATGCCTGGGGCTCAGGCATGAGGGCGTGTTTTGCAAGCTGGTAAGGCTGGTCTGAAGAAAGTGTGTCTGCACACTGCCTGTGGAACCCCTGTGTGAGAAGTCAGATTGTGTCCACTGCTTGTGTCCACTGCAGTGTGGGATAGGATGGCCCAACAGAAACCTATATTTAAGGAATGCTGTTGGAAAAACTCATCCTAAAGGAAGAGAGATGCAGGAATGAAGAGCCTGAGTTAGTAAGCATACCTGAAGTCATCAGAGGGGCATAATGTTTGAAAGCAGCATGGTCTCTTGTGTGCATGTGTGTGTCCCAGTGAAAAGGAAAAGAGTTTTTTCACTAAACTCAAACATTAGTGGCCCCAGTAACACTATTTAGGGCTCCTCTGACAGAGGATAACATGATGCAGAAAGGTCCCCCACCCCCTACATACACACATCCTCAAGCCTGTCACAGGCAACTTTGGTAAGGTAAGAGTACCTATCAGAGCAATGGCACCCATCAACAGGGTACTTCTCAGTAAAGTAGCGGTGAGACACATATGCCCATCAGTGCTGAAGAGGCTATGGTGCCTGATGGAACAAGGCTATGATATAAGCTGACACTACCATACGAGCAGAGTAGTAACAGTATCAGGTGGGCCAGTAGATCTGTGAAAAATATGATGCCCAGAGAAAACCCCTCTATCTAGTGAATCAATAGAGTGCCATCAGGTACAGAATAAAAGATATATGACACATCTCTTGGGTGTCTCAAACACTTAACAGATAATAGATTTTTTAAATCTATCCCCACCACATAAAATACACAAGTTAGACTTCAGAAAAATACGTTCATTCATTCATTCAACAGACACTGATTTTGTATTTTCTGTGAAGATACCAAGTGCTCTGGACGCCATGGATATAATGGTGGTAGAGCTTCTAATTTTGTGTGGGAAAATTACATTATTCAAATAATTACACAAATACAAAATTGCACTTATGACAAATGGTATGATAGAGATGGATATGATGCTATAAACATCTATAATAGGAGGATTTCTACCTAGTCAGTGAAAATGAGATCTGAGGGATAAATAGGCATTAATGAAGCAAAAAGGAGAGGGAAGATCATTTCAGGCAGATGAAATGGCATGTTCAAAGGCCCTGTGGCAAGATAAAGATTGATAAGTGCAAAGAATTGAAGGCATAATACAATATGAAGCTGAAGACTCAAGTGGAGCAAGACCATACGGGGCCTTGTAGAGCACAGTAAATAATTTGGTATTTGTCTCAAAACTCACGGGAAGCTTTTGAAAGCTTTTAAGCGGGAGAGAGGACATGATTAATATTATAAAAAATCACACAGTCATGCCACTCCTCTGCTTAAAATCTTCCAAAGGGTTTCGAGAAACCCAAGTCCTTATACCGTAATTTGCAAAGCTCTGGCCCCTGACTACTTCTCCTACTCTCCCCTTGTTACTCCTACTCCAACCACACTGGCTCCCTAGCTATTCCTAGAAAATAACAACCTTGTTTCCACCTGAGAGCCATTGGACTTGCTGTTCATTCACCCTGGAATATTTTTTCCTCTGACACTTGCATGACACTTTGTTCAGGTCTCTGCTCAAACATCATCTACTCAAGCAAGCCTTCTCTACCGAGTCCGTCTAAAATAGCACCCCCTGACACTATTCCCTTGCCTGTTTAATTTTTCTTCATGACATTTTCACTACCTAACATTTTATTATATATTTGCTTATTGCCCATCTACCCCAATAGCATGTAACTCTATGAGGACAGGGGCTTTGCTTTATTCACTGCTATATTACCAACACATAGAACAGTGCCTGGCATATAGCAGCTATCTGATAAATATAGTTCGATTGGATGAATGAATAAATTAATGAATGACTGCAACATGAAGAATATGTTGAATGGGGGCCAAAGTTCATGTAGAAAGGCCAGTTAGGAGACAATTACAGCATTCCAGATAAGAGTTGACGATAGCTTGGTCTAGGATGTGGAGGAGGTGGTGAGAATGAATAACTTAGAAAGATATTTGGGGAGGTAAAATTGATATTTGGGGAGGTAAAATTGATAAGACTTGATGATAGATTAGAAGTAGCAGGTGATAAAGGGGGATGAATGTAAAGGATGACTCCCAGGTTACATGCTAGAATCTGCTTGTACAGTACTTCCCAACAAATTTCCAGCAAGCATACTATTTCAAATATTCTTGGTTAAGGACTCTAAAATGGCATTTCCATATAATGGAATAATACCTACAGAGGTTATTCCAGAGCCACCATCAGAAAGACTAGACTTAGCCTTGTCCTAATGGAGAAGACTACTCTGAAATAACTGTGTCATCTGGCAGGGGACCCTGATTCCCCTCCTCCTTCTGACACCACCCACCATGGCTAACCATATACATTAGCAGTAAAGTACAGTCTGTCCCTGATATGTGTCCATATCAAGCTTTCAAATCAGCTACAAGGTTCATCTCAGCATGGGGGCTTCTGGTGCCTTTGGATACTCCATGATCTGCACAGGGAGTTGCTGAGATGACTCAGGGGAGGGAGGTAGAGGATACCCAAGTCCAGAGCCAATTAATTAACCTTGAAGTGATTATGTTATCTCTACCCCACAGTGTGTATTCCACTGAATAGAAGGGTGGGAAAACTGATGATGACACTATTTCTGCAACGAAGATTGATAATTACAAAATGGAATCTCTCAGTTAGGAGAGAAGGGACACTGACCCTACTTGTATTCATAAACCTGGTGTTTCTGAATCTCATTATGTCTCATATTTCACAGGGAAGGAATAAAATAAAAATAAACATTCATTTACCATCAACTCTGATGAATACTAGCCACCTCTTTAAATAAACACACACCAACATCCATTAGCCTGTGGCCCTTGAACCCTCCAGCATGCAAGAAGCTGGAGCTATTACTTGACAGAATAAGAAACTGCATGTGTGCAGAGTTAGATTGGAAGGGGTGCTGGAGGCACACCTGCCTTACTCTAAATACTTTCTCATTTCTCTTACCTCAGCTACTAGCTCTACCCAGTACACACTCTGTGGAGAATATGATACGCCTTTAATTCTAATCTCAACACAGGTGTAGAAAGCTGCTTTCAACAAAGATCCCAGCTAGAGGCTCTCAGCGCACTTGCCTGAGCAAAATAGCCAGGCCACGTGAAGCACAAGGGTGGAGGCACTTCAAACTCGGCTTTTTGAGGACTGGAAAAGAATGTGGGAACCAGATTATTGAGAGTCTCAAAGGCAGTGAACAGATTCTAGGTCTGGAATGAAGATGTAGATGGAGTAAGCACACTCCAACCTGCCTTTTCCACTAAACGCAGCTATAAAACCTGGACAGAATGCATGGAACGGCTATTTGAGGAAAAAGTAAAATGTAGCAGGCAGACTGGGCAAGATCAGAATTAAAAGTACCACTGAACTAGTACTGAGTTTCCCATTTTTCCTCCAGTATCCTCTGGCCTGAACCCAAGACAGCCTGAAACCCAGAATTGGGCACTAGGTCAGGACAAAGAGAGCTCCAGAAGCTCTCCAGTTCTGATTCAAGGCATGAGAAAGGAGTCTCCTACCACTCAGAGAAAGTGGAAGAAATCCCCTTTTTCTCGTCTCTTTGCTTTTGTTTTCTTTGTTCTCTCATGCCCAAGCCCCCAGGCAATTCCATAAGGAAGGTAGCAGTAGTGGTAACCATGGGGGCCCAAGGGCAGCTAAACAATGAAGGAAGGTCAGAGGAGCAGTGGTCCAAAGAGACTGGGGAAAATCCCAATGTTTTTTTTCTCTCTCTCTGTCCTTCCATCAGTTGGCCCCAGATGCAAGCAAAGTACAGGAAGTATACAGCAGAATGGCGTGGCAAAGGCCAGTTTTCTGGCCAGAGGACCAAAAGGGAAGCCTCAAAGAACCAGAAAGTACAGGAGATATTGCAGAAAAGGGAAAGCAGCCTATGCACATGTGGATCTGACCCAAAAGTGCATACCAAAGATTTTGAGAACTGAACTCTAGGATAGACCACTGCCCAAATCCCACACTGACCTCTGGGCAGGATAGATACAAATAGTATTGCAAAGTCTTTGAAAATGGAACTAACACTAAAAGCACAGTCTACAGAAATCTGGTCAGAAATTGCAGCCCAAACCCAACTGAGTAAATTGACTGCTAAAACAAAAACATTAACCTTCTCTATGGATTTAAAAAAGATCTAGAGGGCCGGCCCCGTGGCTTAGCGGTTAAGTGCGCATGCTCCGCTACTGGCGGCCGGGTTTGGATCCCCAGCGCGCACAGACGCATTGCTTCTCTGGCCATGCTGAGGCAGCGTCCCACACGCAGCAACCAGAAGGATGTGCAACTATGACATACAACTATCTACTGGGGCTCTGGGGAAAAAAAAGGAGGAGCATTGGCAATAGATGTTAGCTCAGAGCCGGTCTCCCCCAGCAAAAAGGAGGAGGATTAGCACGGATGTTAGCTCAGGGCTGATCTTCCTCATAAAAAAAAAAAAAAGATCTAGAGACTCATAATATTCAAAATATGCAAGAAAGAATTCAAAATTATTCAGCATATAAAGAACTAGGAAAATTCCAATTTGCATGAAAAAAGATAAATCTCGTAATGAATGGAACTATAGCATCTCAGAAAAAATAGAAAATATAAAAAAACAAAAGAGAAATTTTAGAACCGAAATATACAAAAGTCAAAAACTTTTAAAAACTCATTAGATGGATTCAATAGTGCAGCATGGTACACAACAAATATCTAAAGAAATAATGGCTGAAAACTTCCCAAATTTTACAGAAGATATATATCTACAGATTCAAGAAGCTCAGCAAATCACAAACAGGATAAATCAAAAGAAATCCATGCCCAGACACATCGTCATCAAACTGCTGAGAACTGACTCTTATAAGTCATAAAATTGGGTAGTGTGATTTATCCAACTTTATTCTTTTCAAAATTGTTTGGCTATTTGGTTTCCTTTGCTTTCTATATAATTTTAGAATCAGCTTGTCTATATATACAAAAATACTGATGGAATTTTTATTGGAAATGCATTAAATCTGTACATTGGTTTGGGCAGAATTGACAACTTTAGTATGTTTAGTGTTCCAATATATAAGCATGATATATCTCTCCATTTACTTAGGTCTTTTTTTAATTTCTTTAATCAGCAGTTTCTAAATTTCAGCATATAGATCCTATGCATGTTTTATTAAATTTATATATAATTATTTCATTTTTGGAGCTATTGTAAATGATATTGCATTTTTTAAATTTTGGTTTCTAATTATTTAATGCTAGTACACAAATACAATTGATTTTTGTGTGTCAACCTTGTATTCTGTGACCTTGCTAAATTCTCTTATTAGTCCTAGGAGGTTTTTTTGTAGATTTGTTGGGATTTTCTACATAGAAAATCATGTTTGCAAATAGGGGCGATTCTATTGCCTCCTTTTTAATCTGAATGCCTTTTATATCTTTATGTTTCCTTATTGCTCTGGCTAAGACTTCCGGTATAGTACAGTAATAAATAGGAGTCGTGAGAGTGGACATCCATGCTTTGTTCCCAATCTTAGGAGGAAAGCATTCAATCTTTTACCATTAAATATGACATTAGCTGTAGGTTTTTTGTAAATGCCTTTCATCAGAATGAAGAAGTTCCCTCTCTTCCTATTGTGCTGAACGTTTTTATCATGAATGGATGCTAGATTTCATTAAAAAAAAAAAGTCTGATCAATTGATAAGCTCATGTGGATTCTTTTCTTTAGAATGTTAATAAGGTAGATTATAGTGATTGATTTTTGACTATTGAACTGGACTTGCATTCCCAGAATAACCCTACTTGGTCATGCTGTATTATTCTTTTTATATTGCTGAGTTAGTTGTGCTAATACTTTGTTGAGGATTTTTGCATCTACGTTCATGGGGAATATTAATCTGGTGGTTTTCTTTTCTTATACTATCTATATCTGGTTTGGATATCAGGATAATACCAGCCTCATAAAATATGTTGGGAAGTGTTCCCTCTTCTATTTTCTGGAAGAGATTGTGTAGAATTGGTGTCATTTCTTTGTTAAATCGTTGGTAGATTCCTCCAGCGAAACCATCCAAATCTTGAGTTTTCTTTTTCAAAAGACATTTAATTATAGATTCAATGTATTTGATGGTTATAGAACTAGTCAGCTTATCTATTTCCTCTTGGGTGAATTTGGTAGTTTGTGATTTTTTAGTAATTTGTCCATATCATCAAAAATTGTTGAATTTATCTACATGGATATGTACATAATCATAGTATGCCCTTTTTGTCCTTTTATTGTCTGTGAGTTCTGTAGTGGTATCTCCTCTTTCATTTGTCATGTTAGTCATTTGTGTTTCTTTCCTTTTCTTTGTCAGCCATGCTAGAGTGTTAATCAACTTTATGCATCCTAAAAGAACCAGCTTTTGGATTTATTGATTTTTCTCTATTGATTTTTCTGTTTTCAATTTTATCAGTTTGTGCACCTTATTCTTTCCTCTGCTTTCTTTGCATTTAATTTCCTCTTCTTTACTAGTTTCATAAGATAGACTCTTAGATTATTGATTTGAGATCTTCTCTCTTTTCTTTTTTTTTTTTGTGAGGAAGACCAGCCCTGAGCTAACATCCATGCTAATCCTCCTCTTTTTGCTGAGGAAGACCAGACCTGAGCTAACATCTATTGCCAATCCTCCTCCTTTTTTTCCCCCAAAGCCCCAGTAGATAGTTGTATGTCATAGTTGCACATCCTTCTAGTTGCTGTATGTGGGACGCCGCCTCAGCATGGCCGGAGAAGCGGTGCGTCGGTGCACGCCCGGGATCCGAACCCGGGCCGCCAGTAGCGGAGCGCATACACTTAACCGCTAAGCCACGGGGCCGGCCCCTTCTCTTTTCTATTTTAGGCATTTAGTGCTCTAAATTTTCACTTAAGCACTGCTTTAGACACATGCCACAAATTTTAATATGTTGTATTTTCATTTTCATTGAGATCAAAATGTTTTCTAAATTTCCCTGATATTTCCTCTTTGGCCTATGGATTATTTAGGGACATCTTATTTAATTTATGAGGGATTGGAGATTTTCCTGTTATCTTTTTGTTATTGATTTCTAGCTTAATTTCATTATAGTCAGATAGTATAGTTTATGTAATTTAAATTATTTTAATTTGTTAGGGTGTGTTTTTATGGCCTGGCATATGGCTTATCTTTGTGAATGTTGATCTCAAATTGCTTTTCAGTTCATGGATTTAAGAGTCTTGCAGAGACTGCAAAGTAGTAGCTCTACTAAGACAAGGTCAGGAGAGGGGAAATTTGAGAATTTAGACAAAATGCAAGCAAGGAGAGAACCTCTGCCTTAACATAAAAATAAAGTCACTGGAGCTGTATCTGTGAAAACTCATCAGATACACCTCAAAAATCCCTTTAGGAGACAGCTAGGACAACTAGGACACTTTGTATGAATGCTGTATAACTTATATTACCACACCTAAGCACAATAGTTCTCTCCCTTTTCATATATGGTTGCAAATTGCATAGGGTCTTGTGCAGCTTCCAGTCAAAAGTCCTGGTCACCAAAGCCCAACGAAAATTGATTCCAAAGAGATACCACAAGAAAATCTGACAATTTATGCCAACCTCACAGAAACCTTCTAATTCACCTTTTGCCCATGTTGGTAAATATGAAGACATGTTTAATTCTGTCTCCTGTCTGTGTGTCTTTACCTTTGGAATGAAACAAGTTATACGTTCTATCCAAGGCACTCTAGGGAGACAGTAGAGCATAGCAGCTAAAAGCAAAACTCAAGCATCAGACCTAAGTTCAAATTCTGGCTCTAACCCTTACTGGCTGTGTGAAATTGGGCAAGCTCCTTGGCCTCTCCAACTCTCCACTTCCTCTTCTATAAAATGGGATAATAGCAGTACCTATATCATACGGTTTTAGTGAGGAGTAAATGAGATAATAAACATAAAGTTCCTGGAACAGTGTCTGACACATAATAAGTGCTCAGTAAATGTTGGTGATGATAATATTCATGATCTCATTCATACCATCAAGTCCAGAACAAGGGCTGGACTTGTAACAAGGGCTCCCAGACTTTGGTCTGAGGATTCATATACATCTGAAACATGCCTCAAGGGTTCAAAGGGCGGGAAAAGGACTGGAAATAAAAGTAAAAGATGAAGGTCAGGAAGCAAAATAATAGAAACCTGAGAGATTGCTGAGTGTCAACAGCTCAGAGCAATTTCCAAGTTTAATGTCAAGGCATACAATACACATACATACATCACTGTGTAGGAGGATAAAAGAAAAGGCCACCATTAATGCTCTTCTTGTAAGAAAACTCATGGTTGAACATGAGGAAGAACATCTTGACTGTGGAGATGAAACACGACTAAATGATCAAAATAGTCTTGAAGAACAGATGAGATGACTACTTACTTGAGTAGACTAAATATTTACCTGCCTGAATGCAGAGTCTGTATGAGAGGACATCTTCAGTTCCCATCAGCTTCATGACTCCATCGTCTTTAATACCTACATTAATGGCTTCCTTCTAATGCAATAGAGTGTCTACAAAAAAAAATCTGTAAAAAAAATATAAAGGAAACAGTGGACTTCACAGGGAAGGAGAAACACACACAAAAAAACATGAGGTTGCTTGGATCTTTCACTTCAAGTCACATAGACATTATATGAGCACAGCTTATGAATATATTTTGCTCAGAAAAGGACACAGAACTTACAAAAGACTGGAAAGTGTGAAGAGATATAATCACAGTAGCACGAGGAAGACATTATTTTGACAGAAGAACTATTAAAGGGATCATGGGGGAAAAACACTTTTTAGTCAGAATTTTCAATGCTGAGTACAAAGGTGAAGAAAAACATAAAAAACAAAGCATTTGTGTTATGTTTTATTCTTTACTCACATTCTAGACCAAAGCATTTGAGCCAAGAGGTGACCATTTCCTTTCCTCAAAGTTGTACTATATTAACATAATCTTGAGCGCAGCCCTAAAAGTGCAAAGAGGTTGAACTTTACCATTGTAAAACAGGACAGCCTCAACCAATTCCTCAAATTGCTATCACTTCAAAAGAAAGAGGCAAGAATACAGGACTGTTATGGGAACGAGAGAGACTAGGCTGCTGTGATTCAACAGGACTTTCATTTCCAACTTCAAAGGACTCCATTAATCTCCTAACCATCCATCTAATTTTTAGGGAGGAGGAAATGGAAAGCTTTGAACACAAATTTTCTCTCCCTACTTATTGCTTCTAGTGACACAGGAGACAGAAATAAACACTCTCTCAGAAGACCCAGAAGAAACTCTCAGTGCCCAGAGAATAGAAGTGGGTAGAAGGGAGAGCTTATACCATAGCAGGAATATGAATGTGGGATCTCTCTGAATCAAAGCTATAGGACAGTGCCTGAGCCTCTGCTTTTTGTGATGTGTGAAGAGTAATATTAGACTGTGTCCTCTGCATTCCATTTGTAAAATCTCTTGCCCACAGATCCAGTTAGTTTCCAAGTAATCTATAGGCATGATGTATTTGCTTGTAAAATACAAAATTGATGACTTACCTATGATTTCTCACTCTTACTTATGGTCATGCTGAGACTAATCAACTGACCACACAGCAGTGTTTACTAAGCATATACCAAGTGCTCAGCCCTGAGTCTAATGAGCTCCAGGAGCTGGAAGGCCTCAGGTGAGAAACTAAAGGCCCCTGGCTCACTCTAAGGTTTTTGCAGATGGGCTTTTGTTATTTATGTCAATGACTGGTTATCTAAGTGAAACAGAGTCCCAAGGTAATAGGGCTAATTCTTGCAATGGGTTGTTAGAACTTTGCACTTCTCTTGTGCAGCTATGCTTAAAATGGACACCAGTGGTCCAACGTTCTTGAAGGAAAAAGGCAATAGTGTGGGGATTGTTCAAAGTGTGATCCCAGGCCCACCTACATCAGAATCACCTGGGGATAAATATTAAACATACAGATTCCTGGGTTCCACCCCAGACCTGCTAAATCAGAATCCATAGGTTGGAGCCCAGGAACCTAGATGTTATTAAGCTCTCCCAGGTGATTTTGACTCTTACCAGTATTTGAGAATCACTAGCTTAGCGCAGACTCATCTCCACAGCTGGACGTCAGTCAATAACCAAAAAAGCATTTCACTGCCCAGATACAGACCTGATCCTCTCAGTGAGCCTCAGTTTCCTTTCTCTAAAATAGAGATAATAATAGTACCTACCTCTCACAGGCTGTGGAGTAAATTAAAAGATGTACATGTACAAAGCTTCATACAATGCCTAGCACATGGTAAGCCATTCAATAAATTTTAGTAATGATAATAAGAAAAAGTCCAAACTCCTTAGTGAAGCCCGACCAATACTTATGTACCTACATTACCTCATCTCCTGCCATTCCTCCCACTCTACCTGACAATTTGTACTCAAGACAGATGAAACCAATTGCAGTTTCCTCATACACCATGCTACTTTTTATCTCCACTCCACTGCTTATGCTCTTTTCTTGGCCTGGAATGCCACAGGGTGTAGCTCCTTGACTTAGAAAGCTCAGACTTGATCTTCAAGGCCTAAGTCATTGGCATCTTCTCTGGGAAGTTTTATTGGACTCCTAAGTCTAAGTTAGGAGCCTCTCCTCTTTGTTCTCTCAGCACCCTGAACTCTTTCCCTGTTTATATGTTTGTTTACCTGTGTGTCTTCCCCCATTCGAGAGCAAGCTCTTGGAAGTCATGGGCAATCGGATTTTGTGGTTGTTTCTCTAGTTGTTGGTACTTTTAAAACATATGGGGGACCGGCCCCGTGGTGTAGCAGTTAAGTGCACGCGTGCCACTGCGGGCGGCCCGGGTTCGGATCCCAGGCACGCACCATTGCACCGCTTGTCAGGCCATGCTGTGGCAGTGTTCCACATAAAGAGGAGGAAAATGGGCATGGATGTTAGCCCAAAGCCAATCTTCCTCAGCAAAAAGAGGAGGATTGGCATGGATGTTAGCGCAGGGCTGATCTTCCTCACAAAAATTAATTAATTAATTAAAAATTAGAAAAAGATAAAACATACGTAAAATTACAAAGAATAGTACAGCAATCACCCATGTCTCTAACATCCACAAGTAACCATTATTGATGTTCTGGCACTTTTGCTTCCAGTCTTTTTCTACTTATTTCCTTTAAAAATAATTTATGAAAACATTATTCATTGTTTCAGAATAGAATACTATGGGTAAAGCCAAATGTTCCCTTGACCTCCACCCCCATACTCTATTCCCTCCCTACCTTTCCAAAGGTAACCAAACACTAATACGAGTTTGAGGTGTATCCTTCTAGTCTTTTTTATACTTTTACAGACATGTCTGTATCCATATAAAATAAATAGTATTGGCTTGCAACAACATTTTCCAAATGTCATATGGCTGTGTGCATCATTCTGCCACTTACTTCCTTCACTCAAAAATGTTTTTGAAATATATCCATGTCTATATATATATCTGATTAATTCATTTTAATTGCTGTATAATAACCCATTACAGAGATGAACTCCCATTTTATTTAACCATTCCCCTATTGATGGACATTTAGGTTGTTTCCAAGATTTTGCTATTGCAAAAAAAAAGTTACAACAAACATGCTTTACTACATATCTCTTGGTGTATACGTGGAAGTGTTACTTTAATAAAGAGACCTAGAAGTAGAATTGCTGGATTATAGGGTATGTGAATTTTTAGTTTAGTGGAAACTGACAAATTGCTCTCCAGTGTAGCTGTACCAATTTTTATGCCCATCAGCATTGTTCGCAAGTTGTCATTTCCCTACATCCTTACCAACACCTGCTGTTGTCAGCCTTTTAAATTTTGTGAATATTATCAGAGAAAAAATATATCTCATTGCTGTTTTGACCATCTTATTTATCTCTATATCCCAAGCTCTTAGCAAGTACTTGGCACGTGTTGATTGCTTGGTAAATATTTGCTAAGCTCTAATTCTGATAATGTCACATATAGGCCCTGGCTCTGGCCTGCTGATAAAGTACTTCAGAACACAACTAGATGTCTCCTTTCAGCAAGAACCAGAGAGAGATCCTAGTTTCCTCACCTCTAGGCAAACCTGTGAGGAAAACATAAAGGGAAAACTGCAGGTGATGTAATTTTCTTTAGAGATTTATCATTGCCTAAGATGGCATCCAGTGAATGATTCTAGACCTCTGGATCAATAATCCTTTACAATCAATCACGTTAAGGCTCCACCTGAGAGCTAAGGGCACATCTGAAAAGAAAACAGGAGTGGGAAACAATGTATCTGTTCCCCAGTGGCTCTGTTGCACCAGTGAAAGGGACACAGGTATGGAAGGAATGGTTTAGCTTTCTAGGGGTCTCCCTGGAGGTATTTGTTATAGACACTATGCGTTCATGAAAACGTGTTTCCCCTCCTTCTGGGCATACATCAAGACTCTATTTACCCGTATCCCCTACAGATAGTTGTATTCACATGATAGATTTTTGCCCAATGGAATATGGACCAAAGTGATATATAACATCTCCAGTCCTGACCCATTAAAAAACCTCATATAGGGGCTGGCCTGGTGGCATAGCGGTTAAGTGCGCCTGCTCCAATTCGGCAGCCCAGGGTTCGCAGGTTCGGATCCCAGGCGCGCACCGATGCACCACTTGTCAAGCCATGCTGTGGCGGCGTCCCATACAAAGTGGAGGAAGATGGGAACGGATGTTAGCCCAGGGCCAGTCTTCTTCAGCAAAAAGAGGAGGATTGGCAACAGATGTTAGCTCAGGGCTAATCTTCCTCAACAACAACAACAAAAAAACTCATATATAACATCCTCCATGTTCTTTTGTCTTTAGAGCTGGCTGGAATGAAGATAAACCCTAGAGCAACCTTGGAAATGCCATGTTAAAGACAACAGAGCCATAAGATGAAAGGAGTCTGAGTCCCTGGATCACTACTTGGAGAAGTGATATGAGTAAGAAAGAAACTACTGGTTTAAGCCACTAGATTTCAGGGTTTATCTGTTACACCAGCTAGCATTTACTCCAACCAATATAATACCACACCTAGAATATTTGGCAAACCTTTTCAGAAACACAAGTAATCCAGCATTTACCATCTCTAAGTGGGGAGAGTTTATATTCTTTTGGGACAAGAGGTAGAATTGGCAATGTTATCTGTTAGGATAATCGTTAGTTAGTCTCACAAGATGGAAAACAACAACAACAAAGCATAATTGATATATCTACCAATGTAAATGATATGCAACTACAATTGAAACAAATTTCCCAAAAGATTTAAGAGCTGAAATAAACATCATACTTGTAAGGAAAAAAACTTATCTAGAGCCAGGAAGTCAAGATGGTGGCGTACGCAGACTCGGAACTCACCTCCTCCCATGGATACAGCCAATTTACAACTACTCGTGGAAAAATTACCCCTGAGAGAGAACTGAAAACTGGATAAGAGGAACTCCTGCAACAATGGACAATCCTAATTGAGGTGGAAGAGGCAGAGACTCCCTTCTGGAGAGGAAAAACGCCACCTTCACAAGCCGCCAGCTTTATGGCCAGCCGGGAACAGCTCACAGGTACACAACCCTCCCTGGAGGCGCAGGGCCCTGAGCCGGGGAGCGCCCCCGTTGGGGGCATTTTGTGGACCCAGCACAATCGAGACCAACGGCATAATATCTGACTTTGCCTGCTACTAAAACACTGGGGAGTACCCCCAGAAAACCCGGTTCACAAAGAAACTAAAACTGGCTCTTAAAGGGCCCGTGCGCAAACTCACCCATTTCAGAAAGCATCCTAAAATCACCAGAAAGAAAGGTGCACAGTGCTGTGGTGAAAAGAGACTCACCTAATAGGCCCTGAGTGCAGCTCGGAGAGAGGTGAGACCTCTCCAGGGACTGGGACAGTGGCGGCGGCCATTGTTGATGCCTGGTGTGGGCGTGCTGACACAGACGCCATTGGAGTTCTCCCTGAGGCCTGCTAGCCCAGGTCTGCCCCACCTGCTAAAGCACCGATTTAATCCAGCTCAGCCAGGGCAGGCAGCCCACACTAGAGACTGGCCCCATCCAACAACAAGTCCTCAGGCAACTTGTGGGCCTGCATAGATTGGTGACTGGATTCTCTGCAGCCTGGCAACTGAGCCAACTTTAGCAGGGCAGGGTGTGCACAATGAGCGGGTGGAGAGTGTGAGGCGGTGGTGGAGTGTGTGGGGCTCCCGCCGTGGAGAGACTGGGTCTGCTTGGGGAGGTCAGGGCGCTCACACGGGGCAGGACTGTGTTGACTGTGTGTGGACCTGTGGGCAGCAGGGCTTGTCAGCTGCAGAAGACTTGTGCTTCTCAAAGACCCACATAGGGGGTTTGCCCCACCTTCCAAAGCCTGAAACAATTGGGTGCTCCTGTGCCTGAGGCCAGCCCCACACAGCTGCAATCCTCAGAGAGCTGACAAGAGACCTAATAGGCTAGAGGCTTACACCAATTGTAAGGCCCTGAGCCTAACAACCTGCCACGCTGGGGGCCTACTCACTTAAAAGAAATACTGCAACACAAATGTGGTATTAGAACTTGCAGCCAACTGTGCTGGGGCTCCCCACACCTAATAAAGAGACTGAAGGGCCCACAACAACTACAAGCAGCTGATCATTACAACAGCTGCCTAAGAGCATAACTCGGCCTCCCTGGGTGCCTACAGGGAGAGCAAACAGGCCACAACAGAAGGACACACGTAGCCCACATAGGGGTCACCCCTGGAACATTGAGAAGTGAGGGAAGCACACTGGAAGCCTCCTAAGGCATCACTTACATAAGGTCACCTATCCAAGAGCAGGAGATGTAGCTGACCTACCTAATACGTAGACACAAGCACAGGGAAAGAGGCAAAATGAGGAGGCAAAAGAATACATTCCAAGTAAGAGAACAGGACAAACCCCAGAAAAGGAACTAAGTGAAACAGAAATGAGCAACCTACCTGACAGAGAGTTCAAACAAAGAGTATTAAGGATGCTCACCGATCTGGGGAGAAGAATAGATGAACTCAGTGAGAATGTCAACAAAGAAATGGAAGATATAAAGAAAGAACCAATCGGAAATGAAGAATACAATACTGGAAATGAAAAATTCATTAGAGGGACTCAAAAGCAGAGTAGAGGATACAGAAGAACGGATCTGTGAGCTGGACAAAAGACTAGAAGAAATTACCCAAGGTGAACAGGTAAAAGAGAAAAGAATTAAAAAGAGTGAGGACAGTCTAAGGGACCTCTGGGATAACATCAAGTGCACTAACATCAATGTTATAGGTGTCCCGGAAAGAGTAGAGTGAGACAAAGGGGCAGAGAATCAATTTCAAGAAATAATAGATGAAAACTTCCCTAACCTAAGGAAGGAAACAGACATCCAGGTACAGGAAGCACAGAGAGCCCCAAACAAGATAAACCCACAGAGGCCCACACCAAGACACATCATAATCAAAATGTCCAGAATTAAAGATAAAGAGAGAATCCTAAAAGCCGCAAGAGAATGTCTAGTTACATACAAAGGAAACCCCATAAGGCTATCAGCTGACTTCTCAGCAGAAACCTTACAAGCTAGAAGAGAATGGCACAATATATTTAAAGTGCTAAAAGGAAAAAACTTACAGCCAAGAATACTCTACCCAGCAAGGTTATCATTCAAAATGGAAGGAGAGATCAAAAATTTCCCAGACAAGCAAAAATTAAAGGAGTTTGTCACCAAGAAACCAGTGCTACAAGAAATGTTAAAGGGACTGATTTAAGAGGAAAAGAGAAGACCACAAATAGGAAAAATTATCTATTTCCATGATAAAAACGTAATGGATACAAATGCACAAAAAAGAGGTTAGATATGCTATCAAAAACATGAGGGAGGAGGGGAGTTAAAGAGTATAGCTTTCAGACAGAGGTCAAACTAAAGTGACCATCAATTCTGTATAGAAGAAGAAAGGAACAGAGAAGGACTACTAAAACACTGAGAAAAAAAAGTTAAAAAATGTCAGTAAGTACATACTTATAAATAGATACTTTAAACGTCAATGGACTAAATGCTCCAATTAAAAGGCATAGGGTGGCTGATAGGATAAAAAAACAAGACCCATATATATGCTGCACTCAAGAGACACACTTCAGACCTAAAAACAATCACAAACTGAAAGTGAAGGGATGGAAAAAGATACTCCACGCAAATGGCAATGAAAAGAAAGCTGGGGTAGCAGTACTCATATCAGACAAAATAGACTTTAAAACAAAAACTGTAAAAAGAGACAAAGAAGGGCATTACATAATAATGATCAAGGGAACAATCCAACAAGAGTATATAACACTTGTAAATATCTATGCACTCAATGTAGGTACACCTAAATATATAAAGCAATTATTAACAGACATGAAAACAGAAACAGACAGTAACACAATAATAGTAGGGGACTTTAACACTCCACTTACACCAATGGATAGATCATCCAAACAGAAGATCAATAAGGAAACATTGGCCTTAAATGACACACTAGAACAGATGGACCTAGTAGATATATACAGAGCATTCCATTCAAAAACCGAAGAATACACTTTCTTTTCAAATGCACGTGGAACGTTCTCCAGGATTGATCACATATTAGGCCACAAAACAAGTCTCCATAAATTTAAGAAGATTGAAATAATACCAAGCATCTTTTCTGACCACAACGGTACAAAACTAGAAATCAACTATAGGAAGAAAATCAGAAAAGCCACAAATACGTAGAGATTAAACAAAATGCTACTGAACAACGACTGGGTTAATGAAGAAATCAAAGAAGAAATCAAAAAATACCTGGAGACAAATGAAAATGAAAATACGACATGCCAGAATTTATGGGATACAGCAAAAGCAGTTCTAAGAGGGAAGTTTATAGCAATACAGGCCTATCTCAACAAACAAGAAAAATTTCAAATAAACAATCTAACAATGCACCTAAAGGAACTGGAAAAAGAAGAACAAACAAAGCCCCAAATCAGTAGAAGAAGGGAAATAATAAAAATCAGAGCAGAAATAAATGAAATAGAGACCAAAAAAACAATAGAAAAAATTAATAAAACCAAGAGCTGGTTCTTTGAAAAGATCAACAAAATTGACAAAGCTTTAGCTAGACTCACCAAGAAAAAAAGAGAGAAGGCACAAATAAGTAAAATCAGAAATGAAAGAGGAGAGGCTACAACAGACACCTCAGAAATACAAAAGATTATAAGAGAATACTATGAAACGCTATATGCCAACAAATTCGACAATCTGGAAGAAATGGATAAATTCTTAGAATCATACAACCTTCCAAAACTGGATCAAGAAGAAGTAGAGATTTTGAATAGACCAATCACCAGTAAGGAGATCGAAACAGTAATCACAAACCTCCCCAAAAATAAAAGTCCAGGACCAGACGGCTTCCCTGGTGAATTCTACCAAACATTCAAAGAAGACTTAATACCTATCCTTCTCAAACTCTTCCAAAAAATTGAGGAGGGGGCGAAGCTCCCTAACTCATTCTATGAAGCTGACATTACCCTGATACCAAAACCAAACAAGGACAACACAAAAAAAAGAAAATTACAGGCCAATATCACTGATGAACATCGATGCAAAAATCCTCAACAAAATACTAGCAAATCACATACAACAATACGTTAAAAAGATTATACACCATGATCAAGTGGGATTTATTCCAGGTCCGCAGGGATGGTTTAACATTCAGAAATCAATCAACGTAATAAACAACATTAATAAAATGAAGAATAAAAATCACATGATCATCTCAATAGATGCAGAGAAAGCATTTGACAAGATACAGCATGCATTGATGATAAAAACTCTGAATAAAATGGGTATAGAAGGAAAGTACCTCAACATAATAAAGACCATATATGAGAAATCCACAGCTAATATCATCCTCAATGGTGAAGAACTGAAAGCTATCCCTCTAAGAACAGGAACCAGACAAGGATGCCCACTGTCACCACTCCTTTTTAACATAGTACTGGAAGTCCTAGCCAGAGCAATCAGGCAAGAGAAAGAAATAAAAGGGATCCAAATTGGAAAGGAAGAAGTGAAACTGTCACTATTTGCAGATGACATGATTTTATATATAGAAAACCCTAAAGAATCCACCAGAAAACTTTTAGAAGTAATAAACGAATATGGTAAGGTTGCTGGATACAAAATCAACATACAAAAATCAGTTGCATTTCTGTACACTAACAACGAAGTAGCAGAAAGAGAAATTTAGAATACCATCCAATTTACAATTGCAACAAAAAGAATAAAATACCTAGGAATAAACTTAAACAAAGAGGTGAAAGATCTGTACACCGAAAACTATAAAACATTTCTGAAAGAAATTGAAGAAGACACAAAGAAATGGAAAGATATTCCTTGCTCTTGGATTGGAAGAATTAACATAGTTAAGATGTCCATACTTCCTAAAGCCATCTATAGATTCAATGCAATCCCTATCAAAGTTCCAACAGCATTTTTCACAGAAATAGAACAAAGAATCCTAAAATTTATATGGAACAACAAAAGACCCCGAATAGCTAAAGGAATCCTGAGAAAAAAGAACAAAGCTGGAGGTATCACACTCCCTGATTTCAAAATATACTACAAAGCTATAGTAACCAAAACAGCATGGGACTGGCACAAAAACAGACACAGATCAATGGAATAGAATCGAAAGCCCAGAAATAAACCCACACATCTATGGACAGCTAATCTTTGACAAAGGAGCCAAGAACATACAATGGGGAAAAGAAAGTCTCTTCAACAAATGGAGTTGGGAAAACTGGATAGCCACACGCAAAAAAAATGAAAGTAGACCCTTACCTTACACCATACACAAAAATTAACTCCAAATGGATTAAAGACTTGAATGTAAGACCTGAAACTATGAAACTTCTAAAAGAAAACATAGGCAGTACGCTCTTCGACATCGGTCTTAGCAACATCTTTTCAAGCACCATGTCTGACCGGGCAAGAGAAACAATAGAAAAAATCAACAAATGGGACTACATCAAACTAAAAAGCTTCTGTACAGCAAAAGAAACCATCAACAAAACGAAAAGACAACCTAACAATTGGGAGAAGATATTTGCAAACCATACATCTGATAAGGGCTTAATCTCCAAAATATATAAAGAACTCATGCATCTCAACAACAAAAAAACTAACAACCCAATTAAAAAATGGGCAAAAGACCTGAACAGACATTTCTCTAAAGAAGATATACAGATGGCCAACAGACACATGAAAAGATGTTCAAAATCACTAACTATCAGGGAAATGCAAATCAAAACTACAATGAGATTCACCTCACGCCTGTCAGAATGGCTATAGTTAACAAGACAGGAAACAACATGTGTTGGAGAGGATGTGGAGAGAAGGGAACTCTCATACACTGCTGGTGGGAGTGCAAACTGGTGCAGCCACTATGGAAAACAGTATGGAGATTCCTCAAAAAATCAAGGATAGAACTACCATATGATCCAGCTATTCCACTGTTGGGTATTTATCCAAAGAACTTGAAAACACCAATTTGCAAAGTTACATGCACCCCTGTGTTCATTGCAGCGTTATTCACAATAGCCAAGACTTGGAAGCAACCTAAGTGCCCATCAAGGTACGAATGGATAAAGAAGCTGTGGTATATATACACAATGGAATACTACTCAGCCATAACAAACGATGAAATCCAGCCATTTGTGACCACATGGATGGACATTGAGGGTATAATGCAAAGTGAAATAAGTCAGAGGGAGAAGGTCAAATACTGTATGATTTCCTTCTTTAAGTAGTAGATAATAACAACAATAAACAAACACATAGAGACAGAGATTGGATTGGTGGTTACCAGAGGGGAAGGGGGGAGGGAGGAGGGTGAAAGGGATAATTCGGTACATGTGTGTGGTGATGGGTTGTAATTAGTATTTTGGTGGTGAACATGAGGTAATCTATGCAGAAATAGAAGTATAATGATGTACACCTGAAATTTTTACAATGTTATAAACCAATGTTACTGCAATAAACAAAAAATTAAAAAGAAAACTTATCTAATCAGCTCTGGTACCTAATCAAGTCATAAAATGAAAGAGGAAGACATTACTAGCAAGTCTCCACTACAACTTTAGGCATGAATTTAGTTTGATAGTGTCATAAATGAACAGTCCTCAATGAGAGCTGATGCTGCAGTTCTCAGCAGAAAGGCTCCAGGCTGCTAATGTAGCTAGAGGCTGCAACACCGCAGCTTCCAATCTGAAGGCTGAAAAGACACAAGAGATAGGCAGATGTATAAAAACAGCCAGAAATGGGATACAGGGAAGAAAGAATGAAGAAGAGGGAAACCTCATGTGTGCAATTCTAGACTATTTAATTTAGGATTAAAGTTCCCATATTTGCACTAAGATTTTGCTCTCAGTTTATAGTGACCGTGTTTTAATTCTGGAGGTTCCTCACCTATAAAAGCTTTCTTGACAAGGCAGGATCTGCCTGATTCATCTCTGTATAGGGACTGCTCCTGGTATAGTGTAGACTTATATTAGGTTCTGAAACAACAGGGATTGAATGAATGACAAAGACAAAATATTTAGCAAAATGCTGGGAAAGGTACTTTTCTAGGAGCCACACAAGGCAGGAGGGAGGGATTACCACATAATACTTGGGTCTTTGCCACAATAAAATCATCTATACATCAATCAAACAAATATTTATCTAGTATTTCCTCTGTGCCAGTCACTGCAGTAGAGAAGAAATACACAGTGCTACCCTCAAGGTAGTGGAGCATAGATACAAGTCATTTGGCACCTACAATACTGTGTAATCAGTACTCTGATAGACAAAAGGAAGTGCAGGGTGCTGTGGGAGCCATGTGATTCTAGCTTGGGGAATCAGAGTAAATTTTTCAGAAAAGATTCACTGAATATGCACTGTGTGCCAGGTCCTGTGTTAGAAGCTGGAGTTGCCAGAGACACTTGCTACTGTTCTAGGAACTCTAGGAGCTCATGGGAGACAAATCCACCCAATAACCCCAAGGCAATGTGAAAAGTGCTGAACAGAATATGTGCTGTGGGAGCGCAAAGAAAGGCACCGCTAACTCAATGTTTCCAAGCCTCTCTCTCCTAACTCAACTCCACTTATTCCACAACTACAACAGAGCAAGTGGTTTCACACGGCAACACCCCAATGTGCCCATAATGAGAACTCCCTCATCCCTGGACTTCCTAGAAGTGAAGCTACTCAGTCCCAGAAGGAAAGCATAGTGATTTCTGAGCTCCTGTTCATCTCAGTGGTGCTGGGCTTAGACATTTCCCTTGAGATGCCATTCCTCAAGGAATCTGATTCACACCATTAGCCCCAAATGCTTTTTCCTTTTTTCTCCAAAACTCAGTTATCTGTTCCTCATTTAGGAAACTAAGTTTATATTTAGGGGCCTGAAATAATTAGTTCTGCTTATTATATCTTACAGCCCAAAAATAGAGAAAGAAAACTCAAAAGGCCTCATTGGTTGCATAAATAATGTAGAATACCTGTTGGTCCAGTCTCTGGGGGACTCAGCAATGGCCTCCATCTGACATGATCAGAAGACTCACAAATTTAGAACCAGAAAGCCAGAGAGCCAAAAGCTTGAAGGAATCTTAGAGATCTATAATCTATGTCAACCCCTAAATTTTACCGATGAGCCAACTAAGGAAAAGGGAAATTCCCAAGGCCTGATAGATAGTTACTGAGAGAATTAGAACTGCAATCCAGGCTTCTCAACCACTTTTGAAAACATAAGATTCAGGCCAATGTAGGAGTATCAGGTCCCCCAAGAGAGTAAAAGATATAAGAGAAAAAAAATTGAGGTCTCTAAGATCCAGCTGGCCCAACCCATGTGGACATCCTCCCTCCAATACTAACTCTGGAAAATTAATGGGTTTGATTTCATTAAAGGAACTTCCAGTTTCCTTACATTCCTCCCTCATCCCCCATCCCTAACATAAACAACCACCAACACCTCTAGCTTGGAAGAAAAATAAAACAATAGCATTGCATTGCTCTCTTTGGGAGCAACCCTATTTACTTATACCAAAGCATGACATGTAAGGAATGAGAAAGGCCCTGAAGTTAATAGGAACATCCCTTCCTTTAGGGGTATTCTTCCACCACCACCAATGGATCATATACCCGCCAATGTACACTGATGCACTGAGGTCCTTCCGGAATATAAATTAACAAGTACAACTCCCAGAGTCTCTCTTATTTCAGAGGGGCTATGTCACACAATGGGATGGATGGGGAAATGTTGATTCATCCTGGACAGCAGTGGGGGAGAAGTAGAAGGCACCTTGTGGGCAACCAACAGCATTTGAAGTGGGCAAACAAAGAAGTACAGGAATGAGGCATGGTCTGATCCTCCTCCTGTAGGCCCCAGCCACCCTCTGAAGGTTGTCAGAAAATGAAGAGATGGTACTAAAAGAGAATCTCAGACCTGAAAAATAAAAGCACAAGACCATCACACGCCCAATAATTCTTCCCTCTCCCTTTCCTGTTCTGGAAATAAGAAGTGTCTGGGCCTGGGTACCTAAAAATATATTTCCAAGACAGGGAACAATTGCCACATTGAAATGATGGATCCCATCTAGAAATCTGAATAGATAGATGCTGTAAAACACGATTTTGAAACCAACAGTCATTACTAGTCAAATTCTTTCAAAACAAAAACAAAAACCCTTGCAAGCATTCCAATTAAGTATTGCTCTTATCTCAAGACTTGAACATTCAAACAGAAGGGAATTACATGTCTCTTGTTGATATCCTTGTCCTGCTTCCAAATTCAGTCAGCATCAAACAGGAGAAAAGATGAGAGAGTAGGGAGCAATGAGAGAATAATGTATCTCCACAAAATAAAGGTCTTATAGGACCCTCCAAGACCCAATTTACACAGATGCTTTTTTCCTTCAAACTCACATCACACTTGGGATTCTTTTTCACCTGGATGAGAGAAAATGGTTTTGAAAGTACTGAGCTTAATTGATTTGCAGCCACACTAACTCAGAACCCAGAGACTCCAATTACATATCTTGTCATACCCAGGGCCCCAGGGAAGCAGACTTTCCCCTGAGATGTGTAGACAGGTTTCACAGTTAAGTATTATGATTAACCCAAAGTTCTCCCTTCAAGAGGGATGGAAGGACACCGTAGTTCTCTTATCCTTTATGCAGGCTTTAAAAAGCTGACTCTATAAGAAATGTGATACAGCATCCTATGATAGCCAGAGTGAGTAGAATTCTGGAAAAGTCAAGAGAGTTGATCAAATGCTTTGTTTTTCTAGTTTATTTATGCCACTATGCAGCAAAAGATGGGAGGTCACATTTTTCTCTTCTCGGGAGAGAAGTTAATAGCTCTGAAGCACCGAGAGACAGGACTCAGATAGACCAAGCACTTACACCAGGTTGTGTGTAAATTCTTAGGAGCTTGAAAAGCTTCAAGCACTTTCAAGTGCTTTCAAGCATATTAGCCTTGCTTCACACAAAGCATAATAAGCCAGGTCGATGGCAGAGAAATAATAATGTTGTTAATCCAAGCAGCTTGGAAGTGAATCACCCACTCCAACAATTCAGATTGATTTAATGCCCTTTGGACACTATGACTCAGTCCTTTCCTGGAGGGCTAATGGACAATCACTATCTCATTTAGACCCCATTACCACTCCTCTTTGTTTCTGCATGGACAAACAAGTCAATGGCTTCCTGTGATCCAGCCTGAAATATTGGCCTGAAGTGATTGTGCCTCCACAGGAAGAGCTCAGCTGTTACACAAAACTCAGGGCTACAAACACCTTCTTCCTTAAATTTATCAGCCCTCTTTGGTAATTGATATTACCTAGGGAAGATAGTAAGGATAAGGTCAATGTGAGCCAAGGAAAAATCCAAATCGTAGGATAATTTAAAAGAAACAGTTTTATTACCTTCAAAGAAAAATGACTCAATGACTTGAAATGCTTTAAGGAAGTGTTGTCCCAGAATGGCCCTGAGAGACCTATTTAATGAACAATTAGGAATTATTTGTAATTGGTAGATCAGTTACTGCTATGTAAAGGGGAGCTTCTAAACTAAAGTATTTATAGTTTCTTAAGATAAAGTCTTAAGGGCAATAAGCAGTCCTATGTGAAACCAAGATGAAACTTTCAATGAAGAAAAGCTTTGCTAATATTAACAAAATGGTAATAAATGTTGAAGTTGGGTGATACGTACATGGAAGTTTATTATACTATTCTCCCTACTTTTGTGTATGTTTAACAGTTTTCACAATAAAGTTCTTTTTGAATATGTTGCTGAACAAAGGTAACTTTCAGGTCAGCCCTCTCAGTTATCACAAATTTGAAATTACTGGGATTAATATTAGAGCTTTGACTCTATTAAAAATTTTTATCAAAGCTCCCACACTCTTGAACTTCACTTTCCCAAACTCAGCCTGCCTTTATTCAAGCTTGAGGCAAGGGTAATTGGGATCCTACAGTGCCATAACTTGTTCTGCTTCTAGTGAAAATATCAAGGGAAGCCTGAGAGAAGGGAAAGAGAAGATACTGGGCCAGGAGATGAAGGGCTAGCTTTGAAAGCCAAAGCTTGTTTTGATGGCATCACCTGCTGTCAGCTTCCCACTTTCAGCGGGATTTGTTATGGAGAGAAATTGTCCTACATTCCCTCTCTTGGTTCGGTTCTGTCAACCACCACCCTAAGTAGGCCACTTTCTCCTGGCCAGAATAAGCTCAGCTAGATGGAGAACCCATGGGGGACTATCGCTTTGGTCCATTGCTTTACCCTAATGACGGGAAGAATTTTCAGGCTCTGGAGTGTCTTGCATACTGGGGCAATTCTTAGTCAAGCACATTCCTCATTTGCCTTTGTTCCACTGAATATCTTCTTGGAGGAGCTTGGAAGGACTGGGCAGTGACTCTTGGAAATCCTCCTACATGTGAATGTTTCATTTTACTAATAGACTATTTCAGGGCAAGAATCAGTAATTCCTATAAACAAATTGCACTCTCCCCAAGGCAAAGTAAACCAAATTCAGGAAGGAAGATATTTTACAAAGTGAATTCCATATAAGTCATGCAGTACAGTAGGCTTTTTCAAGACTTCTGAACTGCAACAAAAAGAGAAAAGGTTGGATAAACTGTCGGCTGCAGTTAGTCACTTGGAATAACTAGCATACTCACAAATCTACCCTTGTCTCCATGGAGACAGCTGGGCCTAGCAACTCTCTAAACATTAAACTACAAGGTATTACAGACAAGCATTAAAGGCCACAGGGGAATACTATAGCTAAAATGAAAAACATGTCCAACCATCTCAGACTATAGTCCTACCATGACACCATGGGATTCTATGATCCTACCTTGTTGTATTTTTACTCACATTCCCATTGAACTAATTTCCTTCCCTTTAAGCAAAGAGGAATCTAAAGCGGAAAGATTCACAGTGATTGAATTGACCTTAATGTTCATGAGGAAAATTGTCTTAAAGGCAATCTTAGGTGTGCATTAGGTCAAATTACCTTTCATACTGTTAGGCAAACATTTTTGAGACTTATTATGTGTTATTCATTCAAAAACTTTCTATGTGGCAGGTACGATGCTAAGCACTGGAAAAATGGCACTTTAAATTTTCAAAGATGCTTTCAAAACTGTAACTACATTTGACCCTCTAGATAATATATGAATTGTCATCGACTGCATTTTGCAGGTAAGGAAATTAAGACTCTAAGAAGTAAAAAGATTTGCCCAGTGTCACATAGCACCATTGTAGTGGATCCAGAATATGAACACTGGTCTCCTGACACCAAATTCCATTTTAGTTTTAACTATACCAACACCTTAACACTCAAAAGCCAGCCATAGAGCTCCACAGTGGGGGATATACTAGGATGAATTAAGTGATTTGACCCAGCATGGCCCCCAAATAGCACTCTATGAATCCAAAACAATAACTCTTATTACTGGTTTTCAGTTTGTGAAATTTTATCAAGCTGTATACTTACAATATGTACACTCTTCTGTATGTATATTATACTTCAATAAAAGTTTAAAAAAAAAAAACCTTCTCTCCTCACTGTCCTGAAAGTATGCTTTCCTGTATAGACTGATCATCAGAACTCATAGACACTATGCATTCAGCCTTTATGCCCTGGGGTCAAAGAGGTTTGGTTATTTACATGATTTTGGTTATTTCCTCCCTTTTGGAGTTCTCCTTCCTAAGCCACCATCTACTACCTTAAATTTGTCTCTCTCTAACGGGGACACTATAGCGTCAGCAAATCCCTAAAGCCTTTGCTGCCCTGTCTTACTCTGAGCCAAAGGGGAAAAGGTGCTCTGACTGGTTCCCTGTACACTGAACCCTGTGCCCCACCCCCCAACTGTAGTTCAACTGACATTTTTCACTATCATGCCAAAATCATCAATCTAACAGCCCTGTTTAGAGTATTTCCAATGGACTAGAGGAAACCGTTCAGTCAAAACTAGCTTTTTCACACAGTACCTTGACTCTGAGGGCAAAACACTGTGTGGTCATTGAACTGAACTGCAATTTGTAAAGGAGAGGATAAAAGGGACCAAACTAAGCACCCTTTCTCATTTGGCTCAAAGACCCCCTGAGGCTTACTCATTCACTTCTAATAACTTACCTGTCCTACTGTTGGCACAGGAGCTGTGCTCAGCTACTTCCAACCCTGTATCCGTAGCAGCTAGTCTTTCCAACTGACCCCAGACAACCAGGGGGCACATGAATTGAAACCCATTTACCATCCCTGTTTTAAACTCTTCCTTCCCAAATTCCTTCATCCATATGATCTCTTTCAACACTATAACCTTGTCAGGGTAATAAAAAACAAACATGTATCACCATCTTTTTTTCTATAGATAGATAAAGCAAGACCCAAAAAATGAAGCAATTTTCTTAAAAGCACCTTGGTAAGTAGGGTTGATACTGAACCTATTAATCTCAATGTACCTGATGCACAATAAGCCAAACACCGAGACATCGGTGCTTGGAGATGGAGAAAGCTTTATTCGAAATGGCCAAAATGAGAAGGTGGGAGCATAGGTTCACTCAAATCCACCTTAACAAGAGCAGAAAATGGGGGGTTTTATAGAGCTAAGGGGCTTGGCAGGAGGAGCTTCGGAGAAACAAAGGGATCATTCCCGATAAGCACCTGGGCAATCTGACTTCTGAGGATCAACAGCAGATGGGGGCCTGGCCATCCAGTGATTGCAACCTCCCTGAAGGCATTCTCTTTCTTCTGCAAAACAAGCTCACAAGTCCTTGAGACCCCTGAGTCACCACACAAGTTAAACAAGAAAACAGCAAATTCACAAGATTCATCTGTCTGTGTTCGGAACAAGGTTGAAAGGCAATCCTGTTCTTATTGAATATCTACAGTAACCCTTAGGTTTCTGGCTTCAGGGTTTGGCACCATTTTGTCCCTGATACGACAGAAATAAAGTTGTCTAAAAGGAAAGATTTTTCCAGTTTTAGACAACTCAAGTCTTTGCCTACAAGTAGCCAGGAGATAGCTCATACTATTTCAGTTTTCTTTACCCTTCTACTGGCTGAAGCAGCTGATTTGAGGGAGCACAGGGATTTAAGCCAATCCACAGGTTTCTTAACAACCTTCAAGTTTTAAATAGTTAGTCAATACCAAAAAGGCAGCAGGTTGAATCTGGAGATAGAAATCAGGATTAAGAATGGAAAAGTGGGGAGGGAGCTACTATATCAGAGTGATGGAATGCCTCAAATCTGAACTGCCAACACCCAAATCATTGGACTTTGGGGTCATTTCAGTAAAACAACAGGGTTGTTTTCTTGGATGGGTGACTTGGTGGGTGAATATTTGTCTAGCAAGTTATTTAGCATTACACAGATCATAGACTGAATCATAGACATAGAAATAAACCAAATATTAAGGATGGATTATTATATTAGAGGTGAGAATATTGAGGCCCAGATTGGTTACGCAACCTGCCTAACCCTAAGCAGCTATTTAGTGAAAGAACTAGGATTAGACTTTATGTCCCCTGACTCCTAATCCAGTGCTTTTTTCACTTCATTGGCTGAATCTATCAGTATTTAATTGCATGTTTGGTCTTCAGGCAGATGTGGATTAAATATAAAACCCATGAAAAAATTGCCCTTTTCCCAAATGAAAAGAATAACAGAAAAGACCAAATAACATAGGTATTTCCCATTTCACACCTACAAGTTGAGGTTTAGGTCTAAAACCTTAAGAAAAAGAAGTTTCTCTCATAACCTGAGAAAAGGCAGCTCTTCTAGGAAAGAAGTAGGTCTATTAAAAAGGCCTTAAAACCCTGAGTTATTAATCCTGACTTGACTTTTTGACAAATTATGTAATCCCCATGCCTCAGTTTCTCCATCTGTACATTGATAACTATACGCCATAGTAACATAGTTCTCAAGTATCTCTAAAAGTAAGGTAACCATCAGGACATCTTGATTCTTAATTCTCGCTTTCCCTACATTCACTTAGTCACTAGTCCTGCTAATTGCATTTCTCAAATATCCCTTAAATTCAAACCCTCCTTTCCCTCTTTAATATTCCTATTTTAGTTCAGACCCTCCTTATCACTTGCTTAAACTACTTCATCAAGCTCCTGATCACTCTCCTTGCCTCCAGTCTCTCCCCAACTCCAGTCCATCCTCCACACTGCCACCAAGGTAACCTCTAAAAAAATCAACGTGGCTATGTCATGCTTCAATTAACTCGATTCCCTGAATGATAAAGTCCAAAATCTCTTACTATGACATACAAGACTCTACTCTCTCTGCCCCTCATCTGCATCTTGTGCAACTTAACATATCCCATCACTCCTCCTGATAGCCTGTCCCCTATTCAGATAATGCTCTAGTCACCTTAAATTTCTTACCATTCTATAAACATAGCACATTGTTTAACGTCTCTTTACCTTTGCACATCCTATTCCCTCTGCCTGACATATATATCTCCTCCCTTCCTCTTTTAAAAATTCCCACTTATCCTTTAAGACTCAGCTCAAATGTTACCTCTTCTGTAAAATTTCCCTAAGCTTTCCATGAAGAATCCTTCCTTTATGCACCCATAGCATCCTGAACATAAAATCATCATAGTACTTATGTTCCTTATGATAACCATATGTACTGTCAGTTTGTCTCCTGAGTTTCCTGAAGGGCGGGCTGTAATTTTTTCATCTCTGTATCCCAAACATAGCACAGGACCTGGCCCCAAGCGTTGCTCAATAAATGTTAAGTAAATGAATGCATGAGCTATGATAAGAACTGTTATTTATGGTCAACATATAACACAACATATACGGTCAACAAATAAGGCATGATTAGGCTTCTTTGATGCCCCCATTCTTTATTTGAAAATTTTTTTTTTTTGAGGAAAATCAGCCCTGAGCTAACATCCATGCCAATCTTCCTCTTTTTTGCTGAGGAAGACTGGCCTTGGGCTAAAATCTGTGCCCATCTTCCTCTACTTTATATGGGACACTGCCACAGCATGGCCTGACAAGCGGTGCGTCGGTGCGCGCCTGGGATCCGAACCCAGGCCACCAGCAGCGGAGCGCATGCACTTAACCGCTACGCCACGGGGCTGGCCCCTGAAGTTTTTATCTAAGGATTTAGGAAATATAGAATTGCCAGCTAGAAGAAAGAAAAGTTTGTCCTCACTATATCTTTCTTCGAGAACTGTTGATCATTTTGTAGATACGAAGGAAGGGGATTGACCATCAAAGTCTATATTTATCTCTCAACAGTAATGAACCTCTCATTGTACCACTCCACTTCTAATTTTGATTTAAATTTCCTGCCATTATATCACATCTCCTAAAAGAATTTATTTTCCCCTTTCCTCCCTAATATTCTCCAATTGTATCCCCCCCATACACAAACAAGGGCTGATTTTCATTGCATGTATTTAAGTAAACTGCCAACCCATTATGCAATTTACATCAGAAGGCTGGTAATAAAGTAGGACCTTCTCCAAGGTCATTCATATACTCTCTGATATCTGAGAAAGTGCTGAGAGAAAAATAGGTAGATAACTCAATCTGTCATGTGGATCTAAGAAGACTGTACAAATACCTCATTTCCATAACAACATTGTACTTGGTGTCCCAACATAATGAATGAATATGCTATGACTGAAGACTAAACAGAGGCTAATGGTAAATGCATTAATTAGCAACCTGTTTACACTTCTCCTGGGAAGGATGGCCATTTGTTATAGCTGCTGTCATGCAAGAATACTGACTGAGTTTGGGTCTACACTCTGGGAATGCATATAAATTTGTGAGATTCTCCCACATTATCATTTGCTGACAGGCATTAATGACATTAATGAAGGCAAGAGACCTTGATTCAAACACACAAATGATTAGAGTTGATAATAGATATGTGAACAGGGCCCTCATTAATGAATTTATTAATGATGCAGAGATGGAAGTTTAAAAAGTGGTGTCTAGACATGTATTTATAGCACCTCCACCTCCTTCAATCAAAGATAATTCTTCTATCTCTTTGATTTATCCATTTTTTTAGTTATATACTTAAGAAAGCAGAATAATCATGTTTTGGTAAGAGAAATCCAGAGAAAAGAGAATAGATCTAGTTCTATTCAGTTAATGACAATTATGAATGAGAATATTTCGTGAAATCAAAAGATAGCCAGCTCTTGTCTTAGGGAATATGTGATGATGGATGCAAATTAGAGGGTTTATTCAGAGCAGAAAAAAACATTTACTAATCATGCCCAAGTCTAGTTCAAGTCTTCTAGCTTAGAAAAAGATAAGTGTATTATTACCAATTTGCCTCCCACATCCTTGATTTCTTAGGTAACTACACCCTTGACAAATAGTCACATTTTAATGAGGGAAATGGTATGTGTTGACAACATTTCTGTTAACTATTTACACTTTCATTATCTTTTTTATTATGATTCAATGGCAAAGTCCTTCTATTTCTGATCAAGAAAGGACAACAGAACACCAATGTTTGCACAGGGTCAGGCCTTATAATCATTCAACCATTTGCACTGGTTTGCCCAACTTGTACACAGGTTTTATTGAAGACATAACTCAATACAGAAAGACAAAATTGGTTGAGGCAAACAATTCAAAAAAAAACAATGGTTTATCCAGTGTAGGAAGAAATTAACAAAGCAAGTCACATTATTAAATTAGTCTTTTACTAATTACTTCACTGCAGAAACCCATTGCTTCAAGCAAAGTGCTCAGACCAGAGGTCCTGAGTAGGTATCATCGTATTAAACAGTGAACTATACATTAGTTCTATCAAGTTGCATTATCAACCTGAGAATTCCAATGATTAAATTGTGGATGGAGCTATGTATTCTGAGGCATAAGACAGATAAGGAGGTCTCTGCCATTTTAAGTGAGAATTTATTCTCTTAAAACATTAAAAATTGTATAATGCCACATAAGAGGCCCAGAGTGGAGGCAAAGAGATTGCATTTTTAAGTGATTACCCACTTAGGTTGTTAAGCTATTTTAGGAGTGTGTTTTAATAGGAATCTGGTTTGAATTAAGAGTAAAATGGAGCTGTAACATACAAGAGGCATAATACTAGCCCTGAGTTTGGTCTCAGAGCTAAGAGACAGATGGTTTCCCATTGCCTCTCAAATGCTTTTATGTTATAAGAATGTTGATTATTTCATTCTGCTAAGAATCTGTATGCTCTGTGATTAAATGATCAGGCAGTCTCCCAGAGAACATGCAGGAAATAGATAGTTTCCAGCTGCCTCTTGTTGCCTTTGTGTTACAGATTCATATTTTTTAATCATAATTGGGACTCTCTCCACCCCGGGTCCTGTTGCCTCTGGGCCCAACAGTCAGCAGGTGGCATCTAGGGTTCAGCTACAATTTAGAGCTGTGACTCAGAACCACAAGATCCACTTGAGCAGATCACTAAAGCTGCAGGGCAAATGAAACTGATGTTGTGAGCAAAGGGTATTAAGGCACACTTCTAATTGCCAAGGTGCTTGGCATCACAAGAAACAAACTGGTCCTACTTTCAAGAAATTTCACTATGACTAAGTAGCTAGCTGGTAATGGGATAGTTCAGTCCATACAGCCACACTGGATATGCATTGCAAACCAAGTTTATTCACCTATTTATTCCTTCATTAACGTAATGAATATTTATTGAGTATCTATTATGTGTTAGGCATTGTACTGAGTGCTAGGGATACAGCAGTGAACAAGAGAGGCATAGTTCCTGACTTCACAGGATTTATTTTGTTTGAGCTAGGGGCAGTATAGTATAGAGGTTAAGGACTCAGCAGCCAGACTACCTAGGGTGTAAATCCTGGCTCTTCCACTTACTAGCTTTGTGACCTTGGCAAAGTACTTCCCCTCTCTGTAAGCCTTAGTTTCCTTATCTGAACAATTGTGATAAAAACCAGTACCTAACTCATTGAGTTGGTATAAGAAGTAAACTGGTTATGTATGTCGAAAACTTAAAACAATGTCTGTCACGTGGTAAGCACTACATAACTGCCAGATGTTCTTGTTAATTATGTTCCGTAGCGTTTGTTGATCATCCTGGAAATGACAGTCTGAAATTCATGATTTATTGCTTCCAAGGAGCAGTATGGCTCCTCTTAACACTCACAACAAGGATTCTCCTACTTCTGAGGTAAAGGGACCAGCATAACTTCAAGACCTACTACCATTAAACTCCTAAAGCAAATCTCTGCCATCTCTTGGCTTCAATTACTTCATCTATAAATGAGAGCCTGTAACTAGATGATCTGGTAGTAGTGATTAAAAACACCGGGTTTGAATACTTGTTTCACCGCTTACTAGCTCTATGATCTCATGCAAGTTAACCTTAAGAGCTTTTCTTTGTTTCTCTGCAATTTTGCCATGGTGTATCTAGAAAGCAGATTTATCTTTATTCATTCTAATCAGGACTCATGCCTCCTGAATCTAAAGACTCACGTCATTCACCAATTCTGGAAAATTCTCAATCATTATCACTTTAGAAATTGCCTCTCCCTCCATTCTCTCTAGTTCCTCCTTTTGGAACTCATTTTAGACATATGTCGGACTTGTTAAATCTATCCTCCATGTCTCTTAACCTCTCTTTAAAGGTCTCGAATAGTGGTTTAAACACAAAATGCTAAAATATCAAAATGTATGCCCTCAGTAACTTTGATTTAAAAATCCTCTCAATTAACTTAGTCAAATAGGCAATTCAGTCAAACAAAAGTTTGACTAATTTTTTTTTTTAACTTGATTAGTCATCTCAGTGAACTAACTGTTTTCAATGCCCTAAAGATGGCCATAAAGAAAATGGACCCACCTAGGACTTCCAAAGTTATTCTCAAATCAAAAACTAATCATTTTGTGAGAGAACATGAAAATTGTTAAGTTAAATGGAGACACTTTCAACAATAATTACTCATCTCCCACATTAAAAGTTACAAAAAAAATTTCTAAAGCATTTAGAAACAAGCTTATACCATTGTCACTGCAAAGGAAGAGGGCCAAGATAGTACGTTCCCAGTAATTGTACTTCTGGAGAAAGCACAAGATAGTACTTTCCCAGAAGCAATTATTTGCTTCTAAAATGGAGAATAACTTCTTAAAATATTTTACAGGTGTCAAATTTTAATACAAAAGACTTCCTTTACAAAAGTATTACATAAATACAAGAAGTATTAATTCCCTTCCTATAATGTGCCTAGCACTGTGTATGATTCTGAGGCTATACAAGAAATCAAAGACATGGCCCCTGTCCCTAAAGTATTTGGAGTCTTATTGGAAAAACTCAAGCTAATCACATGAGAGAGGGAAGGACAGATGGAGAAAACTTTCATCTAGTATTGGCTGGGCATGTTCACATCTAATCCATACCACATTCCTGCAAAATATGTTGTTTATTCATTCATTCATTCATTCACTCATTTAAATGATGTAGGTATGCCCAAGGTCAAACCACCAGCAAGAGAACACATTCAGATTCAAACTTAAGTCTGATGCCAGAGCCATTATTTCCACCATATAACACTGCCAAATGATTAATTAAATCATATAGATTAAGTAAGGAGTACTGACAAGAGAGGCAGTACGGCATTTGGTTGAATTCATGGAATTTGGAGTCTGACTGACCTGAGTTCAAATACCAGCTATGTGACTTTGGACAAGTTACTTAACCTTCCTGAGCCTTTTTCCTTATCTGCAAAATAGGTACAGTACTAATACCTACCCATAATGTGATGATGAAAAGAAATAACGTACATAAAATATTTCACATAGCTTTTTCCATAGTAAATAATAAATAGCAAGTATTACTAGTGTAACACTATTTTAAAAGGTATTTTTTTGAACCCCAAACTAATTTTTCTGCTTCCGTATTCTAAAGGAGGAGGCATGTTTCATACCAGTGGGGATATGTTCCCTTCCCCTCACAAGGACTGGTGGGAAAGGAGAACAAAAATACATTTCATGGCCTCTGCCAGTTCTTTTGTGCTGCTAAAGTAAGGGACTCTGGAAAAGATGGACTACTATACATAAAAGATGTTTTAGGTATGCAAAGGGAGGCCCTATGCAATAAGGGGTGGAAAGCCAAATTGTTCTCAGCTAACACGGCAATATAACTCTTCTCCATCGACCTAAATCTTGAGTTGACATCCGGATAACATAAATAAGAATTGTGGAAGTTCAAAGAGGGGCAGATAAGATGGGAGGTCATCTGTGACATGTGACTCCACTGATCACCAGGTTTCATTCAGCTAATTGGGCTGTGTAGGAGAGGCCCCCTACTTTCTTCATTGCTTCATGGGCATTGCTTTCAAACCTTTCCTGATAATGAAGGTTCATGTTTCCTTCCATCAGGGAACAGCAAGAAGATGGACCACCCTGCTAAAATTACAGAACAAGCTGTTAAAAAGGACCTAGAATAATCAGAGAGGGCTGTCTAAAGGAGATGGGTTTCAGGTTGGCCCTGACAGGGTCAATTGGATTCAATGTGCAGTGCAAAATGGAAAAGAAAGATTCCAGAAAGAAAGATGGAAATAGAAATAATACCTCAATGAGTCTAGAAAAGAACTCTGCCCTGGAAAACAAAGGTCCCTAACTGCCTCTTCAATACAATTATCAATGTGGTTTCAGTCTTCTTACGACTTCCACACAGAGGGAAAAGGCAGCTAATGACCAAGCAGCTCTGCTTGGGTTGGGGGAAGAGGGTGAGGACAGGACTGGGATAAAAAGGGACACCTCTCTGCAAATGTAGGCCTGGCAAATTTCTGTCACACCAGGTCACAAGCTGGACTATATGAAGGTTATTTAACCACTGCTTTCCCCTCAATCCAACATTCTGACTCTTACTGGGTAATGTTACTGGGTTACAGTTGAGAGATTAAATAACCTTTAATTATTTAATCTTTAATTATTTAATCTCTCAACTGTAAAAAGGGGGTAGTACCTCCTGTCATACTTATTGAATCAGTTAGGATTAAGTTTGGCTGCATATAACAAAAAAAATAACAACAACACTGTCTTAAACAAGATAGAAGTTTATTTCTCTCTCATGAAGAAAAGTCTGGAGATAGTCAGTCCAGGACTGTTGTGGCACCTCCACAGCCATCAGGGCCCAGGCTCTACCTTGCTATTCCGTCATCCTTAGCTTATTGCCTCCTGTTCCAAGATGGCTGTTCAAGCGCCAACCACATTTCAGCTGTGAGGAAGTAGGAAGGAGCAGAAGGGCTTACCCTTCCCTTTAACAATACTTCCTAGATATCTCACACAACACTTACACTTACATCTTGTTGGCCAAAATAACAATAAAAATAACAACTAGTATTTCTAGAGGGTTTACTATGTGCTAAGCACTTTTCTAAAGGCTTTACAAATATAAACTCATTTATTCATCATAGAAACTCAATACAGTAGGTACTATTATATCATTTTACAGATGCAGAAACCGAGGCACAGAGAAGTGAATTAACAGCTAGCAAGAGATGAAGTAGACATTTGAACCCTACATAGCCTGATTCACAGAACCCGTGTGCCTAACCACAGCGCTTTACTGCCAAAACAAGCTAGGCCTCACCCAGCTCCAAGGAGGACTAGTAGTCTTTTTATTGGGTAGCAATTAACTCAGCAAAATATTGAAGGTTTTTATACTAGGGAAGAAAGGGGAAACTGGTATTAGAAAGCAGATAGCAGCCTCTCCCACACCTATGTCAAAGGTTCAAGATAGTGTCTGTGATAGCATTTTGAAATACATTAAAAAGCAATATACATATATGCAGGTAGAGCAAGTTGCTCAGTCAGTCCCCAAAGAAGTATTAGATAACCCTCTGGGAATTCTGGGACATTTTCTTCTGAATTGGGCTAGGAAAACTCTATCTGACAAACACCATTGTTTTTTTCTCTCCAATATAAAAATGTGAAAGTCAAGTGGTGTTTGGTAGGGGTCCCTGGGAAAATCCCCCTTAAGAGGAATGTAGGCCTTTCCAAACAGAAGTCATGTCATAAGGAAACTTCTCTCATCACCAGACTGTTCCCTAGAGTAGTTAAAGCCTGTAGGCCTCAGACATAAAGCTGGCTGATACAAACTGACTGCATGACAGCTGCTCGAATTTAGATACTGTATCGGTAAGTGTTCTCTAAAGAAACAGAACCAACAGGATATATGTATATGTATATTAAGAGATTTATTTTAAGGAACTGGCTCACATGACTGTGGAGGCTGGCAAGTCCAAAATCTATAGGGCAGGCCAGCAGACTGGAAACTCAGGCAGAATTTCTGCATTAGTTTTGAGGCAGAATTCCTTCCTCTCTGGGAAACCTCAGTTTTTGCTCTTAAGGCTTTCACAGACCATCACAGATACCAATGCCACTTGTAAAATGACAGTGTCTAGTCAACTTTTAGCTATCTGTCTTTTAAAAAGGGCTGGTAAATTAATTTTGCATGAGGTGCCCAGCCCAAAAAACACCTGGTCACCCCTCCATATGATCAGGCCTCCAGGCTGCTGCTGTTGGGTACTCCCAGGCCACACCTATCTGGCTCCACACTGATAGCTGGGGACATTGGGCAGGAGCTGAAGTTTCTCTAGGACCACCTAAGGCAGTAGGCCACAAACCCAACTGGTACTGTCATTGCTGAACTTGCTAGGACCTACTGATGATAAGTGCTATCTACCTTATGGCCAGAGAAGAAGGATCCAGCTCCTTCTCCTCTATCAGACTGCCCTAAACCCTGCCTGGAGTGGTGAGAAACCTTAACCCTTAACACCTCTCTTTGCCTAGGGAGCCTGCCCTTTTTTTTCTACTAGGTCTCTTGAGGAACCAAAAAAGGCCTTAAAGCTTGCTTAGATTTATATCCATACTCTGTGAGGCTGTGCCTATGTAAAGGTCTATTCATCTGGAGAAAGCACCTGCTTTACTCTCTCCAGAAACTAGAAAATTAATCTTTCAGTTGGTTTGCAAATTTTCTTAGGAAAACTATCCTCTAAAGAAATCTTATCCCCAAATCTACTATATTAAGCAAAAACAGGCAAAGCTTCTGTGATTTAAAATAGAGGGTCCTCCCCTAACCTCCCTTAACCTCCCTTGGCTCCCTGTTCATCCTGCCCCCTTAGGGGCCCCTAAAGGAGCTTCTCAGAACCTCTAGGGCTCTGCCAGAACACAGTTGAAAGAGCATGATGGCATGGAAAGAATTCTACATACCTAACTAGATAGACATAGATACACGTCAGGGAAGCAGTATTGTGTTGAGGTAAAAGTATAATTCTAGAAACTTTAACTTCCTACAAGGTGGCCCTTATAGCTACCATCCTTGGACAGGTACACAACCTCTTTAGGCCTCTAAAAATGGAATGGTAATACCTTCCTCAAAAAAATGTTAATATTATATATAATAACGAATTTTTTTAAGTTCTTCAAAAGTTATGTATTATTTACTACAAGGATGCTTTGGAAATCAAGGCCATGTCTGAGGGTAATGTGATATCCTTCAAGTGGGCCCCAATGGCTACGGAAGATTCTATATGAGCATTCGGGCTCACAAACCTTCTAAACAGGGAGCTGCCCAGGTCGGCCACTATCTCCTGATTTGTATGTCTGAAATGAAACAACGTTGAGCTCAATAAACCTGCCTGAGTTGGTTGATCCTCTGGCACATTTTGTTTCCATTTAAAGAAGCTAATCAACTGAAGGGGGCTACATGAGTTTGGGAAAAACAAGTTACACGAAGTTAAACAGATGACTTTATGGTAAAACTTATCAGAGCCTTAACGTGAATAATGAATCTCTAAAAGGGCTTTATAGTATGCAGCATCACAAACTTATTTAACAACAAATCATTCTTTGTTAGCAGAACCACTATTTCCATTTTGTGGAACACCTTACATAACATAGTTTGAGAAATGGTGCTTCACAGAGATGCACAGTACAGGGCAATTTTATTATTACTATTTATTAGAATGTCCTACCATTTCTACCTACCACTTGTCCTTAATCCTGCAAGATTGTGGGAGATCCTCAGAATGTTTCAAAGAGCATCATTAGAGAGCTGCATAAAGTGTCACATGATCTTTCCCTAGCTGAATTTAAAATGCCAGCTACAATTTACTAGACTTGAAATTAAGGCTGAAATGTTTCAGTTAAAAATTGAACACACAAATGGAAATTCAGGAATCGGGAAGGAATTAAGAGGCTTCTTGGCAAAATACACCTTCTAGAATAATGACCTTATGTTTCTCTTCGACAATAGTTCCTCAGCTTGGAATGGGCCTAGCCACAGAACTTTTCTGGAAACAATGCCTTTGTCTATGCATGTCATCTAGCTTTCTAAAGAATGCTTAAAGTCAGCCACACATTTAGGGGTTTTCACTTGGCCATTTTAGGGATAGTGCAGAACTAACCTTTTCTTTTCAAATTCTTTTGCACACTCAGACACAACCCTTGACACAGGTGATCTCACTTCCATCCAGCGCTTCAGTGCCATACCTTACTTATGTAGAACTGAGCAAACCTCATGAGGGGGTGACCTAGACCACTGAGAAAGCGAAACCTGCAGGTGCTTTGGCATTGGTAGCATCCTGCAAGCAAATACCAAACATTTGTCAGCCCACCGAAATTTGTATCAGGCTACTATCATCCCCACAGAACCATGAAAACTATAATCAGAGGTCTCTTATCTGATCATTCTGTCTCTGAATTTAGTAAAGGGGCATAACGGTTGCCCCATGGCAACTATTTTACTCCTCCTAGTCCAATGATTCTCAAACTTGATCTTGTATTAGAATCACTTGAAGGACTTGCTACACACTGATTGCTTGCCCCCATCTTCAGAGTCTCAGAGTCAGTGTCTACACGGTATTGGTACCAGCATGGTAATAAGCTTCTCTCCAACCCTGATATAGATGGTCTGTGGATTGCACTTCAGTACGTTTTCATCTTAGACACATCAGTCTATTGCCACTAAATAAAAACTGGTGGCTAGGCTAACTTAGATCCAACACATGAGCTTTCTTCAGATGTGGAAAGCTAAGAGAGGAAGCTTTATAACCCAATTCACCTGCAGGTTCACTTTCTAATAGTGATATGATTATTTTATTAGGAAAATATATTATTAATGTGTTAATTTATCAATAAAATAAAAATATTTTTTAACTCTTACTTTTAATTACAAGCAACTCATTACTTAGTGAAAGAAAAACTAAAAGAATTAGAAATTCTTAAGTACAAAGCAAGTACTTTTGCCTTTATTGAAATGCTGCAATAAATTCCATTTATCTAAACACTTTCCTTTTTCCTTCCTTCCTTTTGCTTATCTCAGAAAAAACATCTGAAGGAAGGCTATTCTCTTTCTTAGTTGCTTCTGGACTGTTCCAGGATCTTTTTAGGGCACTAGGCCCTGCCAATTGGGCCTGAAAACTGTCACTCATTCATAATTTCGTTCAGCAAATACTTATTGAACATCAACAACATGTCTGACATATCGCTAGGCATTAGAGATAGTGACGGAGAAAGACAAATCCTCACCCACCTAGAGCTTACATTCTAGTGGGAGAGATATACCAGTAGCAAGGCAATTAAAAAATATAGGAAGTAGTACAGGGTGCAATGAGATCATATAAAAGGAGGGCCTAACCCAGATTTGAAGGTGTGGGTAGATAGTCAAATTTTCCCAAAGAAAATATCACCCAAAATGAATCCTGAAAGATGAAGTAAAGCTGAGGGAGCAACAGAAAGAGCACAGTGCTTTCAAGTAATTGAAATAATTTCAGTATGACTGGAGCATAGCATGTGCGGGGTTGGGGGGCAGACAATGGGAAAGGGAAGGCAACTGACAATACTGAAAAAATGTACATTGCTTCCTTGATACCTTCTTTATCTGTGTGAGCTTTCTTAGCTTACAGTTTTGTTCCATCATCATTGGGTTATTAAACTGCAATGGAAAAATACAAATTGGAGTGACTACCCGGTCCACAAAGATGCCCCAGTGGCCCTGTCTATGCTTCCTCTCCCCTCCCTTCTTTTATGAGCCACATCTCCTTCCCTCCAGCTCTAGGCATGTGGCCCAAATTGTAGCTGCCATTCTTTTTACATGATTCATTATCCTTTGTCACAGTAATTGGCTGAGAAGTGAACACTTTCTCCAAAACTGGCCATGGATAGAGTTCCATACTCCTGGCCACAGGGATTAGTCTGGTGCTAGACACATAACTCAAGACAAATCAATCAGAGCTCTTCCCCAGGTTTTTTTTGGACTGGAGCTGGCAAGGAAGAACCCCTTCCTCTGTGAGTACGTGAGCGCAGAGCTAGCAACAGCCAAATCTACCACCATACAGATAATACTGTCTTCAGTATAAGAGAATGAAGCCAACATAGAGAGAGAAGCAGAGAAAAGAAGCCGAGAGAGAGTCCTGACAGCTTTTGAGCCTCTAGTTTTAGTCCCTAAGCCCAACACTGAGCTGCCCTAGTTCCTGTCCTTCCCAAGGCCCGATTGTTCAGCATTTTCTCCAAACCTGTGAGCAACCAGGTACTCTTTCTATAAAGTCTCTTTTCACTTGAGCTAGTTCCACTTGGATCTCTGTCAAATGCTTGTGTGCTTTCTTGTGTACTTGGCATGCTCCTCTGAACTGCTTTTCTCAAAATGGGTATGGAATAGCCATGAATATGTAGCTTATTTCTAACTTGCTCAAGGCTGTTTATCCATTTCTTCACCTCATTTCTTTGCATCTTTACTCATTTTCTCTCTTCTGAAGATTGAGAAACCAGCAACCAAAACAGAATAAGGTTTCACACAGGACTGAAAAGGCCTCCTGACATCTACCTTCCTTACTGCCCTCCTGGCAGAAACCATTGCTCCATAAGGCCAATTAGCTACTTAAGGGTGAAGGAGAAAATGAGTAAAGTAGAATTTTTCAGAGAAGCTCTCCACATACCTCTGGCCCCTGGCTTACAACACCTGAGCCACTCAGTACTCTGCCCTCGCTGGGTGTCCAAGTTATGGAAGAAAGGAGGTCACCGAGCAAAGGACAGAGATGTCCAATAGAGCCTGCTGTTGACTCATACTCAACATGGCAAAAACAAAACTCATTGTCTCTCCCCTTAAACTAAATCCTTGTCCCAGCTCCCTTGTTCCTTACCTTATCATTCTGCTAGTCACCCAGACCTGAAATTGTGAGATTTATCGTAAATTTCCCTCTCTCTACCAGACCCTGTAGCCAGTGAGATACTGATTCTTACCAATTTTTTCTTTGAAATGTCTTTTATATCCATTCTTTCCTCTTCATTCTCACTGCCAGAATCCATATGCAAGATCCATCACTTCCTCCATGACCAATCTCTTATATGGTTTCTCTGATGTCACCTCCTCTCCCCCAGCCCTGGCTCAAAGGACCGATGATAGGTCCCTGGTCCAAGGGTTGCCAATCTACACTCTGGCCAGTGACCTAAGACAGAGCTTGGTACAAAAATATGAACTAAGACAATCAGATTCTCTCTCAGGAATTTGGCCTAAAAACACTGGAGGGGAGTAGCGGGGAGGAAGAGAGGAGGGCAGGGGAAAGAAAAGAGGGAGGAGGAAACAGAAAGGGAGGGGAGGAAGAGAAAGGGAGGGGGAGTGTAAGGGAGGTAGAAGAGAGAGAGAGAAAGAAATGAGAGAGAGAGGGGGAGAGAGAGAGAAAGAAGCAGGAGCCGAAGCTGAAAGATGCCTAGAAAGAAGCCATGAGGAAGAGTCAGAACTATAAGGGAAGAAGTAGAAAGCTGGAGCCTTGATGGGCCATACAAATCAAAATTATAAGGAAGCAGAAAGGATGAGTAAAATAGAAACTGGGAACTATAGAAAAGATAACCTGAGCAGAGGGGAAAATTAAGGCCGTCAGCAGTGAGGAGGAATAGAGCTGAGTTGTGTTAATAATAGAATGCTAGAGTGAAAAGTCTCAAAATCCTGCTGCTGAGGTCCCTGAAGCTGCCGTGGATCCAAGTACAGTTCCCATCAGATCCTACTGCACTCTGGTTCCTGATCTTTGAGTCCCCTAAAATCTTTCTTCCTTATAGCTCTTTTACAATATCCCCCACCCCTTTACTTAAGATAATTTGAAAGAGTCTTTATCCCTTGCAAACAAAAGAGCCTAATGAAAACAGTTCAAATCAAATCTTGTCTGGCTTCTGAGATGCTCATTATCTGGCCCCACATGCCTATCCAGCCCTCCAGTCCCACAACAGCTCAACAAGAACACTCCACCTCAGAAATATCAACCTTGCTGGACCATCACTGACTGCCCCCATACATATATACACCACAGTCAGTCCTGTCTCCAGACATTTGCTGGCCCTTCTCCCTCAAATACACTCGCTTCTCTTCACCCAACCAAGTTCTATTCACGCTTTAAGCCCTGCATCCTCCAGGAAAACTTTCCTAGCCTTTCCAGCCCACATTATTTCTCTCTCCTCTTCCCTGCTAAGCCCTACAGTCTGAATCACACAATCTAGCATCCCATTTTATGGTGACCTGTATTTTTCTCTACTTAGTCTAGGTTTTTTCTAATCTCCCCAACTGGCTCTTGAACTCATGAGGAGCAGAAATATATTCATATTGTTTTCAAGTAGCCCACTGTATCATGAACTTAAGTATTTGTTGTTTGAAGTGTATCCACATGGAGCACTAACAATCAAAGAGGCATATCATAGAACCTCATTATTACAAAACAATCATTAATGAGAAGACTTTACTAACAGGGCCTATGCTGAGAGTGTGGTAGTTGAGATAACATCCCAAAAGAAGGGCTCAGCTCGAGATGAAGCTGCCCTCAGACCTAACAAGAGAACTACACTTTTTATTTCCTCCACCAGGGAAGAGAGAATAGCAAAGGCCTGAGCCCTGGAAAGGTTACCTAACTGCTTGATACCATGAGAGATCTCTCAGTCTACTCTAGGAGAAAGCATACAACCCTGACCCCATCCTCCTTTGGGAATAAGCACCTGAAGACATAGGCCATGGAAATGCCAATCTTTTTCTCCTTTCATCCTAGCAGCTTAGGTCCTGGGCTGCCCCACCCTGGAAAAATGCTGTTGTCCCCTCTTCTGAGGACAGCTGCCTTTCCAGGCTAAACTCAAGTCATCTTTGAAAAAGGCCACCATTCAGTGTAGGACTTTTAAATATCAAGAAATGTTCAATGTTCTTGTTAGAACTTTCCCTCAATCACGGAATTTCAATACAAGAGGGAAGTGTGGCTCTACCCAGTGTCATTTCCAAAATTGATAAGGAACCCATACATCAGCAGTGGCTATTTTGACACTCTGAGTCATAAAATCTCTATTCAACACCCACTCCCTAAGCCCAGGGTATTATTTATTCTAAGGGTTCGGTAAGAGGTCTCAACTAAGTACAAGAAAATCTGCTTCTGAAAACCATAGTTAAGAAAAAGGCAAGTTTCTTGTCATCCTCAGAAACTGATATGCAAAAAATAAATCTGACTAAGAACATGTGGGTGGGAAGGTACATGGGAAAGAGGATTTAAGAAAAACTTCTCCCATATTACCCACTCAGAAGCTATTGCTAAGCTGTGCCTTTATTTCTTGGTTTCCTGTTCTGGCTTATAGCAGATAAAAACTTGATGGTGATGATCTTAATATTCTCTGTCAGCCTTCCAAGCTCATGGGGGGTGTGGTTAGAAATTGTTCCTTCAGGCAGGAAACCAAGGTTCACGAAAATGGGCTCCAGCAGCAGATGGAAAATGTAGATGGTCCCCAGAGGCTGCTGTGCACACATCTAGAACCACCTCCAGCTCTGGAACAGGCAAGGCATGTTAGCAAGGAGTCTAGATGGAGGTACAGACGTGACATCATGAATCCGGAAAATGTAGATGAGATATGTTAATAGACTTAAAGGAGATTTCTCCTTTACTTAGCTAGCCCAGGGTTTGAAATTCCAACATTAGAGGCTCAGCTATTTTCATTCTTTCATCTCTATATTTGTTGCCTTTTCCTTGGAGCCTTCTTTAAAAAGGCAAATACCCATAGGAGGGATCACATACAATCACTAACATTTTAGTGTGAATTAATGTCAAATTCTTTCACTAGGTGTATAGAGAGAGAAAGAAACAGAGATGGAGGGAGGGAAACAAAGTCACGTTTTCCTGGCACCCAAAAAGGAATTCACAATCATCTCTGACAACTTTTGAACATCAGAATGGGTGTCACAGATGGAAAACTGACTTTCAGTTTTTCCCTGTGTCTGGTCAAGGGGCCTGCCAGCTATCTGAGTCCTTATGTTTGGAAGGGTGTCGATGAAACGAAGTCAAATTGAGAAGTCCTCCCAGTGCCACCTCCTCCTCCTCTAAAACCCATAACCGCAGCCTTTTCTGAAGACTATCTGAGCCACCATGGCTTTATTTATATTCCCTCAGCCTAGAATGCCAAGTCCCAGCTCATTGCCTCAGTACTAGCTGTTTCCTCTGCCTAGAATGCTATTCCTTCTGAAATTTACATAAATCACATACCCCCTTCTTAGACAGGCCTTTCTTATCTAGCACATGCCTAATCTAGCACATCGCCAATTTATTTTCTTTATAACACTTGTTAATACCTGATTTCATCTGATTATTTTTGTTTAATTTTTTTCTCCCCTCTATACCGCCAACTAGAATTTCATGAGAATTTCAAGAATAGTATCTGTTTTGTTCACATATGGGCCTAGAACAGTGCCTGGTCCATAAAAAGCACTCAGTAAATATTTGTTGAATAAATGAAGGGATGGGTATGTGAATGAACAAGTCCCTACTCTCAACTCCAACCATAATTGGATGCCTTCATGATTGCATTAAAAAGATATTGCATAAAGAACTCATACAACTCAACAACAAAAAAATGAAAAACCTGATCAAAAAATGGGCAGAGGATATGAACAGACATTTTTCCAAGAAGATATACAGATGGCCAATGGGCACATGAAAGGATGTTCAACATCACTAATTATTAGGAAAATGTAAATCAAAACTACAATGAGAGGGCCAACCTCAGTGGCCTAGTGGTTAAATTCGGTGCACTCTGCTTTGGCAGCCCTGGTTTGGTTCCCCGGGTGCAGACCTACATCACTCGTCTATCAGTAGCCATGCTGTGATGGCAGCTCACATACAAAATAGAGGAAGATTGGCTACAGATGTTAGCTCAGGGCAAATCTTCTTCAGCAAACAAAAAAAAACTGCAATGAGATATCACCTCATACCCATCAGAATGGCTATTATTAAAAAGACAAGAAATAATAAGTGTTGGAGAGGATGTGGATAAAAGGGAACCCTCATACACTGCTGGTGGGAATGCAAACTGGTGCAGCCACTATGGAAAATAGTATGGAGATTCCTCAAAAAATTAAAAAGAGAAATACCATATGATCCAGCTATTCCACTTCTGGGTATTTATCCAAAGAACATGAAAATGCTAATTGGAAAAGATATACACACCCCTGTGTTCATTGTGGCATTATTCACAATAGCCAAGACTTGGAAGCAAACCAAATGCCCATCAACAGATGAATGGATAAAGAAGATGTGGTATACTTACCTGGCAGGGGAGATACCATGATCACGAAGAAGATGTGGTATATGTATACAATGGAATATTACTCAGCCATAAAAAAAGAGAAAATCGTCCCATTCACAACAGCATGGATGGACCTTGAGGGTATTATGTTAAGTGAAATAAGCCAGACAGAGAAAGACAAACACCATATGATTTCACTCATATGTGGAAGATAAACAAACAAACACATAGATAAAGAGAACAGATTGGTGGTTGCCAGAGGGGAAGTGGGTGGGGAGAAAGCAAAAGTGGTAAAGGGGCATAAATGTATGGTGATGGATGGAAACTATACTTTTGGTGGTGAACACGATGCAGTCTATATAGAAGCCAAAATATAATGATGTACACCTGAAATTTACACAATGTTATAAACCAATGTGACATCAATAAAATAATAAAGAGTAAAAAAACAAAACAGGATATTGCTCAGCATATGAAAAGATGCTCCACATCATATGTCATCAGGGAAATGCAAATTAAAACAACAATAAGCTATACACCTATTAGAATCGCCAAAATCTGGAACACTGACAACACCAAGTGCTAGTGAGGATGTGGAGCAGCAGAAACTCTCATTCAATGCTGGTGGGAATGCAAAATAGTACAGCCACTTTGGAAGACAGTTTGGTGGTTTTTTATAAAACAAAACATACTCTTACCATACAATCCAGTAGTTGTGCTTCTTGGTATTTGCCGAAAAGGAGTGAAAACTTATGTCCACAGAAAAACCTGCACACAGATGTTTATAGCAGTTTTATTTATAATTGCCAAAACTTGGAAGAAACCAAGATGTCCTTTAGTAGGTAAATGGATAAACTATGGTACATTCAGACAATGGAATGTTATTCAATGCTAAAAAGAAATAAACTATCAAGCCATGAAAAGACACGGAGGGGCTGGCCCCGTGGCTTAGCGGTTAAGTGTGCGCACTCTGCTGCTGGTGGCCCGGGTTCAGATCCTGGGCGCGCACCGACTCACCACTTCTCCGGCCATGCTGAGGCCACATCCCACATGCAGCAACCATAAGGATGTGCAGCTATGACATACAACTATCTACTGGGGCTTTGGGGGAAAAATCAATCAATAAATAAAAATTATAAAAAAAAAAAAAGAAAAGAAAAGACATGGAGGAAACAAATGCATACTACTAAGTGAAAGAAGCCAATCTGATAAGGCTACATACTATATGATTCCAACTCTAAGACATTCTGGAAAAGACAAAACTGTGGAAACAGTAAAAAGAAGATCAGTGGTTGCCAGGGGCTGGGGGGTGGAGAGAGAGATGAATAGGTGGAGCACAGAGGATTTTTAGGGCAATGTAAATACTCTGTATGATACTGTAACAGTGGACACATGTCATTATCCATTTGTACAAATCCATAGAATGTACAACACCAAGAGTGAACCCTAAGGTAAACTATGGACTGTAGGTGATTATGATATGTCAGTGTAGATTCACCAGTTGTAACAAATGTACCACTCTAGTGGGGGATGTTGATAATGAGGGAGGCTGTGCATGCGTGGGGGCAGGGCGTATTTGGGAAGTCTCTGTACTTTCCTCTCAATTTTGCTGTGAACCTAAAACTCCTCTAAAAAAAATAAAGTCTTTAAAAAAAAGTATTGCTCAAGATGGCCAGCCCCAGAAAGACTCACCGCTAAGCCATTCATTCGTATTCGAGGGAACAAGCACCCTGATGACTCTTCACACCAAACTCCTCTGTCCTAAGTACTGTCTGCCTGGGTATGACCTCCAAGGGAGCAGAACTGGAGTGTATTCTACTTTCTCTAACTGCAATATCTAACCGAAAGAGGAAGTACTACATCACAGTACTGATAGTGAATCAATAATATACATACCGTGTCTTATCACAGCTCTGACTTTGGCCAGGACTCACATCTGGTTCATAGCCTCACTGTGCTAGATTAAACACTTTCAATACGTAGTTTTATGAAAGCTGGTAATGTTAAGAACACAGGCATGAAGATCCAGGTCAGAGAGCCAGGATCCAGAGAGCCTGCGATATGTCAAAGTGAGGGCTCTAGACTAGGCCATAGGTTAGTACCTGGGCAGGGGAGTTGTCAAGGATCAAGGAGAACATGTGAACGCAAGGTCAAGGAGAACAATGGAATAGAAACTAGGCAGCAGAGTGAAAAGCTGTAGGCTCTAGGGCTTCACAGCCCAATCAAGCTGGTGCTCCAAGATTGGACAAAGCAGTCAGGAACCACAAGGACATGTGTGACAAAGAGTAAGGAAAGACATCTAAGAAAAAACCATATATGTGTTCAGAATCCTGAAAACCTGCAGAAACCAAATGGTCAGAACAAAGAGAGCAAGAAAGCCAACTGGAGGCGCCAGGTTCAAGGAGATCCAGATTTAGAGGCCAATCCCCATCCTGATTAGGAAGTTTCTCAGAAGTTTCTTGTGACAAAAGAACCCTAGATGAGGAAGCAAGGAAGTGAATCATCCTAACTTGAGTAGAATAGATAATGGTCAGGGTGAAAAATAAGAATAAGGGTAAATTGGATAAATAGTTTTGTTGGAAACCACCTAAACTCTGAATCTAAAGAAAGAGGTTGGGGTGGGGGGGGTGGCAAGGGGCTCTTCAGAAGTTTTTTGTATGCCTAAACCAAAGCTACTATCAGTCAACATGTGACTGGGCTCCAAAGAAGGAATGAGCTCTGTAGGGGAACGGGTCTGCTATGGCACCCTGGCAACCTTGCACATATCCACATAGGTCACACAGGCAAAGGCTTGAACCGCAGCCTGAGTCTTGTGGAATGCTTTGTGATCCTCCTAGAACATGAAAGGATGGGAGGCCTGTAAAGAGCTGCTATGAAGCCATCACTCACTCACCTCTCTACCTCCCCTGGGAAGCTGTCATGAGACAGTTTCTCACAGCCTCCAAGTTCTCATGAAGTATGGGGTTGTCTGCCCTGCCCTCTCAGAATATAGAACTGCTTTAACATATAATATATAAATTTATAAAATATAAATTTTATATAAATATAAAAAAATAAATTTATAATAAAAAACATATATTTTGCAGAATATAAAACTACTTAGTGACAGCCTAGATTGGGTGCCCCAGTAAGCAACGGGGTGTCCCACAACTCAGGTTGCAGTCATCTGGCCCCTTTTGTTTCCATGTCATCCTTTTTAGTGTGTGGGACAAGGACCACAGGGACCTGGCACTTTGGGCTTATTTTTCTTTTCACTCTCTATGTAAGCACTAAACTGTCTAAATCTAAAAGTGGCTCATTTTATCCTTAGTAGTTGAATCAGTCAGGCCTTGGCCTTGCCTTGTGTTGTATGTGTGAGACTGACAGGCCCCAGGCAGCAAAAAAGGCAACTTTCTCATTTGTACTACAATGTTTGTTGTGAAGGATTTCCCTCCTGGGCAGTTTGGGTTAAAACATTCAGATATGTGTTAAGCCCCTCTGAAGAAGCCCTGATGCAGTCCAAACCCACTGCTGAGACCTTACTCAGCCAGGTCCCTGCTGACACACATATACTTTGAAGCTATGGGCTATTTGCTACAGGGGGACAGGGCATCCCAGCAATGCAGTCTCACGGGACTCACAGCCATTGTCCTTACAGAATCACAATAGTTCATTTTGACCATGGATCTCACTCCAGGCAAGTCTCTACTTCACTCATCTAAGTCCAATGAGGATACAGCCATTTACAAAGATTTCTAGAAAAGATCTACCACCTCCTCCATCTACTACTGCAATCCATGATCTACCAGGACATTCTTACTTACTTAAGTTTTATATGATTCTCACACTGCAGTGGTGACCAGCAAAGGCCCTCCCTGTCCCCATAAAGGCAGGGAGCCCAGTACTAAACACCCACAGGGAGGTTAGCATGTATAGCACAGTCCTTGACCCTTAGCAATTTATACTCCAAGAAGAAAATCAAATTCAGCCACAAAAACAAGCAATTAGCTATAAAATATTTGGTAGTATATAATAAAAAGGCGCAAACCAAGGGTTATATAAGCGAGGGAGAGGAGTATCTGCTTCCAATTTGGGGGATTAAGGATAATATTATGGAGGATGTGGCACTTGAGTTGGGCCTAGAAAAAACAGATAAAAATTTCAATAGTCAGAGAAGGGAAGATAATTAAGCAAACAGGAAAAACTAAAAGACCCTGGAATATAGATCATCCTGAGAACAAAACAGAATTTTTTAAAATTCTAATTATTTTTTTCAGAGTGATTTGAGATGGCCTTTGCATCTATAAAATATAGGCAGGATACTACATGCAAGAAACAGAGAACAAGAAATAGCTTTGGAATTTAAAATATAATTGCCAAAACAAGAGGGAATGGATAGTGTTGGGGAGGAAAAAATCTTCCTCTACCCTTGTAGGTTCTTCCAGTTGGTCTAATAATCAAATTGACATAAGACAGATTAACAGGAGACAATCAAATTTAATTTCATACATATAGGGGCTGCAAAAAATATGAAGCCCCTAGGCCGTCAGTTGAGGCTTATATGCCTGAGTCAATTGAGGCTTATATGCCTGTCTTAAGCTAAGGAGAAGTAGGTACGCGTCTGGGACTTCAAAGGGAAGGAAGACAATTCACAGGAAGATGAAAAGAACAAATATTTGGTAAACAAATTTTTGCTGGGCCATGCAGAAACAATGGGACACAGAGGAATTTTAACAAACAGACTTTGCAAGTTTCCTCCCTGTCTACCACACCCAGTTCATATTATTACTGTAGTTATCTATGGTGATAGCTCCTTCCTGGAACAGGCCCTTTATCTAAACTCTTTTAGGCAGTTAGGGGGGAGGTGAAAAGAAAACTTCCTGAGTCTTTTGTTTCTGGAAAATAGCCTAAAATAATCCTCATGCTAAAGAGACACACTTTGGAGGGACAAATTTTGCTCCCCTACAATAGTGAGTAAATGTAAATGAGAAATCATAAGGGTAACCCAGTCATTAGAAATATTGAACAGTTAAAGGGAGGAGAGAGAAAGCAGAGCAGGCAGACAATTAGTAGAATAGTCATAACAATAAAATGAACAGCAGCAGCTATGGATTACAACTCCTACGAAGTGCTAGTTGCTTTACATACATTACCTCATTTAATCCACACAAAACACAGCAAGGTAGGTACTGTTCTTAAGAAACCGAGGCTCAGAGAAATAAAGGAACTTGCATCATGTCAGACAGGTAGCAAGCGGCTGAGGTATGTCTGACTCCAAAATTATTGCCCTGAACTCTCTCATTTGTAGGAAGGCAGAGGAGAAGCAGCAAGCAGAGGAAGAGGTTGAAGATGTCAGACTGGAGCTGATGTGTATGGGAACAAGGTCCTTCAGGAGCTGGGAAGGTGTGAGGTCTCAGGAACAACTTGGGAATTGGCAAGGTGATGGAAAATAAGCCTGTAAGAGGTCAAGGGGCCTGTCTTCCTCCAAGACTCCAAACACTGCTGAGGAGACCCAGGGAAGCTGAGACACAATGAAGTCGAGCAGACATGCACCAGATATAAGAAGACCTTGAAACCAACGCCAAGCCTGCCTCCAAGAGCAAGCTGCTTATGTCTGATGACTCATTCCCCAGGACAAGGCCAGCTCCTGGCCAGCAGCCACTAAGGATGCTGCGGCAGGGCACTACTCCACGATGGTAGGTGCTGTCACATCCGGACCCCCTCCACTGGTCTCCAGGAAGTGTAGCCAAAGTCTAGAGCCACTTTTGACTTTGTGTCTCTAAACCATTTAGTTCCTTTTGGCCAACTGGTGGGCAAAAAGAATAAGAGCAAACCAAAGAGGGGATGTTGCGATTACAAATTACTCCGCAGAATGCTTTCTAGATGCATCTGAGTTTGGCTGCCTATAAAGGGCAAGAAGGGCACAAAAAAATATGACTACTCCATCCTTGAAAATTATTCAAGAGTCGTAGCCCTGCAAGTCTGAATTCCAAATCCCCAAAGCAGGTGGCCTTTTCAAAAAGCTAAGTTGATTTTATCACTAGCTTTAGTCTGAATTCACTGCACATTTCCTCCCTAATCCAGGATGTGATAAGAAACCAACATAACAGGAACTCATCTTCCCCCAGGAAAAGGTGAGCATCTCTGACTTCAACACAGACAACTGGAACCTAATTACATTGCCTCTTTTCAAGCCTTGCAGTAAAAGTGTAAAATGAAAGAGGACTGAAAGAGGCTGTTTGGCACAGCTACAATGCGACCACATTTTCTTTTTAAAAATGACATACCAATGAGCCGCCGTCTTTGGAAGATGATCTGAAATCAGAGCAAGTGTCACTCTGCAGCAAAAAATCAAGACCTTGTTTAGAGAGCTTTGGAATCCGGGCCCCACAGAGCAGTATTTCCTTGTTATATTTGATTAATATCACACAAAGTGTAGGACAGGAAGGCTAGTCTGGGAAAAGAAAAGCACCTTGGTGAAGAAAAACAAGTATGTGGCCTTCAGGGAGCTAAGCACATGTTTAATTTTGTGTTTTAAACTTCTCAGCAGACTGCAGGTCTATAAAGGGAATCACTGAAAGTGAAGATAACGGCAACTTAGCCAGAGCATCAGGCTGTTTTCCGCAAGATGAGGCGAGAAGCGAGAAAGCAAAATCTTTGCTTCGGTTACACAAACTCCCTCTCCTTTGCAGAGAAACTTCAGAGCTGAAATGGGGCCAGACGCTGCTGCGGGAGCGTCCGCGAGTAACTCTGCGCTTGTCAAATACTGACATCTACTGGTCACTTCTGAAATGTATTGTTATTTCTGAAAGTGATCCATTTGCAGCACCAAATAGATAAATTCCTCGGTGCTTTTTATTGTGGAGGATTTTTCTTCTTTTGCCCTTTGGAAAATATTGAACTATAATCTAATTTTTATTTCTGTAAAATATACAGTCTTATTTATATTTTTAGTTTAAAAAATGATAAGGATTGTTATCCTCATTAAATAGGGCTTGGCAGGTGTGAGAAAAAAGCACAGGATCTCTAATCTGATTTTGTGGGGTATAATAATCATCTCTTATATCCATAAAGCACTAATCAGTTTCCAAAGCATAACCAGTTATATTATCTTATTAGATATTCATCAACCCTGTGAGGTGGGAAGATCAGGCTCATCCTATTTTGCGGAAAAGGACACAAAGGCCCAGAAAATTTAGCTAATACATCCAAGGTCGTAGAGCAAGTCAGAGGTGATGCTAGTTCCAGAATCAAGGTTTTCCAATTTATAGGCCAGGACTTTTATCATTAAGGCATCGTTCCCTTTGTGGAAAGAAATAAATTACTCTCAGCTGGTGAGAGAAAAGGCAAATGGGGACACACAAACACACACACCCTTTCTTTTCCTCTGTACTATTAAAGCTGTGACATTAACTGATGAGCAGAGGGAGAAAGCCGCTGTGGATGATAGCTGCACTCCATTTCAGTACATCAAGAAAGACTTGGCTAAGGCTAATAGACCCACTGGGCATTATTAACCTTCCCCTCCAGCATACCAGAATCAGCCACCACAATGAAGTGCAGCAGCTGATCTTTAAAAACACACTGGACTGTCATCTAAAGACATTGAGTTGGTCACCTTACGCCCAGATTTATCCACTTTCCCCCAACCAGGGCACAGAGCTGCATCCTGATGATGCTAACAAGCTTCCCAATTATCAAAAGGAAAGGTTCATAGGGAACCTCAAGACAAGGGAGGCATACCTGAGGGCAGGGTGAATGGATTATAAACTTATCAATTTCTCTCTTTTGTGGGTAACTTACCGAAAGCCTCAGAACTTTACTGGGACTTTTTTTTTTTACAGGATAATTAGCTGGAACTCTAAAAGAGACTTCAAACCATGGAGGTTTGAACATAAGTGAGCACTTCATAAATGTTCCCTGGAATGAAAACATTGCTATGAGATTCCCAAAGAGGCATAGAGCATCTGCCTTAGAGGCCTGTGGCCAAACTTGTACTGTAGTGCTTTGCTAAGAGAGGAGGAACTCCAGCATATTGTGGGGGGCTGGGGGAGGGATGGGGGGAGTTAAGAAAGACCAGTCAATCAGACAACAGGGGAGTGCAGATCAACCCCCAGGGTTTAGATAGCTTTGCCCCAAAGTTTCTCCATCTCTAGAAAACCAAGGTGTCAGGTTCTACCATTAATGTCCTTTTACATGGCAGATTTAAAAGGGAATGATATGGACTGCCATATCAATGCTCTTTTCCCACTCCTAGGAATCCTGTTCCAACTCAGGGGCCTGACCTCTTAATAACAATAATAACAACAACAGTGAAAACTAACACTAATACAGCAGGCACTATTCTAAGGGCTTTATGTATATTAACTCATTAATCCTCACAACAACCCTATGAGTAGGTGCTACTATTAGCCCCACTTTACAGATAGGTAAGCTGAGGCACAGGGAGTAAGTAATTTAACCCAAGATTCCACATCTTCTAAGTGGTGGGACTAGAATTTAAACCCAGGTCTGTCCAATTTCAGTGCCCATTCCCTTTACCTCAATATCAGTGGTTCTCAAAGTGTGGTCCCTGGATCAGCAGTATTAGCATTACCTGGGAACAAAATTCTCAGCCTTTTCTCTCTGCACCTGTCCCAGATAGACATACTGAGACAAAAACTCAGGGGTTGGGGCCCAGCCCTCTGTACTTTAACAAGACACACAGGTGATTCTGATACATATGACAGTTTGAGAACTACTGCTCTATATGATACCACCTGTCTCTAAAAGGTAGTTGGAGGTGTGGAACATTCAGGTCACAAGGAACACTCTGCCCAGTCAGGGTGCAAGTTGATTTCTTGCCATTTGCTATTTTCTGATGAAACTGGAGCATGAGAAGGTAATTCAATTTGATTGGGGGCTTGAATTAATCTTGGATGTTTTGGTGTCGTTCCTTACTCCCAGCAAAATCCCAAGATGCAATTCAGTAACAGTAGATCCATTTTTCAGATGCAGAAATCAAAGCCATTCAAGTCATTGGATAATTGACAAAACATATCAGTCATTTAGTCCATTCTCCTTCCTCCAAAAAGTACGCATAACCAATTTGAGGCCGGCAAGTGATTATCCCCTTAAAAAGAAAAAAAAATATCTGGAGCTGGGGAAGGAAATGATCTTTGAGATTTGAACGCCAGAGTTATAGACCTTCAGCTCAGGCTTAACTTGACCTCTTTTACTTGCTTTCTTCCCCTAAGTCATCCCTCTAAAGTCTTTAAACCAGAAGGACCCAGTTCGGATTTCCAAAAGTATGTGTGTGGGAAAGACTCGAACGCTATGAGATGCTTTGCAGGAACAGGGTTACAGAGTCAAATCATATTAGCTAGTATTTATTGAGCATCTCCAAAGAGCCAAGAATTTTTAAGTACTTTATATATATTACAACAACTCTATGAGATAAGTATTGCCATTATCATTCCCATTTGACAGATAAAGACAACTGAGGCACAAAAAGGTGAAATAAACTTTTCCAAGGTCCCATAACCAGCAAGTGACAGATCCTAGCTGGGTTCTAAACCTAGAAAGTCTGCTGCCAGAGTCCCCCCCCCCATAACACCATGTTTTACTGCCTCTCTTTGGGAAATTCTTCATATTTCATCTGTTATTTTTACCCTCTCAAAAAGTCTCCATACACATTAGCCCACTGGGAAGTCCTGCAGTAGAAAAGTATGCTTACATTGTATAACCCAACGTCCTCCAAACTTACTTGACCAGGAAACCCTGTTTTGTATACCACCTATTAAGCTTCCCTGGAACAACTGGTCTTAGAAACACATTTTGGGAAAACCTAATTTGTCCTGACTGAGGAAGACAAGTCTCTCACCCAATCTCTAAGCCACTGTAAGAAGGCACATGGACTAATGAAGAAACTGTGTGTGTGTGTGTGTGTGTGTGTGTGTGTGTCTTAGAACAGGCCTGAAACAGAATAAGCACTATGTAAGTGTTGACTCCTGTTGCTGGTGGTGGTGGTGTCATTCTTGACATGTACCTAATGCCTCTACCACATCTTTGGCTAACCTTGAAGAACAAGAAAGACAATTAGATCATCATGAGGGAAAGAGGCTTGTTTTATTTCTCTTAGAGTAGGCAGATGCAATTTGTATCACTGACAGCAAAGGCATCATGCCACCATCTCAGCCCTTGCATGGGCAACACTTTGTAAGAGGGAAGCACAGCCGTGCCACCCATTGCAAGACAAATGACTAGCAATCTCTGTGCATGTGGTTAATTATGCATGGCTTCCCCCACCCTGCCCCTGCCTCATCCACTCCCATCCTTCAGAAGCTCCACAGTGCTTATCGCCTTCATCCAAATGACCCTAGAAGTTTTAGTCTATTGGCTTTAGTTACTCCAAACGGTCAGATGGAGATTTGGAGTCGCATTCAGAAACCTCTCTTTCAAATCTCTGTGATTCTAGAAATTCTGCTTGATAGTATAGAGTATTGAACTTGTAGGGTGTTGGAACAGGAGGCGAGGAATAGGAGGAAGGAGGTAGGATTCTACCGTTGACAATTAGCACCTCTCATACTGGGGAACAAAGAGCAGGAAGAACTCCAGACTACAGGGTAAATTGTTATCAATCTGACATTTGGAGTCAGGTTACAAATCTGTAATTCCCAAATCATACCAAGCTACAGGTAAAAACAGAGTATTAGTGGTCATAAAAAGCATTTCTCTGGTTTTCAACCAAACTTATCATTATGGTATCTCTAGGTCCTCCACTTACTTCTCATACTGCCCAGCAGTTGTCTCAAGTCTATTCATAAAGAAGCCTTCTGAGCCTTAGGGACTTCCTAGGCCTCCACTACTATAGAAGTCACATCACAGGCACCTCATCACTGCTACCAGTGCTCACCATAAAAGATGAGGGCATTAATGCTTGTACCAAGGATATTGCTTCCCCCTGTTCCCAAAGCCTCCAGAGCCACATCAAACCACTGATACTGCCTTGTACTAAACTTGAAACAAAATGGCACCAGGTGCTACTGCTGTGCCAATTACTGGAGGCTGGGTAGCATCTGCCTTTATGTGTTGTCCCTGGTGTCACTGACGTGCTACAGCCCTCCAAGTGCCAAAGCTGAGTTCTGTTCCCTGGAAACCCCATGTGCCAACGTTGGCTATGTTCTGAGCTACCTCCCAATTAGGTAGGCATAAAAGCTGGGCTGCCTTATCTCCCTTCCAATGTCTCACAGAGATCTTTAAAGAAACTACTGTTTTTCCTGCTTGTCTTTTGTTCTTCCTTTCAGTATCCCTCAACCTTTGTGTCTATTTAGACACAAATTCCTGGGGAACTAGGCCAATGGGTAAATCTGAATGGCAGGCAATAGACTATACTCAGATTTACCCAAACTCTCTAATAACTAAGGCTTTATTACTGAACCTAGCATGAGTACATGGCCCTCTTTCTCAGGAGTTTTCTTGGGAGCCCATGGGAGAGTGGGATGGGGAGCTTCTTTACAGCATGCCCAAAGATATCTGAATCCTAATGGAGAACCTGGCCTAAGCTTTTGTTAGGCTCTCTTCTACAAGAGATTTTATTCCCAGCACGTGAATCTTGCAAACCAATCCAAAAGACGATAGGAAGGTGCACTGGACTAGGCAGAAAATGACCAGAATTCAAATTCCAGTTCTATCATTTATCAGCCATGTGAGCCCTGTGCAGGCCATTTAACCTCCATCTACTGGGATAATAATAACTTCCCTGACTACCCCAAGGCTTGTCCATTCAAGAAGTATGTATTGGGCCGGCCCAGTGGCTTAGCGGTTGGGTGCGTGCGCTCCGCTGCTGGCGGCCCGGGTTCGGATCCCGGGCGCGCACCGACGCGCCGCTTCTCCGGCCATGCTGAGGCCGCGTCCCACATACAGCAACTAGAAGGATGTGCACCTATGACATACAACTATCTCCTGGGGCTTTGGGGGAAAAAATAAATAAATAAATAAATAAAAATATTAAAAAAAAAAAAAGTATGTATCGAGCTTGTTTCTAAAAGATAGAAGACACAATGCCAGGCCTGTTGGAATTACAAAGAAAAGTCACAGATTTCGCTAGCTAGCAGCATACTAACCAGCAATATTTTTGAGAAAATATTAGTTGAATTCTTATTAATTGTCCTGCACTTTACATGTTATCTCATTCCTCGCAATAACCCTATAAGATGAGCATAATTAAGCCTATTTTACAAATGAGGAAAACAGAAGCTCAGTGAGGATCATGGATTTATTCAAGTCACACATCTAATAAGTTGTGGATCTGGGATTCAAATCCAGGTCTGCTGATGCCGGAATCTGTGATTTTTCCACCAGACCATACTGCCTCATTTGTATAAATAGCTATAATACAAAGTAGAAAGTTATTCATCTCATAAGGCATAGATGAAGTGCCAGGGAATCAAATGAGATGCATATGAAAGTGTTTTATAAACAGTCAGGCTGACACAATTGTAAGGTGTTTCTGTTATTATCATTAGGGTAAGTGCTCTATAAAATATGCTGCCTGTAAAATTCCATCTGTAAATAGGAGTTAACCAAGCCTTGTAGAGGTATAAAAGAAAGGAGTGTTTAATTTCAGCTGCAACAGATCATTGGAAGGCAACTGGTGCCTCAAATTCAATCACTATTCTAAGTAGCCCAGCATCTGTATATGGGCGTGGGTAACCAATGTGAACGGCTCGAGAGGACCCAGAGCTCAGTGGTAGCACCCAAGCAGAATGAAAATGAGTTCAGCATATTGCAACATGCTGGATGGGCCTCCTGAGAGGATGTATTTGGATGGCTTATTAAGATCACCTGGTGAAGAGGGAACTTGTTCAGGATGTGTGGACCACTGTAACCACTATGAGCAAGACCGTGCACCCCAGCAGAGTGTAAAGACCTGATTTTTTAATGCAGACTGACATAGAGGCTCTTTGTTGTGAGTTTGAGGTCTAATAATCATAGCTTACATATACTGAGCACCTACTATATGCTAAGCACTGAGCTAAGTACATCTTAAGTCATCATATTGTGATGAAGCCAATTGTATTTATCTGATTAAGAGCAGGAGTTTTTAAGTAATACAGGCCACTCTTTGTTTTACATTGAACAAGTTAAAAGCTCTCTGCGACTTAGTTTCCTAATCTGTAAAATGGAGATCATAATGCCTACCTCATAGAGTTGTCATGAGGATTAAATAAGCTGATGAATATAATACAGTAAAACAATTAATACTATACCTAGCACATATAAAATGTTCAATAAATGATAGACAACGTTGTTGGTGTTATTATTGTTATTATATTTTTCTGTTGAAAGTCCAGCATGGAACATTCTTTTGACTTTTAGGAAACAGCACTAGAAAGTCCATTCTAGGCATATTGGTTACCTATTGCATAACAAATTACCCTAAAATTCAGCAGCTTACAATAACACATTTATTATCTCACAGTTTTTGTGGGTCAAGAATCTGGGCATCGCTAAACTGGGTCCTCTGCTCTAGGGTTTCTCACAGACTATAATCAAGGGATCGGCCAGGGTTGGGGTCTCATCTCAAGGCTTGACTGAGGGAAGATCCACTTCCAAGCTCATTCATGTGGTTGTTGGCAGGATTCAGGTCCTCACAGACTGTGAGCCCAAGCTTCCTCACTGGCTATTGGCTGGAAGCCACCCTCAGTTCTTTGCCAAATAGGCCTCTTCAACATGGCACCTTGCTTCATCAAAGCCAGCAAGAGACAGAGTCAGCTAGAAAGATGGAAGTCACAGTCTTATAACCTAGTCACAAAAGTGATATTCTATCATTTGCTGCATTCTATTCCTTAGAAGCAAGTCACTAGATCCAGCTTATTCTCAAAGAGGATTACACAACAGCATGAATACCAGGAGGCAGGGATCATTGGGGGCCATCTTAGAAGTCTGCCTTCCACACTGGGAAAGGTAATAAACCCAAGAACCAAAGAGAAACTGTAAAAGGGCTTTGGAGTATAAAATTAAGATTCAAAGTAAATAGTGAAAATATATACAGGCTATTAAGGTAACAATTAAGAAGGAAAGATATTCCTATGTGTTTTGGAGGTTTTGTTTCTCTCAATGATGATAAAAGGATTAGTTCCTTTGATGAATGTTTAGTTTGCTTAAGTTCATTTTATAATAAGAAGATTTTAATCATGCTCATACCCAATTTACAGATGAGGAAACTATGGCTCAGAGAGAACTTGCTCAGGGTCCCTAAAAGCAACGTAGGATTGGAATCCAAGTCTATTCAACTGTAAAATCTCTGCTTTTTGACTAGGCACATATATATCCTGTCTTTATCTCCCATACCCATAATCCTTGTCATAAACTTTATCCCCTGCAAAACTGATAGTAGTTATTTAGAAATTTAACACCAATTCTTTGTAACTTACAGCAAAACATCTCTTTTTTGAAGATTCGCCCTGAGCTAACATCTGTTGCTAATCCTCCTCTTTTTGCTGAGGAAGATTGGCCCTGAGCTAATATCCATGCCCAGCTTCCTCTACTTTATATGTGGGACGCCTGCCACAGCATGGCTTGATAAGCGGTGCATAAGTCCATGCCCAGGATCCAATCTGTGAACCCCGGGCTGCCGAAGCAGAGCACGCGAACTTAACCACTATGCCACCGGGCCAGCCCCAAAACCTCTCTTTTTTAAAATAAGTAGGTGATATTTTGTTTGTGTTCCTGTGGACCTCAGGTGGTGGGTGGTATTTTCTTAAGGCTTTTCTGTTTTTCTTTTTTTAACATTTTTAATTTTAATGAAGTATAATTTCTCTCTCTCTCTTTTTTTTTGGTGAGGAAGATTGGCCCTCAGCTAACATCTGCGCCAATCTTCCTCTATTTTGTATGTGGGACACCTCTACAGCATGGCTTGATGAGTTGTACGTAGGTCCGTGCCTGGGATCCAAAACTGCAAACCCCAGGCTGCTGAAGCAGAGCATGCAAACTTAACCACTATGCCACCAAGCCGGCTCCCTAATGCTTTTCTGAAAGTAAAAATACTAGGATTTCTTTTTGTACCACGGTTGTCCCTGCCAGCAATCTTTGCCAGTGTGCAGGAAGCTAGATTTTCAGCATGATTCAAAATTTGTACACATTAAGAGTTCAGAGCATATTGGTACTGAAGAGCAAAAGGAGTTATCAGAGGAGTGGAAGAGGAGTAACCCACACTCTATTGCAAGGGTATTTCTTTAAAGCAAAACAAATTTTGTAGGCACACATACTGTCATCATTGAGCACCTAGTGTATACACACAAAGAACTAAGCTCGTTAGATACTGAGTGGGATACAACACTCTTTAAGACATAGGCGATACCTGCACTCAGGGAGCAATGCCATCTAGCATACACCCAAGTGAGCATGAGCCCCTCGGAGCAGACACTTTCAGATGGAATCACTTCCTATCCAGATTGACTGCTTGACACTACAGAATGAATTCTTTACTGCACCAGGTTTTTCGTGGGTATATAAAACATCATATCCATCCTGTCCTCACTTGTGTTTGGCTAGTAGGTTTTCTCGGATCTTGGAGATGGTGTTATTTGCCAAGGCAGGATTTCTGAGTTAGACTGGAAACATCAGTATGTATGACACGCTTCCATTTATCTTTTAAGGGTGTATCTTTTAACGATAGATAGATACATAGATACATAGATACACAGATAGATAGATTCAGTATTTGCTCAGAATATTTCTGGAAGGACAGGCAAAAAGAATAGCAGTTGCCCCTAGGGAGGGGAACTGGAAGATTGGGAACTGTGGAACTGGGGTAGGTGGGTGAGAGAGACTCACTTTTCACTGTATAATCTCTTGTATGCTTATGTATTACTTTTTTACTTAAAATTTACTTAAAATAATTTTTTAAGATTCAGGAAATAAATTGAGAGTTCTTAACTAGGTATGCAATCCGAATTCCTTATGGAGCTTTTGTCAAAACACACCTAGAGGCAGTTTAACCTTAATAGCTGGAGCTCTGGAGTCAGATTACATGGGTTTGAATAGCTCTACCACTGGGCAAGACACGGAGCAAATTATTTGACCTCTCTAAGCCTCAGTTTCCTCCTCTGTAAATAGAGGCTCTGTTGTAAAGCCTGCTTTTCTGAGAACTGGGATGAAATGAGGAGGCCTTGGCAAAGCTAGTTCTTCCTGGGACTTGATTCAACTGGTGAAGTAAGGGAAAAGATGGCTCTGATCCATCACCCCACATTTCCAGAGCAGAAGAAGGGAATGGGTTGAGAATTAGGCAAACCTCCACACAGCTGGCCAGACAAGTCCTAGGTGCCAGGCTACCTTTTCTGCCTCTTTCATTCATGCCCCAAATCCAGGGTACTAAAACTAATCCACCTGCTTTGTCATTCTGAGTGAGCTTCCAACTCCCCTTAATAGTCTACAGTACACCAAAACACTTTGCTCTAATCATGAAGAAAAGAGAGACTGGTGAAGAGGAAGCACTGATTGGACATTTCTAGAATATAAAAAATTATAGTCTGCTATCAATTAAAAATAATGTCATTAAGGGATTTGCTTTTGAACTTGATGCAAGAAGATGGCTATTGTTGGTAGGCAGAGAGAAGACATTCTTTTTTATCTAGAATGGCACAAATTTCCAGAGATATAATGAATCCCAAATAACAGCTTCCAGACATGACTATGTTCCTCCAGTATGCAGTTCTCTGGTACAACTTGCTTCACTGAGTCACTACTGAAGTATTGCGTGTTACCCTGAAGTAGGGAGACTAGAGCGACTTGTGGAAGTAGAGGAGATATGATCACATGTCACAGCAGGGATATGTGGCAACTTGTTTCCATTTCAGGTCTAGGAATCAATTAGTGAAAATTTTACAAAAAGAAGATCCCTAGGTCCCTCTTCAAATCTACTGAATTAGAACTTGCAAGGAGTGGTAACAGAGCCTGTATGATATTAATAAATATTATAAGTAATATTTATTGAGCATTTGCTATGTGTACCAGACACTATGCTAAGCATTGTACATGTATTAGCTCATTTAATCCTCACAACAACACTCATAAGGTTTAAGTATTATTATTATCACCATTTACAGAGGCCCATGACTGTTTTCACTGTGCTCTTTGTGAAGCATCTTTCTTCAATATAGTATCAATATACTTTCTTCAATATAATATCTCCCTTGATCCACTTGAAAATAACTGCTCTTCTGTATCGCCCAAATTATTGGGGTTTTGCCCCCAAGCTTGCCCACTTTATGGTACTTCTTCCTTAGTGGAAATAAAGGCCTGTTCTTAGATGAAAACCCAAGATCCAAGACCACAGCCCTGCCTGCCTTACACCGCTTCCTTCTCTTGCTCAATGACCTATCCATCTCACAGTGAGGCTGCTTGGAAAATTAGATCTAAAAAGAAATTCTCTCTTTTTGTGTTCAAAATATTCAACAGAGGGATAGCAGAGGCCATGAGGCTGTCTTTTGAAGGCAAAAAGGTCTTCTTGGTCTTAAAATAGCAATACATATCAACTTCCACAACCAGTTATTTATAACAGTAATAACAGCTAACATTTATTAAACACTTTACTATGTTCCAGGCACTGTTGTACTACATACTTTAAATTTATTATCCCATTTTATATTCAATATAACCCTGTAAAGCAAGCATTATTATTATGTCCCATTTTATGGATGAGAAGACTGAGGCCAGAAAGGCAAAATGACTTGCCAGAGATCACTCAGCTATTAATTGATAGAATGGGAATAAAATCCAGTTCTGTCTGACTCCAAAGTTAATATACTTAACCACTAAGTCCCTAATGTCAAGACGAAAAGATGAAATATAATTGAACTTGTCTTTAATTGTGTTTGTGTATATGTGGTTTTGGGGAATTGTTTTTTGTTATTTTGAGGTTTTTGTTTGTTTGTCAAAAAGAAGAGGGTTTTATTTTCCAGTCTACTTGGCCACAGGAAGCAAATATTGCGAATTAGTGGAATTTTAGGAGACTACTTTCTCAGAGATCTCTGATGGTAGCTTTCTGGCCTAGCTGACTGATAGGACAGAAAGTCAAAATCACAAATCAGTGTGTTAGAACTGATTTGTACTCCTTTTATCGAGTACTATAAAGAAGTAATTTCTCCCTCTAAAGTTAACATCTGAAGAGATTACCCAGCACCCAATTCACTTCTCAGGGGTGGAATCGCACTCTTTGTATCATCCCCAAAGCCCATAGCTCTACCCTGATAGCATAGGTAGCCAGATCTTTTAGCCCAGTTGCCTACATAGAGATCAGCAATTCTGAAACTCTGTGCCCTGCTCAGAGATCCTCCAGTCCTCTCGCCCCTTTTCAGTAGATATGTATCTTGAAAATTCTCCCCCAAATACATATTTAGTCTTGAAAAATGCAAAGCCTTCTTCCCTATCACCCATGATCAAATTGCTGTCAGTGATAAAGGCCCCTGTCAGTACATGTCACTGCTTTTGGAGGGGAATGCAGGAGCCTAAACTCTGTCCCCTTGCAGCCAATGACTCTGTTCATAGTGTGAAACCACAGATATGGCCTCTCTGAGAAATAAGAAAAAGGCAAAGAGAGTTCTCAGCAGTATAGAAATACCTCCCTCTCAAGCTGCTCCCAACTATCCTTTAGGTGGCTGAGCTATCAGAGCTGGAAGAGGAGGTGGAAGTCAGGTTAGGTATGAAAGAACTAAGTCTCCCATTAGAGTCAGGCAAAGGAGAATTCGTGCCCATTACAACCAGATGCTTAAATGCTCTCTCCATTTCGGTCTCTCACTCTGCAACTTTCCTTCTCACTGTTTTTAGTGACTTTCTCTGTGTCCTTACCACACGTAAGTACACACACATCCTGCTCTGCAGCCTCAGCCCCTGGTTCCACTCTGTCAATATAACTTCCAATAAGCCAGTGCAACTACAAAGAAATACCATAGATATGGTTTTATATATGCATACAGAATCAGAATCGGTTACATTTCTTTGTAACTACAGACACACACACACACACACACACACCTCCTACAGGCACACCTCCCTTTTCACAAAAGGATGCTCCTGAAAATTCAGTAAATATCAAAATTTTATTGATGATAGTCAATTTAAACTCTAATTTAAACGACTTTCCTAAATCATTTTCACATGTACAAACATTTATTACAATAAATAGAATTTTCATTGATAGTGGGCACAAAAGCAAATAAAATATAAATGGAAATATTTTGCAAACTGTAAAACATTAACAAATATTAATTATCATCATTATTCACTAAGCAGGTAGAGGTGACAATAGGTGCAGTTTAAAGGGCTCTACTGTAAACCATTTTTATAACATGATTAATCCTTCCTTAATGTAAACATTTATACAAATGGATTAGAACACTTCTTTTTTCCTCCCCAAAGCCCCAGTACATAGTTGTATATCCTAGTTGTAGGTTATTCTGGTTCCTCTATGTGGGACACTGCCTCAGCATGGCTTGATGAGCTGTGTGTAGGTGCATGCCCAGGATCTGAACAGGTGAACTCTGGGCTGCCGAAGCAGAGAGCAACCACTACGCCACTGGGCCAGCCCTAGAATACATTTTTTAAAGGCAAATTCTTTATTTTTGATTAAATATTTTCCATATGTTTCATAAAATTTATTTTTTTAATTCAAATAATATTATTTGTATATATAAAGCACATTGAAAGGACAATATACAGTATCTATTTAGAAAAATTAAGTTTTAACTTATTCTCTACTATTCTTTGTTCACAATAGGTAATTTTTTTTTCAAATGACCAAAATAATAGTTTCCAGCAAAAGCCTATGCTAGAATAAACAATCTATATATAAAATTCCTTATTAAAACAGATTGTTACTAATAATTCTACAATAGTGTACAAACTGCAAATTGTTTTGTAATTAACAATGTTATTTTGAAAATAAATTTTCTTTTTTCTGTTGAGGTAACATTAGTTTATAACATTATATAAATTTCAGGTGTACATCATTATATTTCGATTTCTGTATGAACTACATCATGTTCACCACCCAAAGACTAATTACCATCCATCACCACACACATGTGCCCAGTCACCCTTTTTGCCCTCCTCCCTCCCCCCTTCCCCTCTGGTAACCACCATGGATTAGAATATATTGTAAGAATACAATGTAAGTCTTCTTACATTGGAGCAAATCTACACACATTAGACTGTGATTGCTCTTCATTTCTATTATACCCAAATTAGATTATAAATTTTTTTGAAAGCAATGATGGGTGTGGCATTAAAAGACATAGCAGTGAATGAGAAAGGGTTTTAATTCCTTCTCTGACATCAACTGGCTGCTTTTCATTGTTCCAACTTCCTCATATGTATTTTTTAAAAAGTGCTCATAGTACCATCCTGCCTATTTAATATGGTTGTTGAAAAAGATAAAATGAAATAACATATATGAAGACAAAATTTCACATATAAACCATAAGGCAGTGTGGTAGGCAGAATTCTATGGTAACCCCCAAAATTCAGGCCTCTGGTGTACATACATCTTCTCTCAGTTATTCAATCAAACACAAAGCTAGGTGCGGCTGTAAAGAGATTTTGCAGACATAATTAAGGTTCCAAATCCATTGACCTTAAAATAGGGAGATTATCTGAACGGGCTGGACCTATCACATGAGCCCTTTAAATCTGAGATTCGAAACACAAGAAGGATGTGAAATGCTGTTGTTGGCTTGAAGATGGTGAGAGCCATGTGACAAGGAAAACCAGTGTTCTCTATTTGCTGAGAGCAGCCGCCAGCTGACAGCCAGCTAGGAAATAGGTACCTCAGTCCTATGACAGCAAGGAACTGACTTCTGCCAACAACCTAAATGAGCTGGAGAGCAGATTATTCCTCACAGCCTCCAGATGAGAACGGCCTGGCTGACGCCTTGATTTCAGCCTTTGTGAGATTCTAAGCAGAAGAACCAGCTGAACCACACTGTACCCAGACTTCTGACCTAAAGAATTGTGAGCTAATAAATGGATGTTGTTGTATGCCACTAAGTTTGTGCTAATTTGTTATGCAGCAATAGAAAACTAATATAAGTGACATACAGCTTACCTAGCATTGTTTTCTGTCAGCCATAGTAGAAACACATTGAATTTGGAGTTAGAAAACCTGGGATTAAATCCTATACCTAATATTGGCTGTGCAACTGGGTATATCAGTTAACCTCTCTGACCCTCATTTTCTTCATTTGTAACACAGGGATAATAATCCATATTTCTCACTTAGTTGTGCAGACTGAGTGAGGTAATATGAAAACCTGCTAGCATCACGCATGGCACACAGTAGGTGCTGTATAAATTTTTTCAACAACATTTCATAAATTTAGATATTCATTTATTGTACCTACCTTGTGCTAGGCATGATGCTATGTACTTCGGATACAAAGACATTTGAGACGTGGTCGATGCTCTCAAGAAGTTTAAAGTATAATAACAGAGACAAATGAATAAACCAGCAATTTCTATACAGAGTGATGGCCGTTATGATGGAAGGCCACAGATGGTATTATGGAAGCAGAGAGAAGGAACAACTTGATCAGACCAGGGGTTCAAGGAACATTTCTCAGAGGAGGTGATGCTTGATTTGCAGTTTAAAGCGCTGGTTCTCAAACTTGGATGCACAGTGTAACCACCTAGGGAGGCTTTTAATGACTCCCCACCCCACCAAGCAATTGTGATTTAATTCATCTGGGGTATGGCCTGGGCAGGGAAAGCCCTCTGAAGAAGCACCATGTGCAAAAGCCCCTAGGTATGAAACTGCATCAATCAGGAAACTACAAATGGTTCCATAAGGCAGGCATGAAGGGAAAGTGTGTCAGGAAGTGGTGGTAGATGATACCAAGGAGGAGTCAGGTTATGCAGGACCCTGTATGCTAAGGTGGAGTTCAAATTTTAAACAGAGGGCAATAAAGAATCACTGAAAAATAGAGAGATGCATGATCAGATGTATTTACATTCCTAAAAGATTGCTCTGGCTGCAGGGTGGAGGACAGATGTTTGAAAAGATATCAGACTAGAGTTAGGAAAACCAGTTGAGAGGTGTTCTAGTAAACCAGATGAGAAATGAGGGCCATACCTCAGTGCACTGGGAATGGAGACTAAGTCAAGGGACAGATTCAAAAGATTTTAAGGCAGTAGAACCAAAAAGACTTGGTTACTGAATGTCAAAGATGGAGACAATGAGTTGTATGTGTATATATGTGCATGGGTGGGGATGTCCAGGTTGAGCCTAGACTAGAATATAAATGTATCTACATATTATTACATCTAATAAACTAATGCTACCCATCAATTCCTTGGGGTCCTCTGTTAAGAAATGTGAGTCACTGCTGTTAATATGATCTCATTTGTATATCAAGATAGTGATCTGGGGAAACCTGAGGTAATCCTAGCTTAGGGAACTGAATGGATACATTTTAGTGAAAGCTTTCCTGGAAATTTCTCAAATTAATAATAACAGGAATCTGGGGCCGGCCCGGTGGCATAGCGGTTAAGTGCGCGAGCTCTGCTGCGGCGGCCCAGGGTTCAGAACCCCGGGCGTGTACCGACGCACCGCTTGTCAAGCCATGCTGTGGCAGCGTCCCATATAAAGTGGAGGAAGATGGGCACGGATGTTAGCCCAGGGCCAGTCTTCCTCAGCAAAAAGAGGAGGATTGGCAGATGTTATCTCAGGGCTGATCTTCCTCACAAAAAATAATAATAATAATAACAGGAATCCAAGACTCAGAGCGTGAGAGTCAGGCATCACTGAAGCTGGAGCCACAGTGTGGTTTTGGGTCCTAGATGGCTCTGGGCCTACATGTTAGTATTCCACCATTAACCCAACTCAGTTCTACTCTTCAAGTCTGATTCTTTCTGTCATGCTACCAGATGGCAGATTCTTTCTTTGTGGAAGCAGCATGATATTGACATATTAACCATAATGGTTTCCATCCCATTATTTCTTGTTATCCTTATGTTTTTCCCATCCTTCCCACCCATGCTAGAGGACTCCTTGGGCCACAGAGAGGATGAATCAGATGAGAAGCAAAAGAATTATACGCTAATGGGATCCTCTTCACCCAGCAGGCAGATGAAAGGAGAATGCACAGCAAGTTATGAGGGACGTTTTAATGTGCCAGGCCTGGAAGTGGCACTCGTCATTTTAGGTCACATTCCATTGGCAAGAATTGTGACACAGCCCCATCTAGAAGAAAGGGGGCAGGGGAATGCAGTCTGGTGGTGTGCTCAGGAAGAAGAGGACAACACAGATATTAGTGAGCCCTAGTCGTCTCAACCAGGAGGGAAGGACTGATGAAGGGCCAAGGTAGGTGATGGTAGTTATTGTCCTTTCTCCCTCTCCAAAAGGTTTTGTATAATGCTTTTCACTAAGTAGATACTTAATGAGCAAAACCTGTAGTAACAAGATGTTCCCTGAAGTAGCATCTGTTTTTAGAGCAGAAGTTGCCAGAACAGCTAACTAATGCTATAGAGAAGACACGAAGAAGTGAAGTTCCTCACACTAAAAGCTGCCTAACTGAAGGTTTCAGACAAAAGCAAAAAAGCCTGAGCAAGTCACTTTGAAAGCTGTAATTATGTATGCCGATTACAGCCATAATGAGCCATAAAGCTTGGAATTTCACACTGTATCAAAGCCTCCAGGTATGCAGCATTCTTGAATCTAATTTTTATTCTAACCAAAAAGTGAGAAGCCAACCACCAATAGGCCAACTGAAAAACCCAGAGTCTCCTTGACACATTTTGCTCTTACAGACAGAAACACTCAAAAAGAACCACAGAGATGCAAAAAGCCAAACCTTCCAAAGTGCAAAATATCTACAAAGCATATCTACAATACAAATTTTGGTGTTTTATTTTGTATATTAAATCCCACTTTAAGAAGAATAAAATGAAATAAAACATTTCCAGTTATGAAAATACTTAAGACATATATGTATAGGAGTTGCAAGCTGAGGAATTCATGCGATTGTTACTTTTTTCCCACTTGCCATGGATTTTTAGAAACTTAAGTCTTCTTTGAGAAAGGAGAAGAGAAATATTAGCCATACTATTTTGTAACTTAAAAAGATATTTTTTTTAATGTATCAACATAGTCTCCCTTTAGGCTTTTAGCATTCTAATTTGAAAATCAACTTTAATAGTTGCATTTTCGTAAATACAGGTATACATGGTTAGCTCAGAAAGGGAAGTTAGCCAGAAAATTCCATTCTTTGAGCATTTTGTTTAAAAGAGGCTTTGCTATAAATGCTTATTAAATGAATAAATAGTGAAATTGAACCAACTTGACTGCACATGACCCTGGTTGATCTATAGATCTAAATGTCTTCCGAAGCACAAATTGCCTGACATTTTATCTTTGGATGAATATCACTGCCAGTCATTCACTTACCCTCTCAAACGTTTCATTCATTTCCCACAGGAAACTCCCTGAACCTCAAAATGCCAAAAGAAAACTGGGAGGATTTGTATTCACAGGCTTCCAGGGGCTGTCTGAGGGTCACCATGGAGGTTATCTTCATGTTGAATAGCTTTTAGGCCAAAGCCCACTGGCCACCCAGCCCAGGTCCTTCTAGGACAAGAAACTAGTCTCCTCCTGATGAGGATAAGCATCCACTTTCTCATAGATGTGACCTTGTCAGATTTTAAGGTCACAGCTTCTATCCTTCCTGCCTGTTAGAGTATTTGCTCAACAACTGAGATGTTATTTTTATTAGCTTAAGAGCAGACTTTCTTTACAGCCTGCAGAGCAAGGCCCTCCAACAATGTCCCTACTGAGAATTCTGAAAATTGTGTCTCTTCTTCCATCTAAACCTTTTATTCATTTATTAATAGACTCTATATTGATTTTACCTAAGCCACAATGGCGTTTATATCATTGCTATTTTGGAAGAAGGACTTATTAAGCAAATAAACAGTATGTGTAAGTTAGATGTGGGGCTTCACGAGCTCCAGTTTAAAAAGCACTCTCAATACACGTCTCATTTTATCCTCATAACCACCCTATGAAACAGGTTCTATTGTCCCTTTTTACAGACGAGGAAACTAGAGCTCAGAAAGGTAAGAGGTTACACAGATTGGGTTGTAAATCAGGATACAGATGTCCTCATTGTTATCATTATTATTATAAACAAAACACTTAATATCTATTAGCCAGTGATTATGTAACAGGTATTATGTTAACTGTTTTACATGCATTATTGCATTTAGTTTATATAATCAGCCTGTAGATTAGGTATTATTACCATTCCCACTTTACAGATAAAAAACAGTGTCTCAGAAAAATAAAGCAACTTGCCCAAGGCCATACAGCTAATAAATCTGGGGATATATTTAACCTGTCTAAGAAAATAAACTGTATTTAGAAATTTAGCAAATTCATTTTTGTAGACATAGTTATCAATAAATAATAACTCTTACCTATTCATTATAAAGAATTTGGGAGTTGCTGTAGTTGGAATATTATTGATAGTCTGAGTTACCATAAGATATAAAACTTAATTTCTTTATTCACCAATTCAGATTTCTCATTCCTCCAAAATTCCCCCAATTTGACTGAATTAGTGATACTTTATCATAGCTCTGGCATTTTGGAGGGATGAGAAACCTCCAAAAGTATAATTTGAAAAAGGATATTCTTGTTATAATTGCCTTGATTTGCTTTTAGTCATGACATGTAATTTACTTTGAAATTTCAAACTGCGTGGAAAAGAGGGTATGAAATTTTATACATATAAAAAGGAAGCAAAAGATATCATTGCTATAGTTGATTCTCCTTTCCAATGCATACACACACACACACACACACACACACACACACACTCCCTCATCTCTGGTCTTAGAGATTCCTACCAGTGCTTGTGGGATAGTGCACACACACATATGGACAAACAAATAGTAACCCATAGCAAACTAAGCCTCTACTACGCATCTACCAGTGCATAGCATTAGAACACATGATATTCCTCCTGACTGGAGAAATAAAATTCATGCAAGAAAATCTGAGGAAACAATTAAAGCAACAAGTGCTACCCAATGGTTAATTCTTTGCTTGTGTATCAGAATAATCTTGGGAATTTGTTCAAACACAAGTACCGCAGCCACATCTCCAGAGAGTCTGATCCAGGGAGTCTGTCTGGGGTCTAGGTACTGCTCAAATTCACCCTGAGAGGGGCTTATTAATGCTGTGGAAAAAACCTGAGAGTAAGGTTTCCTGATGTCTTGTTTTCAAAGTAGGGTCTAAAGGCAAACATGACAAGTCATGAGAAAATATGGAGGGCATGTTCATCCAATTTGAGAGGAAACAAAGCTGGGAGGGATAGCGACAGAAACTAACCCTGATAGTCTATCTGCAATACTATGAACGATTGATCAACAAGTAGAATTCCTCGAGTGCCACTACATGCCTCATGCAGGCAGTAGAATATGGTATAATACCCATATCTCACTCACACACATGTACAAATGGACAGTCATCCTCACAATGCACAGATACCCTGCTGCCAAACCTAGTCCCTAGCCTATGTCTGTGTCCCAGTAGAGAAGTGCTTGGCCACTCTGCTTGGCCACCCTTACATTACATGGTGGCAAGCCCTTTCTGTTTGCAAACCTCCAAGACCCTAGTTGGACCTCACATGTAAAATCCCTGAGGCTGCCAGGCCCCCAGGGAAGCCTACTACGCACACGGGAGGGGATGGGAGACCAGATGTGGTGGTCACAGAGATGGACTGCCCAAATTCCACTTCAGAGAAAGACTCACTGCCCAGCTCCTGGGAGTGACGTCAGCAGAAAACCTCTAGCCGTCAGCTCCTTTAGGGTCTGCCTCAGCTGCAGAGAGTTGCCTCACCTGAGATCATGCTGTTTCAGGGACAACTTGCATCCAAGGACTGAGCAAGGCGGTGGTATAACAAGGCCAAGCCATTGCAGCTCTACACGGGGCAGCTCTGATGAACAGTTGTTGCTCCAGAACTGCCCCCACCAGGTTGGCCAACACTTTGACTGTCCTGCTTCACAGTTCAACTTCCTCTGCGCAATCTGGCTTCCTCTCCTTTCACTTCACAGGTCTTAAATCCCTAATCAATAGCCTGCACTTCAAACTCTGTTTCAGCATCTGCTTGCAGAGAATCTACCGTGACACCAGACCAGGCCAGATCAGTGAAAAGGCCAAGTGTGCTTGAAATAAAAAAAGGCGAGTGACTTCTGGGGCCCTTGTTCAGGGCTACCACTGCCTTGGTGGTCCCCAAGAGGCAGAAGTTTGACTTGCTCTGGCTTCAAGTCTCTAGCCCTAAGAACTACATAGACCTGTCCAGGTCCCTTGTACTGAGAATAAACCTGATGACAGAAAGGCAGGGGAGGGTGGCCTTATCCCTGGGGAGAAATGTCCATCATTACAGAGGACTGGTTAAATGCCTTAGGATACACTGCTATACTGGAATGATCCACAGCTCTTAAAAAGAAAGAGGTAAAAGAACATTTACTGACATGCGAAAATGTCCAAAATATATTGTTATCTGAATTTCAAAAAGTGAGTTTTGGAACAGCTTTTGTAATGACACCATTTTTTAAGTTAACACAGTGTAGTCACGTTTTAAATAAATTTAAATTATAGGAATTTGAAATATTTTGATATAAAAATATTTTAGTCCCAGTTTACATACAACATTTGAAATAATGCAAATCTCCCCAAATGAAAATATCACCAGGAATCACATAATTTCAAAGCCGGAAGGCCAAGTGAATTGTATGCCATGTTTACACTATTGCCACATGGTGGCGCCACTTTAGTTGATAAACAGAAATTCTGGCCTTCCTTTGTTAAGACTGGTCTGGAATTACGCAAATTTCTAATTATGTGGGGCCCTCAGGAACACATTCCTTGCATAAAACACAGATGCCCTGAATACTGGTAGGCAGAACATCTGGAGGAATATATACCAAACTTCACTGGGGTTATCTCTTGAGAGTGGAAATGGGGAGGGTGGGTGTTACCTGTCCACATTATGTACTTCTAATTTTATTATTTTTAGATTCAATAAGAAAGGGTGTATAAGGGGAAACAATTTCTGATGAAAATAAATGCCTTCTTTGGATTCTTAAGTAAAACCCCAAGTGTATTTCAAATGCCACGCAGATGGCAGATGGCACATACGAGGCAGAGCAGGAGGCGTGTCATCCTCTGGCCAGGCATCTGGTGCTGCATATGAGTCAAAGCCAGAGGAATGTGAGTGCCTCACCCCTCTAGCCCTAGCAATATCTCTGCCATGCCCAAGGTTTCCTCCAGAACAGCAGCCTCTAGCCCAGAGGGCATGAACACAGCCACTGGACAGCACAACCTCACCCCTGATCAGATTCTGAGCCTGGAGCTTCCACCAACCTCAGAGGGAACACCTAGAGAGGAAAAATCCTGCTAGAATTGGCAAGAAGCCTCAGTGGAGCTCTGCAACACAATGTCACTCTGGCCCTCAGAGGAGGGCTCAGGGATCAGGCTGACCAACATACTAACAGCAGCCCCTGTCATTTGAGAGCTTACCCTGTGCCAGATATTCTGCTAAGTGCTTTATATACATGATCTTATTTAATCCTCACAACCACCCTGAGGTGGGTGCAATTGTTACCCCATTTTACAAAAGTGGAAACTGCGACAGACCAGAGAAGTTAAAGATACCCGCCCAAGGTCATACAATAAGTGACAGATTCGAACCCAGGTCTATCTGACCGAGGTGCCAACGCTCCTGGTTTGCAGCTATCGCTTCTCTGTTCATGCTTGAGCCCTGAAGCAAAGTAGAGCTGCACCCTCAACATCTCACCTAAATGTCAATGGATGGATGTTATTATATGGCTTGGAGCTTTTGGACCCAAATCATAATAAATTGCTGAGCTAGAGATGGAGCAGGTACCTAAAAATACTGCCTTTCCATCTGTTCATTCATTTATGCATTCATTCAAATCTCTATCCAGATAGTCTGCTTTCTTTTCTGGTCACATATTAGGTCATGGATGTGTGGATGTGTCTAAAGCCAGAGCTCCAGGCCCTTGATAATTTGGAGATCTTTGTCAATATTTACACCTCAGAGAGTGAACAGCATGCCATAAGAGATCATCTGTAGTCAGGAGGCAGAGCCAAAAGACGAGAAATGAGAATCAAAGAAGATACTCTGAAACTGGCAGCTCTAGGAAACCCGAGTACATAGATAGCCTCAAACTCTGAACCAAAGGTCTCCTATGTATAAAGCACATGACATAAGAGAACCTAGTGCTGGGAATTTCCAGCTCATGTGTAGGTCAATGCTACAGACAGCAAGGGAGCAGGTATTTCCATTGCTCTCACTGGGTTAACTGACTTGTTAGACCGAGAGCTCTTTGAGGACAGGAACAAGAAGCGCAACCCCAGTCTCTAGCACAGGGCCTGGCATAGAGCTAGGGCTCAATGAATGTTGGCTGAAGCAACCTCTACCTGCTGTCATAGTGAGGCACTTGATTTTGTTTTCTCCTTAGGTTTATTGTTGTCCATTCAGGAAAAATTTCTGATACATGCTGGAGACAGAGGAGTATTCTAAAGGAATTGACACTATTGTCCGTGCTCTCTAGTGGCTTACATCCACATTGGAAGATAAGATAAACCACAGATACACAACACAGTTACATAAAAATATTGGGAACTACCAGCAGACATCAGCTCCCAAATGCAAGTCTTAGGACCAACTCATCCATTCAGATAGCCGCTGTTATGCCACCCTACTGCCATGACGAGTCTCTCCATCCATCTCTACCATCATAAATGTCCCAGCTCACAGGGACTGTAAGCAATTCAGGATTGTTCAAAGATATCATAACATAGAAAGTAGAGACTAGTGAATCTGAGTTAAACCCCCTGCGTGTCATTTACTAACTTTGAAACCAGATTATTCTCCTGCTTAACCCTCAATATACCAGGAAAAATAGTCATAACCACTTACCATCTGGATCCAATGGACCTTTTTATAGTTTTATATTTTAAGTCATTTTACAAATAATTAACAGAAGTAAGGATAAAGGGGTAATGAAAAACAATTTGATTAGAAAGTTTTGTTTTTTTTGTTTTGGGTGTTGATGAAGTTGGGTTTTTTTTTTTTAATTTTTTGTTTATTGCAGTAACATTGGTTTATAACATTGTAAAAGTTTCAGGTGTACATCCTATCCAAAGAACTTGAAAACACCAATTTGCAAAGGTACATGCACCCCTGTGTTCATTGCAGCGTTATTCACAAGAGCCAAGACTTGGAAGCAACCTAAGTGCCCATCAAGGGACGAATGGATAAAGAAGCTGTGGTATATATGCACAATGGAATACTACTCAGCCACAAGAAACGATGAAATCCAGCCATTTGTGACAACATGGATGGACATTGAGGGTATAATGCAAAGTGAAATAAGTCAGAGGGAGAAGGTCAAATATCGTATGATTTCCTTCATTAAGTAGTAGATAATAACAACAATAAACAAACACATAGGGACAGAGATTGGATTGGTGGTTACCAGAGGGGAAGGGGGGAGGGAGGAGGGTGAAAGGGATAATTCGGTACATGTGTGTGGTGATGGGTTGCAATTAGTATTTTGGTGGTGAATATGATGTAATCTATGCAGAAATAGAAGTACAATGAAAGTTTAATAAGAATTTAGGCATAGAAAATCAAATTTTTATTCCATGTTTTCCTGGTTTTGAAGGTATATCTATCCCAAATGGGCAACATCCTTTGAATGTAACTAACTGCTCACCAACTGTCATGCACAAACCTGGAACACATCCATCTTGTAAATACTGATTCCAGATTTCAAATACATCTCTAATAGGTTCTAGTTTGTCATTCCTTCTGATTCTTCTTTATACAGTTAAAATATCAAAATGCAACACTTTTGAAAAATTTGATGGCTCATAATTTTGCTGAAGAGAGGATGGCCGTCTTCCTTGCCCTATAATTGCAAAACATTTTCATTTTTAGAATTCTAAACACCAATTAGAATGATCAATTCAATGATGTTTTATTTTTCATTTCTACATCATCTTTTTCCATCCACTCACCTTTAGATGCATATCTTCTTTCAGTATGTGTCTACTAATAAACTATATCAAGTAAATTTTTGTGCAGAAACATTATAAAAGATGAAAGAATAGTGTAACACATCCTGTTAGCAAAACAGGATCCTCCAGGTTCCTGTCACAAAATATTGCCTGATGAAGTCCTTCCTATTGGACGACTAGTTGAATAAGAATACCGTATTTCCTTTTTGTCCTTGGAAATATACTGTTCCCTCATAGATTCTTGAGTTTGAAAAATTTTATCTAGCATATTGACATCTGAGATTTCACTTACATGATCAATTTCACCATCACCATTAGTCTAGAGTGCTGCTATCTCTTTGGATTCATCTTCTGATTTATCTGATAATTGGGAAACATCATCCTCTGTCAATATTCTTCTCTTAGTAGAAAATTAAGATTTCTGAATTTTCAACTGTGTTTAATAAAAACCTTTAAAAACCTACAAAGATGTGTTTTCAGACAACTTTATATGGTTCTGAAGGACAATGCATGACTTTAGGAAACACAATAAAAAAAAAACCCTGAAAGATGGTGTGAAGGTGATAATTTCCAGAATTGCATTATCTTTCTGGGCTATTCCATGATTTTTCTATTTTCTTATTATTTTAGTCTTTTTACTGTAGTTGAGAATAATTGATGAGTAATAATGAAATAATTCCTGGGATGTGGAAATAGCAAAGTGTTTCAAGATATAAGAAAAATAAGATACCATAATGGATTTTAACTTTATAAAAGGGTTCAATGGACTCACATTGTAATTGCAAGACAATAAGTTGCATTCTGTTCTTTAAAAAAATAAGTTTCTCTTTGTGTGTGTGTGTGTGTGTGTGTGTGTGTGTGTGTGTGTGAGGAAGATTAGCCCTGCACTAACATCTGTTACCAATCCTCCTCTTTTTTGCTGAGGAAGATTGTCCCTGGGCTAACATCCATGCCCATCTTCCTCTACTTTATATGGGATGCTGCCACAGCATGGCTCGACAAGCAGTGCGTCAGTCCGTGCCCGGGATCCGAACCCGTGGACCCTGGGCTGCTGAAGCGGAGCACGCGACCTTAACTGCTATGCCACAGGGCCGGCCCCCTCTTTGATCTTTTGAAAACCTCTAAGAAAAAATATAAGTCACGGATATCAATCCTTACAACTAGTTGGAACTGTTTAAAATAGACACTTAAAAAAATAAAATTGGGTTCAATAGATCCTGATAATATACCAAGGGTAAACCTTCCAAAGTTTCCTAATTGCCTTGGGGGTAAAGTCCTTGACAACAAGGACCCCCCTAATTTGACCCTTGCTTACTCTTCTAGCTATATCACTGGACACTCTCCACTCCACTCCAACCCCCAAGCACTCCATGCTCCAGCTATGCCTAACCAGCTGCAGTTCCCCTGAATACATCAAGTTCTTTCACATTTCTGTGCCTCTGCTCATACTGTTCCCCCTGCTTGTAATGCCTTGCCTCCCCAATATTCTTGGTGAACTCCTACCTTTCATTTATTCTTAGCTCAGCTAGCACCTCCTCCAAGAAGCCTTCCTGGATCCCTTCCCCAGCTCAGCTTCCCTGAGCTAGCTGTACTCTGCAGCACCTTCAGCTTACCTTTCTCATTGTGTACTAACACACTATATTGTCTTTGTTTACTTGTCTGTCTCCTTACCAGCCAGTATACTTCTTTAAGTTAAGAATTGTTTCATACCCATAACCTCAGTGCCTGGGCACTCAGTAAATATTTGTGAATGAATGAATGCACCAGCGGGTATGGGCAGAAATTTTCTATTGGAATACACTGGAAAATAAGGCTCAAAAAGATGAGTAGAGCCAAACTATGGAGGGCCTTGAATAACGATCCTTGCATGTATCAGAGTGTCCTACAGTTGAATAGGCTTTCAAATACTGATCATATTTGATCTTCCAAGAGCCCTATAAAGTTGGCAAGTAGACAGATGAGGAAGTGAATTCTCTGACCCATCAAGTAACTATCTTAAGGACACACTGCTAATTAGAAACTGAGATTTAGATTTAGAACTAGGAGATAGAGCACTCCTAGTTCAGTGCTCTATCACACCAGAGTTTCTCCTGGCTGAGGCATTTGGGCTTTAACCTGTGGGCAATTGGAGGGCCACAGGAATCATTGAATAGGGGAGCAACTAGATAAAATTAATGTTTTCTGAATCTTTAGCTAGGAGATAGTATTACTACTCTATACTAAGAATAAAATCTGGGTACGGTTACAACATCTGCAAAACAAGTGACAAATGCAAGACTACAACTTAATCTGATCATTTTACCCTCTAAAATTCACCCTCCGGAGTGGAAAGGGGGTTCAAGGCAGCTTAAAGTACATATTTATATGGTGTCTTGGATCTGCTTCAAAATAATCTTGGGGTGGGGGCTGGGTGAGGTATAGATGAAAAAGGATTGCCATGAGTTGATAACTCATGAGTTGAGCTGGGTGATGGGTACATGGAGATTCATTATACAGTTCCATCTACTTTCGCATATTTCTTAGTTTATGTTCCCTGAAAGCAGAGCCTGAAACAAAGACGAGGGTGCTGGTAGTTTATTTGGGAGTCAATTCCAGGGAGCAGGATTAAGGGAGTTGGAAGAGTGAAATAGAGAAGATGGAAAATCCAATATAAGAATGTTATTGAGGTCACCGTTATGGGTAGTAGGGGCTCAAATCTGCCAGGACAACCTGAGCTGCATACAAAATGCCTCCCAAAATTGACCACCTAAATTATGGGAGAAAACACATTCATCCATCCTCGTTGGTTGTGGGTTACCCAGAGTATAGGAAAAGGGCCTGAGACAGAAAGTAGAAAGACAAGAGGAACACATTAAAGGTAGGATAGTGTCACTGTGAGATGAGTCTGAGGTTACATGGAAATGTCCATTAGAGCTGTGGATAAAATCAGAGTTGACCAAAGGGATGCTATGGGAGCACCATCTGCTACAGCGTATGTTTGAAATTTTCCATAATAACAAGCTAAACAAAAAATAAAGTATATCTTCCTCCATGTTTATCTTATCCAGGAAGAGTAGCCAGAAGGAAGAAGGGCATTCCTCAGGTTGGCCTTGCGTATGACTAGGAGAGCATGAATGTCTTTGGAGCTTTGGGGATACCAAGTCCAGTTCCTCAGGACTGAGGTATAAAAAGATGCAAATGCATTGTGTGACTGTTCTGAGAAGTGAGATGACTGCATTTGAGTAGACTAAGAGAGTAGTTGAATGGATAGAGCCTTTTTTTTTCCCCCTTTGAACTCACTCAGGGATCTGCATCAGATACAATTTACAAAGGATGGTTTCACTGACATCTCTTTTGTCTGCATCCTTGGCAAGGCTTCCTGAGCCCTACACAGCCTTAATGGCCCCAGCTGCTCCACACAGCTTGGAATTGAGGGACCTGCCAGTCTAGTCCACCAGCTCTTGGGCCGCAGGACTCTTCCTAAGGATAGACAGAGCAGATGGCCACCCTTATGGTACAGTTAAATTTAATATACAGTTACTTCTAAGGACTCACTCAGCCAAGTGGGCACTGGGTGCCTAAGATGCACATTGGCCCTGGAATGCAAGAGAATGACTCCTTAAATATCTTGTTCCCCCAGGCTTAAAAAGCATCTCATGAATATCCAACTTAGCCTTTCACCTGGAATAGAGGGACATACGAAGGAAGGGGATGGAGTTAACGGTCACAAACAAAACTCTGGATGGGATTCTGGAAACAGAAATGAACCAGGGGTTCTATGAACAAAATTAGTTTTGGCTAGGTATTGCCTAGTACAGTGGAAAGAGCACTGGCTTAGAAACTGAAAAGCTCAAGTTCTAATTCTGTCTGTTCTATTTAGAGCTGGGACACTGCAAGGTACAGTCTTACTAAGCCTCTGTTTTCTCTCTGTCAAATGGGGCTAATTATCTCTGCCTTACTCAACTCACAGTGTTTTGTGAATATTTAATTAATTATGAACATAAAAGCACTTCCATTCTATAAATTACTCTAAACATAAGGAATAATTATCATAATGATAATGTTGCAAATATGTACTCCATATTTGATTTCTTTGTTTTATTGTTTGTTTGTCTCTTAAAATATTCTAACCTTACCTCAAACGCATGAAGAGGAAGAGAGGTTTTTATTTATTTCATTCAAGGCTCAAGAATCTGAGTTCAGTATAATGGAAGAAAAAAAGGGGCAAGGAATTGCTGTGGATCCATTTCATCTGAACCATACCCTCAAAGATGGGCACTAATAATGATAATGCTAATAGCTATACTTAATGAGCAATAACTATGTCAGGCTCTGTTCTATATGCTTTACATATATTAACCCATTTAATCCTCACAAAAACCTTATAAGGGGGGCCAGCTCAGTGGCTTAGTGGTTAACTTCGCACACTCCGCTTTGGTGGCCCAGGGTTAGCAGGTTCGGATCCCAGGCACGGAGCTATGCACTGCTTGTCAAGCCATGCTTTGGCAGCATCTCATATAAAAAAGTAGAGGAAGATGGGCAAGGATGTTAGCCCAGGGCCAATCTTCCTCCGCAAAAAGAGGAGGATTGGCATCAGATGTTAGTTCAGGGCTAATCTTCCTCACACGCACACAAAAAAAAACCTTATAATGGGCCAGCCTGGTGGCTTAGCGGTTAAGTGTGCGCACTCTGTTGCTGGCGGCCCGGGTTCGGATCCCGGGCGCACCCCGATGTACCGCTTCTCCGGCCATGCTGAGGCCGCGTCCCACAGACAGCAACCGGAAGGATGTGCAACTATGACATACAACTATCTACTGGAGCTTTGGGGGAGAAAAGGAGGAGGATTGGCAATAGATGTTAGCTCAGAGCCGGTCTTCCTCAGCAAAAAAGAGGAGGATTAGCACAGATGTTAGCTCAGGGCTGATCTCCCTCACAAAAAAAGAAAAAAAAAAAGAAACCTTATAAGGTAGGTACCATTATTAGCCTCACTTTACAGAGGAAGAAGCACAAGAACAAAATGGTTAAGTGACTTGCCCAAGATGACACACCTAGTAAGAGGTGGAGCTGGGGTTTGCACACAGTCTGACTCCAGAGCCCACATTCTTAATCTCCACCCTATACTATGCCTGATGAGAACTCCTCATCCCTCCACCCCTCTCACCCCTACCCCACCTAACAATATGGCCCTCACTAGCTATTAATTGATCCTGGAATTAGTACTATTGAATCACTTCTTAAGGTTAGCTAACAACAGCAAGGCACGCCCCGAAGGATCTGTTTCCATGGGTAGGTGTTATCTGGTACACAATCGGTACTTAATGCATGTTGGCAATCGAGGAAGGGAGTAGAAAGTGGCAGTGGGTTCCCGGTATGAGAGAGAAGGTGATTGGATGAGGATGGATTCGTTTATCAAATTTATTGAGTTCTCACCTTGGAAAACAGAGTTAGCTGTAGTGATTAGGACTTGCCTGTTTCTGGATCCCTGCAGCCCCCCCTCTCCTCCCAAATAGATCATCACCCCCATCCGCAGGCTGAGCCCCATTTAGGTTCTAACTCTCATGAGACCAGTGGCAGGAAGTCCACTCTAACAGTGCTCAGAAGTTCCCCACCACATCCTGTTGGTCTACCTAAGATCTTAGGCCCCAGCACCTCTTTAGGCTTCTACCTTCTCCCTTAATTCAAGTCTCCACTTGCTGCCCAATTCTGGGAATGAGTTGCTTCACTAAAACCCAAGCCTTCCAAACTTGAGGCCCTTAAATACCAATAATAAAAATGACCTAAACAAAAAATGACAAGCAGCTCTTTCTCAACCTTCTGCAGCTTCCCATTTTGATCAGCATAAAGCCAAATTCTTTCAATGGCCTCTAAAGCCCTCATGATCTGCCGCTTCCTACCTCTCTGACCTCTTCTTCTACTGTTCTCACCCTCGTTCACTCTGCCATACTGCTTCCATGCTGTTTTTCCAACACTCCAGGCGTTCTCCTGATTCAGGGCCTTTATACTAGCTATGCCATGTGCATGGAACACTATTCCCGTGGATTGCTTATTATTTGCAAAGGAAAAAGTAGTAAGCATACAGTAGAGAAATTGGATAACATCTGGACAAAGTGATCAATATTAGCACTATCAGTGAAGGGCGGATAGATATCGTGTGCTTCTGTGACACCCTGAGTAGGACTCAGCATCGCTTACGTAGTTTTCTAGCTAAGGACATATAACCTGAATCTAACCATGAGGAAACATCAGACAAATCCAAAATGAGGAATGTTCTAGTTTTTAAAAAGGACTTTATTCTTCAAAAATGTCAATGTCATAAAAGACAAATGCTGTGGAAATATTCCACATTAAAAGAAGCTAAGGAGACACGACAACTAAAAGCAATACCTGACTCTAGATTGGATCCTGGGCTGGAGGGGCAAATAACGCTATAATTGGAAAAAAACTGGCATAGAGTCAGTAGATTAGATAAAATATTGTATCTGTGTTAAAGTTACTGAAGTTGGTAATTATACTGTTGTCATGTAAGAAAATATCCTTATTCTTAGGAAATATCCACTGAAGTATTAAGAGGCCATGATCATGATGATGTATATAACTTACTCTCATATGGTTCAGGACTCCATTAAGAAAATGAAAACTCAAGCCACAGAATGACAGAAAATATTTGCAATACATAAATCTGACAAAGGATGTTTATCCAGAGTATACAAAGAATAAGAAAAAATTCAATTAAGACATGGACAAAATATTTTAACAGACACTTCACAAAAGAAGATATATTAATGGCCAATAAGCACATGAAAAGATTCTCAACAAAGAAATGCAGATTAAAGTGGGCCGGCCCCGTGGCTTAGTGGTTAAGTGCGTGTGCTCCGCTACTGGTGGCCCGGGTTCAGATCCCGGGTGTGCACCGATGCACCGCTTCTCCAGATGCCACGTCCCACATACAGCAACTAGAAGAATGTGCAACTATGACATACGACTATCTACTGGGGCTTTGGGGGGAGGAGAAAAAAAAAAGGAGGAGGATTGGCAACAGATGTTAGCTCAGAGCCAGTCTTCCTCAGCAAAAAAAAAAAAAAGAGGAAGATTAGCATGGATGTTAGCTCAGGGCTGATCTTCCTCACAAAAAAAAAAAGATCTTAAAAAAAAGAAATGCAGATTAAAGCTATGATGAGATATCACTCTCCATACTTACCAGAATGGCCAAAATTTCGAAGACTGGCAATACCAAATGTCGGCAAGTGAAACTCTGATACATTGCTGGTGGGAATGTAAAAGGATATAACTCTTTAGAAAATTGTTTGCCAGCTTCTTACAAAGTTAAACATACAATTATCCTATGAGCCAAGAATTCCATCCAAAGGTACTGCATTAAGTTTTCTATGCTGCATACTAAATTACTGTAAATTTAGTGGTTTAAAACAACACAAATTTATAATCTCATTTCTCATGGTTCAGGAGTCTGGGTGTGGCTTAACTGAGTCCTCTATTCAAGATCTCACAGGGCTGCAATCAAGGGTGTCAACCAGGTTTGCAGTCTCATCTGGGGTTTGGGGTCCTTCTCCAAGATTATGTGGTTGTTTACAGAATTCGTATCTTGCAGTTGCATAACTTATGGCAGTTTGCTTCTTCCAAGCCAGCAGATTGCCTCGCCGATTCTATTAGATTCTCTTTTAAGGATTCATCTCATTAGGTCAGGCCCACCCAAGATAATCTCCATTTGATTAACTGAAAGTCAACTGACTTGGGACCTTAATTATATCTACAAAATCCCTTCACCTTTGCCATATAATGTGACCTAATCATAGGATGAATCTCTCATCATAGTCACAGGTTCCATCCACATTCAGTGGAGGAAATTACACAGGAGGTATAGACCAGGGAGCAGGAATCTTGGGGGCCCTCTTAGAATTCTGCCTACCATAGGTACTTACTTAAGAGAAATGTTAGACCTTTTGATATTGTACCACAGTTCTTAAATGTTCTGTTCTGTTTTTATTGTTGTTATTATTATTTTATTAATTATTTTCTCTTTGCATTTCAGTTTGGTAAGTTTCTATTGACCTATCTTCACATTCACTGATTCTTTCCTCAGCTGTGTCGGGTTTGCCAATGAGCCCATTGAAAGCATTCTTCATTTGTTACTGTTTTTTATTTCTAGCATTTCCTATCGACTCTTTCTTATAATCTTCATCTCTCTGCTTACATTACCCATCTGTTCCTGCCTGTTGTCTACTTTTTCCATTAAAGCCCTTAACATATCAATCATAGTTATCTTAAATTCTGTCTCATAATTAGGCACATGTGTGCGGTGATGGATTGTAATTAGTATTTGGGTGGTGAACATGAGAACATGACGTAATCTATGCAGAAATAGAAGTATAAAGATGTACACCTGAAATCTATACAATGTTATAAACCAATATTACTGCAATAAACTAACTGAATAAATAAATAAATAAATTCTCTGTCTCATGATTCTGATACCTGTGTCATAGCTGAGTCTGGTTCTGATGGTTGCTTTGTCTCTTCAGACTATTTTTCCTTGCCTTTTGGAATAGCTTGTAATTTGTGTTGAACACCAGACATGTTATGTCAATAGAAACTAAAGTAAATAGATTTACAGTGTATTTATGTTGATATAGCTAGGAGTTTGGCTATGTTTAATATGTGTTCTAACTAGAGGTACTAGAGGCTTCAAATTCCTCTAGAGTCCTTGTTTTTGTCTCCTCTTGGCTTTGGTCTTCCCCAAGTACTCCTCCTTAGATAGCATCTGTGTCTTGCTGCTCTTTCAGCTCTAACCCACTGTTAGTGTACTGGAGGCTGGTTGGCATGGTGGTAGTTTGTGAGAGAGGGGAGAATTCTATAATCTTCTGATTAAGTCTCAGTCTTTTAGTGGGCCTGCATCTCTGGAATGTGGCCTTCACAAGTATTTCTGTCCCAGTTCCAGGAGTGTAGCTTTCTTTCCACCCTGTCCCCTACTCCCTTCCCTAGCTGCAGCATTCGCAATCTATTTTCTTGAAACCCTGTCCCCAATTGACTGTTTTGCTGTTTTGTTTTTGTTTTTGTCTTTTTTTTTTTTGGAGTGCAATAGGAATGCTGGAGCTGGCTGGAATGGAGGTAGGGAGCAATCTCCTTCTCCCAGGTGGGGTAAAGTTTCAGTTCACCCAATTGGAGAGGTTTTTCATGGAGCAGGATTCAGGTGTGTGTTGCAATGGTTCCTCTTCCCCTTTCCCAGTCAGAGCCAGGAGGGCACCTTTCTCAGATCCTCACTTTGAGAACCTAGTAGAGTTCCTGGAGGAAAAGCCCATAGAAATGTGGGGGTCCCCCTTTGAACTGTGGCCCCCAGGAGTATCTCACTCTCATGCTAGCCCACACACAGCCTCTAACAATTTGTCAAAATTACTAGCCAAGTAAATGGTCCTACCACTTATGGAGTCCAGTGCTCCATGTAAGCAAACCTCTCTATTTGTACTTGTCTCTGCAGATTTCAGGGTGGCAGCTTGCCCTCTGACCTTAGTTCTCTGATGAGTCCAAGAAAAGTCACTGATTTTCAGTTTGTCCAGTTTTCCCTTGCTGTAAGGATGGGAGTGATGACTTCCAATTTCTTTACATATCAGAGCTGAAATCAAGTCACTTCCCTAAGAGAATGAAAATATATGTCCACACAAAGACTTGTACACAAATATTCACAGAGCTTTATTCCTGAAAACCAAAAACTGGAAAAAAAATTTCCATCAACAGATGAATGAATAAAAATGTGATATATCCCTACAATGAAATACTACTCAGCAATAAAGAGGAACGAACTACTGATAGATGCAACAATGTGGATGAATCTCAGAATGCTCTGAGTGAAGGAAGAGAGCCATAAAAATTCTACATGATGTATGATTCCACTGATATAAAATTCTAGGAAATGCAAACTAATCTGGAACAAGAAAAAGCAGATCAGTGGTTGCCTGAGGCTGGGCAGGGAGCAGGAATGGACTGCAAAAGGACGCAGTAAACTTTTGGAGGTGATGGATATGTCCTATATCATGATCGTGGTGGTGGTTTCACAAGTATATTCATATGTCAAAACTCATTGAATTGCACACTTTCAATGGGTGCAGTTTATTGTATGTAAATTATTACTCAATAAAGTTGGTTTTTAAGTGCTATCTTTGGTACTAGATAGAGATTTTGATCCCAGCTCTGCTACTATTATCCACTTGACCTCTCTGAATCTCAGTCTTTTCATATGTCAAATTCAATTAATAATATTTTGTAAAATTTTTGTGAATATTAGATATAATAACTCACATAAGGCATCTAATATAGTATCTGGCACATAGTAAGTTTTCAATAAATAGAAGGGGGTAGATAAAGAAAGCACTGATGACAAACTTTAACTATGAAACGTTCCGCCTTAGGTACTCCGTGTATTCCATTGCCAGACAGGGCAGTCAAGTCCCCACCCTCTGTACTTCTTATGGCCACTCCCTGTGGCCCCTGTGTTTTCTTCCCTCCTAGAACTTTGCATATTGTATGGTGTTAGTTTATTTTGCCAGTAACCATAAGCATTTATATTCTCCTAACATACACTGCTTCAAAGATTAACTGGTTAAAAAAGGTTGGTTTTCATCACCATTCAACCCCTCAGCTACCCACTGCCCTCAAGCTATCCAGAGCCACCACTATGATGCCTTACCTAGGCTGGCCTTCTCCAAGAAGTAAGCCTTGCTATAGCCCTTGTCTTACCTAGCCAAAACCTGTCTGTCCTATATCCCAGTCCTCTAGGACCTGACGAGCAGATTGAGGAAACTAATGAGTGATGGTGATGTAAGAAAGTGTAATGCCTTCTCTTCCCTGGTAGCATACTTACATTCTAACATAGACCTTAAGTCAACCAAGAGACTTGTAAATATTTCAGGCTCATGGTAACCTGGGCAAAGAACTAATTTTCTGTGCCCCTTGGGTCACACACTGGATGCTACCTCCAACTCTGGCTAAAAGACCGGCTCAGAGCTGGCCTTCCATTTCCTCTGGCTATTCCCCACCATGCTCCATGTTCTACACAGTCACACAACACCAACATTTCAGAAAAAGACAGTCTTGGAGAGATCATCTAGTCCAGTGGTTCTCAAAGTGTTGTCCGCAGATCAGCCACATCAACTGGAATTTATGGAAATGCAAATTCTCAGGCTCTGCCTTCTGAATCAGAAACTCTGAGGGCTGGACCCAACAATCTGTGATTTAACAAGGCCTCCAGGTGATTCCAACACATGTGAAAGTTTGAGAATCACTGCACTAGCCCAATATTCCTATTGTACAGATGAGAACATTGAGACCCAGGGATCTAAGTTCACCAAGTTGATACCTGAGAGAACCAGTGGTCTGACCATCAATCCAGTATACCACACAGCCCCAGAAACATGCTTGCTGACTACCAGTGGAAAGGGTAGTAACCTCTTCTTTCTACTAGGAAAGAGCTTAAAATGTTATTAAGTGTTCCAGTAAAGTCAAGATGGTTACCAAATATGTGGAATGAATCAAGGATAGCCACGTGCATTCCAAAGGCCAACGAGAGACTCTTTCTGCTTTTAGCATTAATTTTGTTTCTCTTGACATCAGAGATTCTGCATAACAACCACCTCAGACAAATATTTGTGGTGTTTGGCTCTCTCAGCCTGCTGCAAGCAGTCGGTCAGAAGCAACACATAAAGCACAGAACACAGACATATTCGATCCTTTCAGACACAGCAAATAAAGAGCTACTGAAAACTGGTTCCCTAGGGAACTGCAAGAAACAGCTAGCACATCTGGCAAGGGAGGCCAGGCACACCTCACCACCTCGGAGAACAGGGTAACTGAGTAGCCAAATCTTTTAAAAGGATCCTGATTAGTGGAGCAGCTGAGGCCCCACATACACAGGCAGGGCCAGGCTGGCTGGGCAGCCTACTTCCTTTGATCATCTTGAAACTGATTAATGTATGTGAAAGGATGAGGATCCAGAAACCATTCACTTGATGTCTTCAGCACTCTAGTACCATCACCACTATCACCATGATCCAGAAAAATCCTGGATACAGCACAGGGGATGGTATCTGAGCAACAGTTATGGTTTTAAGAACAATTAGAACTAGAATATGCAGTATGCCACCACTGAGGCAAAAGAAATTAGTCAGGATCAAATTAGCAGAGACTCCATAAAACCATCTGCCCATAAATCATCAATAGAGAACAAGACTGTTCTTCAGAAACTGATAATAGGTTCAAAGTTGGGGAGGTGAGGAAGGAGGGACTCTGCTCGTTCCTTCTCTTGTCATAAGGATCTTTCCTTTTCTCCAATTTCCTAAATCTATGATTCTACAACTTTCTCTTATAACTTGATTTTTTTTTCCTTCTTCCAGCCTTTCTTCTCCATACGTCCCCCACCACCACCACCTTGTTTCTTCTCTTAGGCTCACTCTCCTCCCAGTGTAATCCTTATCCTGCACTAGGCCAAGACAAGCAGCCTGATATTCAGGTGAGGTCTGCCGGCTGCATCTCTCTCTCACAGCGGACTCGGGAGCAACAGGAGCCAGCACTGTGTAGGCCTGGTCCACACAGCTGCCGGTATGCGGAATCTCGCAGCTTACCCAGAGCCAGAGCACAGCCTCTTTGCATCCCTCTTTGGCAAGAAATCCTCCTAATTAGCACAGATAGCTGTGCCACTGGCCTCTCCATGTCTACCCAGTCCCATGGGCTCTGGCAGCTTCTGTCCCCCCTAGGCCCCAACCCACACAATGCCAATGTTGGGGCTAGACCGGGCCCTGTTCTGACTCAACTCCTAGGCAGACAGGTATAGAAATCGGCATTGTCACCATCTCTGCCTTGTACCCCCAGAAATGCATTCATGTCATACTTTCCATAAGTACAGAGCCCCATAGCCTCCGTGAGATTAAACTTGCTCTCTTCCTATTTGGACTTGGTATTTGGACTGTCGGCCCTCCCCACCCAAAAAAATATGGGTTTTACGTCATTTTTCCCTTCCTCCTAATCTAGGTTTTATTCCTCAGCTCCCCAGCACTTGCTCCCAGCATGCCCTTGTGGCTCTATCAATACCCTGCTGGGACTGAATTATAACCCTCTCTTCTCCCACCTCCCATTTCTTTTCTCGCCTCTCACCTTTTTCCATCCCCTCCCTCCTTTACTTTCATCCCTGCTCTCTAAACTCTTCTCCCTCACTCCCTTCCATACCTTCCTTTTTCTTTTCTGAATCCCTTCCTCTCACCATAATTATGGTACATTTAGTGTTCTACAGCAACGAGACAGAACAATCACTCTGTGAATAGGATCCAGGGGCTGAAGTGTCTCCTTATGACCTTGACCATTTTACACAACCAATTTTCAAAGAAGATGGATTAATCAAGGTTGATTTAAACCTACCGCCCCTGTCAGAGTCTCTGAAGCTGATCTTCCCGCTGTAACAATTTTCCATTTTAACAGAGGCTGTCAGGGATGAGGATGTTAAGACAGTCAAGTGCTCTTTGCTTCCCTCCAGCCACCAAAAAGCAATTTTCGCTAATGCTAGTGAAGATTACATTAAAATTGTGTAAAAGAAAGACATGATCTCATTTTTTCTTTCAGCTGGTGTTCAGCAGGACTGTGAAAGTGCTCTTAACAGCTCTAGCCACCAGGGCTGACCTGAAATGTTAAAAGCTCAGGGGTTGAATGGAAAGGAAGACATTCACCTTGGATGGCCGTAATCTGTTACCATTGGTTGAGTCTAAATCTTCATTGATCCAATCTCTCCCAAACCACTGTTCATGCTTCTTAGAATTCAGGCTAACCTCCCATTTCAGATCTTTGGAAGGGGGAAGGTTAGTCCGAATTGATAAAAAGTTTAAATTGGTGATTCCCAACTGATTCTGATCAATGTGGGGATGGGGATGGGGATGGGGATGGGGATGGGGATGTATCTGTGAATTTGAAAAGGCTCCCCAGATGAATTGCCTGATATATCCAAAACATCCAGCCTTCCAATACTATAACTTGCCTTCTCAATTTAAAGCACAGAGTGTGATTTTAAGTGCCTCCCTCCCTGCCAATCACTGCCAGGTAGAAGTCCTGAAGAGGCCTAAGGAGAAAGGATAAAGCAAAGATCCTTTAATTACATACACACTCACTTTTGTTTTTTTAATTTTATTTATTTATTTTGTCAGGAGATCAGCCCTGTGCTAACATCTGCCAATCCTCCTCTTTTTTTGCTGAGGAAGACTGGCCCTGGGCTAACATTTGTGCCCATCTTCCTCCACTTTATATGGGACGCCGCCACAGCATGGCTTGCCAAGCGGTGCGTTGGTGCGCGCCCGGGATCCGAACTGACGAACCCCGGGCCGCCGCAGCGGAGCGCGTGCGCTTAACTGCTTGCGCCACCAGGCCAGCCCCCACACTCACTTTTAAAATCCCAAAACATTTCACTTGCACATTGTTCTCTTAAATAAAACAATTAGCCCTGCCAGTGGAAGTGTCAACAGAACTATAATGCACTGATTTGCCACTAGATCTTGTATGTGACCTTGTGTTCTTAGAAAAGAATACCCAGGGCCGGCCTGGTGGCTTAGCAGTTAAGTGCGCTCGCTCCGCTACTGGCGGCCCGGGTTCAGATCCCGGGCACGCACCGATACACTGCATCTCCGGCCATGCTGAGGCCGTGTCCCACATACAGCAACTAGAAGGATGTGCAAGTATGACATACAACTATCTACTGGGGCTTTGGGAAAGAAAAAAAGGAGGAGGATTGGCAATAGATGTTAGCTCAGAGCCGATCTTCCTCAGCAAAAAGAGGAGGATCAGCACGGATGTTAGCTCAGGGCTGATCTCCCTCACAAAAAAAAAAGAAAAGAAAAGAATACCCAAAAAATGACATTCCCCTTGTTTCTTCTAGTAAAAGAGACCATATGGGTGCATTTTTTTCCAGCAGAAAAAAATCTTCCTGCATTTTCAAATAGCTACTTAAGCTCCAAGAAGACCTTCATCAGATCAGATCCCCATTTGCTCAAAATCTTCTCTAAAACCAGCAGTGGGCAAAGTGACCGTGGGTTCTGGTCCCTAACTCTGGTAGTCTGACTTGCCCAAAGGATTATGTACAGTGCATAGCTGGGGCTTTTCTAGCCAGAGAAGGAAAATTGCTACTCTCATACCCAAACACTGACCTTGATACCTGGGTGAGGAGTCTCCCTAACGTAGCCCCCTAACTTCTTTGTGCATCAGGTCAGTATGTTCTTTCATCTTCTTATATTCATTAATTCACTCAACTATTTATGGAATGCCTACTATTTGCCAGTCTATTGGCTAGGTGCTAAGGATTGTACAGCAGTGAGCAAGGTAGTCACAATGTCTTCCCTCAAAGAGCTTACAATCCAGTGTTCTCCCAGGTCACACTGTCTGTCTGATTCTTGACCCAGATTCCTTTCCTAAGTCTCTTACTTGAACCGAGTGTTCCTACCCCACTCTTTGGACAAACTGTGGCATTGAATCCAGTCCATAGGGGTCTCTTGCCTTAACCTCATGCCTAAGACCCAAAGCCTAGCCAGAAGGATCTTGATAGGGAAGCAAAGAGGCCAGGCAGGTCACCATTACCCCTTGATCTGCTCCTATCTTTTGCCCACTCATGATCTATCCATACCCAGATTCCTGAAACCCACATCACAAGAATCTGATGGCCAAGTCTGTGACTGTTCCTGTGTCGCTGTGTTCCCTGACACTATGCAGTCAATCATTGGACTTGTCTGCAGCTTTGCACATTCAAATTAGTAGTATGGTCATACCACCCTGAAATTGATGTCTTAGACTTGTAGCTGGAATAAAGATATAGACATCACTCAAGACCTGTATAGTCAGGGTCCCAGCAGAAAATAGCACACTCAAAAGGATTATTTTGGAGGAGGGTTAATAAATGAACTACTTATAAAGTGCAGGCAGAAGAAAAAGGAATCCAAATAGGCAACAAAGAAGTGAAACTTTCGCTGTTTGCAGATGACATGATCTTATATATATAAAACGTCAAAGAATCCTTTGGAAAACTATTAGAAATAATCAACAACTACAGCAAAGTTGCAGGGTACAAAATCAACTTGCAGAAATCAGTTGCATTTCTATATACCAACAACGAAGTAAAAGAAAGAGAACTCAAGAAGACAATCCCGTTTACAATTGCAACAAAAAGAATAAAACATCTAGGAATAAATTTAACCAAAGAAGTGAAAGACCTATTCAATAAAAGCTATAAGACATTATTGAGTGAAATCAATGATGATAAAGAAATGGAAAAATATTCCATGCACTTGGATTGGAAGAATAAACATAGTTAAAATGTCCATACTACCTAAAGCAATCTACAGATTAAATGCAATCCCAATCAGAATCCCAAGGGCCTTCTTCACGGAAATAGAACAAACAATACTAAAATTCATATGGAGCAACAAAAGACCACAAATAGCTAAAGCAGCCCTGAGAAAAAAGAACAAAGCTGGAGGCATCACAATCTCTGATTCAAAACATACTATAAAGCAATAGTAATTAAAACAGCATGGTACTGGTACAAAAACAGACACACAGCTCAATGGAACAGAACTGAAAGCCCAAAAATAAAACCTCATGTCTACGGGCAGCTAATCTTTGACAAAGGAGCTAAGAACATACAATGGAGAAAGGAAAGTCTCTCCAATAAATGGTGCTGGGAAAACTGGACAGCCACATGCAAAAGAATGAAAGTAGACCATCTTCTTTTGCCATACACAAAAATTAACTCAAAATGGATCAAAGACCTGAAGGTGAGACCTGAAACTATAAAACTCCTGGAGGAAAATATAGGTAGTACACTATTCATCATCGGCCATAAAGGGATCTTTTCGAATTCCATGTCTACTTAGATAAGGGAAACAAGAGAAAAAATAAACAAGTGGGACTTCATCAGATCAAAGAGCTTCTACAAGGCAAATGAAAAAAGGGTCAAAATGAATAGGCAGCCCACCAGCTGGGAGAGAATATTTGCAAACCATATATCTGGCAGGGGATTAGTCCTCATAATATATAAAGAACACACACAACTGAACAATGAAAAACCAAACAACCCAATCAAAAAATGGGCGGAGGAAATGAATAGACACTTCTCCAAAGAAGATGTACAGATGGCCAATAGGCACATGAAAAGATGCTCAACATCACTAATCATCAGGGAAATGCAAATCAAAATCACACTAAGATACATCTTACACCCGTCAGAATGGCTATAATCACCAAGACAAAAAGCAACAAATGCTGAAGAGGCTGTGGAGAAATGAGAGTCCTCATTCACTGCTGGTGGGAATGAAAACTGGTGCAGCCACTATGGAAAACAGTATGGAGATTCCTCAAAAAATTAAAAATAGAAGTACCTTATGATCCAGCTATCCCACTACTGGGTATCTACCCAACGAACGTGAAATCAACAATCTAAAGAGGCTTACGCACCCCTATGTTCATTGCAGCATTATTCCCTGTAGCCAAGACATGAAAGCAACCCAAGTGACCCTTGACTGATGATTGGATAAAGAAGATGTGGTATATATACAATGGAATACTACTCAGCCATAAAAAAAAAATCGTCCCATTTGCAATAACATGGATGGACCTGGAGGGTATTATGTTAAGCGAAATAAGCCAGAAAGAGAAAGACAAACACTGCATGATTTCACTCATATGTGGAAGACAAACCAACACACAGACAGATAGAACTGTTTGGTGGTTACCAGGGGCAAGGAGGGTGGGGGGTGGGGGGTGGGCACAAGGGGTTAGGGGATGCATTTGTATGTTGACTGACAAACAATAATGTACCACAAAAATTTCACAATAATAAAAAATAAAAACAAAAAGTGTAAGCAGGGTGCCCAGGGCTAGTAACAGGAGTGGGGATGCCTTTACCATCTGGGCCTGACTAAAGATGGGCAAGCCTTTGATATCATCCCTACAGGTCAGCCTCCTGAGGCTGAGTGCAGGGTGGAGAAGGATGAAGAGAGGATCTGAAGGGGGAGACAAAAGCTATCTAGCATAGAACTTGTCATTCAAATTTTGCAGTAATTCAGATTGGAGCTGAGATCAAGGTATTGTGCATTGATCTGTGAAAATTGGCTTTGTTAAGCAAATGAGCAGGATAAACTAAATGGCAAGGAGCACTTTTATTCCTTTCGAAAAAAGTAAACATTTTCAAACTATGGGAAAACCATTTGCATAGAACAATGAATGATTTTTCTTATCTATTTATTAAAATAGGTCTTACTTTGACATCTTGTTATCATTAGCTCATGTAAGTAAATGTAACTGAAAGGAAGAAAGCTGTATTTACTTAAAATAGCCTGGATTTCAGATCTATAGCTATATTCAGGTTGGTTTCCTTACACCCACTGCCAAAAATAAAAACTAAGTATACCAAATTAAGGAGCTTTAACACTTACAGTAACATTATAACATTGTTATTCTGCAGTCCACTAGAAGAGGCTAATAACAAGAGAAGAAGCTGATGTTGGGGCTTTTACTTTTAAAAACATAATCAAAAATGGACCTCATTCCCAGGGCTTCCATCGCAAAGCCCAGGCTCCTGACCTCCCTCTCTGCCTGCCTTGCTGACGCTGAGCAGCACCCCCAGATGGCCTGCGTGGTAACGCTGAGGCCCTGTCTGAATCCCAGGAATCACTCACAATGGAGTCCCTGATGGGCAAATGCTGATCACTGAGGCTGATCATCAGCCTCAGACAGACTGGCTCGGCCATTTACTAGCTGTGCCACTTTGAGTGAGTTATTTAATTTCTCTGAGCCTCAGTTTCCTCAACTTTAAAATGGGGATATGATGACATCTATATCATCAATTGTTACGGGAATTAAATAAGACAATGTCTGTAAAACACCTAGCACAATGTCTGGCACATTATAAGCGCACAGTAAAACCCATTATTTTTATACTCAGAAACAAGAGCTAATGCAAAGGAGAAAAAAAGCAGGGGTGAGGAGTGGGTTACCTTTCAATTAACTAGAATGCTACATTGCCTAGACTCCCATTCCCCAAGGGGTCCCATTAAGTCTACATTTATGGTATTGATTTTTTCCAGGACAACGAACATTTTACACATTATGCATCTCTACCTCCCGTTGCTATGTCACAGGTGGCCGCTATAATAAGATCTCAGCTCACATCAATGCAGAAGTCTTTATCTCTTTCTCTGTCCAAAGGAGGCAATAAAGCAGGACAAGACACCTAAGTCACTGTCAGGGGGAGGAACATGTCTAAGAATCCTCAAGGAACAGGTCAGGAGGGGGATCTGAGGTGGAATAAGAGACAAAAGAGGAAGAGATTCAAATTGCTGTGGTGTGTTTGTTTGGCTCTTAATCCAGAGAAGCTACAGCTGCAAATGTTAGGCACATTTTCATATCTGTTTTATTTCTCCCTTTATTCTTGTGGCATAAAGTCCAGAGTCATGAACCTCATCCTCGCAGCCCCATAAGGAAAGAGGATAAGAGGGAACAAGGACACCCAGACAAATCCAAATACTCCTCCAACCCCCAACATTGCCTCGCTCCTTCCATCCTTGCCCCTCTACAGTCTGTCCTCCCCACAGCATCCAGAGTGACCCTTTATAAGTCAGATCAGGCCACTCTTCTGCTCAAAACCATCCAATTCCTTTTCATCTCACTCAAAGTCAAGTCCCAGTCCTTACAATGGCCCACAAGGCCCTACGCAACTTGCCCACCCCTACCACTACCACCATGAGCCTTCTATCCACCATTCTTCCTCTCACTTCCCTCCAGTCACACTAGGCTCCTTGTTTTTCCTAGAACACACCAAGCACACTCCTGACTTGAGCTTTTCACACTGACTATTCCCTCTGCCAAGAATACTCTTCCTCCAGGTATTTTGAAAATATAACTATCATTATAAAAACTCAATTAAGTTAGTAATTGGGGAAATGAATTAAACTTTTCCAGAAAAGCAACTGGACTTCAACAGCATCTCTGTATTGCTTTTGGATCTGTTAAATTGTTGATATGCACTTAAAATTGTTATTTTAACGTCATGTTTGCTGCAAACCACTTGAAATAATGTTGTCTTTATATTATATTTTTATAAACAAACAAAAAGTGTGCTATAAAACAGTATATGTTGTATGATACCATTTTGCAAGTATATTATGCATATTTTTATATATGCATAGAATAAAGTCACAAAGGATACAAAAAAAAGAACGAATATTCTTCCTCCAGGTATCTGCATGGCTCACCCCAGCAACATCTTTCAGGTTTCCTTAATTGTCCTTTTCTCTGTGAAGTCTTCTTTGACCACTGTTAACTACTAAATGTGTCCCCCTAAAATTCATATGTTGAAATCCTAACCCCCAATGTGATGGTATTTGGAGGTGGGGCCTTTGAGAAGCCATTAGGTCATGAGGGTGGAGCCCTCGTGAATGGGATTAGTGCCCTTATCAAAGAGACCCCAGAGAGCTCTCTCACTCCTTTCACCATGTGGGGACACAGCGAGAAGACAGCCATTTATGAACCAGGAAGCAGGTCCTCACCAGACATCAAATATACCAATGCCTTGATCTTGGACTTCCCAGCTTCCAGAACTTTGAGAAATGTTTGTTTTTAAGCCACCTGGTCTAGGGTAATTTGTTATAGTAGCCTGAAGGGACCGAGACAACCACCCTAATCCAAACTGGATAACATGCCACCCCTGGCATCCCCTCTCCTACCTTCCTTACTTTATTTTTCTCCATTGTATTTATCATCATTTTACATAATATATATTTAATTACCTTATTTATTATCTATCTTCTCCGTTAAAACATAAACCCCAACATGGCAGGGATTTTTATTGCTTGGCTGTCTTCATGGCTGTCTTCCAGGGCCTACAATAGTGCCCAGCACATGATAAACACTGGATATTTGTGGAATGAGGGAATACACATAGTTTAAAGCAGTTGTTCCCGTCCCTGACTGTACGCTAGAATCACCTGGGTGGGGTCCTTTTAAAACTTACTAATACCAATTAAATCTGAATATCTGAGAGTAGGGCTCAGGGATCTTTTTTTTTTTAAAGCTAACCAGGTGATCCTAATGTGCAGCCAGCATTAACTCCTGATTCAAAAAGTCGAATAGGTCTTCATATCTCATGAATAGCAGCAGTCTCTGGGACAACCCCCCTGCGGAGGAAACCAATTGCACCCCTCTTAACTTAATAAATATGTGTTAAATGCGGGATCTGGATGAAATCAGATTCAAATGATCATCAAGGGGAAAAAACCGAAAGGGACAGCCAGTGGAGTATGTTGAAGGCAGAGTTGTGGGGCATTGCTAAGTGTGCTATGGTTAGGCGGTAAGACAGAGGCCATGCCTATGAGGATCTGTGCCTCTGTGGGGTCAGCTTGGGTCCAGGAGCCGGCTTTCAGTTTTCGAGGTTAACAAACTATTTTGTCAGCCCACTCAGGAGAGATCTTCTTGAGGGATTAACTCCCATTCACCCAACTCACAAGTGATTAATAACACAGACCGCATCATTATGCAGCTACATGACTAACTAACTCATGAGAGAGAGAAGGGCCATACAGAGGTGGAGGGCTGGACGCATAAGTTTTAATTTAGGAGGAGGGAGGTGGGAGGGGAGAGAAGGCAATCTAAAAGGGGCAGTGCTCAGGTAGGCACATCTCAGAGAGGAGTGCCATGTGGTAAGCATCTGTAGCCACTGTACAGAGCCTCTGCTTTGCACAGGTTTTTTTTTTCTTTTTTATGGTAAGGAAGATTGGCCCTGAGCTAACTTCTGTTGGCAATCCTCTTTTTGCTTGAGGAAGATTGTCCCTGAGCTAACATCTGTGCCAATCTTCCTCTATTTTCTATGTGGGATGCTGCCACAGCATTGCTTGATGAGCAGTGCATAGGTCCATGCCCGGGATCCAAACCCAGGAACCCTGGGCCGCCAAAGCTGAGTGCATGAACTTAACTGCTATGCCACTGGGCCGGCCCCTTTGCTCAGGTTTTTAACAAGTCCTTAGAGGTGCCAGACGCCTGCTGAGAAGAAACAGGGATGCATCAAATGGAGAAAAATAAGTTTGCATTTCCCACCGAAAAGGGAAAGCAGGAAAAAAATGCATTGTGGGGGGACAAGAAGTTTGATAACTGCCATTTTTAAAGGCACATATTATCTCATTTAATTCTCCCAATAGCACTGTGAGGGAGGTACTATTATTATTCCATTCTATAAGGAAGAACCTAAGGCTCCGAGATGTTAAATAGCTTGCCCAAGATCACACAGTTAGTAAGTAGTAAAGGCAGGACTGGAACTCTCTAAAGCCAGTTGTCCCCAGCCCCGGAGATTCTGATTTGGAGGGTCTGAGAGGGGGCCCAATAACCTGCAGGTAGTTATGGTACAAGTGGTCCTTTGTGAGGACTCAAAGCTCTTCTCTTTGTGTGATGCCCTTGGGCAAGGAAGCTGCCTTCTCCCTCTTCACAGCACATCCAGACTAGAATTTAAAAGAAGCTTAAACCATGATTCTCTTGTGCTGTTTGATCCTCTTCCACTTCCTGGAGTTGCTTGATGAGTTCAAAGGCTGTTCACAGCGAGCTCAGATCTTGGACAAAGTGCACACACGTCTTTGAGTGAAGCATCTATCCCAGCTGGATCATATCCCAAGAGAAGGGGATGAGCTGTCCCTCAACAGGAGGCCCCCAAATTAGGAAGGGATGACCAGCGGCTCTTGTCATCAAGTGACTTGCAGATCAAGTCACCCTGAACACCTTCAGGAAGAGAACATCTGTCTGGCCTTGATTCGGGTTATTTGGTTTCTGATGGCTTCTTGCTTTGCAGCCCTCCCTCCACAAGTCCCAGGAGAAAGGGAAGCAAACACTGGATCCCAGAGAACTGCCAGCTGTCTGCCTTGGTGAGTGCAGAAGCCTTCCCAACTGCTAGGAAGGAGCTGGGCCCACTGCCTCTGGTGGGCAGGGTTTCCCTTCTCAAGCCAGAAAGCTGTTATTTTCCTGGTCTCAGTGAAATCACCTGCATTTGGATTTAATTCTGCTTTGGCCCTCCCTCAACACACTGTTCTTACCCTCAGCTCCCCAGAAAACCAACCCGTACCCGGCTCTTCCCTTCAGCTTCTCCCCACCCCATTGCCCCAGGCCAGGTTTCTGAGGAAAGTTGAAGTAAGATCCTTTGTGGCTTAGTGGCTATGAGGGTCTCGATAAAGCATTTTGTTAAAGAAATAGTCTAAGTGGGGAAGCTCGCCATTCCAGTCCTTCAAAAAACATGAAACCATTCAATTCATGTAGCAGAAATAGCACAGAGGACTCAAAACTCCACTCTGCCACTTTGTGTAAAAGTTACTTTAATCTTTCTGAGCCTGTGTCCTTGTGTATAAAAAAGGGATAACATCTATTATGCTTAAGTATGATAAGGATTATAGAAAAAAATTGAATATTAAAGCACCTGGCACATAGGGGCTCAGTAATAATAACAACAACAATAACTAGCTAACATTTCTTAACTATTTATTACATGTCAGGCACTCTTCGCCACATTTGAATTAATTTATTTAAATTACAAGAACCCTCTGAAATAAGTACCTTGTATTGTGCCCATTTTACAGACAAGGAAACCGATTCGGAGGAGTGGAGCAAATTGCCCAAGTCTCAAAATGGGTTAGAATCAGAGCTGACATGCAAACCTAGGTCTGTGACTCCAAAACTGCTGTTACTGCCATTATTTATTGTTTACTAAGGAGCTGCTGTGTGCAGCGCGCTCGGACGGTTATGAGGACCACAAAGAGTAATTACACAGGGGCATTGTCCCCAATAGGTTCCCAGTCTAGACCAGATATGGAGACAAGGCCTATGCATTAAAGAGACTCCAATACAAGGTAGCTCTGCCGAGTGCCCACAAGTGGTTCAGAAGTGCCAAGAGGGGAGGATTTGGGGAGACACTCTTCCATGAGTCTCTTGTGCTCCTATATTTCTTGTTGGCTATGCTGAGAATGCAAGACCCTGATCTCTCTTTATCTGGGACATTTCTCAGGATTATGTTTGCAGCAAGAAATCTTGAGGAATGAGTTAATGTCACCCTCTGGGACAGATAGTAGGCATGCTTACTGCTTGCTACAAAATGCAGGGTTCCCCAAGCTCAATGTCCCTCAGCTGTGATCGAAACCAACTACATATAAAGCATGCATCTAAGTTTATCTATGTTGTGCCTGTGGGACTTGGGGATAAGAGGAACTGATGCAAACATGTTGATAATCATGCTACTTGCTGTGTTGTGAGTAATACAGTCTGTTGTCTCTGATCCTACAGTCATGTGTTTTCTTCTAGCACCCATGAAACACTGACAGACAAGGTTATGAGCTTCTAAGTAGGGTAAAACCAAATCCCAGACCTGACAGAAGACACAACCTCTTGAGCCGTTATCACACACACTTTCAGGCACTGGACATAGAGCAAGGAACACAATAGACAGAAGTCCTCTCTCATATAGTAGGTTCAATATGTGGGCAGACAGACAAGGGGACACATAAACGAGATGATTAGAGATGGTGATCAGTGTTATGAAGGAAATTAGCAGGGATAAATGAGCCTCAGTGTCCTCATCTGTAAAATGGGGCCAATATTAATACCTACCTCTCAGGATCGTTGTGAATGCCTGGCTCATTGAAAGTCTACAATACATATGGCCTTTCCTTATTATACCCCCTTCCTTCTCCCATGGAAATGAGGAAAGAAAATGGCTTTCTGGTGTGTTTTGTAAGATCCAAGGGAAGAGAGAGCTGCAGGGGAAAAGAGGCTCCTTGCAGCTTCTGTCAGGGTGGAGTTCAGCAGAAGGCTCCTTTCCTAAGAATATATAATATAAGCAGGTCAGTGTCACTGGATTTTTTTTTTTTTTTTTTTTTTTTGCTGATCGATACCTGGGAACCAGGAATTTGAAATATTATAAACAAAAAAGAACTTGGAATTACACCAGTCCGTGACCTTGAATCACCCCTTAAACATAAAGACATCCACTGAAAACCCAGCCTCAGGTGAATGGTTGTAGCCCCAAGAGTTCTCTTCCTCTCTCTCCTGCCCCCAGTTGCTGCCCAGGGCCCTTCTTATCCAGGGCCTTCAGGGCAGAGCTGGGCTGGGGAGTGCTGTCAGTGCAGGATGCACAGAACCCAGCAAGCCTCCTCTCCTTCCCCTCCTACTTCTACCACCCCAATCCAACTGCTTCCCTCCCAGCCATCCTCCACTCCACTGCTGATCCTGACAGCAGTGTTTCCAGCCTATTTCCTCCTCTCCAACCTCTCCCCAGCACCTGTATCAACACGAATCTCACTGACAGACCCCACTCCATTCTAGTTGCAGCAGACATTAGCAAATGGTGATTGTCACCATGCAAGGGGCTGGAGTCCTATTTTTTTTTTCTGGGCCATCATACAAGAAACTATTTCAAGGACCCATTTTGTGCCATGAATACATTCCTCCTCTTCAATAACTCACCCAGACATCGCCCTAATAGCTCTGTCTCTCTTGCAAACGAATAGCTGGCCTCCAATTACTCAGACCCATTTGCTGCTGTGGTGCATGTTCAAGTGATGGTTGGTGATCAAGTGGCTAATTCACAATAATGATGGGGCAGGACACCTCATGTCTTTGTTGCAGGCTTTGCTTCCATGTATTACATTTTAAAAGCCTGTCTGAGAATGTTGAAAGAGACCTTCATTATAAGGGCATGTACCTCCTGTTCTGTGATGTCCAAAACTGACTTAGTCTGCCTTGGCACCAAGTTTTCCTCTGAGCTGTATGTTAACTGAGCTTGCCCAGGCCTTGCCAGCCTGAGAGTGTATAAAAAGTCACACTACCAGATGTCTCCCAAATTGTACCAGCTCATGCCTTTATCTCTCATGCAGAACCTAGCCTCTAACAAGAGACCCCTGAATCATATTGGAGTGCATAGGTGACATCTGCTTCCTGCCAGGGGCTGTGGCTGCTGCCCTCCTGTTTATTCCTTTGCACCTGTGCTAGGTAATTCTGTGTCTGCTGGGCACTGCTATCTGATGCTACAGCTGAGGCACTGGGCCCCTTGAGATGCCAAAGACATGCTATGTATTGTTATAGATGGCGGAGAAGGCCTCTCTCTCCTTTGTGATACCCTTTGTTAGAGGAACAGTCAAGTGGGCTTGCTCACGTGCTGATGTCCTACTAAGGTTGTTGGCTTCTTTTTTAGAGACTTCAGCCTTCTCTTCCACCTCCTTTTTCTCAAAAGATTCAGAAATGGTTTGAAAGTCAGCTGGCTCAGGAGATACACACACATCTGCATTCAGAATTTCCCCTTCCCTCCCAAGACCAAGGATTTCTTACTAGGTCCAGTTCACTGTGCCTGGTCTGTGTTTTCCTCAGAGTGAAGCACATAAATCAAACTTCAATCCTGTGTATACTCTTCAACACACCAGCATCACCATCTCCTATGCACTCCTTTGTCCTTCTCCCTACAAGGGCTAAGTTAAAAGAGAAGAGAGAGATGGAGAGTGCAAAGGTGGGGACACCAGGTGGCCTTACGTCTGGTTTCCGCTAGCAGTAAAAGTTCCTCAAAGGCTATATACTTATGTCAACATCAAAGGGCAAAGAAGAATGTGTGATGGCAATCTCTCGTCAGAAGCAAAAGGTTTTCCATCTCCTCATAAGAGAAGTTCAAGCTGAGGCAGGAGGATATCAGTGGAAAGATTGTGCCGGCTATTTCAGGATTGGATGGGGGAGGGAGGTTCATTAGATGGTCTTCAAGGCCTGTTATAATCCTGAGGACTGAGAAATTGCTTAAAACAACGTAGTGTTACTTAAAGTGTGTTAGGCAAACCAACAGCGAGCTATGAGATGATTGTTAGTCATACTCAGATGAACATTTATAATTAACAGTTACAGAGTTATTATTACAGTTTTCTTTTATTTAGGGCACTTGATCCTGGATTTCAATTTATGATAAGTGACATAAAGTTTCCTTTAACGAAAATTTGTTTAAATATAAAAAAAAGCAAGTCGATTCAAAAACATTAAGGAAATAATAGTATAAATAGTACAGTCTCAAGTGGGCCCAGTTGCCCTCTTGGGCTATGAACAGGCTAGGGTAGGTCACTTAGCAATAGATCCTCCCAGTCCAACTCCAGAGAATCCACGGGAAAAGCCCTCCACCTCAGCTGCCAGTCAGAAGTCCAGGTTGTCACCTGCACTTTTCACTGATTGGCTGTAAATTTGAGGTTCTCACAACCCCCTCCTTGGGTTTGATCATGTGCTGGAATAGCTCACAGAACTCAGGAAAACACTTACATTTATGGTTTATTATACGTTAAAGGATGTGACAAAGGATACAGATGAAGACATACATAGGGCAAGGTCTGGGAGGGTCCTGAGCACAGAAGCTTCTGTTCCCGTGGAGTTGTGGGGCTGAACCCTCCAGGCATGCGGATGTGTTCACCAACCCGGAAGCACTCTGAACCACGCACTTTGGGGATTTTTATGGAGGCTTCCTCACATAAGCATGATTGATCATTAACTCAGTCTCCAGCCCCTCTCCCTTCCCCAGAGGATGGGGGCTGGGGCTGAAAGTTCCAAGCTTCTAATCATAGCTTGGTCTTTCTGGTGACCAGCCCTCATCCAGGAGCCATCTAGGAGCCAATCCTAGAGTCACCTCAGTAAAACAAAAGACACTCCTATCACCCAGGTAATTACAAGCGTTTTAGCAGCCCTGTGTCAGGGACCAGGGTCAAAGACCAAATATTAGAAGAAAAGATGCTCCTAGTGCTCTTATCGTTTAGGAAATTGCAAGGATTTTAGGAGCTCCATGCCTGGAACTTGGGGCAGTCTGGTGGGACTGAGCCCTTAACCTGTGGGGTCTGAGATAACTCTGGTTAGTGTTAGAATTTAATCGAATTGTAGGACACCCATCTGATGTCAGACAATTGCTTGGTGGGGAAAACCCACACATCTGATGTGAGAAGTACTGTGAGTGTGAGATTGGGGAAAATGTGGAAAAATGATATCTGAACTGAGGCCTGAAGGATAAAAAGGAATTAATGGACAAGGGTGTTCCAAGCAGAAGGAACATGCACCAACGACCAAAGATGAGTTTGAGGAAAAGCAGGATGGAAGCATGGAGTTTGAGAGTTAATCATAACGCACAGCATTTATCCAGGATGTACTGTGCACCAGGGCTATGCTAAGTGTTTGGTATGCGTTGTCTCAGCTGATCCTCACAGCATCCCTCAGATGAGGCAACTGAGGCAGAGAGAGATTAAGTGCCTTACCCAAAGTCACACCCCTGGTAAGTGGTGAAGCCAGGAATTACCCTCAGCTGTCTGGCTCCAGGGCCCTCATTCTTAACCCCACTCTGTAATGCCCAAATCTCTAACTCAAACGAGTAAAACAAATGGTGGCACTTCAGCACAGGACTCCAGCCTTCATACCTGGACCCACCAATCCCACTTCCAGGTCCAAACCCACCCCAGCTTCTGGCCCTTCTGTGACCTCACAACCTCTGTCCAGTCCCTGGTTTCTTGCCAGTACTGGTGCCCAGTCACGACTCTCTCTGTTCCCTGGATCCCTGGTCAGTATGTCAGGTTCCCAGATCTGAGGCCGACTCCCTAATTCTCCTGAAAACTTTCTTGCCTCTGAAGCCCAGTCCCTAGTCCCTTCTTTTCAGACCAACAGGCACCACACTATGCCTACTTCTCTGCACTTCTTCCTATTCTGGTTTCCTGGGCATTCCCAAGTAGCTTTAGTGTCTCTAACTGGTCTCTGGGGCCTAGCCATCCTCAATCTAGCCTCAACCATTGCCCACCAAAGGCCAAACTGGGAGGGATGGAGTGGTGTGGGAGGAGGGAGAGACTTGTGAAGGCAGGAAGGGCAACTATGTAAGAGGCTGGTCAAGTGGAGAGATTTTGGAATATGGGTAGGGTTGGGGCTGAGAGCCTGGAAGGAGAGCTGTCCTTATTCCAAGGAGTAGTGTATGACTCACCTCTCCCAAAATACCCTGCTCCAATAGCCAGCTGAGGACTGAAATCCCTTTGAAAGGGGTTCACAAAGAAGAGCCCAGAGGAGGAGAAACGAGTGCTTAATTTTATACTAGAGTCCATGCCTTCCTAGGATGTTCACTTTGGTTGGAGAGGGCACGCAGCACCTGAAAGGAAAACAGAGAGGGCCTTGTAGGTGAGGAAACGGAGCCAAAAGGGGGAGCTCAACAGCACTCACAGGCATTGATACCGCAGCCAGGCAGAGACTACAGCTTGACCCAGGTCCAGCCCTGCCTAGACATAGGGCTCTCATCATACTGTGGATGTGGTTTCTGACTTCATTTTAGCACATGGCCCAGACAGAAAACTCAACATTACCTGCTATTTATTAGGCACTGCCCTACAAAACCACTGAATGTGCTACAGTCCCTATGATGCAGGGGCCAACTGAAGAGTTCATATTTTATGCAACCATCCTTCTACCTTTTCCCTACTCCAGAGTTTAGAGACAGCTGTTGAGCAGATGGGGGAGTAGATCAGCAGCTAGCCCAAGGCTTCTCAAGCTTTAACCTGCAATTTATCACCTAGGGACCTTGTTAAAATGCAAATTATGATTCAATAGGTTTGGGGTGGGACCCAGAGTTTGCATTTCTAACAAGCTCTCAGTAATCTTGAAGCTGCCAGTTGGAAGACACACTTTAAATAGCAAGGCTATTCCTGCCTTAGTGCATTCCATTACATTGCCCTGCCTCTTCATAACCTGTGAAGTACTGAACAAATATGAAGGAATCTTGTACTTTTATTTGATAAATCTGGCAACCCTAAATGGAATGGATGAATGAACAAATAAACTTCCTGCAGGAGAAAGATGAGGTGGTGGCAGCCCATTAACAACAAGAAAAGTGAAATTACACGGGCCAAGAGGGAGAGTTATATTTTCCCCAAGTTTCCTACAGCTGTTTGTTGGCCATCAGACACATAAAACATCTTGTGAAGCTTTTACCACCCAAGAAAATCTGCTTCAGGCTGAGCTAGAAGTTAGTTACAGTAGTCTCCCCTTATCTGCGGGGATACTTTCCAAGACCCCCAGTGGATGCCTAAAATGGTGGATAGTACCGAACTCTATATATAATATGTTTTTTCCTGTACATACATACTTATGATAAAGTTTATCAATTAGGCAAGTAAGAGATTAAAAACAATAACTAATAATAAAATAGAACAATTATAACAATGTACTGTAACAAAAGTTACTGTAGATCTTAGGAACCTCAGCATATAATTTTTTTTCTTTCCTTATGAAGTTAAGAACTTTCACCTTTTCACTGAAAGGAAGTACTTTATGGCTTCTCTTTGGCATATCCGAATTGCCAGCAGCCCTCCTCTAGTGCTTTGAGGCCATTACTAAGTAAAATAAGGGTGACTTGAACACAAGCACTGCAATACCATGACAGTTGATCTGATAATGAGACGGCTACTAAGTGACTGACTAATGGGCAGGTGGAGTGTACAGCGTGGATACGCTGGACAAAGGGATGATTCACATCCTGGGCGGGACAGAACAGGACAGTACAAGATTTCATCACACTACTCAGTTTGGTGGGCAATTTAAAACTTATGAGTTGTTCATTTCTGGAATTTTCCACTTAATATGTCTGGAGCGTGGTTGACTGCGGGTAACTGAAACTGGAAAATGAAACTGCAGATAAGAGGAGACTACCGTAGTACCATAGATATTAGTACATCTTCACAGTTCAGCTCAGTTACCACATTGTTTATCATGTTGCTTTACAACATGGTAGACCATTGAAGCTATTTCTTCATTTTACAGTGTAGGGATCTAAGGCTGGCCAGAGAAGTGATTCAACTTGCCCCAAGTCATGTGGCTAGTTAGTAGCAAAATTGGAACCAGGCAAAGAGCCTAGTGCTCTTTCCACTACAAGAATTTGTTAAAATAGTGTCTGAACAAGGAAAAAAATTGAAGTTGATTGGTCTCAAGTGGTCCCCATACCCTGCTGCGGGGAGCTTGTTGGAGGTTCCCTAAATGGAAACACACGTTGTTTGGGACTGGAGAAGACATTTCCCAGACCCTCGGTCGCTCAAACAAATAGACGCCTTTTTGAGCATGGATTACCCATTTGTTTATTCAGTAAACATTTGTTGAGCCCTGTGATAGGTGGGGATAGAGATAATAAACCACAGTCCCTGCCCTTGGAGAGCTTAGAATCCAGTAAGGAGAGACAGACATGTAAACAAATAAGTGTAATAAACTCCTACAGGTACAGAGTAGGCACAAGAGAAGAGATGAAAGGCTTCAGAAAAGAGGTCATCAGCCAAAAGAGAAAGCAGGCCAGGTTAAGCACTGAATATAGGGCAGAATCAAGTGTGGTATGGTCAGACTTCAGTGGAAAGATGGAGGGAGTGATCTCTGTGGACCACAGAGGTCATGGAAGGTTTTTTGGAGAGTTAAGTCTAGAACTGAGCCTTGAAGCATGTGTAAGAATTATATAACCAGAGAGGATGCTTCAGATGGGGAACAGCATGAGCAAAGGTATTGATACAAGAAGATACATTGTATATTTGGGGGTAGCCCTTTGCACATGAAGTTTAAAACTTTTTAAATCACCCTTCTCCAAAATAGTTTCCTTTTGCCTTTCCTGGTCAGTGAGTCACATTTAGATTGTTCCTTCACTCTCCAATTTCACTCTTCACTCTCACTGTGCTTCTTGTAGTCTGCAAGGCAACCATGTACAGTTGTGCATGTTGTTCACTGCATAAAGATGCCCGGTCATGGATGCAAATGGGGCTGAAATCCAAAATGCACTGCACTCACCAAGTCATGCTTTCTTTTCCTAATTTGTTACATTGTGCGTTTTCCAGGCCATACACCCAGAAAAAAGGGGCACTTTTTCTAGTTTATACAAAGGTGCACTAGCAGTGGCTGAGACACTAGATCAGCTGTAGATCAAATGAGATTTTGCTCTGATTTCTCCCAGCCCCAAATCTTTGTAGCTGAAGCCACTGATGAAGCCACAACCTGCAGACTCAGTTCTGGAGCAGTTCTTATAGTGAAGTAAATCAAGATTCCCAGTCACCCTTCAGGGAGCTTAGAACCACCACTCTCCTGCATTAGCATCACATAGCCCAGGGATGACCTAGGACTGATGTGGCTCGCATGGTTTCATTTCTTTCTAATCCTATACAGGATGACTCTGAGTGCCACCAGTTCCCCTGAGTCAGTTATACTTTTCCATAGGAACACTACATTTCCGCATGACTCACAACCAAGCCTATTGCTTGTTTCTTGTCTCCCTGCCTGGCAGTACCGTCAGAATTACCATTAGAAATCAGGTGGGCACTCATCTTCCACACCCACTTACCATAGTGGTCGGTCTTATGCCCAGTCCTGACTCCCTTGTCCTGCCACCTGCCCTGTGCCACCAAGAGCCACACTTCCCCACAACCTACCAACCAGGGCTTTCACACCTTCAGGGTCTTCTTTATTAGTGTTAAAGGGCTAAGCTGCTATAATATAAAGACCCAACAATACAGTGACTCAAAGAACAATGAAGTTTCTCTCCACGTGACAATACAGGGTGCACATGTGGACTACTTGATTCTACGGTCACGAGCCACATAACAATGTTTCTGTCAATGACAGACCGCATATGTGACAGTGATCCCATAAAACTAGTACCATCTAGCCTAGGTGTATGGTGGGCAATTCCATCTAGGTTTGTGTAAGTACACTATGATGTTGGCACAATGACAAAATCGCCTGATGATGCATTTCTCAGAACATATCCCTGTCATTAAGCAATGCATGACTGTATTCAGTCATTCATGGACTGGGTTCATTCCATCCCATCACATTTTTCCACCCTCCTCTAGGGTAACAGTCTCATCTGCCCAATTGAAGCTGTGTTCCAGGAACATCCATGTTTCCGCTCTTAGAAAGAGGAGCAAATCATACAGGAGCACATGTGCCAAGTTTAAAGGGCTGGGCCTAGAATGAGCACACATCACTTCTGCTCACATCCCATTGCTTACAGAGCCACATTTGACCACAAGGGAGGCTGGGAAATGTAGTATCCAGCTGGACAGCCTCTTCCCAGTTACAATCCTATTATTATGGAAGATGCCATACCTTCTTTCCTATCAGAAAAAAGCATCTGTTTTGTCACAATTTCCTACCTGGAGTAGAAACTTGATAATCAAGTTCAATCAAGTTCAACTAACTTAAATAGAATAAAAACTTAACGTATGAATAAACATGATTAATATGTAACATATACCTTTCCCTTAGGCATTGTTTCTCAACGTGTGGTACATGGATTTTGGGTGGTCCAGGGCCACCACTTGTTCCCAGAAACCTAGCAAGTGGCAGAGGAAAAAACAATGAGATTATTTCTTCATATACCTTCCACTTATTTGAGATGTAAAGATAATTTTGATTTTTTACAGCAACCACATTTCATTCTTAACAATCCTTACATTCTTAAAGGTTGCGCATGAACAAGAACTATATTTGCCTCTGTCAACACTCACTTATTAGGGTACAATTTATCTCTGCTAACATGTATTTGTGCCTTTTGCACGTTATTGCCTATGCTTATTAAATCTGCACTTTGTGTTATGACTGTTGTGTACCAGTATATCCCCCAACCAAATCAACTACTCAAAAGTGTTTCACTGAATATTAAAGTAGTAATAAAAATAGTAAGTTAAATGCTACAACTCAGTAAACACCATGAACATAAATAGTGAGCAGGACTCCAGTACAAATACAGAATGTGAATTTGTATGTGGCAGGACAAATAAATCTGTGCATGTGATAATACCACACAAGCGGCCAAAAATGCACATATGAAGTATGAAGATAAATATCTGAAAATTTAATTTTATTAGACCTGCCATCCATTTGCCACAAGTCTCCAGCATTCTATTTGTAATAAAACATCAAATTGTAGCATGAAGTCGTCAAAGCTTTTACATAATTATTAAAGTATAGTGAACCCTGTGGTAAACCAATTGAATTTTTCGAGAACAAGCATGAAGTAATTCTTTGCTGTATGAAATTGATGAATATTGTGACTAAGGCAGAAAAGATACTAAAGCCAGAGGGGTAGCCTACAAAGTTGTTAGACCTCTTGGCAAAACAAGTACAAGTCACTTTATTGCCAAGAAGCTTGTAAAACTAGGCACAACATTAATGACAAAGGATTTAGAGAAAACAGAGTGAGCTGTTAGCAAAATTCCTGTAACAAACATCATTGGACATCCATAATATCTATGGCACACAATGTAAAAGGGCAATTACTTACACTTGTGGACGCCAGCAAATATTTTACTTTAGAGTCAGACAAAACCACTGATACGCACTCTTAGCATAGGAGTGGTATATATACAAGGGAGAAAGGCTCCATGACTTTTTTGAACTTTTGACCCTGAAATTTCATGGTCAAAGGATTTTTTTTTTGAATTAAATTTGTGATTTTGAGATAATTGTAGATTTACGTGCAGTTGTAAGAAAAAATACAGAGAGAAACCATGTACCATTTGCCCAGTTTCCCCAATGATAGTGTCTTGCAAAATTATAGTACAACATCAAAACCGGGACACTGACATTGATAAAGATGTAGAACATTTCCATCACCACAAGGATCCCTTATGTTGTCCTTTTATAGCTACATCCACCACCCCCATCTCCACCCTCTCCTTAATCCTGGAAACCACTAATCTGTTCTCCGTTTCTGTAATTTTGTCATTTCAAGGACGCTATACGTTTGGAATAATACAGTATGTAGCCCTCGGGCATTGGTTTTTTTCACTCAGCATGATTCTTTATAGATCACTCAAGATGTTGTGTGTATCAATAATTTGTCCCTTTTTATTGCTGAGTAGTAGTCCATGATATGTATGTACCACAGTCTGTTTAACCATTCACCTATTGAAGGACATCTGGGCTGTTTGCAGTTTGGGGCTATCATGAATAAAGCTACTATGAACATTTTTGTATGAACATAAGTTTTCATTTCTCTGGGATAAATGCCCATGAGTGCCAGGGTTGTATAGTAGTTGCATGTTTAGTTTTATAAGAAACTGTCCAACTCTTTTCTAGAATGGCTGTACCATTTTACACTTCCAATAGCAGTGTAACAGTGATCCAGTTTCTCCCCGTAAGAGGGAAGGTTTTGAATTTAGTTAACAAGTGTTTTTTGTGAGTCACAAAGTAGATTGGAAAAGGGGCACTGAGATCAATTCTGATCAATTCTTCGTAGCAATGTTGCTATGCAAATAACAGAGGTTGTACCCAAATGCCAAGCCACTCGCTGCTTGATTCACTGATAACAGTTAGCAATCAGCAATATGTCCCCTGATCATGATTCGGTGTTGAAGAAAACTGTAAAAATTGTGAATACAATCAAATTGTGGCCTCTAAGGGTATGTCTTCTCAGCATGCTGTACAAAGAAACGAGCAGCAAATACCAAACTCCACTTTTTCCACTCTAAGCATGCCAGCTGTTGAGAGAAACCACTTTCCCACAAGCTATTGAAACAAGAGATGGGAAAAAAAGACTTTATGATGATGATAATGCCACTAAAGATCATTTCTCACGTTTTAAATGCTGTGCCCAAGAGGTGTTTCATAGCTATATATTCAGAATCTTGAAGAGGCTGCAAGTAATTACTTCAGTGGTGAAATATCGCTATGCTTAATGTTAAAATAATCAGGATTTCTTAAAAATACCAAACTATGGGACAGTTTTATCACTAAGAATTTGATTCTGCCCCAACACGTGGAGATTTCTTCACTTATCACAGAAAGAAATAGACTACGTATTATTGAGTATATTTAAACATCACATCCAAGTCTTTCAGTAGAACTTGCCACCACACTTTCCAGAACTGAATGCAAAAAGGTGATTAGGAATCCATACCCATCTACTCCCAAGTTGGACTACACAACCTTCCAGCCCTTGAGCATGATTTGCTCAAGGACTTTAGCAACTGATGGACTGCTTCAAAGTGTCATCAGGGAACTGTCATTGTAACTTCTGGGCCAATGTTTGCTCCAAACACCCAAAACTTTATAATAAAAACACTAAATTCTTGAGGCAGTTCCCAATGACCTATGATTCTGAGTTGGGATTTTTAACTTTTATTATGGAAATCTTTCAAACATACACAAAAGTAGAATGGATAGAATAAGGAACCTCCATGTACCCACTACTCAGATTCAATAGTGCAGCAAATGCCTCTGGTGCCCTACCTCACAGCCCCTCAGTTCACCTTCAATTTCAGCCAGCACCATGATGGACAGTTCTATGCAAGCTCAGACTCACATCACCCTGATAGCATCCCAGCTCAAGATCAAGCTTCTCTCTTTCCACTTCTGCCCCAGTGCCTTCTCCAAAGCCAGGCCACATGAAAGCACAGCCCAGAAGTGTGAGAGTGTTAATGCCTTTGGGGATCACCTTGAGCCAGTGGAGTCAGGAAGCAGTGGATGAGAGCTACAGCCTCTCATCCCTCAGGGGGACAGTTCTGAGAGATGTTCCGTATCCTTCTCAGGAAGTCTGACCAGAATCCAGCCCTTGTTGCCCAACCTCATAATGCACCCTTACATTGACTTTTCCTCCTTCTCTAACTCTCCCTACTACCTCACTCCTGCTTCCGGGCACAACACCCCAAATATACCTAAGTACACCCAAATCCTTACCTCAGACTCTGCTTTGGGGGAACCTAACTATAGACAAATAGTTATCAAATTTTGCCATTCTTATTTCATCCATCCTGGAGTGTTTGAAGGCATTTTAAAGTATTTTACAGTTTGGATATTTTTTTAAATTTAGTAGAAATGGGAAGGAAAGAAACCAACTCAATATGGAAGTTGATCTGTGATCAAGCTGTGTGTCACCAAGGTAGACCTATACACCTTGGTGAAATATTGCCCCTAAATACCACCCCTCTCCCTGATATGAAGCTATTATTAAATATATTATTATAAATTTTTTAGTGTAATGGTGATAAAAATGTGATGGAGCTTCTTTTCACTTTACTTCAATGGTGGTCTATGTGTGGGCAGGGTGCCCATTAGGTGGCTTTTGAAAATCAACTGTGAGAAACTAACCATCAAATCAACTGACCATCCAAAGACTTCCCAGGGCAGTTCACAGGAGTATGTGAAACCCACAAAAATGTACACTGATGTGTGCATACACACCTTCATTTTGGGGAGTAAAAGTCTTTCACCATATTCTAAAGCAAGTCCTGGACTAAAAAGGAGTTAAGAATTACTGATGAAGGGATATCAGGCTCTATCAACCTGAGTAGGGATGATTTTATTGTGCAGAGGGAGCCCTTCTGGAACTCTTTAAATCATTCTACATGGCTGATCATCGTCTTCACCAAATTGCACAGCTAACCTCATTATGTGAATCTAACTAGAATTTATATGATTATAATGAAAGGATTTTCCCTCCTCAAGGTCTAGTTTATAAAAAAGAGATTTTTTTTTCCTCAAGGCCTAGTTTATAATAGAAGGGTTTTTTTTTCCTTCTCAAGGCCTGGGTTGTGACATCTGGATTAGAAGATCTGGTCCCAATTTTCTCCTCAAAGCTATCTCTCCTAGCCTCAAAGAACTTGGGATTTTGCCAATCAACAGGAAAAGGATTTAGATTACAGTACGTGCTCTTTCCAGACTAGTCCTAGTTCTCCCAGATAGTTCTGTACCCTGAACTGGTGCACTTCCAGGAATGTGAAAGATTCAGGGCCAGCTGTCAATGAAGCAATTCCTTCCACCTGCGTCTTGTCCAGCCTCTAAATTACTAACTGAGAAAGGAAGTTGGAAAATTAAGAGGCACACTTTCTCTAAAGAGCCTTAATTAGGTTTGGCATTTGGGTTTGGGTTTTTTTTCTTTCCCTATTAACAAAGAACTATTTGTACATCATAAACACAAGTAGAGGAAGAAAATTACATCTTAAAATCATTTCCACTTAAAAACCAAGACAAAAATGGTACAGGTGGCTTTTTAAAAGGAGGGGGGAAAACTCCTCCACATAAGCCCTTTTCTTGAATAGGCGTCTAACTAGCCCTGGTGCAGCTGCAAGGATGCATTTAATGTTCCTGTGATTTATTACTCTAAAGAGGATATTCTCAGCCATCATCTGCAGAGGAGAACCCAGCAGGATGTAGAATGGGAGACTAAGAACACATTGGAATGGGCTAAATTTTCCATGTGGTTTCCATTTTCTTTCTGATTGTACACTGAAAGTCTTTTTTTTTTTTAAGATTTTTTTTAGCCACCACAAATATCACAGAAGCTGCCTGCCCCTAGGGCAGCTTGTAGCAGGCCTGAGTGAGGCACTGAGACCACTAAAAAGGGGAGGAGACTAAAACATCCTCCATATTGAAAGGGTAAGCTTCCTAAAGCCACCTCTTGGCACAAAATATCCTCCCTGACGTAAAGACCTGTAACTGCTATGGTGTGTCTCCTGACCAAGTCACAATTGTTAGGTAGTAAAGAGCAGCTAACATTGGTTGAGCACTAACTATGTGACAGGAATGTTCTGGGCCATTTCCATGGGTTATTTCATTTAATCAATTTATCATCCCCATTTTACAGATGAGGAAACTTCAGCTGAGAGAAGTCACTTTACCCAAGGTCACAGATCCTATGAAAGGAGAGCCAGGATTTGATCCCTGGTTTGTATGATTCTAATACTAGTGCTTTTAACTACATAGTTTTCATATCTTCCTTTTCTTCTAGGGTCCCTTCCTGACCACAAATGCCAGGCCTTATACTAGCTCCTGGCTACCCGGGAGCTCTATCTACAGTAGCCATCTGGCCTGCCATCAGGAATAATGCCCGATGTATGAAATTTCCCATTGTACCCAAATATATCTAAACCCATGGAACTCTGGGTTTCCCATTAAATATTTCAGAAAAAATATGGCACTTTTTTTATATAATGAAAATCACTTTGGCCTCTCTTGATATTATCTTTAAAATTGTTCTTGTGTATAACCCACACACACCCACAGCCTCTTATTCCACTAGTTCACATCTGTTGAGCACTTACTATGTGCCAGACAGAATGCGAATTACTTCACACACATTTTCTCATTTGATTCTCCACAGTAACCTTATGAGGTAGCTCATACTTATGAGACTATTGTTACTCCTGTTTTACATATGAGAAAACTGAGGCTCAGAAAAGTTCTATCTCTTGCTAAAGCAACTGGAGGAGCCAGGATTTGAATTCAGATGTGATTGACTTGAAAGCCCAAACCCCTAAACCACTACACTCTCCTTCCACTCTTCTTAACAGTAGTAGGTCATGTTGATATACCTGTGACATAATGTGGTGAGAATGGCACTTTATTTCTTTGGTGTTCCTCCCAAATCCCATAGCCCCAGTAGAATCATGAGAAAAACATCAGACAAATATCCATGGAGGGGCATTCAAAAAATTTCCCAAAACTGTCAAAGCCATCAAAAACAAGGAAAGAATCCAAGTAACATCCGTGAAAATTGGGGAGTAGGGAACTCCAAAAGTCCACCCCTCCACAAAAGCAATGAATAAACTGGCAAAAACCGTCAGAATTAACTTTTTCAGAACTCTGGATACTAAGCAAAAGCTTGCAGAAACAGGAGTAAGTTTAATAAAGAAGAAGCAGCTGGATCTTTCTAAGAGAGATTTGTGGCATTTTAACTTACCCTGGACCCATTCCCTGCTCCCCAGCTCAGCAGCAGCCTTGAAGATGACAGCCCACATTCCTGGTACAAGTACCCAGTACCAGAGAGAACAGAACGGACCTTATTCTCAAAGAGTTGTGTCTGTTTTAACTTGCCTGGTGACTCCCTAAAAGACTCAAAGGGTTTGCCTTTGTATAGCCTAACTCAAAACTCTCCCAGAGCTGAGATGACCACCCAGGGGGCAATTGTCAAAAACATTTGAAGGCAAACATATTAGTCGCTGCCACCTGATGCAAGGGGTGACAGTTGGGGCAAAAAATAGACTAACCAAAAACCTTGGGAGGAAAGGCTGGGCCATGAGATGCTTTGGGGAATAAGGGCTTTGAAAAGCTTCCACATATTCCTGGAAATCTAGAAGGCCACACACACGCCCAGCACTGGGCAAATGCTCAGAAGAGACCTGAGAAGGCCCTACTCTCTATGTCTGGCTGACAATTTATAGTTTTTAAATATAATTTAGAGAAAATTAAACAACATGGATTGTTTATAACATGAGAAATCATAGAAATGTATTTGCATATAGTATTCAGTACACATTTTGGCCACTTAACATCCCCTATCTGTATGGTACTCAGGCTCACAACTGTGCACTCTTACCTTCCATCATGGTGTGTACAACTGGAAGACAAAAATCAAAATTGTGTCCTAGAATGAGTTTCAAAGTCACTTGTTCTCTGTTCCTTTTGTATGACATTCTGTTCTAGTTTAGTGGATGTAATATCTTAGCACTCTAAGAATGTTATATTCTCTTTGAAGCTTTCTTAAAGTTTTTGAACTATCTCTTGTTCTTTTGATTTGCTTCTCTTCTGCTTTTTTTGTCTCAGTCTTTCATTTTGGATGCCTTTTTCAAACGACTAGTAATCCTCAGTTTCTCATTTAATTTTAAACTGAACTTTTAAATACTGAGTTGAATCTCTGTGTGTGGACAGTCTATCAACTGCTGGGCTGCATGTTAGAACAAATGTGTGGCCTTCCAGAATTTTTTGTAGGTTTTTGTAGGTTAACATCACTGGGCTATTCAACTTCTCCACAGAAAGTTTCTTTAATCAACTATTTGTGGGGGAACTGGGTAAGCCTGATTGCTTGCTTTCTGATGTTGGACAGGAGAAGTGTGCTGGGAGTATCTCAATCCAGAAGCAGATTTTCAATTATTTTATCTGGTTTTGGTTTCATGCGTCGCTGCACTGTTCTGCATCTGGTGTGCCAGAGCTCAGAGCTTCTCTGCTCCAGTTTACTAGAGATTATTCCTCCTGTCTCCTGTGTGATTTGAGGTCTTGACTGCGTTGAATGGAAGTAAGAATTTGGAAGACTAACTGTTCCATCCAGAGACTTTTAAATGATCTTGAAGTTTTAACTCTGTACCCACTGTGAAAGTTACATGGTTCCCCCAATCCCTGAGACTATTTGGAATTCTGAAGGGAGAATTAGCTTGCTTTTCACTGGTGTCTCCTTTTTTGAGTGCTTGGAATGAGACCTTCCTCCATTCTGTTAAGTCATTTACAAGTCTTTTATCTGCTTTTCCTCCCCATATATTGAGGTTAGGAGTTACTGACATAGCCTGATTTCATCAAATATGGAGAAAAAGAGAGAAAAAAGAATAAAATTAGTGTACCAGTCCAGAACATCCAATATATGAATAATAGGTATACTAGAAAGAGACAACAGAAAAAAGGAGACAAAGACAATATTAAAGAAACAATACAAGATTATTCCCCAGAACTGAAGGACATGAGCCTCTAGATAGAAGGGCTCACTGAATTTCATCGTTTCTTATCTGTGACAACATGGATGGACATTGAGGGTATAATGCAAAGTGAAATAAGTCAGAGGGAGAAGGTCAAATACCGTATGATTTCCTTCATTAAGTAGTAGATAATAACAACAATAAACAAACACATAGGGACAGAGATTGGATTGGTGCTTACCAGAGGGGAAGGGGGGAGGGAGGAGGGTGAAAGGGATAATTCGGTACATGTGTGTGGTGATGGGTTGTAATTAGCATTTTGGTGGAGAACATGATGTAGTCCATGCAGAAATAGAAGTACAATGATGTACACCTGAAATTTTTACAATGTTATAAACCAATAAAAAAAAAAAAAAAAAGAAGGGCTCACTGAATGCCCAGCCAAATGAATGAGAAAATATCACCAGTAAGGCTTATCATCATTAAATTTTGGAAAAATTAGAGATAAAGATAAGTTATAATAAGCCTCTAGAGGGGGAAAATCATAACACAACACATACAGAGGTCAAGCATACTCATTGGGAATCAGAATCACATTCAATTCCTCAATAGCAACATTGGTAGTTAAATATTGGAGATTTTTTTTTCCTACCTAGAAATACATACCCAGCCAAACAACAAGAAGTTCTAGAGAAGAATAAAGACATTTTCAGATATTAAAATTCTCAAGGAATTTACTTCAATGCATCTTTTCTTAGGAAACTTCTTGAGAGGAACATATGAAATATAGGAAACAGGTGGGTGGAACACAGAAGAGATGCAAAGAGAAGTCCCAGAATAACAATTGTGCATGAGGCCAGAGCAGTGCTACTCAAAATGTGAAAATAAAGGCAATACATCATTTGCAGAAAAGTTTTACAAATAGCTGAGTGAAAGATCCTTTCTTATTGAAGGCCAGAAACAAAATGCAAAAGTTAAAAAGAAAAAAATCAGTTGATTATTTTAACGGAATTTCTAAAGAAATTGTATTGAGATAAACTTTAGAATATAGTTGAAAAAACACAACTATATGAACATACAACTAGGGCCACTCCCAGAACCTTGGATGGGGCTGGTGCAAATACAGGACCCTGGAGCTCAAGCTTCATTAGTGTCAAGGTAAATGTATCTTTGGCACAAGCACTGGCAGGTTAATGAGGGTACCATCAAAGAAGCTCCTTCAAGTAGCTTCTGGGATAGTTCCATCTCATTGCTTTTATAGTCATACCATGTTTGTCTTAAAATGAGAAGTATGTTCATTGCACACATAATTTTATTGAGCACTTAATCTTTTCCAGGCACTGCTTTAGGCATTTTACAAACATTACTGCAAACATTAACTAATTCTCACAATAATTCTGTGGGCAGGTACTATTATTATCTCTGTTTTACACACTTGGGGAGTGAGGTTCAGAGGATAAAGCTATTTGCCCAAGGTCATGCAGATAAGTTGTAGAATCAAGATTTAAAGTTAGGTCTCTATGATTCCAGAACTCTAACTCATTTCACTACACCCCAAACCCCAAAATTCTTTCCATTTACCTGATTCTTCCACTCTTCTCATCTGTCATTAAGCTTTCCCAGCTGCTTCTGACAATGGCATTCTTTGTTTGAACACTTGGTCATCTCTGGCAGCAGCTATGGCTGCCATCAGCACAAACAATGTGTCCACTGCTATCACTGCTGTTATCCCAGCAAGATAGGAAGGAGACTCCCACTCCTGCAGTATTTATAGGATTTTTTCAAGTTTCCTCACTCTTTCAGATTCCTGGATCTGTGTATTCTAACTATAAGGGATGCAGTATTGTATACCAATCATTAGATCAAGGCGTATACCACACACTAGCCTATATAAATATATAGCACCTAAATTACAAGGTTTAATTCTCCTTCTAGAACCTTAGCTGAGCCTTCAACAGCCTGTTCTATTATTCTATAAGGCATTCTGTAAGCCCTTAGACAGTGGTGTCAGTGTAGGCAATGTGGGCAGAGAAGGCAAATCCATATCTAGAGACGATAACCGTTCTGCTAAGGAAGAATCACTGCTCCCTTCAGGATAGAAGGGATCCAAGTAATTGACCTGACACCAAGTAGCTTGCTGGTCTCCCTGAATAATGGTGCTGTATGGAGGGCTGTTGGCATGTTGGGCACTTAGCTGTGGCAGATGCTAGGTCAGCTTTAGTAAAGGGAAGCCTACCCGCTGGCAGTATTTCCTTCACCATTGTCCTTCAGAGCCACTGCTGAGTAAGGCTACAATGGGACAACAATCCATTTCCACATAGTGTCAATGTATTGAGCTGACCCATCTGTGAATCAGGCCAGAAACCTTTCCTCCTCTGTTAGTTAATAGCAGAAGACCCCCCTCGCCAACATACAGCCACATAGGTGTTGGTTGAAAGAGGGCAGTGGTACAACAGAAACAGGTGACACCTGTTTGGACCATCTACACTTCATTCATGCCTACTGGACCTGCTTGAGCCCAGTCCTAAGTGTACAACTTCCATCACACAATAGATTGCTGCTGCTCATACCCAACCTTACAAATCAGTATGTCAGATAACATCCAATTTATTATGAGGAGCTCATATTCATAGTCACTTGGTGCCTGTGGTGGACACATCCTAAGGTGACCCCCAATGAGTCCACCCTTATATAATTCCTTCCCCTTGAGTGTAAGCAGAGCCTGTGACTTGCTTCTAGCCAACATAAATATGGTAAAGGCGACAGGATAATCACTGCAGTGATTGTGTTACATTATATAAGACTCCATCTTGGCAGACTGGAGTGAGAGCTTCTGCTGGCCTTTAAGAACTAAACTGGCCTTCCTTCCTGCTTCTCCCGCACGTTTCGTGACACAGGGCTGAGCCTCCAGTCCGCCAGCACCACCTGAGGGTCCCGGAAGCCGCCCCCGCCATGGAAGAGGACCAGGAGCTGGAGAGAAAAAGATCTGGATTGAAGACCTCAATGGCTGAAGGCGAGAGGAAGACAGCCCTGGAAATGGTCCAGGCAGCTGGAACAGATAGACACTGTGTGACATTTGTATTGCACGAGGAGGACCATACCCTAGGAAATTCTCTTCGTTACATGATCATGAAGAACCCAGAAGTGGAATTTTGTGGTTATACTACAACCCATCCTTCAGAGAGCAAAATTAATTTGCGCATTCAGACTCGAGGTACTCTTCCAGCTGTTGAGCCATTTCAGAGAGGCCTGAATGAGCTCATGAATGTCTGCCACCATGTGCTTGACAAGTTTGAGGCCAGCATAAAGGAATATAAGGATCAAAAAGCAAGCAGAAATAAATCCACATTCTAGTCACTTATGCATGCTACAGGGAAGACTATCCTCTAGGATATTCTCTTCGTGATCTTGCAAAACCCACAAGTAGAAGTTTGTGATTACATCATGATCTGTCCTTCTGAAAGGTGTGCTTCTAGGTATTGACCCATTGCCGCTGTTGGAATCCCTGCAAGAACCTTTGTATTGTTCTAATAAATTCCCTCTTTTATTTAAAAAAAAAAAAAGAACTAAACTGCGTGGTGACTATAGTTAATACAGCATGGTGACTATAGTTAATAATGTGGTATTGTATACTTGAAAGTTGTTGAGAGTAGATCTTAAGCAGTGTCACCAAAAAAAAAAAGAAAAAGTTAACTACGTTAACTATGTGAGGTGATGGATGTGTTAATTATTTTGATCTTGGTAATCATTCTACAATGTAAATGTGTATCAAAAAAAGAACTAAACTGTGATATTGTAAGAGGACCACGTGGCAAGGAATCGCAGGTGATCTCTGGGACTAAGAGAGGTCGCTGGTCAACAACCAGCAAGAAAACAAGGACCTCAGTCCTACAGCTGAAAGGAACTGAATTCTGCCAACAACCGTGTGAACTTGAAAGGAATGCAGCCAGGCCAATACCTTGATTGCAACCTTGTGAGACCCTGAGCAGAGGACTCAGCTAAGCCAAGACCAGACTCCTGACCCACAGAAACTATCAGATAATAAATGAGTGGTGTTTTAAGCAGCTAAATTTGTGACAATATTGTAACTCAGCAATAGATAACTAATACAGTGCCCATGATCAGGCACTCAGTCTCTACTAGCACATAAGATGATGTTTTTAAAAGAACAGTTCTCTGTCACCAAGGGCATGGCCTTGCTCCAGAACCTTAGAGATCTGTACTGTGACTTTCCTAAGGGTTTGCCAGAGACTCAATCTAGCACCATTGGATCTGATACATCATATGGCCGAGGAGGCAAATCAGCTTGTAATGTGGTCTAGACCTGCTGCAGAGCCTTCTCTTGCCCTGGGCCTCACTTGACACTGGCAGCCTTCTAGGTTACCCAAGCGAGTCAGAACAGTGTTCCTATGTGTTGTGTCCAAAATCCCAAAAGATCTACCAGTGTTGTGCCACTTTCTTAGCAGTAGGAAGTGCAAAGTAAGTATTTTGTCCTTTACCTTATAGAGGATGTTTTGCCCCAGACCCTCAAACCTGTAGAAATTCACAATGTAAATATATTCATCAATAAAGTGGCCTAGTGTGATATTCTGCAGAGGATGAAGATGCTTAAGCTTCCTACATACAATATTGTTATAGAAAGAATGAGAGTTAAAATAGTCCTGAGGTAAGACAGTGAGCTTGTCCTTGCCATACAAAGGTGAACTGCTTGTTAATTTTTTATTGACATATAATTTACATACAAAAAATATATAGAGGCCTTACTTTTGACAGTTGTATATACCCACGTAATCACCACTGAAAACAAGATATGCAACATTTCCATTACCCCAGAAAGTTCCCTCCTGGCTTTTCCAGTTAATTTCCTGACCCCCACCCAGAGGCAACCACTTTCTGATTTCTTTTTCCATAGATTTGTATTGTCTGTTCCTGGAAATCATTTACATGAAATCATGCAGTATGTATTTTTGTGTGTATCTGGCTTTTTGCATACAAATAATGTTTATAAAATTGTGAACTACTTTCAATTCTCTCTATTAATGAGCATAAAAAATTTCTGGAGCAGGGTGTGTACTTCCGTCTAAGCTGTGCTGAGATACGATTCTGATTACTGACCTGGAGATAATGAGGATGGTGGGGTGCATCTTGAGAAAAAATGTCATCTTGCAAGGGAGCTGCTTCAGGTGAAATCATGACATGGTCTCCATAAAAAGGGAAGTTATTCTCCTCTGGCAAGGGAAAAGAGGCTGCTTCTGCCAGCAAGAACAGTTCAGGGAGATTGGAGTGTTCATGATACTTGGATTCATCCACCCAAGTAACCATCCCAGTTCTCCATGTTCCACTCTTTCCCTATCTGATTTTGAAAAAATGGACCTGACTAGGTTGTACATTTAGCCTTTTTTGCATTTCTACAATCCTTACTATTAGATCCTGAGCCTGATATTTAGTACAGTCCGTCCTGCAGCTGCAGGAGATAAGGATCTCCTTTAAATCTGCCATAGAGGCAGAGTTTCTACCGCAGTCAAAAGCAACCATTCTACTCCAAGATCCTTGCAAATAACGTTGTTGGTATTTCGATTAAGTGCGAAGACCACTTGACCTCCCCATACCTTGCCCTGCACCTCCATATCATATCAATGAAACACCACAGACCATAGGTGAGAGCTCAAGTAATTGCAATGCCGCTCCATGTCAAGCGTTATTTCCATACACTTACCACCAGCAATAGGGTCCCTATCGCTTTTAGACAGGTGAACAATCCAACTCCAAAACCCCATCCTGTTAATGTGTTTTCTAGAACCGCTTCTAATATCAACTGTCTTAGCCAGGGTCTTCTAAGACAGAGCCTGACTAAGGAATTCAAGTATTAACCATTTGGGAGTTGTGCAAGCCTAAGGCAACAAGGCTGAGGAAAAAAGGTACGTGAGGCAAGGAAAGATGTAAACCAATATGATACAGTGCATTACCTCACTGGCCATTACTTATGAAACTGCAGGTCACTTTCCAGGCATGTTTGCTCAGAATGGTTGAAAGGAAAACATGCACACACATTTCATAGTTGTACATGAAGGGAAATAGTAGGAGAAATTTATCTGCCTGGCTCCCTCATTTCTCCTCATTTCCACTAGTCAAGTTTCCTACCCTAGGGTACTGACTCCCCTCACTTCCAGGTTGCATCATTTGGTCCCTTGGCAGCTTCTCACAAAGCCAGATCCCACACCCATGATATGGCATTTTACCCAAGTGTGGAAGTGGAGTGATAAGTTGGCATTCATAGGCTCAGTGAATAGAACACAAGGGTCATGCAGGTGCGGGGCTTCAACTTAGGCTACCACGTAGCTCTGAAAACTCAGGAAGGATGCCAAAAAAATGAAATGGCAGCAGCACAATTCGGAAAGTGGGAAGCGTCTTAGAAAAGAATCTGAGAAGGCGCACAAGTTTGTGTCCAATAAAGGCTAGTCTAAGTAAGACAAAAGGATAGTTTGGACTAGGGTAATGACAGTGGGGATGGAACACAGCGGACAGATTTAGGATACATTTTTGAAGATAGGGACAACAGAACTTTCTAATGCACTGGATGTGAGAGGTCAGGGAAAGTGAGGATTCATGGATGACCCCTACATATTTTAATTGAGTGACTGGATAGAACCTGGTATCATTTCTGAGATATGGGATTTGGGGGACAAATAGATTTGGCAGGGAGGGGATCAATATTTAGTGTAACACTGTCCAACTATTTTGGTCAAAAACATTTTGTGTTTGTGGTTTATTTTTTAAGACTGGTTCATTAGACTTAATAACCACATCCCTTGACAATTCCATTCCATAATTCAGCCAAAGGCTAGTCCTACACATGGATAGGACCGGTTACCACTTGCATGATGTATCTGGCAATACATGGAATAGTCTGCCCCAAAAGATCTCCCCCACCTATTGGCCAGCTGCCCATAATCTGTGTTCTGATTATCCAGTGCTGTGTAACAAACCACTCCAAACTTAGTGGCTTAAAACAACAACATTTATACTGGTCACAACATGGGCAAAGTTTGGCAAGGTGGGCTGATCTTTGCTTCATATGCTGTCAGCTGGGGTGGCTCAACTGCGAGCTAGAGGATCTACATATAAAATGGCTCACTCACACTGTCTGGAAAGTTGGTGCTGGCTATCAGCTGAGATCTCAGCCAGGACTCAGGGCCAGGAGCTTCAGTTCCTCTCCACAGGGGCCTCTCCATGGGCTGCTTGGCCTTCCTCACAGCATGTGGCGGGGTTCCAAGAGCGAACATCCCCAGAGACAGGAAGTGGAGGCTGCCAGTTTCTTGAGGCATAGGCCCAGAAACTGGAACAGTGCCACTTCTGCCATATTCTATTGGTCAAGCATTCACAGAACCCAGATTCAAGGGAAGGGAACTAGACATCACCTCTCAATGGGAGGAGTGTCAAAAATTTGGTGGCCATGTTTTAAAATGGCACAGCTTAGAAACCATAACCTGTCACTAGTTAATGGCGCCTTTGGTTTCATGGTGGTGGAGGAGAGGACACAAATCATTAAGTGTCTGCTTATATGATTTTATCAGGAGAACTCTTGACACTCCTCAGGTCCCTGAGAGAATGAGAGACAAGAAGGAGAGAATAATATAGATAATAATATAGCTACCACTTGATAAATAAACAAAAAGCATAGGATATATTGAGTATATGAGGAAGCCATTTGGTTTAAAACTAATTTGGCCTGACCTTGTTTTTCCAAAAGGGCCTGACGTGCCCTGTTGAGCATGCATTGTACATCTGCTTTAAACATTTACAATGTCTCAAAGGCATGAATGATGCCCTTGAAGATAGGGATTTATCTTCCCCCATATCAACATTTCCTTAAGGATAAGCATCTCTTCCTAGAAACTAAGGATTAATTACCGACCTGCTCTGTTCACCTTGTGACCACTGATCTGCTGTGCCAGCAAAGCAATCTCATGACTATTGTAAGATGGACATTCCTATCATATGTGATGTATGCTTTTTGCTCCAAGACAGTATACAACCATTCTGTACACCCTACTTCTTTGGTGCCCTTCCTTCCTTGGGGAAGGAAGGCCCTGGGCTATAGTCCTGAGACCTGGCTCATAATAAACTCATCTCAACTTTGATTTATAGATCAATTATGGATTATCTGCATTGACACACTTTTTGAGCACTTACCATGCGCCAGACATTGTTCTGAGTGTTTTACAAGCATCAGCTCATTGAATCCTCCCAACAATCCCATGAGGTAACAATATTATTACCACTATTTTACAAATGAGGAAATTGAGGCTTAGAGGGGTTAAATGATTTGCCCAAAGTTATACAGCAAGAAAGTAGTTAAGCTGGGATAGTAGTTGAGCCCAGGTCTGTCTAACTCCAGAGCCCACACTTAAAACCATTATACCGTATTGGAAAAGGTAGAGATGGGCTTGTCAAAGACAGAGGGGCTGCCAGGCCACAGACCTGAGCAGGGCCCAAGGGTTCATCCAGCCTTCATCGGTAGCGGCCTTATAGGAAGAAGTATGTGTAAAACATCAGAGCAGTTGGGATTTCCCACCACAGAAGATTCCTGGTGTGGGGACTCATGAAAGGAAACAAATAATCATTGTCGACTACTTTTTATTTGTCAGGCATTATGCTAAGTGCTTTACGTGCAGTAATTTCATATAATTCTCTGAACAATCATGTGGTATTATTATTACTACCATTTTGCAGCTGAGGAAACAGAGAAATTAAGTAACTTACTCAAGGTCACACAGGTGGTAAGTGACCATGCTGGGATTCTAGCTCAGATCTGTCTCCAAATCCATACTCTTAATCATTACAAATGAAATCTTGGGGTCTGTATATAGTGGGGTAGCCCCAGGGTTGGGACTTCTGTGTAGAGCACTAGGGAAAAGATTGCTGAAAAAGCTGGGAGAAGAGGCAGGATACTCTGAGTCCACCTAGCCCATCATATTACTCTTAACCAGGCATCACCTCTAGCTGGTTGCCTCCCTTTGTTCCTACTTCCTTTTATCCAAGGTCTCATTAATAGCCAACAATATTGACTCTACAGGGCACAAGATAGTCTGAGCAAATCTATCTCCAATTATTCTCCTCTTTATACCCAGTTAATTAATAGCTAGCTATTGAAGAGAGATTAAAATAATTGATTTCCTGATGACATTGAACAATTAAGTTCTTAGCTTTCTTCACAAGACTAATCACTACTTAAGTGGAGATTAATAGAGATGGATCCCCTCTCCATCTAATTCCCATTTTGCAACCAACTACCCATTGCAGGCTTTTGACTCTCCCAAGATACTTTCCTGGAAACAAGTTTAAATCTTGGCTCAGTCAAGTAAATATTTCCAAGCAATTAACCCATTGTTAATCATAAAATAACTACTTGTCCAGAAAAGGAGGGCGGGGTGGTGACAGAAGGGGGCCTAGATCTCAGGATGCCAGTTGGGTCACTTAAATGCTACTTGGAAGCATGCCCAAAGAGATTAGGTTCAAGTCTACCTAGCTTCCTCCCCTGCAGATTTCTAAATCCTGGTAGCCTAGTCCCTTGGCCTTCAGCTGTAACCTCTCTCTAGTTTGGGGCAACAAAAAGTCTCTAGTCTGGAGAACTATAAAGACCTAAGACCAGAAGCCCATCACTCTAAGGCCAGTAATGGAGTCCTAACCTAGGTTTCCAGACTGGTATCCTAGTGTTAACTTTGGATCTCCATCTTACTAACACTTTGGGCATCTCCCATCCAAGCTGACCTGGAGTTCAATATGCTTCTATACAGACGCTTTCTTCCAAAATGGCTCTCCTACCCAGCCTGCCCAGCTTTCATTGGCCATCTAGACATCAGTCCATGAGCTAATTGTCCTAGAGGCACATCCTGGAAGAGTTCACAGCAACTCTGTCTTTCCTAGTCCTAGTTATCATAGGAGCTGAGGGAGGAAGCTATCACTTTCTGGCTGATGACATCAGCCTATTAAGTAGTTGGCAAAGACTGACTCTGTAGACACAAAGACCCACCCCTCCAGTAACAACCCTAGAGACATTGTCTGTACACAGTACTTCTGTGGGAGCATCTCATCATTGTCTGCAGGGACTTGGATGACCTAGACCTTGCCTCTAAAAGTCTGAGGTACCCAGGTATGGGAACAGGCAGAACTGCTATTCTTTATTTCCTCTGTTGGCCCCTTCAAAATGTCTGGTTCTGGGTCCAGACCTGGAGCTCTGAAGAGCAGCAGGTTTCATCTTGGCCTACTTCTCTTCACACAGCCTGTGACCTGTAGCAATAGCAGCAGCACAGCCCACCCTATCTGGACTCATTGTGTCTGATAGCTCCACGTCTTCTCTCTTGAGTAAACTCTCAAGACTGGAAGTTTAGGGATTGTTTCCCCAAGGGCCTAAAATTGTGCCATTGGCCTGGGTCTTCTCAAAGCAAGCATACTCTCTCTCAGAGACAGAAAAAAAACCCCAGCAAATTCCAGTTTTGCCCCAGTTTTACTCCACTGTTTTCAAGGCCTGAATAGTAATGGTAAAGGGGAAAGTATCCACATTCCCTCATCTCCAGCCTGCTGGATGATTCTGGAGGATGGAGTGCATATTTGAAATGAAGAAGTTCCAGTGGATAGGAGAATACTGGCAACTTTGTCCATACATATACCAAAGGACAGCCTTTCAAATACAAGTCAGCTAATTGTGACTGCTTTACAGCTGACTTTGCCAGCCTGGCTGCCTCATTGACCTACTTCCTGTAAAAGAGAAGGTTTACCTACACTCTAGCCATGGACAAGGCATTCGGGATTCTAATGGTCTTTTGCAAAACCTGGAGGCAGGCAGGAAGGCAGTGGTCCTTTGTCCTGGGCTCTAAGCAAAAGGGGTCCTCAAATACAGGCTACTGTACAGATAAATATAGGTAAGGGAATTAGATGAGGCCTCATCGTAAATATTGATATTAACTAAAATCCTACAAGCCCTGGTACTAATTAAACCTGAGAATATATAAAAGGGTGAAGGACCTCAAGATCTGAAAGTTCTGGGGCCTTAATACAGTAACAACAACATCTGATCATTACTGAGTGCTTTCTGTGTGTAAGGCATGAAATATGTATTATCTCATTTAGGCCTCACAGCTATCTTCAAGTAAGTACTAGAGCTGGATTGTCTGAGAGTGGGGGGCTCCAAGAGTAGGAGGAAAGGAGAGGACTCTGAGGGTAGAAGAGAGAAGGGCTAGATGCACTGAGCCTGGGTACATAAGGTGCAGGAGGCAGGTTCTGAGAGTGTCTGGGATATGCACCCTACTCAAAACCTGGAGGTGGTGGTAGAAATTCTGCTTGGGGAAGTATTTCCCTCCAGGCTTAGTTGTCCTCTCTATCTTAACTCTCGTCAACATTCTTGGTGACTTTGGCTGCTTCTATCAGAGGCTAATCCCTTCTAGATTCCATCTGCTCTTGCCTCTGCAGGGACTTAGGTCCTTCAGTTGTCTCCTCTTGTAAGCGAACATAAGTGAGGCCATCTTGTTACACTAAATGGCTCCAGCCCCTCCTCTGTGTGACTACTCACTGCTCTGCACGTACTCTAAAAAATTCACATGCTCTCCTGATTTATGGCCTCCACTTATGTATATACTCCGCAGTAGCTTGGTGAATTAAAAACTTTGTTGAGTTTCTCTCCAGGAACAAGCTGACCACAGGCAGGAAACACACTTACAAGGTATCCATTACAGCTGACAGAAGAATGGAACAATGTGATGCCTGGAGCCCGTCATGCCTGGAGACCAACATCCTTGGACTCCCCCCTTACTGCCCATTTTCCCTATATAACTGCCTCAAGATTCTGTAATCTTCTAAGATGGTTTTCTGAGACATTAATCTACCATCTTGCCGGTTATGCTGGCTAATCAAATTAAAACTTCGTTTCTCAATCCCTAACTCGTTGTGATTAATTGGCTCTGATCGCAGCGAGCAGAGTGAGCCCATTGCTTGGTAACACTCTGGGTAACATTTCATCCTCACTTTTGGTCTTTCACCAATTTCCTTCATCTGATGGAACTTTTAAAAAATATTTATGGACAAAACTATGGAGTCAATGAAAAGATCAGTGCTTGCCAGGAGTTCAGGGAGAGGGGGGAAGAGATGACTAGGTAGAGCACAGGGCATTTTTAGGGCAGTGAAAATATTCTGTATGATACTATAATGGTAGATACATAAAATAATGCATTTGTCAAAATGCACAGAACTATGCAACATAAAGAGTGAGCCCTAATGTAAACTATGGACTTTAGTTAATAATATATATCAATATTGGTTCATCAACTGTAACAAATGTACCAGACTAATGCAAGATGTTAATAATAGGGGAAACTGTGGAAGAGGGAGAGAGGGGATATATGGGAATTCTCTGCACTTTCCACTCAATTTTTCTGGAAACCTCAAACTGCTCTAAAAAATAGTCTATTTAAAAAATTACTTATGTCCATTGCATTTCCCATTAAAAGGATCCACGGCTCCCTGGAGAAATGGCTGATTCCAGGTCTGGGGCATGAAATGTTCAAGATGAGCCTGGGGCATCTTGCCATACCAGAAAGCAAGGATACTATCAAAGACTACCGAGGATATGTGAAAAGGACTCAGGAACCAACTTTAAGGGGCTTATACTGGCCAAAGATTGTCAATATGAGCATTAAAAAAATGACTGTGGTTAATTGAAACATATCAAATAGATAAAATTCTATGGGTTCATTATGATACTCAAGAAAAAAACTCATTGATCATCATTGGAAGTTTCTAGAGTAACAACTCATTACACCAAAAATTAATAAAGATACAGAATTAAGCATTGGGGCCAGCCCGTGGCCTAGTGGTTAAGTTCAGCATGCTGTACTTCAGCAGCCCCGGTTCAGTTCCTGGGTATGGACCTACACCACTCATCAGTGGCCATGCTGTGGTGGTGACCATATAAAATAGAGGAAGATTGGCACAGATGTTAGCTCAGGGCGAATCTTCTTCAAGCAAAAGGAAGAAGATTGGCAATAGATGTTAGCTCAGGGCTAATCTTCCTCAGCAAAAAAAAAAAAGAATTAAGCATTGATTCTGCATTTCCTGGTCAAACTGTATTTCAGGGTCACTAAATAGTTGATAAGGAAAGTACTTTATTATAGAGAATTCCACTAATCAACACAAAAGGAATGATAGGATTATAAAATCACCATTTGCAAATACTAATGAAATAATGGATTTGGGCAAAGATCATCAATGAATGCTAAACCTATTACTTGCAAGTTTAACAAAGATCAGGCCAACCACACCTCATCACGAAATAAATCTCATTACTAAAAGTGAAACAACTAGACATGATGTGCCTCCTGATTGATGCAATAGAATGTACATAGCACCATCTACAAAGTATTTTTGCCAAAAGAACTCAACCTGAAACAAATCAATGCTATAGTCTAGATCTAAATACCAGTAATGGGAAATAAAAGAGATAGAGGAACAAGTTAAATGGTACTAGAAGGAGGTAATCAGCCAAATGCAGAAAGTGGGGCATTTTAAGAAACAAATGACCCAATTTTTCTAATAGGATGGTGTCTTAGTCAGTTCAGGCTGCTATAACAGAATACCATAGACTGGGTGGCTTATAAACAACAGAAATTTATTTCTGACAGTTCTGGAGGCTGGAAATCCAAGATCAGGGTGCCAGCATGGTTGAGTTCTTGATGAGGGCCTGCTCCCTGGTTGCAGACAGCCATCTGCTTGCTGTATCCTCACATGGTGGAAGGAATGACTCTCTGGTATCTCTTTTCTAAGGGCACTAATCCCATTCACGAGGGCTCCATCCTCATGACCTAATCACCTCCCAGAGGCCCGACCCCTAGTACCATCACATTGGGGGTTAGGATTTCAACATATGAATTTTGGTGGGGGCGGGGGGATGGGACATAGACATTAAGCCCATAACACATGGGAAGAAAAGGAAGAGGGGAAACTGTTATAGACTAAAAAAGACTTAAGAAACACAGCCACAGAATGTAGCATGTGGCCTTTGTTTGGATCCTGACTTAAACTAACCATTTTTTGAGAAAAACAGGGAAATTCGAATATGGACTGAGTATTAGAAGATCATATTAATGAATTATAGCTAATTTTGTCAAAAGTGATAATGTCATTGTGATTATATAAAAAATGTCTTTATTAGTTTTTAAAAAGTCATTTAAATTATATATGTATTTATGTGTACGTGAACACACACATGTGTATTTGTGTGTTCATGCACATACACACATACACAAAAGTGTGTGTATGTATATATGTAACTTTTATATGTATTTATATGTTGTATATATATTTATGTCTATACACATAACTTTTTAAAAAGATATTGATTCTAAGAGTGGAAAGGTTGGGTGTTGGTTGAAAGAGGAGCTATTTTTTTTGCTTAGCTTGGTTACTAGAGCACATTAGTGGTATAGCACAGAGACAGACACAGAAGCAACTTAAGACTTTGGTATTGGGTTAAAAGAAATGGGTGACACTTTAAAGCACTCTGCTCACAAATGCACTGATTGGAAAGCCCCACAAAATTAGCTGGCCACTAAGGCTGCCAGCAACTTAAGAAGTCTTGTCTTACAGGCTGGAAATCAATAGAGCTTCTGATCCAAAAGCTGTCTTTCCAGAAGTTGGTATGGGAAATTTTCCAGGACTTCAAAATAGATTTGAAGTTCCAGAGGGCAGCCATAGTGTAATTCGGAAAGCTAGTGAAGCATCCACAGTGGTTTTATTTGAAGATTTTAACCTGTGAGTCACCTATCATAAGAGAGTCTCTATCATGCCCTAAGATGCCCTGTTAGTCTACTAGATATGTGAGAAAGAGCTTGAGTTAAGGTGGTTTTTATGGCGTTTAGTAGTAAATTATGCAAAATATTTTGCTTTTAACTTGTGAGTTTTTTTGCAAAGAAATGTTTATATGTTGCATTTCAGCTTAAGTCATCCCATCATTCACTCAAGATGAGTGTGAAAAATCACTACCCAGCTTCTGTGAAGTGAGCACTGTTGCTCAAGAGTGGCAAACTGCTAAGCTACAGAACGGATGGGTGATAGTTCTTGCTCCTCATGATGCATGTTTCTGTATATTAATGAGTTGTTGGGTAGCAATTACAATACTAGAACTGATTAAACATGTAGAGGGCCTTTTTGCAATAATATTGTTTATGACTTGATCCAAGTATTTAATAATTGAGGCTGTTAAAAATAAATGAACCTGAACCTGAGTAAGCATCTAGATCCAATTACTAATTTATAGGAAATACAGAGGACAGAGGAACATGTTAAATAACACTATGAGAAAGCTTTCAGCAAAATTCAGCCTGTGGAAAACTCTACTGGACAAACAACCCAGTTTTTTCAACAAATAGTGAAGAATAAAAAGATATGAGAGGAACCTATAAATTAAAAGAAGTGTAAGAGACATATCAACCAATTACAGTGTATGGACCTTATTTGCATCCTGATTCACACAAGCAAACAAAAAAATATGACATTTATGAGACAACTGGAAATTTATACATGAATGAATACTTGATTATATTAAAGACATGACTTTAGATGTAATATGAATATTGTATGTTTTTAAACTCTTTTTCTTTTAGAGACATACATAGAGAGTCATAGTTACAGATGAAATTATACAATATCTTTCATTTGACTCAAAATAATACAGGAATGGATCTGCTCTCACTACTCCTATTCAACATTGTATTGGTGGTACTAAATTAAAGAGAATCTAAATAAATGGAGAGATACACCATGTTAATGGGTTGAAAAACTCAATTTGTTAACATGTCAATTCTCTCCAAATTGACTTACACTTTCAACATAATTCCAATCAAAATCCCAGCAGGATATTTTGCAGAGGTCAAAAGGCTAATCCAAAAACTTATGCGAAAAAGCACAAGAAATAGAAAAGCCAAAACAATTTTGAAAAAGAAAAAAGTTGTAGGACTCATGCTACATGCTTTCAAGACTTTCTATAAAGCAACAGTAATCAAGAGAAGTGTCAGGATAGACATACAGATCAATGGAACAGAATAGAATCCAGAAATAGACCCACACATATGTAGTCAATTGATTTTTGACAAAAGTGCAGAGGCAATCCAATGAAGAAAGCATAGTCTTTTCAACAAATTATGTTGGATCAATTGGACAGCCATATGCAAAAACAAAAAAAAATGGTGACCTAAACCTCACACATTATATAAAATTAAATCAAAATGAATCATAGAAAACATGAGAGAAAATCTTCTTGATCTGGAGTTCAGTAAAGAGTTCTTAGACATGACATCAAAAGCAAGAGTCATAAAAGAAAAAACTGAATTAATTAGACCATCAAAATTTTAAACTCTGCTCTTGGAAAGACACTGTCAAGAAAATGAAAACATAACCCATAGACTGGGAGAAAATATTTGCAAACCACATATCTAATAAAAGATTTGTATGATGGACAGATATATAGATATCTCAAACTCAACACTAAGAAAACCCAATTAAAAAGTGGGCAAAAGACATGAACAGACATTTCACCAAAGAAGATAAACAGATGGTGTATTAGTTTTCAGAGCTGCCATAACCAAGTACCACAAACTTGGTGGCTTAAATAACAGAAATTTATTCTCTCACAGTTTTTGAGGCCAGGAGTCCGAAATCAAGTGTCTGCAGGCCCACGCTTTCTCTGAAGGTTCTAGGGGAGGATACTTCCTTGCCTCTTCCCAGCTTCTGATGGTTGCTGGCAATCCTTGGCATACCTTGGCTTGTGGCAGCATAACTCCAGTCTCTGACTTCATCTTTACATGGTTGTCTTCCCTCTGTGTATGTATGTGTCCAAATTTCTCTCTTCTTATAAAGACACCAGCCATTGGATTAGAGCCCACCCTAATCCAGTATGACCTTATCCTAACTTGATTACATCTGCAAAGACTCTATTTCCAAGTAAGGTCACATTCACAGGTTCCAGGTGGACATGAATTTTGGGGAGACACTACTCAACCCAGTACAGATGGCAAATAAGCACATGAAAAGATACTCAACGTAATGAGTTATTAAGGAAATACAATAAAAACCACACACCTAATAGAATGGCTACAATAAAAATAATAATAAACTCTGACAATATCAAATGTTTATAAGGACAAAAATTTCTTATAAAGTTAAACATACACCTGTCATATGACCCAGAAATCCCACTTCTAGATATTTACCCAAAAGAAATTAAAATTTATGTTTCCACAAAAACCTGTACACAAATGTTCATATCAGCTTTATTCATAATAGCCAAATTTGGTAACAATCCAAAAGTCCTTCATTGGGTGAATGCACAAACTGTGGTACATCCATACCATGGAATACTACTTACTACAAAGGGGCATAAAGGAACATTTTGGGGTGATGCAAATGTTCTATATCTTGATCACGATAATGGTTATACAACTGTATGAGTTTTTCAAGAGTCATAGAAGTTTACACTAAAAGAAGGTAAATTATACCTCAATAAACCTAACATTAAAAAAGACTAGAACTATTGGAATATATATATATAGCCAAGTTGATATAGACTGAATGTTTGTGTCCCCCTAAAATTCATAATTCATATGTTGAAACCTAATTCCCAATGTGATGGTATGGTGGAGGTGGGGCCTTTGGGAGGTAACTATATCATGAGGGTGGAGCCCTCATGAATGGGATTAGTGCCCTTATAAAAGAGATCCCAGAGAGTTTCCTTGCCCCTTCTGCCATGTGAGGCCATCTATGAACTAGGAAGCGGGGTCTCACCAGACACGGAATCTACCGGGGCCTTAATCTTGGACTCCCCAGCCTCCAGAACTATGAGAAACAAATGTTTGTTGTTTAAGCCACCCAATCTACGGCATTTTTGTTACAGTAGCCCAAATGGACTAAGATACAAGTACAGGGGGATTAGTGTGGATATAGATATTACAATATTGGCCATGGGTTAATAAATATTTAAGGTGAGTGATGGGAACATGGAGGTTCTTAAATATTGTTCTGTCTACTTTTGTATCATAGTGAAAAATCTAAAATATACCTACCAAAAAAAATGGGGTCTGAGGAATCTGGCTATACACCTTTGCGATAGAATATGGGCTTTTCCATAGGTGAAATTTACAGTTTCCTTAGATAGATGATTAGATAGACAGACAGACAGACAGACAGACAGACAGACAGATAGATAGATAGATAGATAGACAGACAGAGCGATAGATACAGATAGATAGATAAAATATTTTTAAGCAAATGAAACCTGGTAGCTAGAGAATACATTATACGTGTTTATAAGAGTTATTTTTAATATATTGTAGAGTAGCATTTTTAAATTAAATGTTTTACAGTTTATAAAATACAATGATCCTCTGGCCACACTTCAGAATAATTAAATCAGAATCCCTGGGGTTTGGGACCTGGACATGGGCATATTTTTAAAGCTTTTCAAGTGATTCTAATATATAGCCAGGGTTGACACTTCAGGAGAATAGTGATAAGAAATTTAAGGCTTGTACTTTAGTGTGAGCACCACTCCAGCACACTTGTTCCTTGAAGCAAGCATCACCACCGTAATCACTCACCCAGCACAGCAGCTTCATTCACACCCTGCCCTGTGCTTACATACACAGAAAACTCCCTCTCCTTAAAGCCCTCTGGGGATCTTGATTTATTTTTTTAATTATTTTATTGAGGTCACATTAGTTTATAACATTGTGTAAATTTCAGGTATACATCATTATATTTCAGTTTCTGTATAGACTGCATTCACCACCAAAAGGCTAGTTTCCATCCGTCACCATGGGCAGAGAATATGAACAGAAGATATACACCCCCTTGTCCTCCTTCATGTGGCTCTTTCTCTCCAGGATACTAAATGGACATGGAAGTATCTAAGCTACTCTGTGTGAGTATGTGTGTGTGTATGTGTATGTGTTTTACAGATCAAAAGGTCACAGAGTATGAATTTCCCAGGGACATGGAAAAGTGTAACAGAGAACAGGTCACTGAATCAATTCTAGAAGTAGTAGCAGAGTAAGTCAATAAGCAGAAGAAAAGTACAATTTGGTTGATGTCATGCTGCTAGCTTTTATAATTGGGACTGCTCTGGAGAAATAAAGGAAAAAATATACCTAAGAGATCAGCCTGGGTAGCATCTCTGCTGTTTGGAAAGTTTCCTTTCTCTCCTATTCTCCCTATTTTCTATCCTATTTTCCCTCCTCCTCTCTCTATTTCCTCTTAAACATTAAAGAAGGTTTTATTAAACTTAGGCTCATGGATTTCAAAGTTTGTGAAAACTCTAAATTCTATGCAAAATTCTGTGTGTATATGCATTTTTCTTAAGAGAAGTCTCATAATTTCCACCTGGCAGGCACCATAGCTGTTTCTGCACATGAAAAATAGTTGACCTGATCTCACCACTGCTTCTTTTCTTTTTTTTTTTTGGGGGGGGGGCGGGTGAGGCACTTACTTTTGGAATCTGTCCTGTACTGATGTGCATTTCTCTGGTTGTCAGGCCTCGCAGTGCGTGCTCATGGTTATATCTCAAGTTGTAAGCTATTTTCAGCTACTGGTATTCTCAAACCTACTCATCCTGAACTCTACCTCCACTTCATCCTGCTTGGGTTTCCCCCACTCCCAAGCTCCTGCTGCTAGGCCTTCCAGGTGTAACCTACTCACAAATGACCACTACTGAAAGGCTCAGATCTCTGTCCCCAACCATTCTTGGCTTCCCTCCTCATCTGGCCCTTAATAGCTGATGAGCACAGAATGATGAGCAAAGCAGTCTAGTTGGAGAAAATGGTCCAGGTAAGGAAGGAGTGGGAGATGAAATTGGGCTGATTACATTAGGATCAGGTTGCAAAGGTCCTTGAAATAAGGCTGACAAGGTGGATATCTCTCCCCGACGGGAAAATGGGGAACCACTGGAGATTTTAAAACTGGGAAAGTGGTATTATTATTTTTTGTGTGTGTGAGGAAGATCAGCCCTGAGCTAACATCTATTGCCAATCCTCTTCCTTCTTTTCCCTTTTTCTCCCCAAAGCCCCTGTAGATAGTGGTATGTCATAGTTGCACATCCTTCTAGCTGCTGTATGTTGGACGCCACCTCAGCATGGCTGGACAAGTGGTGCGTCGGCGTGCGCCCGGGATCCGAACCCAGGCTGCCAGCAGAAGAGCGTGCACACCCAAGCGCTAAGCCATGGGGCCAGCCCCCGAAAGTGGTATTATTAAAACAATATTTTAGGGCAGCATTGTTGAGAAAGTGTTGTATGTAATATTAATTGATGTTACACGAAAAAGAAGTTCTGTGGTCAATTAAGTTTGGGTTAAAGAAAGTTAAAGATATTTCTTTATTGCAGGACTTCTCAGATCCTTTAATATGCTAATCATGTACATTGTGAATCTTCAGGAGGGATTTGAATGTCCCTTGGTTCCTAAACTTGCATTAGCACAAAATCCTCTTTCTAACAGGGAGCATATATCAGAGCTAACATTCCCCAAAGCACAATTTGGGAAACACAACTTCAGAAAGATTAATCTGGCAATGGTGTACAAGAAAGGCTGAAATGAGATGAAAGTGAGTTGGAAGACTATTGGTAGCAAAGAAGGTATGGTGGAATAGCAGTGAGAATTAAGTGGAACAGGCGATTCAAGAGACTTTGTGAAGAATAGTGGGAATTTGGGATAAGCCTCTGGTGGAAGGCAGAAACTGTCTTATTCTTTTATCTCCTCCACCGTAGCATCCAGCATAGAGTTTTGCATATGAGAAAAATATACATACTTGCTGACCATGACTATATTTCCAGCACCAGGGACTTAATAAAATTACTTTTTCTGTTCCACTTTAAAAGTAGTTTACCTAGTGTTTTTTATATAATTGGCACAATTTGCAAAACTAGCTCACTGTTCACATTGCAACTGAAGAGGGGATTGGGGGCTATCTAAACAGAGAGCGTTTCTTTTTATCCACTTGCAAGGCAGATTGTGTGTTTTGGTAAGAGCAATGGGCTGAGAGTTTTTGTATGAAAGAAAAGAGGAGGGAGAGAAAGGAAGATAAAGAGGGAATGTTCTATGTGGGGGAAGTTATGATTTGTTACTCACCCCTCCCCCCTGCCTAAAAGCTTTCAAGGATATTCTTTGGCCAATTGCTATATAGGTTACAGTGTCATGGTTACATGAAAAACATTCAAGCTTAACAGTTAAGATGTTCACTAGCCAGAGAAGTCTGACTGAGGTAAGAAATTCCAAAGCACAATTAGGGGAAATTTTGGTTGGTCAATCAGTGTTTACAGAGTTAGTACCCATAACTTGAAAATCCTCATGTCATGGATCTCTCAATTGATGCTAAGTCAGTTATAACCAGTTGTGCAGTTCAGGTTGTTCTCCCAAGATTTGACATTAGCTTCACCTTTCTGGTCACATTTTTTTTTTAATTTTTTTGTTTATTGCAGTAACATTGGTTTATAACGTTGTATAAATTTTTAAAATTAACCAACATGTTTCTGCGGTTTGTCACAGCCGCTTTTAGCAGAGGCGGTCCCCGGTGAAGGCAGAAGAGGCATGGTTTCCTAAGAGGGTTCCAACAGCCTTCAGGACTTCATCCATGCCAGCAGGGTCAACGTGGTAGCCAGAAATTCTTAGGCAATAAATGCAATCCCAACTCAGATGGAGCTCGACTGGACTGGCACTCCCTTGAAAGGAAACACCTATCCCCAAGGACGCTGCTTCATTTACATGAACCTATGGACAGCAAAACCAACATATCAGTCTATGCCTCTGTTTCCTCTTTTGTAAAATGGGGATGATAACAGCACCCACTTCACATGATTGAGGCAAAGATTTAATAAATTCATACGTGTAAAATGCTTAGTGTAGTACCTGACAACAATAAGTGCTCACTGTTAACTATTATTATTATTATTATTATTATATTAATACATTAACAAAGCTCAACAATCCAACAAGATACAACATATAGTAGTTGGCAGGGGAAGATTTTCTTGTAGGAGCATGCCGTTTCCCTTGTTCAAATCTATACCTTTCTCACATGCATCCTCAAAACCCATTTCCTCTATGGAAACCTGAGTGTAAAATTCTGAGTTTCTTTGCCATGTAGGCTCATTCAAATGTCCCCAGAAACCAATACAGACTGAAGCATTCAAGTTTCCATAAAGAGCGCAAGGCAGCAACAAAACGAAGCTGTGATAAGAATGCTCCAAAGAATAAGAACCAAGGTTTTTTTCACCTTTCAATCCCCAGTCTAGTGCAGGGCCTGGCCCAGAGTAGATGCTCAGTGAAATTTCATTGAATTGCACAAGAAGAGAAGGAAGAAGTGATTCTTAACCTTCCTTAGCAGATGCCACAGCGTTAGGCAGTAGAGGAACTAAGAGAGAGATATTGTCATCTACAGCAGGAGTGAGCACATAGCAAGGCTTTCATTCCAGAGTGTCTTTCTCTCACATTAGATGCAAATTCATTACTCCTTCAGGACGGCCTCAGCCTTCTGTGTTGCACAGTCAACCACCAGCAGCATGGCATGGTGAACACCTAGCAGCACTAACATTGCTTCCTGCCCAAAGTGATCCCCCACAGCGGCCTGTCATGCTGCCTTATCTGCTCAGCATAGTCTTCACTCTTTAAAGGGTTAAGATATATGCTTTATACTAGCCTTTATCCTATACTATAGGATATATACTTTATACTATCAAGGATTAACATGCAGCAGAGATTGATTCATCTGATTAACATGGAGAGAGCCAGATCTCAGCTCTTACAGCTCTTTTGTGGGTAACTTATGATTCTTCAACCCTTCTAAATTCTGTATTGCAATATCCTTTTATACTTTTTATAAATTACATTATTATATAATTATACATATATTATACTTTTAAACTTTTATCCTTTTACATTTGACTAGGCATGTGGTAAGCACATGGTTCTCCTGCACAATAATGTAAGAAAACAGCCTTCTCTCAGAGTCGGTGACCAATTGTCTGGTACTCTATGTTTATGTCTGATATCTTTCTCTGACACACTGGCAGAGAGCCCATAGGTTAAGTGACTCTTACTCATGGTTGCAGAGACTTGATAGGGCCAAGGTCCTAGCTGCATTGCCAATCCAAGGGTGCAGATTTAAAAATAGAAATAGTAGGAACAATGGTATGAAGCCAAATTTGGAGAAAGAGCCAAGAGAATTTATGAATTGAGACTGTCAAAAGCAATAGACCTTAATTTACACCATATACAAAAATTAACTCAAAATGGATCAAAGACCTAAATTCATGGAAGAAAACATAGGAGCAAATCTTCATTACCTTGTATTTGGGCATGGTTTCTTAAATATCACACCAAAAACACAGGCAACAAAAGAAAAAATTGCACTTCATAAAAATTAAAAACTTTTGTGCATCAAAGGATATTATCAGAGGCCGGCCCAGTGGCGCAGCGGTTAAGTGCGCACACTCCGCTTCAGGGGCCCGGGCTTCACAGGCTCGCATCCCGGATGCGCACGGACTCACCGCTTGTCAAGCCACGCTGTGGCGGCATCTCATATAAAGTAGAGGAAGATGGGCACAGATGTTAGCCCAGGGCCAATCTTCCTCAGCAAAAAGAGAAGGATTGGCATCGCATGTTAACTCAGGGCTGATCTTCCTCACAAAAAAAAAAAAGGGGGGGATATTATCAAGAGAGTGAAAAGATAACACAAAATGGAAGGAAATACTTGAATCACATATCTGATAAGGTTTTAATACTCAAAATACATAAAGAACTCCTAAAAATTCAATGATAAAAAGACAAACAATCCAATTTTAAAATGGGCAAAAGACTTCAATAGACATTTCACCAAAGAAGATATGCAAATGGCCAATAACCACATGAAAAGGTGCCCCACATCATTAGTCACTAGGGAAATGTAAAGCAAAACCACAAATAAATACCATTTAATTTCTAATAGAATGGCTATCATAACAAAAAAATCAGAAAATAACAAGTGCTGGTGAGGATGTGAAGAAACTGTAACTCTCATGCATTGCTGATGGGAATGTAAAATGGTGCAGTCACTCTGGAAAACAGTTTGGCAATTCCTCAAAAAGTTAAACATAGAATTACGATATGATCCAGCAATTCCACTTCTGGATCTACATCCAAAAGAATTGAAAGTAGGGACTCAGATATTTGTATATAAGTGTTCATAGCAACATTATTCACAATGGCCAAAAGGTGGAAACAACCCAAGTGTCCATCAACAGATGAATGGATAAACAAAATGTGATATATCTATACAATGGAATATTATTCAGCCATAAAAAGGAATTAAATACCGATACATGATACAATATGGATGAACCTTGAAAATATTATGCTGAGTGAAATAAGCCAGGCACAGAGAACAAATATTATATAATTCCACTTATATGAAATATCTTGAATAAGCAAATTCATAGAGACAGAAGTTACCAGGGGCCAGGGGTTGGAGGGAGGGAAGAATGGGGAGTTATTGCTTGATGGGTACAGGGTTTCCGTTTGGGATGATACAAAAATTATAGAAATAGATAGAGGTGATAGTCGCACAACATTGTGAATGTAATTAGTGCCACTGAATTGTACACTTAAAATGATTAAAATGACAAAGTTTTATCATATATATTTTACTACAATAAAAAAAGCAATTGTTTTATCTGTGTTACTGTTTATATTTGAAGTGAGAAGCCATAACAGAAGCAGAAGCAGCTCAAGGGCATCTTGACAGGGGCCCTGAGAGAACAGTGCTAGCAACTCCAACGTTGCTTTTGCACAAGCATAATGGTAGTTCAGTGTGCTGGCTCAACTTTCATCCTATTCTCATCAGATGCTGCTTTGCTGAACCGCAGGGTGGGATGCATGATCCATGACTCTATACAAGAGATCTCTGGAGGCCCTGGAAAGTGAAAGAGCTCAGCATTTGTGTTAGGCAGGGGAGAGGATGTTCCAAAGACTGTGGGTGGAGCCAACGTGTTTGTTGCCCAGGGTTACAATGCATGGAGCCAAGGAGAAGATTCCAAATGTAGAGTCCTGAGGATGCCAAGACGCAAGTTGGTAGAGAGCCCATAACATAACTCACCCAGTCTGAGGGGTTAGCAGAAATGTAGAACCAAGATATGCAAGCAAAAACTGGAGAGATGCAGGGGAGCCAACACATGAAGAGAGTTAGGGTGGGCCTGAATTAATCCTGAGCTGTCTGCCTCAGATTTTTATAGGATTCTCATGCCTGATTTTTGCATTTAAAGGCCTGAGAAAAACTGAAGGCTTAAGGTATTTTGACATTTTAAACCACAATCATTAGATTCTTTTAAGAACATTCCCTTTTAAAGAGAGGTTACCTGGGAAACTGACAGGAGCCATTAGCCGGAGAAGAGAAGAATCAGGGCATGTCAATCTTTTCTCCTCTGCAAATGATCTATAGAAATAGCAGCATCTCTCAGACATAATAAAACAGCTTAGAGGACACTTCATTGTAGGCACAGGGACTTTAGAAATGGAAAGGAGACCAATTGTTTATTACATGACAATTGAATATTGGATATTACGTGAAACAGATGCTCCTGGGGTGTTGGTACCTGCTATGGAAGCCCCACCTCTAGAGCAACCAAGCCTACGTGCTAGTTGTCCAGGTCAGGTCAGTGTCCTAAAGGCTAAGTTATAGCAGGTAGAGAAAATGGAGACAGCTAGATGGAGCTGAGGCAAAGAGTGAGACAAAATCTCCAGTACAGGAGACTTATTACACAACTAGGATGGCCATTCCTTTCAACCTGAGCAGTGCTCCTACAGCTCATGCTTATAAATTCAGTGCAGAGGCCATCAGATTGTAGGGTCAACTAACTTTTTCTATTGCCACCTAGCAGAGATCTGATCCCAGAAGGAATGAAACTGTCTTTCCACGTGAAGGGGGAGGGGGCAGAGAATGTATAGAAAAGTAGGGGGAAGCACTGATAAAAGAAAGTGTAGAGGGGCATAGAACCCAACCTACTTCTTCTTTTACAATTCCAAGAGGTGGGCGGGGGCTTGCCAAAACCCCAGAAGAGACAGGGATTAAATATTCACCCAACAGTCAGGGGCTAAAATAAGTTATAATGTGAAACTAGCTGAATTATGAGAATTACTTGAGCAGTAGAAAACTAAAATATATTAAAGTCATCCATCAGGCCCTGCTACTGCTAGTAAATGATAATTGGCTGAATCCATTTTCTGGGGTTACCAGCAAAGGTTGCTCAAGCTTTTCTTCTGGCAGGGAGTAAAAGGAGCAGGCTCTCAGCAATTAGCCTTGCAGGCAGGATTTGAAAGAGAGGTGCTTCTTTCCTGTGTTTTAGGCAGAAAACAAGCAATAAACAGTATGGTGGCGAGCGGAGGGAGAATGGTGGTGGGGAGGAAGACAGCAAATCAAAGTTAGAATAGAGAGTTCAACCATGTTATCAATCAGTGTCTAGACCTGGGGTTCTTAATCATTTTTGAGCCACAGACCCCTTTGACATTTTGGTGAAACTTACGGATTTCTTTTCAGAATAACATTTTCAAATGCATAAAATAAAACACAATGGATTACAACGGAAACCAAATATACTGCTATACAATTACAGTCATCCGCTGCATAACGACGTTTTGGTCAACAAGGAACTGCATATATGACAGTGGTCCATAAGATTAGTACCATAGAGCCTACATGTGTAGTAGGCGATACCGTATAGGTTTGTGTAAGTTCACACAATGACAAAATTGCCTAACGACACGTTTCTCATAACGTATCCCCGTCATTAAGCAACACATGACTGTATATGTTTTATACGTGATATAGTAATATATGTGTTACATTATTAACACATTAAATAACAAGATCTAGTGGTGGCTATAATAACTACCATAATTTCAAAACAGTGATGAGGATAAAAGGTATTTTGAAATCTTTACAACTTCTGTAATTTGATATAAAGGGATTTCTACTGATTTCAAAGTTTCAGGTATTGTGAATACTACTGTGGTTCATTGCTAATATTCATGATAGAAGAAAATGTTAAATTGCAGTTAAAAGTTAGTGAAAACAAAGCTGTATTTTTTCCCATATAAATTTATTGACCCCTTGATTTTGATCCATGGACTCCTTGGGAACTTGTGCACCCAGAAGAACCCCTGATAGAAATGAAAAAAAGGAGCCAAAACAAGAAACCAGGAAAGTTAAGAACAAAGAGTAACAGAGAGGGTGAGCAGGAGGTCTAAATGAATTCAGATGATGAAGAACAGATACCTCTAGCGGCTTTTTAAGTGTTCCCATCAGGCACTTGCTTGTCTGAACCACATGCACTTAAAGGGCCTGACAAAAGGTGGATGGGATAAAAATGAAAGAAGAGTGGCTATACGTTGATAGCTATTGAAGTTGGGTGATGACTATATCGGATTCTTTATACTACTCCCTCTAGTTTTCAGAATTCCTCAAATTCATTCATTTACCTATTCATTCATTCAACAAATATTTATTGTTGTCTCTGGCACAGTGTAGGGTATAGCAAAGCTGAAACCAGAGTCACGTAGGGGTCAGACCAGGGGAAGCAGTAAGGAAGAGTCAGTTCTAGTCTAGAATGAAAGAAAGAGAATTGTAGGATGAAGCCTGGGGGAAGAGTAGAAGGCCCTGAAGGAGGACATTATGAGGGGGGTGGAGTTGTTGAAAGAAAGAGGGAGAAGAGGGGTAGGCACACTACAATGAGGGGTGGGGCACAGTGAGCAGTATATGGGTACAAGCTGGCTGGAGGCAGGAATGGGGGAGTGGAGAAAAATGGCTGAAAAAGTGGGGAGCCACCAATGAAAGCTTTTGCATCATCCTTCACCCTATGCCTAGCTCTGCATGGAGGGATCTACTTGGTAGCTATTTTCTGCCCAAAAAGACATATTCAAGAATACACCATTTGGATAAATAAAAAAAAATGCAGGTCATATCAAAGCTCTCTCCTAGAAATATGAGTTTTAAAGTTCATTATCAATCTCAACAGAAAAAAATATATATGTTAACTTTGTAGAACAGAGCTTTAAAAAGAACACAGTATAACTCAGAACTAATGAAAATCAAATGTCAGAGAGGAGAAATTAATCTCTGTTTATATTTCATTTCCTCTAACATTTGCCTAACGGGGAAAACAGCAACTGGGTTTTAATAACATTGGAGGAGTAAAAATTCCCAGGATATAACCCTTTAAACAAGTTTTCTTCCAAAGCCCATTTCAATAACAGCTTGGTAATTATTGTACTCACAGCAGAGCTCCGGCTGGCACCTTCCAATAAGGGGCTGTAGGTCCCTGCTGGCAGCCAGATGCCCGCATTCTAAACTCCTGACTCAGTCAAGAAAAGAAACAAAGTCCAGCTGAGTTACGTCAGGGAACCATTTGGTAAGAAGCTTGGCAAATGAGAGCAATTCTGCTTCAATATGTGTTTATCCTCCATTAGCTACTAGTTGCGCTTCCTTCAGCACTTGCGGTGGCTCTGTTGACCAAAACACAGTGACTTGAACTTGTTGTCCAATTGGCAACTATTCCAATTCCCTTCAGAGATCCTAGTTACATCTGCCACAACATCTAAACAGTAGATGGCCCAGTCCCTGTCCACAAAGGCACACAATTCAGAGGAGAAAATAATACCTCTGAAAACGTTACTCTCTTAGAAACCTTCTTACAACTACAGTCAGCAGCAAGAAAAGTCCTATTTGCCAGTACCAGCATTCAAATAGTTTACTAATTTGCAATCAAATTAGCCTAACCCATCCTGATTAAGAACACAGCTCTGAAGACAAACATGGGTTTTAATTTAAGACACCTCCTCCTGGGCCGGCCCCGTGGCTTAGCGGTTAAGTGCGCACACTCCACTAGTGGCGACCCGGGGTTCGGATCCCGGGTGCGCACTGACGCACTGCTTCTCCGGCCATGCTGAGGCAACTATCTACTGGGGCTTTGGGGGAAAAATAAATAAATTTTTTAAAAAATTAAAAAAAATAAGACACCTCCTCCTACTTACTAGCTGTGTGACCTTGGACAAGTTACTTAACTCCTCTGAGACTCAGTTTCATGATCCTTAAATAATGGATAACAATAGTTATCTATATCATGGAGTTCTTACAAGAATTAAATGAGAGATTCTGGTGCAGCTCCTCCCCTGACACTCCACTCCCTCAGTAATGCAGGCCCACCAGTCCACTAGCACCAGTTCCCTCCAGGGGTGTGGGTCTGGGGAGGCTCTGGGTATCCCCCAGCAAACTCCCAGTATGAGCATCCAGAGCTCTCAGGTGCCCTATGGCAATGTGAACACTTACTCCACGCCTCCACAAAGGCCAAAGGACAGGAGAATGGCCACTTGAAAAGCAATAAAGATTTAACATCCATAGGCAAAGGGGAGACTCCTCATCCTGAACAGGACTGATGAGGCAGCCCAGGCCACCAGAGGTGCCATCAAGCCAGCACCTCCTAGTCTTGAGTCCAAGAGAAAGCTCCCAAGAGACTCAGAAAAAGAAAGGAGGAGGATGAGGATGAAGAGAAAAAGGAAGGGAAGGTGGAGGAGAGAGGCAAGAAAGGAGGAGGAGCAGATGAAAGAGAAGAAGGAGGAGAAATAGTTCCCCTTCAAATAGAGGCCTATCCTTCAAGAGAAACAAGAAAGAGATTGCAGGTATTGTGTCTCCTACCTCACTCACCAAGGGGAGGAGGAGGAGGAGGAGATGGGGCTGGCAGTATTGAGCAGTCTGCCCAGAAGGAAAGGGCCCCACTACCACCCCCTCCCGAGAGCCAGGAGTCTCAGGCAGAGGCTACCTCTGCCAGTCATGCCAGAGACACAAAAGAAGAGACAGGGCTCCAGGCTGCAGAGCTGTCCATCCCCTCAGGCCAGAGACTAGCACCTACACCAAGAGCCAGGGAGCAGAAGGAGAGCTGGGTGGAGGCACACATGACTTCTAAGCTGCAAAAAAGTTGCACTGTCATTGTTAAGATCACAGGCCAGACCCCGTGCTCTGGCTTTCTCCCCATGCTAAAAAAGGAACTGGCTGCTGCCCCCTCCCAGCCATGTTTCCTCCCTTCTCCTCCCTGATGAATCTCTCCTTATCCGTATAGCCTTCCTTCCTCAAGGACAGTTGAAAATGGTCTCTCGCAGTCTCCCAAGTGAGTTTAGTGATATAAATGCTCCCGTCCATGTCCTCACCACCTTCTCTGGTTCTACACCCGCAGAGGTCAATTTCTGTTTCTCCTCCTCCCTACTTCTATTCCATGTAAGTTTTGTTCACCCTTCCCACTAAGCCCCTGAGCCAGAAGTAGAGTATCCGCTCGCACTTCCAGACTCTGAGCATCCACTCCTGCCTCCTCATGTTGAGTTTTTAGTCCCTTGTGCTAGCCTAAGGGTCTCTGAGTTGGGGTACTGGCCCTCTCTAAGTTTATGCCTCCAGACTGTGAATCAACTGTGTGTCCTTTTTAGACATGGCAGGAAAATGGTTAGGCTTTAGGGGTGGAGGTGTAGCAGGAAAGTATCTAATGTAAAACAACTTCTTGTTGTCTTTTTTTTCCTCCCCTTTGTTGTAAATAACATATAATGGCCAAACCCTGGATAGATATAGAAATAGATGCAAGAGAGAGAGAGAGAGAGAGAGAGATTCTAATTGCTAAAACCATCCTATCCCACTTGGATTTACGGTAACATTTGAAAGAGAAATAAATGCCAATCTCTCTGAAAAAGAGACAGAATTAAATGAGAGTCTATGTATGGTCCTTAGCAAGAACCTGGCACAGAGCAAGTGTTCAATAGATGTTAGATTTTATTACTATTCATTTTAAAGGTTGCAGGGTGCTTTTTAATTCCTCCATTCATTTACTCATTCAAAAAAGTATTGTGTGGGTTCTTACTTTACCATGAGCACAACAAAATGGTAGACAGTGGGGACAAGGGATTGGAGTACAAAGAAAGACAAGAACACCTCTAAATAGTCTCTACTCTCCAGGAGTTTACACTGTAATTGTGGAGACAAGATGTATGCATGAGTGACACTGTCAGGACCTCTGAAAAGGCATTAAGCGCCTAAGTGAATGATACAGATTAAAAGGGTGTGTTTGGTGGAGTTGAAGACAAAGATGGCTGCATGCAACTTGTGTTGACCCATGAAGTATGGCCAAGAAGTATGTCCAAGTGGTGGCAAGGGACACTTCAGGCAGTCGCAACAGCATGGCCATAGGCTTAAAATTCCAAATGAGGAAAAAATATTCAAAACTAGCCTACAGAGGGATCATGGCAGAGGGCAGTGGAAAGTACAGCTATATGTCAAGATTCATGCCTAATAGGAGTTTGGGATACATAGCTCAGCTTCTGAAATGCTGGGCCCAGGAAGAAGAAGGTATCTATGGGGAAGGAGAACTGATGATGAGGAAGAACAGAAGAGAGTAAAAAGCAACTCTATGTAGAGATAATAAACTAGGTAATAAATGTCAAGTACAGGAAAAATCTATACTAATTGGAAAGTTTGGAGCAATTCCTTTGGGCAGTAGAATGTTCTGGCAAGCTAAGTATTAAGCAGAAACCCCTTTGGATTACTCCCCACAACCAACCACACCCTCCTTGGAAAGCCTTTTTATAAAATTTGAAACACAGTATTTTTCTGCTGGCCAGGGCCTAAGAGTCATCATTATACATTACGAAAAATTAGACATCTAGGGCATATAGTTCTCAGATTGGCTGAGTGTGGACTGAGCCTAGGACATGCTCTACAAATTGATTTTGTTTTAAATAAATTCCTGATACAGCCTTGTTTCTGTGTTGTTTGCCTCATTCTCCTAAAAGCTAAGCATAGCAAGATAAGAAAAACAAAGCAAAATAAAATTTAAAATTCAGTTAATTTAACTTTTGCTTCCATCCAAAATGGAGTAACAAGAACCAGATTTATCCTTCAACCTTAAAAACTATAAAGTTTTACAAAATATATGAAAGAATGTTTTTCAGTCATTGGGCAACAAGCAGTGAAGGACTGTAAGCTCCAAGCACATGGAAACAAAGTGAGCTCTACAATTGCACCAGGTTACTGTCTTGAGGCAGTCTCCAGGATGCAGCACAAAGAGAAGGAACCCAAACAGAGCCCAGCAGTCTCACTGAGTTGAAGAGACAGAGATTGGTGTTCAGGGAGGCCAAGGCAGCTATAATTTCCGAGGCAGACTACTAGCGAGGAGGGAGCTGCACAGAGAAAGAGTTCCAGAGATATGCAGAACGGTCCCCTTAAGTCTTTGGCTGAGTATTGATCTGCACAGATGTGAGAGGAAAATACCCAGGGCCAGGGAAAGAAACATGAAAAAACAGTACATAGAATAATTCCTGGAGCTTACGTAAGGCTGGTAACACTTCATGTCCTCACCAGCCAGAGTAGAAAAATCTCTAACACACGGATCATCTGGTGGAATCCTCAGAAGGATGGTACCTTAGTAGGCAGATAAAATTAACCCTAGACTAAAGGCCTGTCTTGACAAAGTTTAAAAGATAGCCTTGAAAGGATCAAACTAATTCTAAGTAACTTAACTGCATATCAGAAAAATAAATCCAACACTATTTAAAGTAATACAACAAAATCCAGCAACCAATAACAAAAATCTAACAATGTCTGGCATTCAATATAAAGTTACTAGGCATACAAAGAAGCAGGAAAATACCACCTCTAACCAGGAGAAAAGTCAATAGAAAGACATGAAGATGATGAAAATAGCAGACAAGGACATTAAAACAGCTATTATAAATATGTTCCACATGTTCAAGAAGGTAGAGAAAAACACGAGCATGACAGAAGATAAATGGAAAATATAAAAAAAGATTCAAATGGAGCTTCTAGAGATGAAAAATTACAACATCTGAAATGGAAATTACACCTGATGGATTAAAAGCAAATAAGACATTGCAGAAGAAAAAATGAGTAAATTTTAAAAAATAGCAATAAATTTTTTTCAAAATTATATACAGAGAGAAAAAAGATGGAAAAATTAACAAGGGTTATTAGATAATAAAACTGAATGAAAATTAAAGTAAAACATCAAAATTGTGGGAAGCAGCTAAAGCAATCCTTGGAGGGAAATTTAAAGTGTTGAATGTTTATATTACAAAAGGGGAAAGTCTCAAATCGAAAATCTAAGCTCCCACCTCAAGAAACCAGAAAAATAAGAATGAAATAAACCCAAAGTAAGCAGAAGGAAGGAAATAATAAACATAAGAGAAAAAAACTAATGAAATTGAAAACAAAAAACAATAGAGAAACAAAAATAAAAGCTAATTATTTGAAAAGATCAATAAAATTAATAAACCTGACAAATACTGATAAAGGAAGGAAGATAACACACAAATTACCAATATCAGAAATGAGAGAGAGACTATCAGTAGAAATGCCTCAGACATTAAAAGGAAGATAAGAGAATACTACAAACAACTCTATGCACATAAATTTGACAACTTGGATGTACAGTTATGCGCTGCATAATGATGTTTTGCTCAACGATGGACCGCATATACAACAGTGGTCCCATAATATTAGTACTATATAGCCTGGGTGTGTAGTAGGCTATACCATCTAGGTTTGTGTAAGTACACTCTATGATGTTCACACAACAACAAAATCGCCTAACGACACCTTTCTCAGAACGTATCCCCATTGTTAAGCAACACAGGACTGTAACGGACTAATTTCTCAAAAACCACAAACTGAAAACTCATCTAAGCTGAAATAACCTGAATATTCCTATAACTATTAAAGACATTGAAGTCATATTTTTAAAATCTTCCAAAAAAGAAATCTCTAGGCCCAGATAATTTCACTGCTAAACATTTAAAGAATATATAACTTCAATTCTACACAATCTCTATCAGAAAACAGTAGAGGGGCAAACACTTCCCAATGCATTTTATGAGGCCAGCATTACCCTGATGCCAAAACCAGACTAAAACAGTAAAAGAAAGGAAAACTACAGACCAATATTCTTCATGAACCTATTCTTCGAACCTAGAGGCAAAAATCCCCACCATGGTAGAAAAACATGGACTTTACAGATCTACAGACCTGCGTTAGAGTTCAGAGTCTGCCATTTACTAGCTATGCTATCTTCACCAAGTTACTTAACCTCTCTGATCCTATTTCTCATCTGTAAAATGGAGATGACTATAACTAACTCCATAGCTCTGTCGTAAAGATTAAATGAGATAATATAAAATGTTTAACACAATTCCTGAAACACAGCAGCATTCAATAAATGTTGGATAGTATTTCTATTACTATTACCATTATTGTTGATGTTCCCACATATATAAAAATGGGAGATCCACTTAAAGCAACTGAAACAGAGTGGACAGTAGTACATGCCTTCTGAAGCTGGACAGAGGCATATATCCAGAGTTATAAGGCAGAGGTAGTGTGCATTCCAGAGCCTGACCTATGCCAAGAGGTTAATAGGAACAGAATGAAGGAGTGGAATTCCTCTCTCCAAGGACTGATAGGAACTAAAGGGGGAAGCATGGCTTCCCCACAGACATATGTACTCTGGTGAGGAGAAAAGTGTGACATCCTGAGGGCTTTTGAAGTCAAATAACCCATGTGTCCTCAGACTCATGACAAGTAGATTGTGAATCAGTGAATCTGAGATGGAGAACAGATTCTTAACATTCTAAGCAAGCACTTGAGATGTTTCCAGTGCACATAGCTCATTGTTATGGGCTGAATTGTGGCCCCCTCAAAGTTCATATGTTGAAGCCCTAACCCCTAGCACCTCAGAATGTAACCGCATTTGGAGACAGGGCCTTTAAAGGAGTGATTAAGTTAAAATGAGGCCATTAGGGTGGACCCTAATCCAATCTGACTAGTGTCCTTACAAGAAGAGGAAATTTGGACACACAAAAAAGACACCAGGGATATGCACACACAGAGGAAAAGCCATACGAGGACACAGCAAAGAAGATGGCCATCTGCAAGCCTAGGAGAGAGGCCTCAGAAAAAACCAAACCTGCCAGCACCTTGATCTGGGACTTCTAGCCTCCAGAACTGTGAGAATATAAATTTCTATTGTTTAAGCCACTCGGTCTGTGGTATTTTTTTATAGCAGCCCTGGGAAACTAATATATTCATGAACCATACTTCTTAATTTAAAACAAAATACTAAAATCACAAGTTTCAAATTCAAAAAGTACAAAGGATTATATAAAGAAAAATCTCCTTCCCACCACCGCCCCCAGCCACTTATTCCCCTCCCTGAAGGCAAACAGTGTTATCAGTTCCTTGTGTATCCTTCCAGAGATGTTTTATGCATAAAAAAGCAAATACACATATTTGAGCAGAGTCATGGGCCACACTTTAGAAACCCTGCTGTAGGCAATGGGAGAGCTGTTAGGGTTTTTCGAACTGCAGAGTGACATGGTGATGGGATAGGCAAACCTGCTGGCAGGGAAAGATGACAGTGACAGTTTCCAGCTCAAGCATGTAATGGTTGGAAGGTTGCCAGGGAGCATAGTGAGGAGACCACAATTCATGTATGGATATCAAGGGCCTGAATAAGGGCGGTTGCTGGTGAGGCAAGAATAACAGAGATATATAGGAAAAATATATCCAAGGTCAAATGAGTAGGACTGAATTACTAAAATGATTTTGTTTATACCCCTTTAAATTTTAAAATTAATTGGCATGCTTGAAAAAAACCTATTCCCATTGGTTTCAATATGGCCAATGAGCCAGGGAAGAGTGGATTTTTTTTTTTAGACTTATTTTATATCTCCTAAAAGAAATATTTTCCACAGTAATCAGATTTCTGCTGCAATTATTATTTCCGAATGAAAAAAATAAAAAATCCTTTATGGGAAAAATCTTTATCTGCTTTAACCATGGAAAACAAGGAGAATGATAAGCCTTCTGTGGACAGGAACTCACTACCGGGCAGCTGAAGCAAGAGTTAAATCAAAATTCGTATCATGGTGCATTTTGCTTAAAACTTGTTGGTGACTCTTGCTGCTCTGAAGATAAGATCCAGACTCCTTCCCACAGCTTCCAAGGCTGTGCAGTGGCTTTGTCAACCTTCCAGCCTCGTTCCCAGCCACTCTCCTCCCTACTCTCTAAGCCACTTGACCTTCTGTCACGTTTTCAATGGTGCCAAACTCCTGCCTGTTTTGTGGTATTTGCACATGCCGTTCCCTCTGTCTGTAAAGCTCTACCTCCTCCTTTTTGCCTGACTAACTCCATTTACTCTTCGGGCCCCAATTTAGGTGTTAGCTACTTCCACAGGGAAATCTTCCCTGACCCCCTAGATTAGGAAAAATTTCTTTTCTTTTTGTTTTTTTTTTTAATTGAAATATATTTGACATGTAAATTTGTGTAAATTTAAGGTGTATAGCATATTAATTTGATACATTTATATATTGTAATATGATTGCTATTGTAGCGATATTTAGCACCTCTGTCATATTTCATAATTATCCTTTTTTTAGTGGTTGGAATAATTAAGATCTAGTGCCTTAGCAAGTTTGATGATTATAACACAATATTGCTGCCTATATTCACTATACTGTGCATTAGATCTCTAGGATTTATTTACTACTCGTTGCAAGTTTGTGCCCTTAAACAACATCTATTCTGTCCCCCCACCCCCTAGCCCCTGGTAACCACCATTTTACTCTCTGTTTTCACTAGTTTGGCTTTTTTATCTTCCACATATGAGTGAAGTCATACAGTATTTGTCTCTCTCTGTCTGACATCTCACTTAACACAATGTGCTCATGGATAAAAAAGAAGTGGTATATATACACAATGGAATATTATTCAGCCATGAGAAAGAAGGACATCCTGCCATTTGCAACATGGATGAAACTTGAGGAAACATTTCTTTAGTGTTTGTTTTCTTAGCACACTCTGATTTTCCCTCATACTATTTATTAATGTCTGGATCCCCCACTCAGCTGTAAGCTCTACGAGAATAGAGGCTATGTCTCCTTTGTTCACCACCGTATCCCACTGCATGGTATAGTGTAGACGCTCAATGAAAATTTCAGTTGACGGCAGAGATACAGTACAATATGCCCTAGGAGTGGTTTCCCCCATGAAAAGCCTGGTAAGAGGAATGACCCACCTCCTCTCATTTCTCCCTCTGCCATCTCAGCGGTTTTGTCCACGCTCTCCATTCCTAACCTAACCCATTCTTCAACCCACTTCTATCCTTTAATTCTTGAATCACAACAGTCCTCTCCCCTCTCAGTCTAGCTTTTATTTTCCCAATTTTTATAGAAACTGGATATAGAAAAATATTTCACTTTCTTCTTAATGTCACTGTAAGATGAACGACAATGCCAGTTCCATGAAAAATAGTAACCAACTTACAGATTCAGTGTCAAGTTGATAATAAGGGCAGCCACTGCTCAGTTCCAGTCAGGCATTGAAATGAGGAAATGGGGGCCCTGTGTGCCAGATTCTGTTTATTCAGAAGTCAGGAATCTATATTTTTGTATGAACCCTTCTATTTTTGAAATATTGGCAACTATTTTTTTAATGTGAATATGTGTTAGCTTAATGAAGCATATCTGTGGGCCAGAGGTGTCCCATAAACCACCACTTTGTGACCTCAAAATAGTAAACGTTTTAACTATAATGCAAGTCAGAATGAAAACAGTGGTATAATGGGAGGAACACAGAATGGAACAATCACAAAATGTGCATTGTCATATTAATGGATACATTTAAAAAAAAATAGGCCAGGTGACCCATTTGTGTAAGAGCATACCCAAAGCAGGATTCCTCTGACCCAACCTTTGTTCGGTCTCCTGAGTCACACAGCTGGTCCAGTTATGATCCATGACATGCTCTCTTGCCTATGTTTGCCACCTGGATCTTGGCAACGAAGAGAGGAAGTGAGGGAGGAATGATGATCAAAACAAATAAAACAGGCTTAGAAAGGAGCACAGTGTTCTTTCAGAAAAGCACAGGAAATGAGTTCAAGAAAAGTGATTCTTAGGCATCTGTATTCATTAATAGTTCATTCCTCAGTGCACCTGTTGAGTTTAGCCATTTTGATTGTAATTTCTATATCACACTTTAAGATCCTCACTTTAGTCCCTTGCCTCATCTCTTCAGTCTCCTAAATAACCAGAACATTCTAACCTTGAATGTAAGGTTTACCACTTAACCCTACCTAACCTTGATATTCTAATTTTCTTCTAGTAAAAATAATCCTAAATGCCACTTAAATCTAACCACTTCCTAAAAGCTTATCTGGACTATTCCAACTCAACTTATTTCTCCAACCATCCTTCATCTTTTCCATTTCCCTAATCTGTGACCCTTTGTGAATACCTCTGTGTAGCTCCATAATTCATGAATTATTTTATTATTTACTTTAGGTAATTAGTTTCCTGGAATATAGCCATAGTCCACAAAACTAATATTCATAGCCCTCTTGGGACTACCTGAAATCCTAGATGACCATTTCTGAAGACAAGTTATGTAAAGAGGTTTGAGGACATATGGGACATAAAGAGTCAGATGCAAGGATGTTCACTGAAGCATTGTTTGTAACAGAAAAAGACTAGATAAATCCCAAATGTCCATCACTTGGAGAATGGTTAAATGTACCAGGATACAAGCATACTGTGGAATATTATGAATGTTTCATGTACGAATGGACGCAGTTTGTCTTAGGTTGAGTTTGCTAGAAGCAGGACCTGAGACAAGAATTTTTGTGCACATGATTTATTGGGGAGGTGCTCTCAGGAGAACGGAGTAAGGCAAGCAGTATAGGGCCAGGGGGAAATGCTAAGCAAGAATTTGGTCTTAGCTGGAGACTAGCCTCAGTCTGATCCCACAGAGATCCTCTGGAGTATACACTGCACTACAGAGTATTCCCCACCCCCCACCTTGAGTAAAAAGCCTTTTGTACTCCCATGCCCATCAGTCTATCAGTTCTCACAATGTTTGAGTTTCCTTTCTCCAGTGGACAGTTACCCAAGTAAATGGCCGTGGGTCCCTCTGGCAAATGACTGAAGGAATCATTACTACATATACTTGCAGTATATGTATTGTGGTGTTATATACCTTACATTGGTATTGCAGGGTCCTTCCTCCCTGGGGACTTGGACCCCCTTTAGTCCATGGGTTCCAGGTCTGAAAACTGGCTCATGTCCAGAAACTCAGCAAGAGATCATGACTTTGTATTGGAGCAACTGCTCTCAGCCTCCTGATCATTCAAGCTTGATTGCTTTCGACTTTGCAGATTGAGCAGTGTCCTTATTGTCTGCCCCTCTATTTTGCCCCTAAGGATACATATTCTACTACCCTCATAACTCCCACTGGGTCAGGCCCCCTTGGCTGCCACTCTGACCTAGCACCTTACTATGATTGTTGCATCCACCTGGCTTCTGGTAGTTGAGCATAACCACCTGGCCTCTATTACTTCGGTTTCCCCATCATCCTCATTGCTGGTTATGAGCCCAGCTCTGCGATTACATCTCCAACTGTCCACCCTGGCCTGCATGTGGCCTGCACATGAACTTCTTAGTGATGCTGGTCCCCCTCTCCCCAGCACATTCTTCATGGCCTTGGTAAACAGTGTGTCCCCTGAGCCCTTCTGTGCAACATAATCCTCCAGTGGATCTTCTGGCCTGATATAACATATCTACTCCAGCACGCCCACCTCCCTGAGCCTTCTAATCCAGTCTGTCATGGCAATTCATGCATTTGTACCCCACTTAGTGTCAGCCATCATGTTTTCCATGCTTCCAGGATCCATCCAGGCAGTGCGTTTGCACTATCTTCCAAGATCCTTGCTAGGGTGTTAAATCTTGTATCCCAGGAGAGTACTCCTATATTTACAGGTTCAGGGAAATCTGGGAATTCAAGGTTTCCAAGGCCCAGAAGTCCCTATCTCATATGTCAGAGTCTCATTCTTTCCCAACCAGAGCCTTGACCTTGGCATAGCAGACCTGCCTTAGTTGGGATTGTAACCACCTGTGGAGATTGACTACTCCTATGATTAAGTTTGGCCCGGTCCTTCGCTTTATCCATCATCCTGCTGCAGGAGGTGAGAGCCTCTTATACGCTTCCTAGGAAGTTCTGTGGCTTTCACACTTTTTTTTTTCATCTATGCTCTTGGTCACCTGGAATAAAGTGACTATTAAAGGCAAGGAATTGGGAGACTGAACGGTTGCTGCCTTAGAACAGCATAATAGGCATGAAAAATCCAAGAGCTTTAGGGCGAGTCGACTACAGTCAGCCCTCCATATCCGCGGGTTCCACATCCGTGGTCGGTTGACTCCGCAGATGCACAACCCGCGGATACGGAGGGCCAACAAAGGGACTTGAACATCCGCGGATTTGGGTATCCGCGGGGGGTCCTGGAACCAATCCTCAGTGGATACCGAGGGACAACTGTATTTCTAAATGTGCTGAAGCTTTTTTATAATTGAGGTATAATTGACATACATTATATTAGTTTCAGGTGCACAACACAATGATTTGACATTTGTATACACTGCGAAGGGATCACCACAATAAGTCCAGCTAACACCACTTAATTTTAAATTGCCAACTAATCACTTTCAGCTTTTTGTTATCTTCTCCCAGAGTGTCAATAAAACTTAGGAAAGGCCACCACATTTCACTCTTTTAAAGATTACTATTCTCACCATATTTCTCAAATGTCTGGTATATCCCAATAGCTGTTGTATTCCCTTCCATCAATGAAAGTTCTAACTATACTGCTACCTCGTGTCAGGGAATATCCATGCTCCACCTACCACCAGTAATGAGGTCCTCAGTGCCAGCCTGGTAGTGAGTGATCCAGGTCCAAAATCCCATCATAACACCTGCTTCCTCAGACCACTCCTGGCACCAACTGTCACAGAGTCTGGGTTGCCCAGGAAATAGACTGAGATGGAGACCAGTGTGTAGGATATTTATTAGGGAGTGCCCTTGGGATCAACACTTGTGGAAAGGAGGTGACGCAAACAGCATTGGGCAGAGGGAGAAGTGAAACTATGATGCAGTCCCAATGAAGGCCTCAGCCAACCCCGTGGTAGGCTCTGGAACTAGAATGACTGACTGTCCCAAATTGGGTTAAGAGGGCTAGGCCTTTATACTCCTGCATTGATTAGTCGTTGGATGTGGACTTCCTTTGGAAAGAGGCATGATCTTGGGTGAGGCAGTTTTCTTTAGCAGAGGCAATCCCTAAAGAGGGCTGACACCTGAGGCTATCTTCTAGCTGTGCTCCCAGTAGCTGGAGAAATAACGTCTTCATTGCTGACAGGAGATCTGGGCGGCACATCACAGCATTCACCACATGTACTGATGGCCATACCATGTGAATGTAAACTTTCTGATCTGCCTTCTAATGGATATGGAAAATCACTAGATGAATAGCCATACACACACGGCTGTGTTAATCTGCTCTAGTGAAGACACCACATCTGACATAGCAGTTGGAATTGGAACTACTGCGTAGTAAAATTTCATTTTGTCACCTGCCATGAATCATCTGTTTTTTTCAGGGCCACACTAGTGAATTAAATAGTTATCTGATGGGGACTGCATTGTATAAGTCTTTGAGAGCACTAAATTCTGCAACGCTCCCTGGGACGCAATATGGTTTTTAAATTTTATTTATTTACTTACTTACTATCATGGTAGGTGGGAGTGAGGAGTTTTTGAAGCTTCTATTTTGCCTTTCCTACTACAATAGCTCTTACTTTACTGGTCAAGGAACCAATGTGAGGGTTCTGCCAATGGCTAAGTTTTTCTCATCAAGTTATAGAGCCTGGAACCAGGAAAATGACCATCAGGTAGGTCCATAGACCCAGCAGACCCACGGTGGCCTATTCCTGGGCCAGGACTCCATTAGTTACCTGACCTCCATATGGTCCTTCTTGAACAGAGGGGACTGGGTTTCTCCACTGTAAAGTTACTATTTTTCCCCTTGTAATTAATAAATATCTTGGGGGAGATACTTGGATACTATACAAATATCCTATTTCTTCTCAAACTTTCACTCACTGATTTTAGCATGCATCCTCTCCACAATTGTTATTGTGGTATTTGTCTAATGGTGATTTTGTATTTTTCTCATTTTTTCTACATTTCTTAATTGGAATTCATCTGTAAGTAAGGCCTGTCCCTTCTCCCCAAATGTTTAGGTGATTTCTAAGCTCACATAGAGCTGAAATTTTAAAGTTCACTGTATTTATCACAATTTTTAATAATTTTGTTTTTCAGTCTAATTGGTATGGGTCTGTCCCTACCATCAAGTGGTCAAGCAGTCCTTGAGAAGGAGTGCATTGGTAGCTACTAGGTTGGCTTTCAACACTTCCATAGATTCAGCCAATAAGAAGACAATGAGCCCAAATGGATACAGTTTTTACTCACACAGGCAGCAAAAGCAAGATCATCATGGAGTCAGCACCCCATGTCCCTAGTCCCACAGGATGACATTGAATTGGAGGGGCCAGATGACTGATGACATGAGCAGTGGGTCACTCTGTTGTGGAGGAACCAACTCTAAACTACAGCCAAGCAATTTATACTGCAGCTATACTGCAGGGGAGTGTGTGTGTGATGGTGGAAAGCCATATGCCTCACCAGGACCAGGGAGGCAGATGAGAAACTGCCTCATGGAAGCCTCCCTCAAGATAGGGAGGTAGATGAGAAATGGTCCTGTAATAGCTCCTCACAATATTGCTTATCTTGCCATGTTCCAGAGAGGATTACAGGGCATTCCTCCAAGACTTGAGTCAGACCATGGTTGAGCCTTGGCTATGTGGAGATGTTCAAGGTCACCAACACACTGTAGCTGAACCATTCCCCTATACCCACAACTATAATGAAAGTTCCATGAGTCTAAAGTCTGTATCTGGCTTGTTCACTGCTGTATCTCCACTACCTAGATTAGTGCCTACCACATAGTAGATGCTCAGTAAATACTGGATGGATGGATGGATGGATGGATGGATGAATAGGGGCTTATAATGTCCGCTCTTATGGAGTGAGAATGAGGTGTCTGCCATCCCCCTCTCTATCTCAACATGGGATCCATGTCCTTCTCTTTCCTGTTTCTTCTTTAGCTCCAATGATTTACCTCTGTCACTGCTGTTCACTTTGCATGCACTACCAAAATCGAATTCAACAATGACATTTCTAAGGTTTTTCTTTATTCCTCTTCCCTCTTCCTCATTGAATGCTCTTGATGTTTGCCAGGACCAGTCTCTGACAAAGTCGACTGACTCTGTTAGAATGTTGGGTCACTGACCTTTCTGCTAGAGCAGTGTGGTTCTCAACCCTAGCTGCACCTTAGAATTAGCTTTAAAAAAGAAGAAAAAAAAACTTTCCTGGGATCCACCCCCTGAAACTCTGATTTAATTACTCTCTTGTGGGGCCAGGACATGGGTAATTTTTGTAACTCCTTAGGTTATGTTAATGTACAGCCAGGGCTGAGAACCACTGCATTAGTAGAGTACAGGCTTGTAACCTACACCAAGTGATTTTTGGTGCACTTGCTCTTGAGACTTTAAATATTTTATCAGGAAACAAAATATTTCATTCCACAAAGACAGAGAACAATCAAATGCAAATGGCCCCAGGAGAGGAGTTAGAGTGACCTAAAGACAGTAGTAGTCGGGCTGGCCCCGTGGATTAGCCGTTAAGTGCATGCGCTCCGCTACTGGCGGTCCGGGTTTGGATCCCGGGCGCGCACCAACACACCGCTTCTCCGGCCATGCTGAGGCCGCGTCCCACATACAGCAACTAGAAGGATGTGCAACTATGACATACAACTATCTACTGGGGCTTTGGGGGGAAAAAAAAGGAGGATTGGCAATAGATGTTAGCTCAGAGCCGGTCTTCCTCACAAAAAAAAAAAAAAAGACAGTAGTCGTTGAGCACTGGGTTCCAAAGTTAGATGACCTGGGTTGGAGTAGAGACTCTGCCACTTACCAGGCCAGGTGATCTTGAGCAACTAACTTAACTTCTCTAACATATGAAAGCACCTATCAGTATGCCTGGAATGCAACAGGTGCCTCAGTATATGTTTATTAACTCTCAATATGAATCTCTGACCTTCATCTGTGAATTGAGGTTACTAATGCCTGCCTACCTCTTAAGGTTGCTGTGAGACTGAAAATAGATACTGGCTGTAAAGGCACTTTATAACATATAGGTGCTACACAAACGGAAAGTATAAACATTAACTTTCTTTTTTGGAAATGTTAAACATACATATCATTTTTTAAATTTTTTTCTCAGGATCTTCACACCTGTGGTCTCACAGTGTCTCGCAACAGCCCTGAAAGTAAATCAAGCAGTAAATTAACTGATAAAACTGAGACAAGAGAGGCTATGTGACTCGCACAATGTTGCTCAGCAAAACTAAGACTGGGTCCTAGGACCATTAACTCAAAGGCAGAGATTCTCTTCACCGGATGACTGTTATAAAAGGTCTATTAATAGATCCCCCTAAATAAGTAAGTTGGTCAACTGATCAGAGCTCAGGACTGTTGTACATGTTGGGACGGTTTCTTTTACTTGTCCCTTGCAAAGCAGGGATTGTACCTGAGGAAATCCAATCAATATTCCCCAGCTCTATACCCAGTCCTTAGGTACATGGTTAGTTTGGTTTTTGGTTTCCCTCCACCTCTGCTTTCTCTTATAAAACATTTCAGTAGCCATGCCATTGGTACATTGAGCAAAAGAAAAAGAAAACTTTGTTTCTTACCATGTGCCACTTTTCTCTTTTCAACACTAAAACACATAGTGAAAATGACAACACTAAAGACAGCCACCAGATGGCAGAGTTTACCATTTCATTTTCTTCTTGCTTACATCATTTATTCATTCATTCATTCAAGAGTTATTCTTTGAGTGTCTACTATGTGTCTCGTGCTTTTCTAGGAATCAAAAGAATTACAAAAGAGGCACACTGTGTGATATGGTTCCTGCCCTTGATGAGCTTGTGGGGAAGGCAGTCTATGGGTAAGAGAAAACACACCTGAGGACATTTAAATGAAAATACACGTCCATGTGTGATGACGGGCCAAGTGAGTGATACAGACTTTACAATGAGTCAGCATGGAGGGGGTGAGAACTGAGCTGGGGCTTGAAGGACAAGTAAAAGAGATAGGTTGGAAAGAAGGAATAAATCCCAGGCAAAGGGACCAGTGTAGGTCATGCAACTGAGGTAGAAATGAGCAAAACATGTGCCCAGGTCAGTGATGAAACTAACCTGGTTATAACAAACGGATATTGGATAAACAAGATTGAAATAAATTAGATCTCCATCGATTTTGCTAGAATGATGCCCACCATAAAAGCTGAAGTTATGTATTAAGTCTGCCAATAACTATAGCCTTTGGGCAGGCAATTTGGTATAGCTTCAGTTTCATCTTTAGTAAAATGTGCAGGTTGGACAAGATGACCTCTAATAGTCCTTCCAAATCTTATAAAAGAAATAGAGAAAGATGGAGGCAGGCAAGCAGAGAAGTAAGAAGGGAAGGAGGAAGGAAGGAAGGAAGAGGAGGGGAAGGGAGGAGAAAGAAAACTGATTCTAATTTCTCTAGCAATTGCTTCATGGCCTTTGACATGTTTCGGTTGCAAACATGAACAGTGACAGTCTAGCACGGTGGTTAGAGCTCGGGCTGTACTGTTAGCTAGACTTAGTTCAAGTCTTGGATCAGTCACTTACTGTTTAACAGCAGGCAAGTTAACTTAGCCTCTACAAGCTTCCCTCATTCGTTCAACAAATACGTATGTAACACCTTACTATATGCTAAGGCCTATGCTAGTCATTGGGAATGGGGGATAAACAAGACAGACAAGATCCCTTCTACAGAGCTAACAGTTTTATAGGGGAGATTGTCCAAAAATAATCACACAAGAAACTATATACAGGCATATCTCGTTTATTTTGCTTCACTTTATTGCGCTTCACAGATAATTGCATTTTTTACAAGACCTTCCACCAGCAAAAAGATTACAACTCGCTGAAGGCTCAGATGATGGCTAGCATTTTTTAGCAATAAAGTATTTTTTGATTAAGGCTTTTACATTGGGCTTTTTTAGATATAATGCTATTGCACACACAGACTACAGTCTTGTGTAAACATTACTTTTATATGTACTGGGAAACCAAAAAATTCATTTGACTCGCTTTATTGCAATATTTGCTTTATTGCAGTGGTCTGGAACCGAATCCAAAATATCTCTGAGATATGCCTGTACAACTGTAATAAGTGCAGAAGTGCAGAGTGCTATGGGAGCAGATAACCTGAAGGCCCAGCCCTGTCTGGTAGGTCAGAAAAGGTTTTCCTAAGGAAGCATGAGCCAGGCAAAGAAGAGGAGAAAAGCATTTCAGGTCAGGTGGACAGCATGTGAAAGGACTCTAAGACTAGATGGAGCTTGGCATAGCAAGGAACTAACAGGCCACTGTAGCTAGATCACAGAGAACTAGGGGGATCATGGCAGAAGGGAGACCAGGATGTGTAAGTCAACAGAGCCTAGGTTATATAGTGCACCGCCCTATGAAACCTGTTAGACTTTACGCTAAATCAATGGGAAGTATCAGCTTCCTTATTTGCAAAAGAGGGAAAAAGTAACCCCTCCCTTGAAGGGTGGCTGTGAACATTAGAAGACACCACTGCCCTCTCCCACCCAGCACCTCCTTTATTGAATCTATCACCAAGTTCTATCAGCACCACCTCTAAAACATTTGTCACCTCCAAAATTCATTTCCATCTCCACTGCCACCACCCTGGGTTTCAGTCACTATCTCTAGCCTGGACTATTGCTAACTGGTCCCCTGACTTCCATTGTTGCTCCCCTCTAATCCATTATCCCTCCAGCAACTCAAGTGATCTTACTAAAATGTAAATCTGATCATGGCACACCTTTGCTTAAAACCTTTCAGTGACTTCTCACTGCTCTTAGGGTAGAGACCAAATCCTTAAGGCATACGCTAATGCTGTCCCCCTCCCTGAGATGTGCATTTCAGCTCCTGACTCCCACCCCTGACTCATCTAGTTCCTTCCAACTCACCCTTACCTCTCTGCTTCAGGGAGGCCTTCCCTGATCCCAACCCACCATCTACTTAGGGTTCTTTTGTTATTTGCCAACAGAGAACCACGTTCTTTCGCTTCTGATCATTTACCTCTGTAACTACATAGCCATCAGTGTGACTGTTTAATGTCTGTTTCTGCCACTAAACTATAAGCACCAAGAAATCAAGGAACACGTATTTTTTGCTTACTTTTATATCCCCAGAACTCTGCCCAAAGCTTGACATATAGGAAGCACTGAATGAATATTTGTTGACTGAATGATAGAGATGTTAGCTACTGCTACAGATGAAAATAACAATAATAGTAATAATTAATATTACTACTTATTAATTTATTAAATTATTATTATTATTAATGTGCTTTTTCATTGACAGTTCTCCCTCCAGGAACCAGCTTTAAGCAAAATGGTGGCACAGACCACATTGTTGGTCAGTAAATACCCTACCACCTTTTTTCAGAGCCCCTATATCTATATTTAGATCAATTATTATTATCTAACTATAGCAACACCAGGCATGATGATGAGACTCTGAAGTCAGACTAGATCTAATTCCTCAGTCTGCTACTATCTTTGTGACTTTGAACAAGTTAGCCTTTCTGGGACAGTTTGTTCTCAGACTCGTGAGACTTTAATGAGATCATGTATGAAAAGTGCTTAGTACAGTGTCTGGAATATAATATGCACTCAATAATATCATTGTTACATCTTACAGATTGTTGATTAATCTGAACAAGTACCTATTAAAATGTACAGTGAAACCAGACTATGAAAGGGCCTATGACAGCGTGCTGTCTTAGCCTGCAGGGGAAAAAACTCCCTCATGATATATGATCATGATTGAATCTTCCTGTAGTCTTGAGAACTAAAGAAGATTTTCAAGGAGGCAAGAAAGGCTACAGAAAGCTGAGTCAGGGGCCTCTGAGAATTAAAATGTACTGTTTCCCTTACATGCTTGTAACATCATCTGGAATGCAACAACAGTGGAGGAGGCCCCAAAGGGTCGGCTTTCTAAATGGTAGCAAACCTCTGAGGGTACCAACATAAAATTTATACTTGACCTCATCTATCCTTCTTTGGACCTATGTTTCCCTGATTCTCCAAAACTGATTACCTTGAGGAAACTGAATTAATTGCCCATGTCCTCTGTTTGGGGGACTTAGCTAACAGCCCATTTTCCTCCACTCAAACGTTATCTGATGTGCTTAAGCCATTGCTGCTCCTTTAGATAGATACCTGTTAAAAAGAGATCTCTGGGGTGGCCTTCCCAGTGGCGTAGTGGTTAAGTTCGCATGCTCTGCTTCAGCGGCCCAGGTTCACAGGTTCAGATCCCGCACACGGACCTACGCACCGCTCATCAAGCCATGCTCTGGTGGCGTCCCACATACAAAATAGAGGAGGATGGGCACAGATGTTAGCTCAGGGCCAATCTTCCTCAGCAAAAAGAGGAACGATTGGCAACAGACGTTAGCTCAGGCCAAACTTCCTCACCAAAAAATAAAATAAAAAGAGAGATCTCTGGGTAGGAAAAGCCTTGATGACCCAAGGGATTGAATCTCAGATGGTGGAATCTAAGAAAATAAGACATGCAATGCAGGAAATAGATTCAGGAAGAGCACATCACCCTGTATGCTTAAAATCAGGCAGTGGTTAGGAGCAGGTGTTTGGAATCAGATAAATGGGATTTCAAATCCAATTTCAAATCCTTGATCTGCAACAACTAACTAGATGATACAGGTAAGTTCATTAAGTCCATTTCCTCAACTGTAAAATGGGAATAATAAGGATCTATCTTACCAGGTTGTTGGAAAGATTAAATGAGATGACATAAAGTCACCCAAGAAGAGTCTGGTATAATTTTTTGAGTTTCCACAGATTTTTATTACTTAATCACATCTGGTGATTAAATAGAGCTGGCTGTGGCCTGTTCTTTTCTAAAACCATGGTGGGCTCCTCCCAGAGAGCCCTGGGGCCTATGTGGTCATCCACCCTGTTTGTATTTAAGGCAGAGGGTAGAAGGAGCAGCAATGATGGAAAGCCCAGACCTCTGGCCACTGGTCCCACTTGACTAGTAATAGCCACATGCAAGACACAAAGGGGGAAACTTAGAAAGACAGATGAAACCTGTATCCCTCCAAATAAAAAATAAAAGCACAACTCAGTATAATTATGCCCAGACTTTTACTGGGAGAAGTTTGCACACTAATGTTTTACATATAGGCCACCAGGTCAATTAACATCCTGAGTACTTAAAGGAGGGGGATAGCGGGAAGCGGGTATAGCAGGCAAGAGCTATCCTCTCTCCCACCCTCCCAACAACTACCCTGATGCCCCAGACACTGCCTCCCTTCCCAGAAAACCTCCATTTTTCAGATCCCTTCAGTCTGCTCCCAGAAACCTCAGATGGTTTCTGCTTCCCACTTTAGAGCCTCCAGACTTTTCCCAAGTCCTTCCTCTTTATTAAAATGTCCCTGTTCCATTCCCTGAAGGCCTTAGTCTTTACTAGACGTCAGTGGTATAATTTGAGGTGAAAGCACACTAATATTTTGATGATTTTGTTTCCCACCAGCCCCAGATAAGAGTTTCAAGGAATGCCTTATGAAGGATATTAAATCAGCAAATATTTTTGAGGGCCTAGTGTGTACCCAGCATTGTGCTAGATCCTATAACACTGTACCAAGAAACAGAAGAATTGCCACAGTGGGTCTATCCAGCCTACTACCCACTTGCTAACATCAGCAACATAGAATGTGCTCTGGAGAAAACAGAGGTGGAACGTTCATAGAAACTTTCTGGCAGGCAATTTAGCTAAATGTAGCAAAAGCTTTAAAAATTTACATAATCTTTGACCCAGTAATTTTGCTCCTAAGAATTTATACTAAGGAAGTAATCAGAGGTATATACAAAGATGCAAAGGCAATGATGTGTACTGCAGCATTATTTATAATACTAAAAACTTGAAAACAATCTAAATATCCAAAATAGAGGATTAGGTAAATAATACATTCCGCATCCAAATGATGGAATACTGTACACACATTAAAGTCATATTAATATAAGACTCTTCAAAGGCAGAAAAAATCTATGTATTGCTAAGTGTGAAATTTTTGTTTCAATTTTAAACACAGAAAAAAGTTTGAAAAGATACATGCTAAATGTTGAAAGGAAATAGTATCTCAAAATGATAGGATTATTAATGAACTTTTTTGAGTACATGTTCTAAATTTCCACAAGAAACATTCTCTTTTAATTGAAAAAAACAATGAAACGTCTATTTTTTTTTAATTTAGTATTCCCTGAGGACTGTTTGTCCTCTTATAACATCAAAGAATAACTATATTCCCAGCTTCTCCTAATGTAGCCACTTATGGTTTTGTATTTATAAATGTGTCTAACATTTTTAATCCTTTTGATTTCTGGTTAGTAGTTTCTTGGACTATTATTTTTTTGAAATAATTGTACATTCAAAGAAAGTTGCAAGAAATATATAGGGAAGTCCTATGCACTCTTTCCTCAGTATCCCCCAATGTCAGCATTTTATACAACTATAGTGCAATATCAAAACCAAAAGATTGACATTGGTACAATCCACAGTGCTTATTCAGATTTCACCAGTTATACACGTACTCATTTGTGTCTGGGTGTGTGTGGGGGTGGGTGTTTAGTTCTATATAATTTTATCACGTGGATAGCTTTGCATCACGACCACCACAATCAAGACATAGAACATTTCCATCACCACAGGATCCCTCATGTTGCCCTTTCATAGCCTACCTCCCTCTCCGATTCCCTAATCCCCAGCAACCACTAAACATTCTTCCATCTCTTAAGTTTGTCATTTCAAGAATGTTATATATATGGAATCACGCAGTACATAACCTTTTGTGATCAGCCTTTTCCACTGAGCATAACTGTCTGGAGATTCATCCAGGTTGTCACATGTATCAATAGTTAATTCCTTTTTCTTGCTAAGTAGTATTCCAAGGTATGGATGTACTAGTTTGTCTAACCATTCGTCTGCTGAAGGACATCTGGACTGTTTCCAGTTTCGGGCTATTACAAATAAAATTTCTATAGACAGTCACGTACATTTTACTATTTTTTTAAATTCTCAATTTATGCCACCCAAGAACCCTCTTCCT